>NC_090440.1:78217721-78829055 GCF_031143425.1 Pleurodeles waltl | reverse complement strand
GTTGGCCAGAGAGGGTGTCTGAGTAGATCACTCCATCTACTGTACCATCTTTTGGGTCTGATGACAGAAGATCAGGGAGAGGTTCACTCTCTGCCTCCTGATCCTCATCTGTTACCATCAACAGATTGACATCAGCCCTGTCGTGGAAGAGCTTAAGGCGGTTTACATGGATCACCCTTTTGGGGCTCCTGCTTGTGCCCAGGTCCACCAAGTAGGTGACCTGACTCTTCCTCTCTAGTACTGGGTAAGGGCCACTCCATTTGTCCTGGAGTGCCCTGGGAGCCACAGGCTCCAGAACCCAGACTTTCTGCCCTGGTTGGAACTCAACCAGTGCAGCCTTTTGGTCATACCAAAACTTCTGGAGTTGTTGGCTGGCCTCAAGGTTTTTGGTTGCCTTTTCCATGTACTCTGCCATTCTAGAGCGAAGGCCAAGTACATAGTCCACTATGTCCTGTTTAGGCTCATGGAGAGGTCTCTCCCAGCCTTCTTTAACAAGGGCAAGTGGTCCCCTTACAGGATGACCAAACAGAAGTTCAAAGGGTGAGAACCCTACTCCCTTCTGTGGTACCTCCCTGTAAGCGAAAAGCAGACATGGCAGGAGGACATCCCATCTCCTTTTGAGTTTTTCTGGGAGCCCCATGATCATGCCCTTTAATGTCTTGTTGAATCTCTCAACTAAGCCATTAGTTTGTGGATGGTAAGGTGTAGTGAATTTATAAGTCACTCCACACTCATTCCACATGTGCTTTAGGTATGCTGACATGAAGTTGGTACCTCTGTCAGACACCACCTCCTTAGGGAAACCCACTCTGGTAAAGATACCAATGAGGGCCTTGGCTACTGCAGGGGCAGTAGTCGACCTAAGGGGAATAGCTTCAGGATACCTGGTAGCATGATCCACTACTACCAGGATATACATATTTCCTGAGGCTGTGGGAGGTTCCAGTGGACCAACTATGTCCACACCCACTCTTTCAAAGGGCACCCCCACCACAGGAAGTGGAATGAGGGGGGCCTTTGGATGCCCACCTGTCTTACCACTGGCTTGACAGGTGGGGCAGGAGAGGCAAAACTCCTTAACCATGTTGGACATATTGGGCCAGTAGAAGTGGTTGACTAACCTCTCCCACGTCTTGGTTTGTCCCAAATGTCCAGCAAGGGGAATGTCATGGGCCAATGTTAGGATGAACTCTCTGAACAGCTGAGGCACTACCACTCTCCTAGTGGCACCAGGTTTGGGGTCTCTGGCCTCAGTGTACAGGAGCCCATCTTCCCAATAGACCCTATGTGTTCCATTTTTCTTGCCTTTGGACTCTTCAGCAGCTTGCTGCCTAAGGCCTTCAAGAGAGGGACAGGTTTCTTGTCCCTTACACAGCTCTTCCCTTGAGGGTCCCCCTGGGCCTAAGAGCTCAACCTGATAAGGTTCAAGTTCCAAAGGCTCAGTTCCCTCAGAGGGCAGAACTTCTTCCTGAGAAGAGAGGTTCCCTTTCTTTTGCTGTGTTGCAGTTGGTTTCCCAACTGACTTTCCTGTTCTCTTGGTAGGTTGGGCCATTTTTCCAGACTCCAGCTCTACTTTTTCACCCTGTGCCTTGCATTGTGCTCTTGTTTTCACACACACCAGTTCAGGGATACCCAGCATTGCTGCATGGGTTTTTAGTTCTACCTCAGCCCATGCTGAGGACTCCAGGTCATTTCCAAGCAGACAGTCCACTGGGATATTTGAGGAGACCACCACCTGTTTCAGGCCATTGACCCCTCCCCATTCTAAAGTAACCATTGCCATGGGATGTACTTTTCTCTGATTGTCAGCGTTGGTGACTGTGTAAGTTTTTCCAGTCAGGTATTGGCCAGGGGAAACCAGTTTCTCTGTCACCATGGTGACACTGGCACCTGTATCCCTCAGGCCCTCTATTCTAGTCCCATTAATTAAGAGTTGCTGTCTGTATTTTTGCATGTTAGGCGGCCAGACAGCTAGTGTGGCTAAATCCACCCCACCCTCAGAAACTAGAGTAGCTTCAGTGTGGACCCTGATTTGCTCTGGGCACACTGTTGATCCCACTTGGAGACTAGCCATACCAGTGTTACCTGGATGGGAGTTTGGAGTGGAACCTTTCTTGGGACAGGCCTTGTCTCCAGTTTGGTGTCCATGCTGTTTACAGCTATGACACCAGGCCTTTTTGGGATCAAAGTTTTTACCCTTGTACCCATTGTTTTGTGAAGAGGCTCTGGGCCCACCCTCCTGTGCAGGTTTTTGGGGGCCTGTAGAAGACTCTTTACTATTTTTAGTTTTGGTTGTCTCATCACCCTTCTGCTGGGGAGTCTTTGTGACCCCTTTCTTTTGGTCACCCCCTGTTGAAGTCTTGGACACCCTTGTCTTGACCCAATGGTCCGCCTTCTTTCCCAATTCTTGGGGAGAAATTGGTCCTAGGTCTACCAGATGCTGATGCAGTTTATCATTGAAACAATTACTTAACAGGTGTTCTTTCACAAATAAATTGTACAGCCCATCATAATTACTTACACCACTGCCTTGAATCCAACCATCTAGTGTTTTCACTGAGTAGTCAACAAAGTCAACCCAGGTCTGGCTCGAGGATTTTTGAGCCCCCCTGAACCTAATCCTGTACTCCTCAGTGGAGAATCCAAAGCCCTCAATCAGGGTACCCTTCATGAGGTCATAAGATTCTGCATCTTGTCCAGAGAGTGTGAGGAGTCTATCCCTACACTTTCCTGTGAACATTTCCCAAAGGAGAGCACCCCAGTGAGATCTGTTCACTTTTCTGGTTACACAAGCCCTCTCAAAAGCTGTGAACCATTTGGTGATGTCATCACCATCTTCATATTTAGTTACAATCCCTTTGGGGATTTTCAACATGTCAGGAGAATCTCTGACCCTATTTATGTTGCTGCCACCATTGATGGGTCCTAGGCCCATCTCTTGTCTTTCCCTCTCTATGGCTAGGATCTGTCTTTCCAAAGCCAATCTTTTGGCCATCCTGGCTAACTGGATGTCCTCTTCACTGGAGTTATCCTCAGTGATTTCAGAGTTGTTGGTCCCTCCTGTGAGGGAACCAGCATCTCTGACTATTATTTGTGGAGTCAGGGCTTGAGAAGCCCTGCTCTCCCTAAGTAGGACTGGAGGGGGGGAATTTCCCTCCAAGTCACTATCTTCATCCTCTGAGTTGCCATCCTCAGAGGGGTTGGCCTTTTCAAACTCTGCCAAAAGCTCCTGGAGCTGTACTTTGGTAGGTTTGGGGCCCATTGCTATTTTCTTTAGTTTACAGAGTGACCTTAGCTCTCTCATCTGTAGATGGAGGTAAGGTGTGGTGTCGAGTTCCACCACATTCACATCTGTGCTAGACATTATGCTTCTAAAAGTTGGAATACTTTTTAAGAAACTAAAACTGGTTCTAGAATCTAATTCAAACTTTTAACAAACTTTTAAACTCTAAAAGAAATGCTAATCAGGATCTAACACAAGGCCCTAGCAGGTCTTTTAAGAATTTAGAAAACTTTTCAAATTGCAAAAATCAACTTCTAATGACAATTTTGGAATTTGTCGTGTGATCAGGTATTGGCTGAGTAGTCCAGCAAATGCAAAGTCTTGTACCCCACCGCTGATCCACCAATGTAGGAAGTTGGCTCTGTATGTGCTATTTCAAAGTAAGGAATAGCATGCACAGAGTCCAAGGGTTCCCCTTAGAGGTAAAATAGTGGTAAAAATAGATAATACTAATGCTCTATTTTGTGGTAGTGTGGTCGAGCAGTAGGCTTATCCAAGGAGTAGTGTTAAGCATTTGTTGTACATACACATAGACAATAAATGAGGTACACACACTCAGAGACAAATCCAGCCAATAGGTTTTTGTATAGAAAAATATCTTTTCTTAGTTTATTTTAAGAACCACAGGTTCAAATTCTACATGTAATAGCTCATTCGAAAGGTATTGCAGGTAAGTACTTTAGGAACTTCAAATCATCAAAATTGCATGTATACTTTTCAAGTATTTGACAAATAGCTGTTTTAAAAGTGGACACTTAGTGCAATTTTCACAGTTCCTAGGGGAGGTAAGTATTTGTTAGTTTTACCAGGTAAGTAAGACACTTACAGGGTTCAGTTCTTGGTCCAAGGTAGCCCACCGTTGGGGGTTCAGAGCAACCCCAAAGTCACCACACCAGCAGCTCAGGGCCGGTCAGGTGCAGAGTTCAAAGTGGTGCCCAAAACACATAGGCTAGAATGGAGAGAAGGGGGTGCCCCGGTTCCGGTCTGCTTGCCGGTAAGTACCCGCGTCTTCGGAGGGCAGACCAGGGGGGTTTTGTAGGGCACCGGGGGGGACACAAGTCCACACAGAAATTTCACCCTCAGCAGCGCGGGGGCGGCCGGGTGCAGTGTCGAAACAAGCGTCGGGTTTGTAATGGAAGTCAATGGGAGATCTAGGGATCTCTTCAGCGCTGCAGGCAGGCAAGGGGGGGGTTCCTCGGGGAAACCTCCACTTGGGCAAGGGAGAGGGACTCCTGGGGGTCACTCCTCCAGTGAAAGTCCGGTCCTTCAGGTCCTGGGGGCTGCGGGTGCAGGGTCTCTCCCAGGTGTCGGGACTTTAGGTTCAAAGAGTCGCGGTCAGGGGAAGCCTCGGGATTCCCTCTGCAGGCGGCGCTGTGGGGGCTCAGGGGGGACAGGTTTTTGTACTCACAGTCTTAGAGTAGTCCTGGGGTCCCTCCTGAGGTGTTGGATCGCCACCAGCCGAGTCGGGGTCGCCGGGTGCAGTGTTGCAAGTCTCACGCCTTTTGCGGGGAGCTTGCAGGGTTCTTTAAAGCCGCTGGAAACAAAGTTGCAGCTTTTCTTGGAGCAGGTCCGCTGTCCTCGGGAGTTTCTTGTCTTTTCGAAGCAGGGGCAGTCCTCAGAGGATGTCGAGGTCGCTGGTCCCTTCGGAAGGCGTCGCTGGAGCAGGATCTTTGGAAGGCAGGAGACAGGCCGGTGAGTTTCTGGAGCCAAGGCAGTTGTCGTCTTCTGGTCTTCCGCTGCAGGGGTTTTCAGCTGGGCAGTCCTTCTTCTTGTTGCAGGAATCTAATTTTCTAGGGTTCAGGGTAGCCCTTAAATACTAAATTTAAGGGCGTGTTTAGGTCTGGGGGGTTAGTAGCCAATGGCTACTAGCCCTGAGGGTGGGTACACCCTCTTTGTGCCTCCTCCCAAGGGGAGGGGGTCACAATCCTAACCCTATTGGGGGAATCCTCCATCTGCAAGATGGAGGATTTCTAAAAGTTAGAGTCACCTCAGCTCAGGACACCTTAGGGGCTGTCCTGACTGGCCAGTGACTCCTCCTTGTTATTCTCATTATTTTCTCCGGCCTTGCCGCCAAAAGTGGGGCCTGGCCGGAGGGGGCGGGCAACTCCACTAGCTGGAGTGTCCTGCTGGGTTGGCACAAAGGAGGTGAGCCTTTGAGGCTCACCGCCAGGTGTGACAATTCCTGCCTGGGAGAGGTGTTAGCATCTCCACCCAGTGCAGGCTTTGTTACTGGCCTCAGAGTGACAAAGGCACTCTCCCCATGGGGCCAGCAACATGTCTCGGTTTGTGGCAGGCTGCTAAAACTAGTCAGCCTACACAGATAGTCGGTTAAGTTTCAGGGGGCACCTCTAAGGTGCCCTCTGTGGTGTATTTTACAATAAAATGTACACTGGCATCAGTGTGCATTTATTGTGCTGAGAAGTTTGATACCAAACTTCCCAGTTTTCAGTGTAGCCATTATGGTGCTGTGGAGTTCGTGTTTGACAGACTCCCAGACCATATACTCTTATGGCTACCCTGCACTTACAATGTCTAAGGTTTTATTTAGACACTGTAGGGGTACCATGCTCATGCACTGGTACCCTCACCTATGGTATAGTGCACCCTGCCTTAGGGCTGTAAGGCCTGCTAGAGGGGTGTCTTACCTATACTGCATAGGCAGTGAGAGGCTGGCATGGCACCCTGAGGGGAGTGCCATGTCGACTTACTCGTTTTGTCCTCACTAGCACACACAAGCTGGCAAGCAGTGTGTCTGTGCAGAGTGAGAGGTCTCCAGGGTGGCATAAGACATGCTGCAGCCCTTAGAGACCTTCCTTGGCATCAGGGCCCTTGGTACTAGAAGTACCAGTTACAAGGGACTTATCTGGATGCCAGGGTCTGCCAATTGTGGATACAAAAGTACAGGTTAGGGAAAGAACACTGGTGCTGGGGCCTGGTTAGCAGGCCTCAGCACACTTTCAATTGTAAACATAGCATCAGCAAAGGCAAAAAGTCAGGGGGCAACCATGCCAAGGAGGCATTTCCTTACACTCGGTTTGTGGCAGGCTGCTAAAACTAGTCAGCCTACACAGATAGTCGGTTAAGTTTCAGGGGGCACCTCTAAGGTGCCCTCTGTGGTGTATTTTACAATAAAATGTACACTGGCATCAGTGTGCATTTATTGTGCTGAGAAGTTTGATACCAAACTTCCCAGTTTTCAGCGTAGCCATTATGGTGCTGTGGAGTTCGTGTTTGACAGACTCCCAGACCATATACTCTTATGGCTACCCTGCACTTACAATGTCTAAGGTTTTGTTTAGACACTGTAGGGGTACCATGCTCATGCACTGGTACCCTCACCTATGGTATAGTGCACCCTGCCTTAGGGCTGTAAGGCCTGCTAGAGGGGTGTCTTACCTATACTGCATAGGCAGTGAGAGGCTGGCATGGCACCCTGAGGGGAGTGCCATGTCGACTTACTCGTTTTGTCCTCACTAGCACACACAAGCTGGCAAGCAGGGTGTCTGTGCTGAGTGAGAGGTCTCCAGGGTGGCATAAGACATGCTGCAGCCCTTAGAGACCTTCCTTGGCATCAGGGCCCTTGGTACTAGAAGTACCAGTTACAAGGGACTTATCTGGATGCCAGGGTCTGCCAATTGTGGATACAAAAGTACAGGTTAGGGAAAGAACACTGGTGCTGGGGCCTGGTTAGCAGACCTCCGCACACTTTCAATTGTAAACATAGCATCAGCAAAGGCAAAAAGTCAGGGGGCAACCATGCCAAGGAGGCATTTCCTTACACACTATTACTACAATTCAACTCCTACCTCACCCTCTGCGGGGAAAAACAATCGAAGATGGAGTCGACGCCCATGCGCAATGGAGACAAAAGGAGGAGTCACTCGGTCCCGTGACTCGAAAGACTTCTTCGAAGAAAAACAACTTGTAACACTCCGGCCCAACACCAGATGGCGAGCTATTGCAGAACATGCGAATCTACTGCGACTGATGCCACGAACAGATGTACACTGGGTAAGTGACATTTTCATTTCTTTGTTTATTTTAAGAACCACAGGTTCCAGATTTACATGTAATACTTCAAATAAAAGGTATTGCAGGTAGGTACTGTAGGAACTTTGAATTAGAAAAATAGCATATACACTTTTCACATAAATCACAATATAGCTATTTTAAAACTAGACAGTGCAATTTTCAACAGTTCCTGGGAGGAGTAAGAGTTTTAGTTTTTGTAGGTAAGTAAACCACCTACGGGGTTCAAGTTTGGGTCCAAGGTAGCCCACCGTTGGGGGTTCAGAGCAACCCCAAAGTTACCACACCAGCAGCTCAGGGCCGGTCAGGTGCAGAGGTCAAAGTGGTGCCCAAAACGCATAGGCTTCAATGGAGAAGGGGGTGCCCCGGTTCCAGTCTGTCAGCAGGTAAGTACCCGTGTCTTTGGAGGGCAGACCAGGGGGGTTTTGTAGGGCACCGGGGGGGGACAAAAGTCCACACAAAGTACACCCTCAGCAGCACGGGGCTGCCGGGTGGAGTGTGGAAACACGCGTCGGGTTTGTAATTGAAATCAATGGGAGACCAAGGGGTCTCTTCAGCGATGCAGGCAAGGGGGGGGGGGGGGGCTCCTCTGGGTAGCCACCACCTGGGCAAGGGGGAGGGCCACCTGGGGGTCGCTCCTGCACTGGAGGTCGGATCCTTCAGGTCCTGGGGGCTGCGGGTGCAGTGTCCTTACCAGGCGTCTGGTTCTTAGAAGCAGGCAGTCGCGGTCAGGAGGAGCCTTGGGATTCCCTCTGCAGGTGTCGCTGTGGGGGATCAGGCGGGGGGAACTCTGGCTACTCACGGTCTCGCAGTCGCTGGGGAGTCCTCCCTGAAGTGATTGTTCTCCACAAGTCGAGCTCGGGCGTCTGGTGCAGAGTAGTAAGTCTCACGCTTCCAGCGGGAAACACGTTGTTTCAAAGTTGCTGCTTTGTTTTAAAGTTGCAGTCTTTGGTAAACAGGGCCGCTGTCCTCTGGAGTTTCTTGGTCCTTCTAGAGCAGGGCAATCCTCTGAGGATTCAGAGGTCGCTGGTCCCTGGGGAAAGCGTTGCTGGAGCAGTGTCTTTAAAAGGGGGGGGAAGACAGGCCGGTAGAGCTGGGGCCAAAGCAGTTGGTGTCTCCGTCTTCTCTGCAGGGTTTTTCAGCTTAGCAGTCCTCTTCTTCTTAGGTTGCAGGAATCTGTCTTCCTTGGTTCTGGGGGCCCCTAAATACTCAATTTAGGGGTGTGTTTAGGTCTGGGAGAGCAGTAGCCAATGGCTACTGTCCTTGAGGGTGGGTACACCCTCTTTGTGCCTCCTCCCTGAGGGGAGGGGGGCACCTCCCTATTCCTATTTGGGGAATCCTCCATCTGCAAAATGGAGGGTTTCTAAAAGTCAGTCACCTCAGCTCAGGACACCTTAGGGGCTGTCCTGACTGGCCAGTGACTCCTCCTTGTTTTTTTCATTATCTCTCCTGGACTTGCCGCCAAAAGTGGGGGCTGTGTCCAGGGGGCGGGCATCTCCACTAGCTGGAGTGCCCTGGGGCATTGCAACACGAAGCTGAGCCTTTGAGGCTTACTGCTAGGAGTTACAGTTCCTGCGGGGGGGGGGGGGGGAGTGAAGCACCTCCACCCAGAGCAGGCTTTTGTTTCTGTCCTCGGAGTACAAAGGCCCTCACCACATGGGGTCAGAAACTTGTCTCTCAGCAGCAGGCTGGCACAGACCAGTCAGTCCTGCACTGAACAATTGGGTAAAATACAGGGGGCATCTCTAAGATGCACTCTGCATTTTTTAATAAATCCAACACTGGCATCCGTGTGGGTTTATTATTCTGAGAAGTTTGATACTAAACTTCCCAGTATTCAGTGTAGCCATTATGGAGCTGTGGAGTTCGTTTTTGACACTCCCAGACCATATACTCTTATGGCTACCCTGCACTTACAATGTCTAAGGTTTTGCTTAGACACTGTAGGGGCATAGTGCTCATGCACCTATGCTCTCACCTGTGGTATAGTGCACCCTGCCTTAGGGCTTTAAGGCCTGCTAGAGGGGTGACTTACCTATGCCATAGGCAGTGTGAGGTTGGCATGGCACCCTGAGGGGAGTGCCATGTCGACTTAGTCATTTTCTCCCCACCAGCACACACAAGCTGGCAAGCAGTGTGTCTGTGCTGGGTGAGGGGTCCCTAGGGTGGCATAAGACATGCTGCAGCCCTTAGAGACCTTCCCTGGCATCAGGGCCCTTGGTACCAGGGGTACCAGTTACAAGGGACTTACCTGGTTGCCAGGGTTGTGACAATTGTGGAGACAATGGTACATTTTAGGTGAAAGAACACTGGTGCTGGGGCCTGGTTAGCAGGCTCCCAGCACACTTCTTAGTAAAGTCAGTATCAGGCAAAAAGTGGGGGGTAACTGCAACAGGGAGCCATTTCTTTACAAGGGGTCACTTGCAGAAGCCCAAAGATGACTTGATGAAGAGAGGTACATGGAAAAGATGCATCAGTGCTTTGGGTTTGATTCCGACCCCTTGCCACCTTATGGAGTTAATGAGGCGGGTTGTCATCTAGTGGCCTGAACTCGTTCCTCCGCTTCCCCCACCCCCTCCTAAAACTAGAAATGGAATCTCCTACTGACCCTCTTACTCCAGAAGGTTTGTCACTACATTCTGTCATTCAGAAAAGGGCGGACATTTGTGACTTGCGCCTTCCTGCAGTACATGTTAAAACTAATGTATTAACAGACCTGCTTCCTACTCACCCAAACTTGAATCCCTTATTTCCTAATGAGGCTTTGATTGATATCCATCCCCCCCCCCCCCCAAATAAAAAACTTCTTGCTCTTCATCTCCACTGGAAGGCAGAGCCCATCCGGTATGTCCAGCATCCTTATTTGCCATGTTTAACTTTTGGTTTCTGGGGTCACTTGTGTCGGATCTAGTCTCAGGAGACAGAGACGTACTATCCTTAATCTGCTGTCTTGCGTGTAAATCAATAATGGGAAACGTTCCTAGCTATTTAGCACAGAAACTTGAACATTACTGTCCATTTAGGAACTTATGTTCCAAAGATAAACCACTATCAACTGGTCAGATCAACTGGCGAGAGATTCAGTTGCAGGTCCTTCACTTACCTGCCCCATCCTATTGGAATAACTTCCCTTATCACACCCGCACGTGTCCGGATTATGGTAAATTCAGGAAAATGCTCAAGACAGCTTCATTTTAGTCTTCTGTTCTGTCTTGCCTCTGTTCACCTTTAGTACCGAGATACCTCTTCAGGGGGTTAATTGTGCGCTATGGCAAGTTATATTAACATATTTCAGATTCTTCTTGCATATGTCTTGTCTCAGGGGTCTGTGTTGTATAGTTCGTCTGTATGGTGTCCAGCCCCCCTGCTCCCCAGACTTTACCCATTTCTGAGAACACCTCTCCCTTCATGGGACATACATTTCTTTTCATACAGCAGTCTAGGTAATTTTTCAAAGTGTGTCTCTCTGGTGAGGAGCTAGCTTCCCATAACCTTGCCACACTGACTTTTGGCTACATATAATATTTTTTACCTATTTTTGACAGTTTTCTACTTAATGTACCACCAGTGTATATAATTGTACACTTTGTACCAAGGGTACGCCTACATGCTGTATTAGATACAATCTCTTTCCAAATAACGTCTGTGAAAAGGACTACTACATTCTGAAAATAAAGTTACCAGCTTAGCCACAGCCCCTGATACATCTTGTAAAGAAATGGCTCCCTGTTGCAGTTACCCCCCACTTTTTGCCTGATACTGATGCTGACTTGACTGAGAAGAGTGCTGGGACCCTGCTAACCAGGCCCCAGCACCAGTGTTCCTTCACCTAAAATGTACTTTTGTATCCACAATTGGCAGACCCTGGCATCCAGATAAGTCCCTTGTAACTGGTACTTCTAGTACCAAGGGCCCTGATGCCAAGGAAGGTCTCTAAGGGCTGCAGCATGTCTTATGCCACCCTGGAGACCTCTCACTCAGCACAGACACACTGCTTGCCAGCTTGTGTGTGCTAGTGAGGACAAAACGAGTAAGTCGACATGGCACTCCCCTCAGGGTGCCATGCCAGCCTCTCACTGCCTATGCAGTATAGGTAAGACACCCCTCTAGCAGGCCTTACAGCCCTAAGGCAGGGTGCACTATACCATAGGTGAGGGTACCAGTGCATGAGCATGGTACCCCTACAGTGTCTAAACAAAACCTTAGACATTGTAAGTGCAGGGTAGCCATAAGAGTATATGGTCTGGGAGTCTGTCAAACACGAACTCCACAGCACCATAATGGCTACACTGAAAACTGGGAAGTTTGGTATCAAACTTCTCAGCACAATAAATGCACACTGATGCCAGTGTACATTTTGTTGTAAAATACACCACAGAGGGCACCTTAGAGGTGCCCCCTGAAACTTAACCGACTGTCTGTGTAGGCTGACTAGTTCCAGCAGCCTGCCACACCAGACACATGTTGCTGGCCCCATGGGGAGAGTGCGTTTGTCACTCTGAGGCCAGTAACAAAGCCTGCACTGGGTGGAGATGCTAACACCTCCCCCAGGCAGGAGCTGTAACACCTGGCGGTGAGCCTCAAAGGCTCACCCCTTTGTCACAGCCCAGCAGGGCACTCCAGCTTAGTGGAGTTGCCCGCCCCCTCCGGCCACGGCCCCCACTTTTGGCGGCAAGGCAGGAGGGAACAAAGAAAGCAACAAGGAGGAGTCACTGGCCAGTCAGGACAGCCCCTAAGGTGTCCTGAGCTGAGGTGACTCTGACTTTTAGAAATCCTCCATCTTGCAGATGGAGGATTCCCCCAATAGGGTTAGGATTGTGACCCCCTCCCCTTGGGAGGAGGCACAAAGAGGGTGTACCCACCCTCAGGGCTAGTAGCCATTGGCTACTAACCCCCCAGACCTAAACACGCCCTTAAATTTAGTATTTAAGGGCTACCCTGAACCCTAGAAAATTAGATTCCTGCAACTACAAGAAGAAGGACTGCCTAGCTGAAAACCCCTGCAGAGGAAGACCAGAAGACGACAACTGCCTTGGCTCCAGAAACTCACCGGCCTGTCTCCTGCCTTCCAAAGATCCTGCTCCGGCGACGCCTTCCAAAGGGACCAGCGACCTCGACATCCTCTGAGGACTGCCCCTGCTTCGAAAAGACAAGAAACTCCCGAGGACAGCGGACCTGCTCCAAGAAAGGCTGCAACTTTGTTTCCAGCAGCCTTGAAAGAACCCTGCAAGCTCCCCGCAAGAAGCGTGAGACTTGCAACACTGCACCCGGCGACCCCGACTCGGCTGGTGGAGATCCAACACCTCAGGAGGGACCCCAGGACTACTCTGATACTGTGAGTACCAAAACCTGTCCCCCCTGAGCCCCCACAGCGCCGCCTGCAGAGGGAATCCCGAGGCTTCCCCTGACCGCGACTCTTTGAATCCAAAGTCCCGACGCCTGGGAGAGACCCTGCACCCGCAGCCCCCAGGACCTGAAGGACCGGACTTTCACTGGAGAAGTGACCCCCAGGAGTCCCTCTCCCTTGCCCAAGTGGAGGTTTCCCCGAGGAACCCCCCCCCCTTGCCTGCCTGCAGCGCTGAAGAGATCCCGAGATCTCTCATAGACTAACATTGCGAACCCGACGCTTGTTTCTACACTGCACCTGGCCGCCCCCGTGCTGCTGAGGGTGAAATTTCTGTGTGGGCTTGTGTCCCCCCCGGTGCCCTACAAAACCCCCCTGGTCTGCCCTCCGAAGACGTGGGTACTTACCTGCAAGCAGACCGGAACCGGGGCACCCCCTTCTCTCCATTCTAGCCTATGTGTTTTGGGCACCACTTTGAACTCTGCACCTGACCGGCCCTGAGCTGCTGGTGTGGTGACTTTGGGGTTGCTCTGAACCCCCAACGGTGGGCTACCTTGGACCAAGAACTGAACCCTGTAAGTGTCTTACTTACCTGGTAAAACTAACAAAAACTTACCTCCCCCAGGAACTGTGAAAATTGCACTAAGTGTCCACTTTTAAAACAGCTATTTGTCAATAACTTGAAAAGTATACATGCAATTTTTATGATTTGAAGTTCCTAAAGTACTTACCTGCAATACCTTTCGAATGAGATATTACATGTAGAATTTGAACCTGTGGTTCTTAAAATAAACTAAGAAAAGATATTTTTCTATAACAAAACCTATTGGCTGGATTTGTCTCTGAGTGTGTGTACCTCATTTATTGTCTATGTGTATGTACAACAAATGCTTAACACTACTCCTTGGATAAGCCTACTGCTCGACCACACTACCACAAAATAGAGCATCAGTATTATCTATTTTTACCACTATTTTACCTCTAAGGGGAACCCTTGGACTCTGTGCATGCTATTCCTTACTTTGAAATAGCACATACAGAGCCAACTTCCTACACATCTTAAGATCTAGATATTGTCTCTTTTCAAAGTACAATATTATATGCAGACTTTTACTTGTAGGAGCCTTACTTTGCTTCCAATTGTACTTGCTTTGATTGTAACTTCCCTTGGGGCTGTAGTACTTCTTCCAAATCTTTGTCACGCCATTCTACATCTTCTGTCAGACTGAATTTATTTTGGATACATTAAGTGATGGTTCCTTTTTTGAATATCTAGTTCTGTAATGGCAAACTTTGTGATGTGCGACTGCATCATTTTTTTTTTCTAATCGTTGAGGCATGCTGCTCCGCAGCGGGCATGCTGAAGATCATTCATTGGCAAAGCCAATAGGTCCCAAAGGCTCATTGTCATACATTACACACTATTTTCCTTTAATGGCATACTAGTGTCGAATAGCAAACCTTCTCTTTGGTCTATCTGCACTCATTTATTTCACCTGGAAATTGAACTATGGCTCCTGCGGATGCAGAACCTGCTCCTACGCTTTGCGCAGAAAGTCACACAGTTACTCATACAGGGTTCGTAGCTTTCTGAACGAACACCCCCGTGTGTGAGTGGGGACGCCCACTCGTTTAATGCCTGGCTTTCCCAGAGGGCAGACACTAATGGCTCTATCAAATCCACAGATGCCACCTCAGTGGCCAAACCTGAGTCAGCACCCTGGTTCAACAAGAGCTCAAAGCGCTTTGCAAAATGTGTGTGTTTATATCAAAAAAAGGAAAGAAAACTAAATGAGTTGGAGGTGTCTGTACTTTCCGAAGGAGAAATTCATTGATGAGAATGCCTTAAATACCACCAAGCAATTAAGAAAACCCAATCAGACTTCCTTGCATCTCCCATGAGAAACCAGGTGAGCTTTTCAATTTTTTTTTATTTAAATGATGCCCTTCAGCTACAGACACCCTTACTCAAGCTGTGTAACCAACTTTCAGATTTCTTCGATTCGAAAATAAATAAATCGTAGATTCCCTTCAGTTGCCCTTCCCTGACTCTGCAAGCAGCAGCGAGCCTAGTGCTCACCCCACCTCCTTCCAAAAACCAACATATTTCTGTTAGCGAATTCCTGGGAAGACTGCAGTGGGTGCATGTAGGAAGTTGGCTCTGTATGTGCTATTTCAAAGTAAGGAGTAGCATGCACAGAGTCCAAGGGTTCCCCTTAGAGGTAAGATAGTGGCAAAAAGAGATAATACTAATGCTCTATTTTGTGGTAGTGTGGTCGAGCAGTAGGCTTATCCAAGAAGTAGTGTTAAGCATTTGTTGTACATACACATAGACAATAAATGAGGTACACACACTCAGAGACAAATCCAGCCAATAGGTTTTTATATAGAAAAATATCTTTTCTTAGTTTATTTTAAGAACCACAGATTCAAATTCTACATGTAATATCTCATTCGAAAGGTATTGCAGGTAAGTACTTTAGGAACTTCAAATCATAAAAATTGCATGTATACTTTACAAGTTATTGACAAATAGCTGTTTTAAAAGTGGACACTTAGTGCAATTTTCACAGTTCCTGGGGGAGGTAAGTTTTGGTTAGTTTTACCAGGTAAGTAAGACACTTACAGGGTTCAGTTCTTGGTCCAAGGTAGCCCACCGTTGGGGGTTCAGAGCAACCCCAAAGTCACCACACCAGCAGCTCAGGGCCGGTCAGGTGCAGAGTTCAAAGTGGTGCCCAAAACACATAGGCTAGAATGGTGAGAAGGGGGTGCCCCGGTTCCGGTCTGCTTGCAGGTAAGTACCCGCGTCTTCGGAGGGCAGACCAGGGGGGTTTTGTAGGGCACCGGGGGGGACACAAGTCCACACAGAGATTTCACCCTCAGCAGCGCGGGGGCGGCCGGGTGCAGTGTAGGAACAGGCGTCGGGTTCGCAAAGTTAGTCTATGAGAGATCTCGGGATCTCTTCAGCGCTGCAGGCAGGCAAGGGGGGGGAGTCCTCGGGGAAACCTCCACTTAGGCAAGGGAGAGGGACTCCTGGGGGTCACTTCTCCAGTGAAAGTCCGGTCCTTCAGGTCCTGGGGGCTGCGGGTGCAGGGTCTCTCCCAGGCGTCGGGACTTTAGGTTCAAAGAGTCGCGGTCAGGGGAAGCCTCGGGATTCCCTCTGCAGGCGGCGCTGTGGGGGCTCAGGGGGGACAGGTTTTGGTACTCACAGTATCAGAGTAGTCCTGGGGTCCCTCCTGAGGTGTTGGATCGCCACCAGCCGAGTCGGGGTCGCCGGGTGCAGTGTTGCAAGTCTCACGCTTCTTGCGGGGAGCTTGCAGGGTTCTTTAAAGCTGCTGGAAACAAAGTTGCAGCTTTTCTTGGAGCAGGTCCGCTGTCCTCGGGAGTTTCTTGTCTTTTCGAAGCAGGGGCAGTCCTCAGAGGATGTCGAGGTCGCTGGTCCCTTTGGAAGGCGTCGCTGGAGCAGGATCTTTGGAAGGCAGGAGACAGGCCGGTGAGTTTCTGGAGCCAAGGCAGTTGTCGTCTTCTGGTCTTCCGCTGCAGGGGTTTTCAGCTGGGCAGTCCTTCTTCTTGTAGTTGCAGGAATCTAATGTTCGATGGCATCTGTCGCTGTAGATACGCATTGTAGGAAGTTGGCTCTGTATGTGCTATTTCAAAGTAAGGAATAGCATGCACAGAGTCCAAGGGTTCCCCTTAGAGGTAAAATAGTGGTAAAACTAGATAATACTAATGCTCTATTTTGTGGTAGTGTGGTCGAGCAGTAGGCTTATCCAAGGAGTAGTGTTAAGCATTTGTTGTACATACACATAGACAATAAATGAGGTACACACACTCAGAGACAAATCCAGCCAATAGGTTTTTATATAGAAAAATATCTTTTCTTAGTTTATTTTAAGAACCACAGGTTCAAATTCTACATGTAATATCTCATTCGAAAGGTATTGCAGGTAAGTACTTTAGGAACTTCAAATCATCAAAATTGCATGTATACTTTTCAAGTTATTCACAAATAGCTGTTTTAAAAGTGGACACTTAGTGCAATTTTCACAGTTCCTAGGGGAGGTAAGTATTTGTTAGGTTAACCAGGTAAGTAAGACACTTACAGGGCTTAGTTCTTGGTCCAAGGTAGCCCACCGTTGGGGGTTCAGAGCAACCCCAAAGTCACCACACCAGCAGCTCAGGGCCGGTCAGGTGCAGAGTTCAAAGTGGTGCCCAAAACACATAGGCTAGAATGGAGAGAAGGGGGTGCCCCGGTTCCGGTCTGCTTGCAGGTAAGTACCCGCGTCTTCGGAGGGCAGACCAGGGGGGTTTTGTAGGGCACCGGGGGGGACACAAGTCCACACAGAAATTTCACCCTCAGCGGCGCGGGGGCGGCCGGGTGCAGTGTAGAAACAAGCGTCGGGTTCGCAATGTTAGTCTATGAGAGATCTCGGGATCTCTTCAGCGCTGCAGGCAGGCAAGGGGGGGGTTCCTCGGGGAAACCTCCACTTGGGCAAGGGAGAGGGACTCCTGGGGGTCACTTCTCCAGTGAAAGTCCGGTCCTTCAGGTCCTGGGGGCTGCGGGTGCAGGGTCTCTCCCAGGCGTCGGGACTTTAGGTTCAAAGAGTCGCGGTCAGGGGAAGCCTCGGGATTCCCTCTGCAGGCGGCGCTGTGGGGGCTCCGGGGGGACAGGTTTTGGTACTCACAGTATCAGAGTAGTCCTGGGGTCCCTCCTGAGGTGTTGGATCGCCACCAGCCGAGTCGGGGTCGCCGGGTGCAGTGTTGCAAGTCTCACGCTTCTTGCGGGGAGCTTGCAGGGTTCTTTAAAGTTGCTGGAAACAAAGTTGCAGCTTTTCTTGGAGCAGGTCCGCTGTCCTCGGGAGTTTCTTGTCTTTTCGAAGCAGGGGCAGTCCTCAGAGGATGTCGAGGTCGCTGGTCCCTTTGGAATGCGTCGCTGGAGCAGGATCTTTGGAAGGCAGGAGACAGGCCGGTGAGTTTCTGGAGCCAAGGCAGTTGTCGTCTTCTGGTCTTCCGCTGCAGGGGTTTTCAGCTGGGCAGTCCTTCTTCTTGTAGTTGCAGGAATCTAATTTTCTAGGGTTCAGGGTAGCCCTTAAATACTAAATTTAAGGGCGTGTTTAGGTCTGGGGGGTTAGTAGCCAATGGCTACGAGCCCTGAGGGTGGGTACACCCTCTTTGTGCCTCCTCCCAAGGGGAGGGGGTCACAATCCTAACCCTATTGGGGGAATCCTCCATCTGCAAGATGGAGGATTTCTAAAAGTTAGAGTCACTTCAGCTCAGGACACCTTAGGGGCTGTCCTGACTGGCCAGTGACTCCTCCTTGTTGCTTTCTTTGTTCCCTCCAGCCTTGCCGCCAAAAGTGGGGGCCGTGGCCGGAGGGGGCGGGCAACTCCACTAAGCTGGAGTGCCCTGCTGGGCTGTGACAAAGGGGTGAGCCTTTGAGGCTCACCGCCAGGTGTCACAGCTCCTGCCTGGGGGAGGTGTTAGCATCTCCACCCAGTGCAGGCTTTGTTACTGGCCTCAGAGTGACAAAGGCACTCTCCCCATGGGGCCAGCAACATGTCTCTAGTGTGGCAGGCTGCTGGAACCAGTCAGCCTACACCGATAGTTGGTTAAGTTTCAGGGGGCACCTCTAAGGTGCCCTCTGTGGTGTATTTTACAATAAAATGTACACTGGCATCAGTGTGCATTTATTGTGCTGAGAAGTTTGATACCAAACTTCCCAGTTTTCAGTGTAGCCATTATGGTGCTGTGGAGTTCGTGTTTGACAGACTCCCAGACCATATACTCTTATGGCTACCCTGCACTTACAATGTCTAAGGTTTTGTTTAGACACTGTAGGGGTACCATGCTCATGCACTGGTACCCTCACCTATGGTATAGTGCACCCTGCCTTAGGGCTGTAAGGCCTGCTAGAGGGGTGTCTTACCTATACTGCAGAGGCAGTGAGAGGCTGGCATGGCACCCTGAGGGGAGTGCCATGTCGACTTACTCATTTTTGTTCTCACTAGCACACACAGGCTTGTAAGCAGTGTGTCTGTGCTGAGTGAGGGGTCTCTAGGGTGGCATAAGACATGCTGCAGCCCTTAGAGACCTTCCTTGGCATCAGGGCCCTTGGTACTAGAAGTGCCAGTTACAAGGGACTTATCTGAATGCCAGGGTGTGCCAATTGTGGATACAATGGTACATTTTAGGTGAAGGAACACTGGTGCTGGGGCCTGGTTAGCAGGGTCCCAGCACTCTTCTCAGTCAAGTCAGCATCAGTATCAGGCAAAAAGTGGGGGGTAACTGCAACAGGGAGCCATTTCTTTACACAAGCCCCCCCCCAGCCCACAGGCCAGGAGACTCAGCCCAAGGTGGGAGAGTCTTCCTAGTCTGTCAGGCGAGGAAGAGTAGGAGAAATAGGCTGGTTAGTTGCAGGGCCTACTCTGCCTTACATCCTTCTGTTCAGGTCATTCCCTTCGGGGAACTGACCCACTTCCACAGTGATAGGACCTAGTCTGAATTGCCTCTTGTCTGCCTCTTCAATGTCTCCACCCATTCTTTTTATTTTGGGTTTAGAGGTATCCACCTCTGCTAATCTTATCTTGGCCAGGGTTACCCCTAGCTTACCCAGAGAGGTTACCCAGAGCTGGAGTAACCCCACCATGACCAATAGGGTCAGGGGGCCTAACTTGCTATTTGGCATGGGGTCAGACCACCATGCTAAGGATAGTGCAGCCATAAAGGCTAACACCCAGCAGAGGCCACTGACAGCTGTCAGTGCCCAGAACCACACCTTTAGCTCTTCACCTAAAAGGGAAGGGGCTAAGTTACAGGCTTCTTTGGGTTCAGGTTGCCTGTCTGCTGTATTGGAGTGGGGGGTTACCACATCTTGTAGTAAACACCCTTCTTCCACTCTTTCTTCTGTTAGCTGAGGAGCCACCCACTCAGGTTTAACAGTTGCCTGACTAGCCAGGACTTCTTGTGGGTCAGGTTGGACTTTATCAGGGCCATTTTTGGAGTTCTCCCCTACTGGAGCAGAATCTCCTTGGCTTGCTGTAACCTTGGCTAAAGGTTGTCCACCCTTCCTACTCTGTTTTCTTTTCTTCTTCTTCTGGGGCCTGCTTGCATTTACTGCAGAGGCAGGACTTCCAGAATCCTTGGGAGAGGACTGGCACTGGACCAGTTTCTCTCTTGGGCTCTGACTAACCTCTGGGTAGTCATTTCCAAGGAGACAATCAAGGGGGAGGTCTGTACTGACTACTACCCTTCTCCAGCTAAGAGTGCCACCCACTTCTATGGGCACTAAAGCCACAGGCCTCTTAGTGACCCTGTCTAGGCTAACTCTTACCCTGGCAGTCTCACCTGGGATGTACTGGTTTGAGAGCACCAGCCTGTCATGCACAATAGTGTGACTGGCACAAGTGTCTCTCAGGGCAGTGGTTGGGATTCCATTCACCAGTAGGTGGTGGAAGTGTCTACTTCCCTCTGGAATCTCCAACTCACCTGTTGGGCCCTGTTTCCAGTTGAAGGCTAGGAAGACCTCCTCATCTGAGGAGTCATCTCCCATGGCTACACTGGTTACCCCTGGAATTTTGTTCTGGGGTTTGTTTTTGGGACAAGAAGTGTCCTTGGTGTGGTGCCCAGACTGTTTACAGTTGTGGCACCATGCCTTAGTGGCATCCCAGTTCTTACCCTGGTACCCACCTTTGTTTTGGGTTGTGTCTTGGGGCCCACCCACCTGTTCTGGTTTTTGGGGGCCTACTGAGGACTCTTTTTCTTTGTTTCTAGTGTCACCCACTTTCTCCTGGGGAGTTTTTGTAACCCCTTTCTTTTGGTCACCCCCAGTGGAAGTTTTGGTTACCCTAGTCTTGACCCAGTGGTCTGCCTTCTTTCCCAATTCTTGGGGAGAAATTGGACCTAGGTCTACCAGATACTGATGCAACTTTTCATTGAAGCAGTTACTTAAAATGTGTTCTTTCATAAACAAATTATAAAGCCCAACATAGTCACACACTTCATTTCCAGTTAACCAACCATCCAGTGTTTTTACTGAGTAGTCTACAAAATCAACCCAGGTCTGGCTCGAGGATTTTTGAGCCCCCCTGAATCTAATTCTATACTCCTCAGTGGAGAATCCAAAGCCCTCAATCAGGGTACCCTTCATGAGGTCATAAGATTCTGCATCTTTTCCAGAGAGTGTGAGGAGTCTATCCCTACACTTTCCAGTGAACATTTCCCAAAGGCGAGCACCCCAGTGAGATCTGTTTACTTTTCTGGTTACACAAGCCCTCTCAAAAGCTGTGAACCATTTGGTGATGTCATCACCATCTTCATATTTTGTTACAATCCCTTTGGGGATTTTTAGGATGTCAGGAGAATCTCTGACCCTATTTAAGTTGCTGCCACCATCGATGGGACCTAGGCCCATCTCTTTTCTTTCCCTTTCTATGGCTAGGAGCTGCTTTTCCAAAGCCAATCTTTTGACCATCCTGGCTAACAGGGGGTCATCTTCACTGGAGTTATCCTCAGTGATTTCAGAGGTGTTGGTCTCTCCTGTGAGGGAACCAGCATCTCTGACTATTATTTTTGGAGTCAGGGTTTGAGGGACCCTGTTCTCCCTAGATAGGACTGGTAGGGGGGAATTTTCCTCCAAGTCACTATCCTCTTCCTCTGAGTTGCTACCCTCAGAGGGGTTGGCCTTTTCAAACTCTGCCCAAAGCTCCTGGAGCTGTATTTTGGTAGGTTTGGGGCCCATTGTTATTTTCTTTATTTTACAGAGTGACCTTAGCTCCCTCATCTTAAGATGGAGGTAAGGTGTGGTGTCGAGTTCCACCACAGTCACATCTGTGCTAGACATTTTGCTTCTAAAAGTTGGAATACTTTTTAAGAATCTACAACTGGTTCTAGAATCTAATTCAAACTTTTACAAACTTTTAAACTCTAAAAGAAATGCTAAACAGGATCTAACACAAGGCCCTAGCAGGTCTTTTAAGAATTTAGAAAACTTTTCAAATTGCAAAAAATCAATTTCTAATGACAATTTTGGAATTTGTCGTGTGATCAGGTATTGGCTGAGTAGTCCAGCAAATGCAAAGTCTTGTACCCCACCGCTGATCCACCAATGTAGGAAGTTGGCTCTGTATGTGCTATTTCAAAGTAAGGAATAGCATGCACAGAGTCCAAGGGTTCCCCTTAGAGGTAAAATAGTGGTAAAACTAGATAATACTAATGCTCTATTTTGTGGTAGTGTGGTCGAGCAGTAGGCTTATCCAAGGAGTAGTGTTAAGCATTTGTTGTACATACACATAGACAATAAATGAGGTACACACACTCAGAGACAAATCCAGCCAATAGGTTTTTATATAGAAAAATATCTTTTCTTAGTTTATTTTAAGAACCACAGGTTCAAATTCTACATGTAATATCTCATTCGAAAGGTATTGCAGGTAAGTACTTTAGGAACTTCAAATCATCAAAATTGCATGTATACTTTTCAAGTTATTCACAAATAGCTGTTTTAAAAGTGGACACTTAGTGCAATTTTCACAGTTCCTAGGGGAGGTAAGTATTTGTTAGGTTAACCAGGTAAGTAAGACACTTACAGGGCTTAGTTCTTGGTCCAAGGTAGCCCACCGTTGGGGGTTCAGAGCAACCCCAAAGTCACCACACCAGCAGCTCAGGGCCGGTCAGGTGCAGAGTTCAAAGTGGTGCCCAAAACACATAGGCTAGAATGGAGAGAAGGGGGTGCCCCGGTTCCGGTCTGCTTGCAGGTAAGTACCCGCGTCTTCGGAGGGCAGACCAGGGGGGTTTTGTAGGGCACCGGGGGGGACACAAGTCCACACAGAAATTTCACCCTCAGCGGCGCGGGGGCGGCCGGGTGCAGTGTAGAAACAAGCGTCGGGTTCGCAATGTTAGTCTATGAGAGATCTCGGGATCTCTTCAGCGCTGCAGGCAGGCAAGGGGGGGGTTCCTCGGGGAAACCTCCACTTGGGCAAGGGAGAGGGACTCCTGGGGGTCACTTCTCCAGTGAAAGTCCGGTCCTTCAGGTCCTGGGGGCTGCGGGTGCAGGGTCTCTCCCAGGCGTCGGGACTTTAGGTTCAAAGAGTCGCGGTCAGGGGAAGCCTCGGGATTCCCTCTGCAGGCGGCGCTGTGGGGGCTCCGGGGGGACAGGTTTTGGTACTCACAGTATCAGAGTAGTCCTGGGGTCCCTCCTGAGGTGTTGGATCGCCACCAGCCGAGTCGGGGTCGCCGGGTGCAGTGTTGCAAGTCTCACGCTTCTTGCGGGGAGCTTGCAGGGTTCTTTAAAGTTGCTGGAAACAAAGTTGCAGCTTTTCTTGGAGCAGGTCCGCTGTCCTCGGGAGTTTCTTGTCTTTTCGAAGCAGGGGCAGTCCTCAGAGGATGTCGAGGTCGCTGGTCCCTTTGGAATGCGTCGCTGGAGCAGGATCTTTGGAAGGCAGGAGACAGGCCGGTGAGTTTCTGGAGCCAAGGCAGTTGTCGTCTTCTGGTCTTCCGCTGCAGGGGTTTTCAGCTGGGCAGTCCTTCTTCTTGTAGTTGCAGGAATCTAATTTTCTAGGGTTCAGGGTAGCCCTTAAATACTAAATTTAAGGGCGTGTTTAGGTCTGGGGGGTTAGTAGCCAATGGCTACGAGCCCTGAGGGTGGGTACACCCTCTTTGTGCCTCCTCCCAAGGGGAGGGGGTCACAATCCTAACCCTATTGGGGGAATCCTCCATCTGCAAGATGGAGGATTTCTAAAAGTTAGAGTCACTTCAGCTCAGGACACCTTAGGGGCTGTCCTGACTGGCCAGTGACTCCTCCTTGTTGCTTTCTTTGTTCCCTCCAGCCTTGCCGCCAAAAGTGGGGGCCGTGGCCGGAGGGGGCGGGCAACTCCACTAAGCTGGAGTGCCCTGCTGGGCTGTGACAAAGGGGTGAGCCTTTGAGGCTCACCGCCAGGTGTCACAGCTCCTGCCTGGGGGAGGTGTTAGCATCTCCACCCAGTGCAGGCTTTGTTACTGGCCTCAGAGTGACAAAGGCACTCTCCCCATGGGGCCAGCAACATGTCTCTAGTGTGGCAGGCTGCTGGAACCAGTCAGCCTACACCGATAGTTGGTTAAGTTTCAGGGGGCACCTCTAAGGTGCCCTCTGTGGTGTATTTTACAATAAAATGTACACTGGCATCAGTGTGCATTTATTGTGCTGAGAAGTTTGATACCAAACTTCCCAGTTTTCAGTGTAGCCATTATGGTGCTGTGGAGTTCGTGTTTGACAGACTCCCAGACCATATACTCTTATGGCTACCCTGCACTTACAATGTCTAAGGTTTTGTTTAGACACTGTAGGGGTACCATGCTCATGCACTGGTACCCTCACCTATGGTATAGTGCACCCTGCCTTAGGGCTGTAAGGCCTGCTAGAGGGGTGTCTTACCTATACTGCAGAGGCAGTGAGAGGCTGGCATGGCACCCTGAGGGGAGTGCCATGTCGACTTACTCATTTTTGTTCTCACTAGCACACACAGGCTTGTAAGCAGTGTGTCTGTGCTGAGTGAGGGGTCTCTAGGGTGGCATAAGACATGCTGCAGCCCTTAGAGACCTTCCTTGGCATCAGGGCCCTTGGTACTAGAAGTACCAGTTACAAGGGACTTATCTGAATGCCAGGGTGTGCCAATTGTGGATACAATGGTACATTTTAGGTGAAGGAACACTGGTGCTGGGGCCTGGTTAGCAGGGTCCCAGCACTCTTCTCAGTCAAGTCAGCATCAGTATCAGGCAAAAAGTGGGGGGTAACTGCAACAGGGAGCCATTTCTTTACACGCATGTTCTGCAATAGCTCGCCATCTGGTGTTGGGCCGGAGTGTTACAAGTTGTTTTTCTTCGAAGAAGTCTTTCGAGTCACGGGACCGAGTGACTCCTCCTTTTGTCTCCATTGCGCATGGGCGTCGACTCCATCCTCGATTGTTTTTTTTCCGCCATCGGGTTCGGACGTGTTCCTGTCGCTCCGAGTTTCGGAACAGAAAAAATAGTTAATTTCGGAAGATTTTCGTCGGTATTGTTGCGTTCGGGATCGGCATACTTAGATTCAACACCGCATCGAAGATCGAAGAGCTCCGGTGCCCTTCGGGGTAGTTTTTCGATCCTCCGTCGGGGCCTGGTCGGCCCGACCGCGTGCTGAAGAACGCCGATGGAACGGACCCCGTTCCGTTTCTGCCCCAAATGCCACAATAAATACCCCTACACAGACCAACACTTGGTCTGCAACCTGTGCCTGTCACCTGAGCACAGCGAAGACACCTGCGAGGCCTGTCGTGCGTTCCGGTCCCGAAAAACACTCCGAGACCGTCGAGCCAGAAGACTTCAAATGGCGTCCGCACCGACAGCCCGACGGGAGTTCGAGGAACAGGAAGAGGAAGGTACCTTCTCGATCCAAGACTCAGACTCCGAAGGATTCGACGATACACAAACCGTGAGTAAGACGTCGAAAACCACACAAAGAAACATTTACAAGGCCCAGGGGACGCCACTGCCACCAGGCCATGGCTCAACCCATAAAATCGGTGACCGACCGTCGGCACCGAAAAAGGCCCAAACAGTGCTGAGATCGTCCGACTCCGGTCGAGACACCGGCACGCAGCCTTCTCGGGACCGAGAAAGTGCTGGAGACAAGCCTCGACACCGAGATGCCGGTGTGGACACGGCTCGACGCCGAGACAGCGGCACCGAAACAGATCGACGCCGAGAGGTTTCGGCCCCGAAAAGGAAAAAAGTCACCTCGGAGCCGAAAAAACACGCAGACAAAGTTTCGATGCCGAAACAAACTGCAAGCGACCCAGCTTCAGGCTCTTATACAGAAGAGCACTCGCTAACCTCCCAAATGCAGAAGCATAGGTTTGAGGAAGAGCTACAAGCAACTGATGCGGACCATACGCAAAAACGTATTTTCATTCAGCAGGGGACAGGAAAAATAAGCACCCTTCCCCCCATTAGGAGAAAGAGAAGGTTGGAGTTCCAGACGGAACAAGCACCACAACCAAAAGTGGTGAAAAGAGTTACACCACCACCCTCTCCTCCGCCCGTGATTAACGTTTCACCAGCACAAACGCCATCACACTCCCCAGCTCACACCACCATGAGCCAGGGTGACCAAGACCAGGACGCATGGGACCTATACGACGCCCCAGTGTCAGATAACAGCCCAGAGGCATACCCTACAAAACCATCTCCACCAGAAGACAGCACCGCGTACTCTCAGGTGGTGGCTAGAGCAGCACAATTTCACAACGTAAGCCTCCACTCAGAACAGGTCGAGGATGATTTCTTGTTCAACACACTCTCCTCCACCCACAGCTCCTACCAAAGCCTGCCTATGCTCCCTGGTATGCTCCGGCACGCAAAAGACATATTTAAGGACCCGGTCAAAAGTAGGGCAATCACACCAAGGGTGGAAAAAAAGTACAAGGCGCCTCCTACGGACCCAGCTTTCATCACAACACAGCTGCCACCAGACTCTGTTGTTGTAGGAGCAGCTAGGAAAAGGGCCAACTCTCACACATCTGGAGATGCACCACCCCCAGATAAAGAAAGCCGCAAGTTTGATGCAGCTGGTAAGAGAGTCGCAGCACAAGCTGCAAACCAGTGGCGCATCGCGAACTCCCAGGCACTACTTGCGCGCTATGACAGAGCCCACTGGGACGAGATGCAACATCTCATCGAACATCTGCCCAAAGACTTCCAAAATAGGGCAAAACAAGTGGTTGAGGAGGGACAAGCCATCTCCAACAACCAGATCCGCTCCTCCATGGACGCTGCAGATACAGCTGCACGGACAATTAATACATCTGTAACTATCAGAAGGCATGCATGGCTCCGAACGTCTGGATTTAAACCAGAGATTCAACAAGCAGTTCTCAATATGCCTTTTAATGAAAAAGAACTGTTCGGTCCAGAAGTGGACACAGCGATTGAGAAACTCAAAAAAGATACGGACACTGCCAAAGCCATGGGCGCACTCTACTCCCCGCAGAGCAGAGGGAATTACAGCTCATTCCGTAAAACGCCCTTTCGAGGGGGGTTTCGGGGTCAAAGCACACAAGCCAGCACCTCACAAGCCACACCGTCCAGTTACCAAGGACAGTATAGAGGAGGTTTTCGGGGACAATATAGAGGAGGGCAATTCCCTAGAAATAGAGGAAGATTCCAAAGCCCCAAAACCCCTACTACTAAACAGTGACTCACATGTCACTCACCCCCTCCACACAACACCAGTGGGGGGACGAATAGGTCATTATTACAGAGCATGGGAGAAAATCACTACAGACACTTGGGTTCTAGCAATTATCCAACATGGTTACTGCATAGAATTTCTACAGTTCCCTCCAAACATACCACCAAAAGCACAAAATTTAACAACACACCATTCCAATCTCCTAGAGATAGAAGTGCAGGCACTATTGCAAAAGAATGCAATCGAATTAGTGCCAAACACACAAATAAACACAGGAGTTTACTCACTGTACTTTCTGATACCAAAGAAGGACAAAACACTGAGACCAATCCTAGACCTCAGAGTAGTCAACACTTTCATCAAATCAGACCACTTCCACATGGTCACACTACAAGAAGTATTGCCATTGCTAAAGCTGCACGACTACATGGCAACTTTAGACCTCAAGGATGCTTATTTCCATATACCAATTCACCCATCGCACAGGAAATACCTAAGGTTTGTATTCAAAGGAATACATTACCAATTCAAGGTACTGCCTTTCGGATTAACAACCGCACCAAGAGTCTTTACCAAATGTCTAGCGGTAGTCGCTGCACACATCAGAAGGCAGCAAATACATGTGTTCCCATATCTAGACGACTGGCTAATCAAGGCCCATTCGTTAATAGAGTGCTCAAATCACACAAATCATATCATACAAACCCTCTTCAAACTAGGGTTCACCGTCAATTTCACAAAATCCAAAATTCGGCCACGCAAGGTACAACAATACCTGGGAGCCATAATAGACACATCAAAAGGAGTAGCCACTCCAAGTCCACAAAGAATTCAAAATTTCAACACCATCATACAACGCATGTATCCAACACAAAATATACAAGCAAAGATGGTATTACAACTCCTAGGCATGATGTCATCATGCATAGCCATTGTCCCAAACGCAAGACTGCACATGAGGCCCTTACAACAATGCCTAGCATCACAGTGGTCTCAAGCACAGGGTCACCTTCTAGATCTGGTGTTAATAGACCGCCAAACTTACCTCTCGCTTCTGTGGTGGAACAACATAAATTTAAACAAGGGGCGGCCTTTCCAAGACCCAGTGCCACAATACGTAATAACAACAGATGCTTCCATGACAGGGTGGGGAGCACACCTCGATCAACACAGCATACAAGGACAATGGAACGTACATCAAACAAAACTGCATATCAATCACCTAGAACTTCTTGCAGTTTTTCAAGCACTAAAAGCTTTCCAACCAATAATAGTTCACAAATACATTCTCGTCAAAACAGACAACATGACAACAATGTATTATCTAAACAAGCAGGGAGGGACGCACTCCACGCAGTTAAGCCTGTTAGCACAAAAAATTTGGCATTGGGCAATTCACAACCAAATTCGCCTAATTGCACAGTTTATACCAGGGATACAAAATCAACTCGCAGACAATCTCTCTCGAGATCACCAACAGGTCCACGAATGGGAAATTCACCCCCAAATACTGAACACTTATTTCAAACTCTGGGGAACACCTCAGATAGACTTGTTTGCGACAAGGGAGAACGCAAAATGCCAAAACTTCGCATCCAGATACCCACACAAGCAATCCCAAGGCAATGCCCTATGGATGAACTGGTCAGGGATATTTGCTTACGCTTTTCCTCCTCTCCCTCTCCTTCCTTACCTGGTAAACAAACTCAGTCAAAGCAAACTCAAACTCATATTGATAGCACCAACTTGGGCAAGGCAACCCTGGTACACAACGCTGCTAGACCTATCAGTGGTACCCTGCATCAAATTGCCCAACAGGCCAGATCTGTTGACACAGCACAACCAAAAGATCAGACACCCAGATCCAGCATCGCTGAATCTAGCAATCTGGCTCCTGAAATCCTAGAATTCGGGCACTTACAACTTACCCAAGAATGTATGGAAGTCATAAAACAAGCAAGAAGGCCATCCACCAGGCACTGCTGTGCAAGTAAATGGAAGAGGTTTGTTTGCTACTGCCATATTAATCAAATACAACCATTACACACAACTCCAGAACATGTAGTGGGTTACTTGCTTCACTTACAAAAATCTAACCTAGCTTTCTCTTCCATTAAGATTCACCTTGCAGCAATATCTGCATACCTGCAGACTACCTATTCAACTTCCCTATATAAAATACCAGTCATTAAAGCATTCATGGAGGGCCTTAGGAGAATTATACCACCAAGAACACTACCTGTTCCTTCATGGAACCTAAATGTTGTCCTAACTAGACTTATGGGTCCACCTTTTGAACCCATGCACTCCTGCGACATACAGTTCCTAACCTGGAAGGTGGCATTTCTCATCGCCATTACTTCCCTGAGAAGAGTAAGCGAGATTCAGGCGTTTACTATACAGGAACCTTTTATACAACTACACAAAAATAAAGTCGTCCTAAGGACCAATCCTAAATTTTTGCCAAAGGTTATTTCACCGTTCCATCTAAATCAAACAGTGGAACTTCCGGTGTTCTTTCCACAGCCAGATACCGTAGCTGAAAGGGCACTACATACATTAGATGTCAAAAGAGCATTAATGTATTACATCGACAGAACAAAGAACATCAGAAAGACTAAACAACTCTTTATTGCATTTCAAAAACCTCATGCAGGAAACCCAATTTCAAAACAAGGTATAGCCAGATGGATAGTTAAATGCATCCAAATCTGCTACCTTAAAGCTAAACGACAGCTGCCCATTACACCAAGGGCACACTCAACCAGAAAGAAAGGTGCTACCATGGCCTTTCTAGGAAACATCCCAATGCAAGAAATATGTAAGGCAGCCACATGGTCTACGCCTCACACATTCACCAAGCACTACTGTGTAGACGTGTTATCCGCACAACAAGCCACAGTAGGTCAAGCTGTATTAAGGACATTATTTCAGACTACTTCCACTCCTACAGGCTGATCCACCGCTTTTGGGGAAATAACTGCTTACTAGTCTATTGCAGAACATGCGTATCTACAGCGACAGATGCCATCGAACTGAAAATGTCACTTACCCAGTGTACATCTGTTCGTGGCATCAGTCGCAGTAGATTCGCATGTGCCCACCCGCCTCCCCGGGAGCCTGTAGCAGTTTGGAAGTTACCTTAAAATATTTATATATGTATCATCTCAACCTTAAATAAGTGCATACTTAGTCACTCCATTGCATGGGCACTATTACTACAATTCAACTCCTACCTCACCCTCTGCGGGGAAAAACAATCGAGGATGGAGTCGACGCCCCATGCGCAATGGAGACAAAAGGAGGAGTCACTCGGTCCCGTGACTCGAAAGACTTCTTCGAAGAAAAACAACTTGTAACACTCCGGCCCAACACCAGATGGCGAGCTATTGCAGAACATGCGAATCTACTGCGACTGATGCCACGAACAGATGTACACTGGGTAAGTGACATTTTCATTTCTAGGGTTCAGGGTAGCCCTTAAATACTAAATTTAAGGGCGTGTTTAGGTCTGGGGGGTTAGTAGCCAATGGCTACTAGCCCTGAGGGTGGGTACACCCTCTTTGTGCCTCCTCCCAAGGGGAGGGGGTCACAATCCTAACCCTATTGGGGGAATCCTCCATCTGCAAGATGGAGGATTTCTAAAAGTCAGAGTCACCTTAGCTCAGGACACCATAGGGGCTGTCCTGACTGGCCAGTGACTCCTCCTTGTTTTTCTCATTATTTTCTCCGGCCTTGCCGCCAAAAGTGGGGCCTGGCCGGAGGGGGCGGGCAACTCCACTAGCTGGAGTGTCCTGCTGGGTTGGCACAAAGGAGGTGAGCCTTTGAGGCTCACCGCCAGGTGTGACAATTCCTGCCTGGGGGAGGTGTTAGCATCTCCACCCAGTGCAGGCTTTGTTACTGGCCTCAGAGTGACAAAGGCACTCTCCCCATGGGGCCAGCAACATGTCTCGGTTTGTGGCAGGCTGCTAAAACTAGTCAGCCTACACGGATAGTCGGTTAAGTTTCAGGGGGCACCTCTAAGGTGCCCTCTGGGGTGTATTTTACAATAAAATGTACACTGGCATCAGTGTGCATTTATTGTGCTGAGAAGTTTGATACCAAACTTCCCAGTTTTCAGTGTAGCCATTATGGTGCTGTGGAGTTCGTGTTTGACATACTCCCAGACCATATACTCTTATGGCTACCCTGCACTTACAATGTCTAAGGTTTTGTTTAGCCACTGTAGGGGTACCATGCTCATGCACTGGTACCCTCACCTATGGTATAGTGCACCCTGCCTTAGGGCTGTAAGGCCTGCTAGAGGGGTGTCTTACCTATACTGCATAGGCAGTGAGAGGTTGGCATGGCACCCTGAGGGGAGTGCCATGTCGACTTACTCGTTTTGTCCTCACTAGCACACACAAGCTGGCAAGCAGTGTGTCTGTGCTGAGTGAGAGGTCTCCAGGGTGGCATAAGACATGCTGCAGCCCTTAGAGACCTTCCTTGGCATCAGGGCCCTTGGTACTAGAAGTACCAGTTACAAGGGACTTATCTGGATGCCAGGGTCTGCCAATTGTGGATACAAAAGTACAGGTTAGGGAAAGAACACTGGTGCTGGGGCCTGGTTAGCAGGCCTCAGCACACTTTCAATTGTAAACATAGCATCAGCAAAGGCAAAAAGTCAGGGGGCAACCATGCCAAGGAGGCATTTCCTTACAGTGCAGAATGCTGCAGAGCAACTGCTGCTGAGACTCTTATCCACCCGCATCGGATAGAACTTAACTGGCTTCCGATTGAGGAGCGGTGAAGTTTAAAGCACTTGTCATGACACTTAAAGCCTTTTATCACTCTGGTCCTCAATACTTGTCAAAAGATTACCCCTTATCAACCCAGATCACTCAGTTCCTTCAGTTCCCTTCTGGTGGTAATCCCCAAATTTAAAAGGAAAGGGTGGGGTGGCAGTTTTTATTCCTATCTGGCTGCTAAAGATTGGCATGCCCCCCCACAGCAGCTTCAGGCCACAGAGGACATCTGGGTCTTTCAACACCTTCTCAAGACCTGACTTTTCAGTTTTACATTTTAAGCTCCATGAGAACCAGGATCAGTACTTACTAATAGCTCCAGGACACTCATTGAGTAGCTGTTGGGCTGCACAAATCCCTAGATTGAAGCTCCCTAAGTAAAGGGCTTTCCAGTAGCTAAGGCAGCTATAGCTAAGGTCATTGTACGGACAATCCAGCTGTTATGCTATGGCAGTAAGGAGCTTTGACTCTGAACCTCCAGCACATTCCACTAGTAAATGGAGGAATATTTATAATTCAAGTGTTTCAATACAGAACATATCTGTGACTACGGTAATCATCACTGCAAATATTTGTTAGTCCTGTGAGGGTGCACAGTTGAAGTGAGCCAGATAACACTAAAAATGTATTTGGCACCTCTTGCACTTAAGACTTACAGGTAATACTATTAAATAATCTATGTACAGTATGTTAAACTAGAATCTGTTCATACTCCAAAAGAAACTAGTAAGTGTGCGGCTTGAAGCTCTGAGAAACTGAGATTTACATGGCAGTTCTCCCCCTACCTAAACCTTCCACCCCACCTACACCCCCACCAATGAAGTACGTCCAAGAAGGTTAATAATTTATAATTAGTAAATAAGATAATGAAGGCAACATATTGTTGCATTTTAGGCTTATACACACCCCTAATTGATATTGACTTGTGCTGTGGTTGATGCTCAAAGGAAAAAACTGTTTGATTCAAGAAACATTTCCAGACCCAAATATTAGATGGTGGAATAATGCACATCTATAGAAGTCTAATAAGCCAGAATGTTTAAAAGAAAGTAACTAGTTTCTTATCTGTTGAAAATTTTGAAGAGTAAGTGTGTTGTGGGGAACTGTCTTCTGATCCGTTTGTAGTTTCCTTAATCTTTATTACAATTTATTTTTTCGGATTGCATCCATTTCCATCTTTGTACTTCTGCGTGTGACTTCTAATCCACATAAATCTGAATAAATTAATTTTTGTGGTTTCATTTTCTTTGAACCTATCCTCCTCACCTGCGTTTTAAATTTCTTTATAGACGTCGCTGTCTTTAAGCCCAGACCAGACGCCGACACCTTCCACTCTTCCTACTGCAACTCAGCCACAGGTGTTCCAAGCTGGTTCAAGCAAATCGCTGCATAGCAGTGGAATAAATGTGAATGCTGCCCCATTCCAGTCCATGCAAACAGTAAGTGGTTAGACTTTAATGAACCGTTCGTAGCTGTTTTGTTAGATATTTAAATATGAGTTGTAAACCCTAAAACTAAATATTAAACATATAGCATTTTGTTGCATTGTTCTTTACTTTCTCTTGCTAAAGCCTGCCCCCATGGATAAGCCTCAGTTTATATATGCTTGGAATTCATAGGTATTCAATATGAATGCACCTGTTCCTCCTGCAAGTGAGCCTGATAACCTGAAACCACAAGCACAGTACCAAGCCAATTACAACCAGACATTCTCCAACCAGCCTCTCCAAGTAGAACAGTCGGAACTTCAGCAAGAACAGCTCCAAACGGGTAGGAATTTGTTTTTGTATAATTGCAGACTATTTAGTTCCTCGGTGTGAAATACTGGAAAACCGGTCATATTTAGATTCCGATTGGGGGTCTGGGGAAATAAGAGGTGTATTGACACTTTAAAAGAAACATTCTCAACTTAAGATTGATGGAAATACAACTTCTCGTCTGCACCCTAAGGAGTAATTGTGGTGTTCCTTATTGTTCTCCTTTCTCCCACGTCTGCCAATCACTATTTTCTTCCCCTTTTAGTTATAGTGTAGTATTGGTATACCTTCGACTATTCTGCATCAAAATAATTGCAAATGTTTGGCTAATTTGAAACTGTATGCTTGAAAATGTTAACAAAAATTGGTATACAAAACCAACTTTTTTAAAATTAAAAACATGATCACATTAAAAATTGGCTCAGCATCTGCGTTAATACTTTTATACATTAAAACCTCTTTCCGCTTGTACAGTGTGCCCCATGTGTAATTCCCCCTGGCTATTAATGCTACCTCCTGAACTTTCTCCAGTATGTCAGGAAAAGCCATGGATGTCATGAACTAACATCACTTGATTTGGGTGCCCTAGGATTTACAAAAACGTTGAGGTCGTACTGGTGCATCCAGCCCAGAATTGATGATCCTTCCTCAGCTACATAAATTTTGCCTTTAATTATTCTCCCACTAGACTCCTCTGTGTGTCTGTTCCCCACCCAATCATTAATGGCACCCTGATATCCCACTAAGCTTATGTCCTTCGGCAGGAGATGTACCACCGCCCAGTTTTCGATGAATAAAGCACTAAGACTTATGGTAAACAAAGAGCCCAAATCTATCATGAGCTCTATTAACTTCCCATTAATTATGAACTCCGCTCTAGGCCTGCTATTGGTCCCCCTGCACTCTGTCCATATGGCCTACACAGATTCTTGCTGCTCAACTTTTGTTTTCATCATCTGTAAGCAAGTCAACAATCAGTAGCTAGCATAGACCATTGCAAAAATACCTTTGCGGCCACATTTCCCACAATCTTTATATATGGGCCACACATTTGCGGTAACCAGCAGTGTGAAAGCTACTCCCACACCTATGAAAAGCCCTAAAAAACAGCTTCATTTTTGTTACAGCACAACCCGATTTAAACACTGCATCCACTTCAGGGTCTTCCTTAGCTTAGTGCTAGTTCTGCAGTCTCAACTGCTGCCTTTCTTTTCCCTTTCTCGCATACAAAGTTGAGATTGTTCCACAACCTTGACCATGTCTATTGCTTCCTTGAGAGAGGGCTTCTTGGCAGCCCATAAGCGTTCTTGTGTTTTCTTTCATTTACAATGCACAATTAACTGGTCACAAACCAGTTAATCAGTCGTTGCACCAAATTTGCATTTCAAGGAATGTTTCCTCAATTTTGATACAAAGTCATCTATAGTCTGTCTCTTTTTGTGTATGAGGTTAAAATTTGTATCGATTAATTACCAAATTTACTTACTTAGCAAATGTAAGTTCAAGGCGCTTCCTTATTTCATACCAATCCAATCCTCCCATTCTACATATTGGAGCGGGATGTAAGGACTCATCTGAGGGGTTGGCACACCTCTCTGAAAACAACCCCCCAGACCCCCCCCCCCCCCCCCCCCCCTTTTTCTGGTGCCAAGTGGGCCCTGGGGCAGGGGTGGGACAGGATCTGAAAACCAATGGCAGTGGGCCACTTTAAAGCTTCCCGGATTGAAATGTAGATTTGCAGGTTGTAGGAAGTTGGCTCTGTATGTGCTATTTCAAAGTAAGGAATAGCATGCACAGAGTCCAAGGGTTCCCCTTAGAGGTAAGATAGTGGCAAAAAGAGATAATACTAATGCTCTATTTTGTGGTAGTGTGGTCGAGCAGTAGGCTTATCAAAGGAGTAGTGTTAAGCATTTGTTGTACATACACACAGGCAATAAATGAGGTACACACACTCAGAGACAAATCCAGCCAATAGGTTTTGTTATAGAAAAATATATTTTCTTAGTTTATTTTAAGAACCACAGGTTCAAATTCTACATGTAATATCTCATTTGAAAGGTATTGCAGGTAAGTACTTTAGTGTAAGGAAATGCCTCCTTGGCATGGTTGCCCCCTGGAAATGCCTCCTTGGCATGGTTGCCCCCTGACTTTTTGCCTTTGCTGATGCTATGTTTACAATTGAAAGTGTGCTGAGGCCTGCTAACCAGGCCCCAGCACCAGTGTTCTTTCCCTAACCTGTACTTTTGTATCCACAATTGGCAGACCCTGGCATCCAGATAAGTCCCTTGTAACTGGTACTTCTAGTACCAAGGGCCCTGATGCCAAGGAAGGTCTCTAAGGGCTGCAGCATGTCTTATGCCACCCTGGAGACCTCTCACTCAGCACAGACACACTGCTTGCCAGCTTGTGTGTGCTAGTGAGGACAAAACGAGTAAGTCGACATGGCACTCCCCTCAGGGTGCCATGCCAGCCTCTCACTGCCTATGCAGTATAGGTAAGACACCCCTCTAGCAGGCCTTACAGCCCTAAGGCAGGGTGCACTATACCATAGGTGAGGGTACCAGTGCATGAGCATGGTACCCCTACAGTGTCTAAACAAAACCTTAGACATTGTAAGTGCAGGGTAGCCATAAGAGTATATGGTCTGGGAGTCTGTCAAACACGAACTCCACAGCACCATAATGGCTACACTGAAAACTGGGAAGTTTGGTATCAAACTTCTCAGCACGATAAATGCACACTGATGCCAGTGTACATTTTATTGTAAAACACACCACAGAGGGCACCTTAGAGGTGCCCCCTGAAACCTAACCGACTATCTGTGTAGGCTGACTAGTTTTAGCAGCCTGCCACAAACCGAGACATGTTGCTGGCCCCATGGGGAGAGTGCCTTTGTCACTCTGAGGCCAGTAACAAAGCCTGCACTGGGTGGAGATGCTAACACCTCTCCCAGGCAGGAATGGTCACACCTGGCGGTGAGCCTCAAAGGCTCACCTCCTTTGTGCCAACCCAGCAGGACACTCCAGCTAGTGGAGTTGCCCGCCCCCTCCGGCCCGGCCCCCACTTTTGGCGGCAAGGCCGGAGAAAATAATGAGAATAACAAGGAGGAGTCACTGGCCAGTCAGGACAGCCCCTAAGGTGTCCTGAGCTGAGGTGACTCTAACTTTTAGAAATCCTCCATCTTGCAGATGGAGGATTCCCCCAATAGGGTTAGGATTGTGACCCCCTCCCCTTGGGAGGAGGCACAAAGAGGGTGTACCCACCCTCAGGGCTAGTAGCCATTGGCTACTAACCCCCCAGACCTAAACACACCCTTAAATTTAGTATTTAAGGGCTACCCTGAACCCTAGAAAATTAGATTCCTGCAACTACAAGAAGGACTGCCTAGCTGAAAACCCCTGCAGAGGAAGACCAGAAGACGACAACTGCCTTGGCTCCAGAAACTCACCGGCCTGTCTCCTGCCTTCCAAAGATCCTGCTCCAGCGACGCCTTCCAAAGGGACCAGCGACCTCGACATCCTCTGAGGACTGCCCCTGCTTCGAAAAGACAAGAAACTCCCGAGGACAGCGGACCTGCTCCAAGAAAGGCTGCAACTTTGTTTCCAGCAGCCTTGAAAGAACCCTGCAAGCTCCCCGCAAGAAGCGTGAGACTTGCAACACTGCACCCGGCGACCCCGACTCGGCTGGTGGAGATCCGACGCCTCAGGAGGGACCCCAGGACTACTCTGATACTGTGAGTACCAAAACCTGTCCCCCCTGAGCCCCCCTCAGCGCCGCCTGCAGAGGGAATCCCGAGGCTTCCCCTGACCGCGACTCTTTGAACCTAAAGTCCCGACGCCTGGGAGAGACCCTGCACCCGCAGCCCCCAGGACCTGAAGGACCGGACTTTCACTGGAGAAGCGACCCCCAGGAGTCCCTCTCCCTTGCCCAAGTGGAGGTTTCCCCGAGGAATCCCCCCCTTGCCTGCCTGCAGCTCTGAAGAGATCCCGAGATCTCTCATAGACCAACATTGCGAACCCGACGCTTGTTTCTACACTGCACCCGGCCGCCCCCGCGCCGCTGAGGGTGAAATTTCTGTGTGGACCTGTGTCCCCCCCGGTGCCCTACAAAACCCCCCTGGTCTGCCCTCCGAAGACGCGGGTACTTACCTGCAAGCAGACCGGAACCGGGGCACCCCCTTCTCTCCATTCTAGCCTATGTGTTTTGGGCACCACTTTGAACTCTGCACCTGACCGGCCCTGAGCTGCTGGTGTGGTGACTTTGGGGTTGCTCTGAACCCCCAACGGTGGGCTACCTTGGACCAAGAACTAAGCCCTGTAAGTGTCTTACTTACCTGGTTAACCTAACAAATACTTACCTCCCCTAGGAACTGTGAAAATTGCACTAAGTGTCCACTTTTGAAACAGCTATTTGTGAATAACTTGAAAAGTATACATGCAATTTTGATGATTTGAAGTTCCTAAAGTACTTACCTGCAATACCTTTCGAATGAGATATTACATGTAGAATTTGAACCTGTGGTTCTTAAAATAAACTAAGAAAATATATTTTTCTATACAAAAACCTATTGGCTGGATTTGTCTCTGAGTGTGTGTACCTCATTTATTGTCTATGTGTATGTACAACAAATGCTTAACACTACTCCTTGGATAAGCCTACTGCTCGACCACACTACCACAAAATAGAGCATTAGTATTATCTATTTTTACCACTATTTTACCTCTAAGGGGAACCCTTGGACTCTGTGCATGCTATTCCTTACTTTGAAATAGCACATACAGAGACAACTTCTTACATTTAGGAACTTTGAATAATTACAGTAGCATATATACTTTTCACATAAAACACAAATAGCTGTTTTAAAAGTGGACACAGTGCAATTTTCACAGTTCCTGGGGGAGGTAAAGTATTGTTAGTTTTCACAGGTAAGTAAGTCACTTACAGGTTTCAGTTTTGGGTCCAAGGTAGCCCACCGTTGGGGGTTCAGAGCAACCCCAAAGGCACCACACCAGCAGCTCAGGGCCGGTCAGGTGCAGAGGTCAAAGAGGTGCCCAAAACACATAGGCTTCAATGGAGAGAAGGGGGTGCCCCGGTTCCGGTCTGCCAGCAGGTAAGTACCCGCGTCTTCGGAGGGCGGACCAGGGGGGTTTTGTAGGGCACCGGGGGGGACACAAGTCAGCACAGAAAGTACACCCTCAGCAGCGCGGGGGCGGCCGGGTGCAGTGTGCAAACACGCGTCGGGTTTTCAATGATGTTCAATGAGAGACCAAGGGATCTCTTCAGCGGTGCGGGCAGGCAAGGGGGGGGGCTCCTCTGGGTAGCCACCACCTGGGCACGGGAGAGGGTCTCCTGGGGGTCACTCCTGCACAGAAGTTCCGTTCCTTCAGGTGCTGGGGGCTGTGGGTGCAGGGTCTTTTCCAGCCGTGGCAAAAAGAGATAATACTAATGCTCTATTTTGTGGTAGTGTGGTCGAGCAGTAGGCTTATCAAAGGAGTAGTGTTAAGCATTTGTTGAACATACACACAGGCAATAAATGAGAAGCACACACTCAAAGACAATTCCAGGCCAATAGGTTTTTGTATAGAGAAATATATTGTTCGATGGCATCTGTCGCTGTAGATACACATGTTCTGCATAGCTCGCCATCTGGTGTTGGGTCGGAGTGTTACAAGTTGTTTTTCTTCGAAGAAGTCTTTCGAGTCACGGGACCGAGTGACTCCTCCTTCTGTCTCCATTGCGCATGGGCGTCGACTCCATCTTCGATTGTTTTCTTTCCGCCATCGGGTTCGGACGTGTTCCTGTCGCTCCGAGTTTCGGAACGGAAAGTTAGTAGATTTCGGAAGATTTTCGTCGGTATTGTTGCGTTCGGGATCGGCGTAGTTAGATTCAACACCGCATCGAAGATCGACACGCTCCGGTGCCCTTCGGGGTACTTTTCGATCCCCCGTCGGGGCCTGGTCGGCCCGACCGCGTGTCCAACACCGCCGATGGAACAGACCCCGTTCCGTTTTTGTCCCAAATGCCACAACAAATACCCGTATACAGACCAACATTTGGTCTGTAACCTGTGCCTGTCACCTGAGCACAGTGAGGAGACTTGCGAAGCCTGTCGCGCGTTCCGGTCCCGAAAGACACTCCGTGACCGTCGAGCCAGGAGACTTCAGATGGCGTCCACGCCGACAGAGCACCGAGAGTTCGAGGAACAAGAGGAAGAAGAAACCTTTTCGATCCACGAATCGGACTCCGAGGAATTCGACGATCAAAGAACCGTGAGTAAGACGTCGAAAACAACACATAAGAAAAGTGACAAGGCCCAGGGGACGCCACTGCCACCAGGCCATGGCTCCACCCATAAGTTCGGTGACTGACCATCGGCACCGAAAAAGGCCCAAACAGTGCCGAGATCGTCCGACTCCGGTCGAGACACCGGCACGCAGCCTTCTCGGGATCGAGAAAGTGCTGGAGAGAAGCAACGACACCGAGATAGCGGTGTAGAAACGGCTCGACACCGAGACAGCGGCATCGACGAAGATCGACGCCGAGAGGTTTCGACTCTAAAGAAAAAAGCCACCTCGGAGCCGAAAAAAGATACAGGCAGGGTTTCGGTGCCAAAACAACCCGTAACCGACCCAGGTCCAGGCTCTTATACAGAGGAGCAATCAGTGTCCTCTCAGATGCGAAAGCATAGGTTTGAGGAAGAGCTGCAATCCACCGAAGTGGACCATACGCAAAAACGTATTTTCATACAGCAGGGAACAGGAAAAATAAGTACCCTTCCCCCGAATTAGGAGAAAAAGGAGACTGGAGTTTCAAACAGACCAGGCGCCACAAACAAAGATGGTGAAAAAGGTGACTCCGCCACCCTCTCCTCCACCTGTAATTAACGTCTCACCGACGCAAACTCCGTCACATTCCCCGGCTCACACCACCATGAGCCAAGGTGACCAAGATCAAGACGCTTGGGACTTATATGACGCCCCAGTGTCGGACAACAGTCCGGAGGCATATCCAACAAAGCCCTCACCACCTGAAGACAGCACAGCATATTCTCAAGTGGTGGCTAGAGCAGCACAATTCCACATCGTAAACCTCCACTCAGAACAAGTCGAGGATGACTTTTTATTCAACACCCTCTCCTCCACCCACAGCTCCTACCAAAGCCTGCCTATGCTGCCAGGTATGCTTCGGCACGCAAAGGAAATCTTCAAGGAGCCGGTCAAAAGTAGGGCAATAACGCCAAGGGTGGAAAAGAAATATAAAGCACCTCCTACAGACCCTGTTTTCATCACCACACAGCTGCCACCAGATTCCGTCGTAGTGGGAGCAGCTCGGAAAAGAGCCAACTCCCACACATCTGGGGACGCGCCACCCCCAGATAAAGAGAGCCGCAAGTTCGATGCAGCTGGGAAAAGGGTCGCAGTACAAGCTGCAAACCAGTGGCGCATCGCTAACTCTCAAGCACTACTTGCGCGCTATGACAGAGCCCATTGGGATGAGATGCAACACCTCATCCAGCATCTACCCAAGGATCTTCAAAAAAGGGCAAAGCAGGTGGTTGAGGAAGGACAGAACATATCAAATAACCAGATACGATCTTCTATGGACGCAGCAGACACAGCTGCAAGAACAATTAATACATCTGTGACCATTAGAAGGCACGCATGGCTAAGAACGTCTGGGTTCAAACCAGAGATACAGCAGGCAGTGCTCAATATGCCATTCAACGAAAAACAACTGTTCGGACCAGAAGTGGACACGGCAATCGAAAAACTTAAAAAAGACACTGACACTGCTAAAGCCATGGGCGCACTCTACTCCCCGCAGAGCAGAGGAACCTACAGCACCTTCCGCAAGACACCCTTTAGAGGGGGGTTTCGGGGTCAGGCCACACAAGCCAGCACCTCGCAGGCAACACCGTCCAGCTACCAGGGACAGTACAGGGGAGGCTTTCGGGGCCAATACAGAGGAGGGCCATTCCCTAGGAATAGAGGAAAATTTCAAAGCCCCAAAACCCCTACAACCAAGCAGTGACTCATCTGTCACTCACCCCCTCCACACAACACCAGTGGGGGAAGAATAGGTCATTATTACAAAGCATGGGAGGAAATAACTACAGACACTTGGGTCTTAGCAATTATCCAACATGGTTATTGCATAGAATTCCTACAATTCCCTCCAAACATACCACCAAAAGCACAAAAATTGTCAAAACAACATTCCGACCTTCTGGAAATAGAAGTTCAAGCACTATTGCAAAAGAATGCAATCGAATTAGTACCAAACACACAAACAAACACAGGAGTCTATTCACTGTACTTCTTAATACCAAAAAAGGACAAAACACTGATGTAGGAAGTTGGCTCTGTATGTGCTATTTCAAAGTAAGGAATAGCATGCACAGAGTCCAAGGGTTCCCCTTAGAGGTAAAATAGTGGTAAAAATAGATAATACTAATGCTCTATTTTGTGGTAGTGTGGTCGAGCAGTAGGCTTATCCAAGGAGTAGTGTTAAGCATTTGTTGTACATACACATAGACAATAAATGAGGTACACACACTCGGAGACAAATCCAGCCAATAGGTTTTGTTATAGAAAAATATCTTTTCTTAGTTTATTTTAAGAACCACAGGTTCAAATTTAACATGTAATATCTTGTTTGAAAGGTATTGCAGGTAAGTACATTAGGAACTTTGAATCATTTCAATTGCATGTATACTTCTTTTCAAGTTATTCACAAATAGCTACTTTAAAAGTGGACACTTAGTGCAATTTTCACAGTTCCTGGGGGAGGTAAGTTTTTGTTAGTTTTACCAGGTAAGTAAGACACTTACAGGGTTCAGTTCTTGGTCCAAGGTAGCCCACCGTTGGGGGTTCAGAGCAACCCCAAAGTTACCACACCAGCAGCTCAGGGCCGGTCAGGTGCAGAGTTCAAAGTGGTGCCCAAAACGCATAGGCTTCAATGGAGAGAAGGGGGTGCCCCGGTTCCAGTCTGCCAGCAGGTAAGTACCCGCGTCTTTGGAGGGCAGACCAGGGGGGTTTTGCAGGGCACCGGGGGGGACACAAGCCCACACAGAAATTTCACCCTCAGCGGCGCGGGGGCGGCCGGGTGCAGTGTTAGAACAAGCGTCGGGTTCGCAATGTAAGTCAATGAGAGATCAAGGGATCTCTTCAGCCCTGCAGGCAGGCAAGGGGGGGCTTCCTCGGGGAAACCTCCACTTGGGCAAGGGAGAGGGGCTCCTGGGGGTCACTTCTGCAGTGAAAGTCTGGTCCTTCAGGTCCTGGGGGCTGCGGGTGCAGGGTCTTTTCCAGGCGTCGGGACTTAGGTTTCAGAGAGTCGCGGTCAGGGGAAGCCTCGGGATTCCCTCTGCAGGCGGCGCTGTGGGGGCTCAGGGGGGACAGGTTTTGGTACTCACAGTCGTAGAGTAGTCCGGGGGTCCTCCCTGAGGTGTTGGTTCTCCACCAGCCGAGTCGGGGTCGCCGGGTGCAGTGTTGCAAGTCTCACGCTTCTTGCGGGGAGTTGCAGGGTTCTTTAAAGCTGCTTCTTGAAACAAAGTTGCAGTCTTTTTGGAGCAGGTCCGCTGTCCTCAGGAGTTTCTTGTTGTCGTCGAAGCAGGGCAGTCCTCAGAGGATTCAGAGGTCGCTGGTCCCTTTGGAAGGCGTCGCTGGAGCAGAGTTCTTTGGAAGGCAGGAGACAGGCCGGTGAGTTTCTGGAGCCAAGGCAGTTGTCTTCTGGTCTTCCTCTGCAGGGGTTTTCAGCTGGGCAGTCCTTCTTGTTGTTGCAGGAATCTAATTTTCTAGGTTCAGGGAGAGCCCTTAAATACTAAATTTAAGGGTGTGTTTAGGTCTGGGGGGTTAGTAGCCAATGGCTACTAGCCCTGAGGGTGAGTACACCCTCTTTGTGCCTCCTCCCAAGGGGAGGGGGTCACATCCCTAATCCTATTGGGGGAATCCTCCATCTGCAAGATGGAGGATTTCTAAAAGTTAGAGTCACCTCAGCTCAGGACACCTTAGGGGCTGTCCTGACTGACCAGTGACTCCTCCTTGTTATTTTCTTTGTTCCCTCCAGCCTTGCCGCCAAAAGTGGGGGCTGTGGCCGGAGGGGGTGGGCAACTCCACTAAGCTGGAGTGCCCTGCTGGGCTGTGACAAAGGGGTGAGCCTTTGAGGCTCACCGCCAGGTGTTACAGTTCCTGCCTGGGGGAGGTGTTAGCATCTCCACCCAGTGCAGGCTTTGTTACTGGCCTCAGAGTGACAAAGGCACTCTCCCCATGGGGCCAGCAACATGTCTCTAGTGTGGCAGGCTGCTGGAACTAGTCAGCCTTCACAGATAGTCGGTTAAGTTTCAGGGGGCACCTCTAAGGTGCCCTCTGGGGTGTATTTTGCAATAAAATGTACACTGGCATCAGTGTGCATTTATTGTGCTGAGAAGTTTGATACCAAACTTCTCAGTTTTCAGTGTAGCCATTATGGTGCTGTGGAGTTCGTGTAAAACAGACTCCCAGACCATATACTCTTATGGCTACCCTGCACTTACAATGTCTAAGGTTTTGCTTAGACACTGTAGGGGCACAGTGCTCCTGCACTGGTACCCTCACCTATGGTATAGTGCACCCTGCCTTAGGGCTGTAAGGCCTGCTAGAGGGGTGTCTTACCTGTACTGCATAGGCAGTGAGAGGCTGGCATGGCACCCTGAGGGGAGTGCCATGTCGACTTACTCATTTTCTCCCCACCAGCACACACAAGCTGGCAAGCAGTGTGTCTGTGCTGAGTGAGGGGTCCCTAGGGTGGCAGAAGACATGCTGCAGCCCTTAGAGACCTTCCCTGGCATCAGGGCCCTTGGTACCAGGGGTACCAGTTACAAGGGACTTACCTGGGTGCCAGGGTTGTGCCAATTGTGGAGACAATGGTACATTTTAGGTGAAAGAACACTGGTGCTGGGGCCTGGTTAGCAGGGTCCCAGCACACTTCTCAGTCAAGTCAGCATCAGTATCAGGCAAAAAGTGGGGGGTAACTGCAACAGGGAGCCATTTCTTTACAACTGAGACCAATCCTAGACCTCAGAATACTAAACACCTACATCAAATCAGACCACTTTCACATGGTCACGCTACAAGAGGTGTTACCATTGCTAAAACTACAGGACTACATGACAACCTTAGACCTCAAAGACGCGTATTTCCATATACCAATACATCCATCTCACAGAAAATACCTACGGTTCGTATTCAAAGGAATACATTACCAATTCAAAGTATTGCCTTTTGGTTTAACAACCGCACCAAGAGTCTTTACAAAATGTCTAGCAGTAGTGGCTGCACACATCAGAAGGCAGCAAATACATGTATTCCCGTATCTAGACGATTGGCTAATCAAAACCAATTCACTAACAAAGTGCTTACAACACACAAATCAAATCATACAAACCCTCTACAAACTAGGTTTCACCGTCAACTTTGCAAAATCCAACATTTTGCCGTGCAAAATACAACAATACCTGGGAGCCATAATAGACACAACAAAAGGAGTAGCCACTCCAAGTCCACAAAGAATTCAAAATTTCAACAAGATCATACAACGCATGTATCCAACACAAACAATACAAGCAAAGATGATATTACAACTCCTAGGCATGATGTCTTCATGCATAGCCATTGTCCCGAACGCAAGACTACACATGAGGCCCTTACAACAGTGCCTAGCATCACAATGGTCACAAGCACAGGGTCACCTTCTAGATCTGGTGTTGATGGACCGCCAAACTTACCTCTTGCTTCTATGGTGGAACAGTATAAATTTAAACAAAGGGCGGCCATTCCAAGACCCAGTGCCACAATACGTAATAACATATGCTTCCATGACAGGGTGGGGAGCACACCTCGATCAACACAGCATACAAGGACAATGGAACGTACATCAAACAAAACTGCATATAAGTCACCTAGAAATGCTAGCAGTTTTTCACGCATTGCGGGCTTTCCAACCAATTATAACTCACAAATACATTCTTGTCAAAACAGACAACATGACAACTATGTATTATCTAAACAAACAGGGGGGGACACACTCAACGCAGTTGAGTCTTCTAGCACAGAAAATTTGGCGATGGGCAATTCACAACCACATTCGCCTAATAGCGCAGTTTATTCCAGGGATCCAGAATCAACTTGCAGACAATCTCTCTCGAGATCACCAACAAGTCCACGAATGGGAAATTCACCCCCAAGTTCTAAACACTTACTTCAGACTCTGGGGAACACCTCAAATAGACTTGTTTGCAACAAGAGAGAACGCAAAATGCCAAAACTTCGCATCCAGATACCCACACAGGCAGTCCCAAGGCAATGCCCTATGGATGAACTGGTAAGGGATATTTGCCTACGCTTTTCCTCCTCTCCCTCGCCTTCCTTATCTGGTAAACAAATTGAGTCAAAACAAACTCAAACTCATTTTAATAGCACCAACTTGGGCAAGGCAACCCTGGTACACAACACTGCTAGACCTATCAGTAGTACCCTGTAGGAAGTTGGCTCTGTATGTGCTATTTCAAAGTAAGGAATAGCATGCACAGAGTCCAAGGGTTCTCCTTAGAGGTAAAATAGTGGTAAAAAGAGATAATACTAATGCTCTATTTTGTGGTAGTGTGGTCGAGCAGTAGGCTTATCCAAGGAGTAGTGTTAAGCATTTGTTGTACATACACACAGACAATAAATGAGGTACACACACTCCGAGACAAATCCAGCCAATAGGTTTTGTTATAGAAAAATATATTTTCTTAGTTTATTTTAGGAACCACAGGTTCAAATTTCACATGTAATAGCTTGTTTGGAAGGTATTGCAGGTAAGTACTCTAGGAACTTTGAATCATTACATTAGCATGAATACTTTTGTCATAAAACACAATAAGCTGTTTTAAAAGTGGACACTTAGTGCAATTTTCACAGTTCCTGGGGGAGGTAAGTTATTGTTAGTTTTCACAGGTAAGTAAGTAACTTACAGTTCTCAGTTTGTGGTCCAAGGTAGCCCACCGTTGGGGGGTTCAGAGCAACCCCAAAGTTATCACACCAGCAGCCCAGGGCCGGTCAGGTGCAAAGGTCAAAGAGGTGCCCAAAACACATAGGCTTCAATGGAGAGAAGGGGGTGCCCCGGTTCCGGTCTGCTTGCAGGTAAGTACCCGCGTCTTCGGAGGGCAGACCAGGGGGGGTTTTGTAGGGCACCGGGGGGGACACAAGTTAGCACAGAAAGTACACCCTCAGCAGCGCGGGGGCGGCCGGGTGCAGTGTGGGAACAAGCGTCTGGTTTCCTTCAGTTTTCAATGGGAGACCAAGAGGTCTCTTCAGCGATGCAGGCAAGGGGGGGGCTCCTCGGGGTAGCCACCACCTGGGCAAGGGAGAGGGCCTCCTGGGGGTCACTCCTGCACAGAAGTTCCGTTCCTTTAGGCGCTGGGGGCTGCGGGTGCAGGGTCTTTTCCAGCCGTCGGGAAATGGAGTTAAGACAGTCGCGGTCAGGAGGAGCCTGGGGATTCCCTCTGCAGGCGTCGCTGTGGGGGCTCAGGGGGGACAACTTTGGTTACTCACAGTCGTAGAGTCGCCGGAGGGTCCTCCCTGAGCTGTTTGTTCTCCACCAGTCGAGTCGGGGTCGCCGGGTGCAGTGTTGCAAGTCTCACGCTTCTTGCGGGGAGTTGCAGGGGTCTTTAACTCTGCTCCTTGTAACAAAGTTGCAGTTCTTTTGGAGCAGTGCCGCTGTCCTCGGGAGTTTCTTGTCTTCTTCGAAGCGGGGCAGTCATCAGAGGATTCAGAGGTCGCTGGTCCCTTGGAAATCGTCGCTGGAGCAGGGTTCTTTGGAAGGCAGGAGACAGGCCGGTAAGTCTGGGGCCAAGGCAGTTGGTGTCTTCTGTTCTTCCTCTGCAGGGGTTTTCAGCTTTGCAGTCCTTCTTCTTGTAGTTGCAGGAATCTAGTTTCTAGGTTCAGGGAGAGCCCTTAAATACTAAATTTAAGGGCGTGTTTAGGTCTGGGGGGTTAGTAGCCAATGGCTACTAGCCCTGAGGGTGAGTACACCCTCTTTGTGCCTCCTCCCAAGTGGAGGGGGTCACATCCCTAATCCTATTGGGGGAATCCTCCATCTGCAAGATGGAGGATTTCTAAAAGTCAGTCACCTCAGCTCAGGACACCTTAGGGGCTGTCCTGACTGGCCAGTGACTCCTCCTTGTTTTTCTCATTATCTCTCCTGGACTTGCCGCCAAAAGTGGGGGCTGGGTCCAGGGGGCGGGCATCTCCACTAGCTGGAGTGCCCTGGGGCATTGTAACACGAAGCTTGAGCCTTTGAAGCTCACTGCTAGGTGTTACAGTTCCTGCAGGGGGGAGGTGTGAAGCACCTCCACCCAGAGCAGGCTTTGTTTCTGTCCTCAGAGAGCACAAAGGCTCTCACCGCATGAGGTCAGAAACTCGTCTCAGCAGCAGGCTGGCACAGACCAGTCAGTCCTGCACTGAACAATTGGGTAAAATACAGGGGGTATCTCTAAGATGCCCTCTGTGTGCATTTTTTAATAAATCCAACACTGGCATCAGTGTGGGTTTATTATTCTGAGAAGTTTGATACCAAACTTCCCAGTATTCAGTGTAGCCATTATGGAGCTGTGGAGTTCGTTTTTGACAGACTCCCAGCCCATATACTCTTATGGCTACCCTGCACTTACAATGTCTAAGGTTTTGCTTAGACACTGTAGGGGCATAGTGCTCATGCACATATGCCCTCACCTGTGGTATAGTGCACCCTGCCTTAGGGCTGTAAGGCCTGCTAGAGGGGTGACTTACCTATGCCACAGGTAGTGTGAGGTTGGCATGGCACCCTGAGGGGAGTGCCATGTCGACTTACTCATTTTCTCCCCACCAGCACACACAAGCTGGCAAGCAGTGTGTCTGTGCTGAGTGAGGGGTCCCTAGGGTGGCATGAGACATGCTGCAGCCTTTAGAGACCTTCCCTGGCATCAGGGCCCTTGGTACCAGGGGTACCAGTTACAAGGGACTTACCTGGGTGCCAGGGTTGTGCCAATTGTGGAGACAATGGTACATTTTAGGTGAAAGAACACTGGTGCTGGGGCCTGGTTAGCAGGGTCCCAGCACACTTCTCAGTCAAGTCAGCATCAGCATCAGGCAAAAGGTGGGTAACTGCAACAGGGAGCCATTTCTTTACATACCCCACATCAAATTGCCCAACAGGCCAGATCTGTTAACACAACACAACCAACAGATCAGACATCCAGATCCAGCATCGCTGAATCTAGCAATCTGGCTCCTGAAATCCTAGAATTCGTTCACTTACAACTTACCCAAGAATGTATGGAAGTCATAAAGCAAGCCAGAAGGCCGTCCACTAGGCATTGCTATGCAAGTAAATGGAAGAGGTTTGTCTGCTACTGCCATCATAATCAGATCCAGCCTATACACGCAACTCCAAAGGATGTAGTGGGTTACTTGCTTCACTTACAGAAATCTAGCCTAGCCTTCTCTTCCATTAAAATACACCTTGCGGCAATATCTGCATACCTGCAGACTACCTATTCAACTTCCCTATATAGGATACCAGTCATTAAAGCATTCATGGAAGGGCTTAAAAGAATTATACCACCAAGAACACCACCTGTTCCTTCATGGAACTTAAATGTTGTATTAACAAGACTCATGGGTCCACCTTTTGAACCCATGCACTCTTGCGAAATACAGTTCCTCACCTGGAAGGTTGCATTTCTCATCGCCATTACATCTCTAAGAAGAGTAAGCGAAATTCAGGCGTTTACAATACAAGAACCTTTTATACAACTACACAAAAATAGTCGTCCTAAGGACTAATCCTAAATTTTTACCAAAGGTTATTTCACCGTTTCACCTAAATCAAACAGTGGAACTACCAGTGTTCTTCCCACAGCCAGATTCCGTAGCTGAGAGGGCACTACATACATTAGATGTCAAAAGAGCATTAATGTACTACATTGACAGAACGAAAAACATCAGAAAGACTAAACAACTGTTCGATGGCATCTGTCGCTGTAGATACGCATGTTCTGCAATAGCTCGCCATCTGGTGTTGGGCCGGAGTGTTACAAGTTGTTTTTGTTCGAAGAAGTCTTTCGAGTCACGGGACCGAGTGACTCCTCCTTTTGTCTCCATTGCGCATGGGCGTCGACTCCATCTTCGATTGTTTTTTTTCCGCCATCGGGTTCGGACGTGTTCCTGTCGCTCCGAGTTTCGGAACGGAAAATTAGCTAATTTCGGAAGATTTTCGTCGGTATTGTTGCGTTCGGGATCGGCGTACTTAGATTCCACACCGCATCGAAGAGCTCCGGTGCCCTTCGGGGTAGTTTTTCGATCCCCCGTCGGGGCCTGGTCGGCCCGACCGCGTGCTGAAGAACGCCGATGGAACGGACCCCGTTCCGTTTCTGCCCCAAATGCCACAATAAATACCCCTACACAGACCAACACTTGGTCTGCAACCTGTGCCTGTCACCTGAGCACAGCGAAGACACCTGCGAGGCCTGTCGTGCGTTCCGGTCCCGAAAAACACTCCGAGACCGTCGAGCCAGAAGACTTCAGATGGCGTCCGCACCGACAGCCCAACGGGAGTTCGAGGAACAGGAAGAGGAAGGTACCTTCTCGATCCAAGACTCAGACTCCGAAGGATTCGACGATACACAAACCGTGAGTAAGACGTCGAAATCCACACAGAGAAACATTTACAAGGCCCAGGGGACGCCACTGCCATCCGGCCATGGCTCCACCCATAAATTCGGTGACCGACCGTCGGCACCGAAAAAGGCCCAAACAGTGCCGAGATCGTCCGACTCCGGTCGAGACACCGGCACGCAGCCTTCTCGGGACCGAGAAAGTGCTGGAGACAAGCCTCGACACCGAGATGCCGGTGTGGACACGGCTCGACGCCGAGACAGCGGCACCGAAGCAGATCGACGCCGAGAGGTTTCGGCCCCGAAAAAGAAAAAAGATACCTCGGAGCCGAAAAAACACGCAGACAGGGTTTCGATGCCGAAACAAACTGCAAGCGACCCAGCTTCAGGTTCTTATACAGAAGAGCACTCGCTAACCTCCCAAATGCAAAAGCATAGGTTTGAGGAAGAGCTACAAGCAACTGATGTGGACCATACGCAAAAGCGTATCTTCATACAGCAGGGGACAGGAAAAATAAGCACCCTTCCCCCCATTAGGAGAAAGAGAAGGTTGGAGTTCCAGACTGAACAGACACCACAACCAAAAGTGGTGAAAAGAGTTACCCCACCACCCTCTCCTCCGCCCGTGATTAACGTCTCACCAGCACAAACTCCATCACACTCCCCAGCTCACACCACCATGAGCCAGGGTGACCAAGATCAGGACGCATGGGACCTATACGACGCCCCAGTGTCAGATAACAGTCCGGAGGCATACCCTACGAAGCCATCTCCACCAGAAGACAGCACCGCGTATTCTCAAGTGGTGGCTAGAGCAGCACAATTTCACAACGTAAGCCTCCACTCAGAACAGGTCGAGGATGATTTTTTATTCAACACACTCTCCTCCACCCACAGCTCATACCAAAGCCTGCCTATGCTCCCTGGTATGCTCCGGCACGCAAAAGACATCTTTAAGGAGCCGGTCAAAAGTAGGGCAATCACACCAAGGGTGGAAAAAAAGTATAAGGCGCCTCCTACAGACCCGGTTTTCATCACTACACAGCTGCCACCAGACTCTGTCGTTGTAGGGGCAGCTAGGAAAAGGGCCAACTCTCACACATCTGGAGATGCACCTCCCCCAGATAAAGAAAGCCGCAAGTTCGATGCAGCTGGTAAAAGAGTCGCAGCACAAGCTGCAAACCAGTGGCGCATCGCGAACTCCCAGGCACTACTTGCGCGCTATGACAGAGCCCACTGGGACGAGATGCAACATCTCATTGAACATCTGCCCAAGGACTTACAAAATAGGGCAAAACAAGTGGTTGAGGAGGGACAGACCATTTCCAACAACCAGATCCGCTCCTCCATGGACGCTGCAGATACAGCTGCACGGACAATTAATACATCTGTAACTATCAGAAGGCATGCATGGCTCCGAACGTCTGGATTTAAACCAGAGATTCAACAAGCAGTTCTCAATATGCCTTTTAATGAAAAAGAACTGTTCGGTCCAGAAGTGGACACAGCGATTGAGAAACTCAAAAAAGATACAGACACTGCCAAAGCCATGGGCGCACTCTACTCCCCGCAGAGCATAGGGAATTACAGCACATTCCGTAAAACGCCCTTTCGAGGGGGGTTTCGGGGTCAAAGCACACAAGCCAGCACCTCACAAGCAACACCGTCCAGTTACCAGGGACAGTATAGAGGAGGTTTTCGGGGACAATATAGAGGAGGGCAATTCCCTAGAAACAGAGGAAGATTTCAGAGCCCCAAAACCCCTACTACTAAACAGTGACTCACATGTCACTCACCCCCTCCACACAACACCAGTGGGGGGAAGAATAGGTCATTATTACAAAGCATGGGAGGAAATCACTACAGACACTTGGGTTCTAGCAATTATCCAACATGGTTATTGCATAGAATTTCTACAATTCCCTCCAAACATACCACCAAAAGCACAAAATTTAACAACACACCATTCCAATCTCCTGGAGATAGAAGTGCAGGCACTATTGCAAAAGAATGCAATCGAATTAGTGCCAAACACACAAATAAACACAGGAGTTTACTCACTGTACTTTCTGATACCAAAGAAGGACAAAACGCTGAGACCAATCCTAGACCTCAGAGTAGTGAACACTTTCATCAAATCAGACCACTTCCACATGGTCACACTACAAGAAGTATTGCCATTGCTAAAACTACACAACTACATGGCAACTTTAGACCTCAAGGATGCTTATTTCCATATACCAATACACCCATCGCACAGGAAATACCTAAGGTTTGTATTCAAATGAATACATTACCAATTCAAGGTACTGCCTTTCGGATTAACAACCGCACCAAGAGTCTTTACCAAATGTCTAGCGGTAGTCGCTGCACACATAAGAAGGCAGCAAATACATGTGTTCCCATATTTGGACGACTGGCTAATCAAGGCCCATTCGTTCATAGAGTGCTCAAATCACACAAATCAGATCATACAAACCCTCTTCAAACTCGGGTTCACCGTCAACTTTACAAAATCCAACATTCTGCCGCGCAAGGTACAACAATACCTAGGAGCCATAATAGACACATCAAAGGGAGTAGCCACTCCAAGTCCACAAAGAATTCTAAATTTCAACACCATCATACAACGCATGTATCCAACACAAAAGATACAAGCAAAGATGGTATTACAACTCCTAGGCATGATGTCTTCATGCATAGCCATTGTCCCAAACGCAAGACTGCACATGAGGCCCTTACAACAATGCCTAGCATCACAGTGGTCTCAAGCACAGGGTCACCTTCTAGATCTGGTGTTAATAGACCGCCAAACTTACCTCTCGCTTCTGTGGTGGAACAACATAAATTTAAACAAGGGGCGGCCTTTCCAAGACCCAGTGCCACAATACGTAATAACAACAGATGCTTCCATGACAGGGTGGGGAGCACACCTCGATCAACACAGCATACAAGGACAATGGAACGTACATCAAACAAAACTGCATATCAATCACCTAGAACTTCTAGCAGTTTTTCAAGCACTAAAAGCTTTCCAACCAATAATAGTTCACAAATTCATTCTCGTCAAAACAGACAACATGACAACAATGTATTATCTAAACAAGCAGGGGGGAACGCACTCCACGCAGTTAAGCCTGCTAGCACAAAAGATTTGGCGTTGGGCAATTCACAACCAAATTCGCCTAATAGCTCAATTTATACCAGGTGTAGGAAGTTGGCTCTGTATGTGCTATTTCAAAGTAAGGAATAGCATGCACAGAGTCCAAGGGTTCCCCTTAGAGGTAAAATAGTGGTAAAAATAGATAATACTAATGCTCTATTTTGTGGTAGTGTGGTCGAGCAGTAGGCTTATCCAAGGAGTAGTGTTAAGCATTTGTTGTACATACACATAGACAATAAATGAGGTACACACACTCAGAGACAAATCCAGCCAATAGGTTTTTATATAGAAAAATATCTTTTCTTAGTTTATTTTAAGAACCACAGGTTCAAATTCTACATGTAATATCTCATTCGAAAGGTATTGCAGGTAAGTACTTTAGGAACTTCAAATCATCAAAATTGCATGTATACTTTTCAAGTTATTCACAAATAGCTGTTTTAAAAGTGGACACTTAGTGCAATTTTCACAGTTCCTAGGGGAGGTAAGTATTTGTTAGGTTAACCAGGTAAGTAAGACACTTACAGGGCTTAGTTCTTGGTCCAAGGTAGCCCACCGTTGGGGGTTCAGAGCAACCCCAAAGTCACCACACCAGCAGCTCAGGGCCGGTCAGGTGCAGAGTTCAAAGTGGTGCCCAAAACACATAGGCTAGAATGGAGAGAAGGGGGTGCCCCGGTTCCGGTCTACTTGCAGGTAAGTACCCGCGTCTTCGGAGGGCAGACCAGGGGGGTTTTGTAGGGCACCGGGGGGGACACAAGCCCACACAGAAATTTCACCCTCAGCAGCGCGGGGGCGGCCGGGTGCAGTGTAGAAACAAGCGTCGGGTTTGTAATGGAAGTCAATGGGAGATCTAGGGATCTCTTCAGCGCTGCAGGCAGGCAAGGGGGGGGTTCCTCGGGGAAACCTCCACTTGGGCAAGGGAGAGGGACTCCTGGGGGTCACTCCTCCAGTGAAAGTCCGGTCCTTCAGGTCCTGGGGGCTGCGGGTGCAGGGTCTCTCCCAGGTGTCGGGACTTTGGTTTCAAAGAGTCGCGGTCAGGGGAAGCCTCGGGATTCCCTCTGCAGGCGGCGCTGTGGGGGCTCAGGGGGGACAGGTTTTTGTACTCACAGTCTTAGAGTAGTCCGGGGGTCCCTCCTGAGGTGTTGGATCGCCACCAACCGAGTCGGGGTCGCCGGGTGCAGTGTTGCAAGTCTCACGCCTTTTGCGGGGAGCTTGCAGGGTTCTTTAAAGCTGCTGGAAACAAAGTTGCAGCTTTTCTTTGGAGCAGGTCCGCTGTCCTCGGGAGTTTCTTGTCTTTTCGAAGCAGGGGCAGTCCTCAGAGGATGTCGAGGTCGCTGGTCCCTTTGGAAGGCGTCGCTGGAGCAGGATCTTTGGAAGGCAGGAGACAGGCCGGTGAGTTTCTGGAGCCAAGGCAGTTGTCGTCTTCGGGTCTTCCTCTGCAGGGGTTTTTCAGCTAGGCAGTCCTTCTTCTTGTAGTTGCAGGAATCTAATTTTCTAGGGTTCAGGGTAGCCCTTAAATACTAAATTTAAGGGCGTGTTTAGGTCTGGGGGGTTAGTAGCCAATGGCTACTAGCCCTGAGGGTGGGTACACCCTCTTTGTGCCTCCTCCCAAGGGGAGGGGGTCACAATCCTAACCCTATTGGGGGAATCCTCCATCTGCAAGATGGAGGATTTCTAAAAGTTAGAGTCACCTCAGCTCAGGACACCTTAGGGGCTGTCCTGACTGGCCAGTGACTCCTCCTTGTTATTCTCATTATTTTCTCCGGCCTTGCCGCCAAAAGTGGGGCCTGGCCGGAGGGGGCGGGCAACTCCACTAGCTGGAGTGTCCTGCTGGGTTGGCACAAAGGAGGTGAGCCTTTGAGGCTCACCGCCAGGTGTGACAATTCCTGCCTGGGAGAGGTGTTAGCATCTCCACCCAGTGCAGGCTTTGTTACTGGCCTCAGAGTGACAAAGGCACTCTCCCCATGGGGCCAGCAACATGTCTCGGTTTGTGGCAGGCTGCTAAAACTAGTCAGCCTACACAGATAGTCGGTTAAGTTTCAGGGGGCACCTCTAAGGTGCCCTCTGTGGTGTATTTTACAATAAAATGTACACTGGCATCAGTGTGCATTTATTGTGCTGAGAAGTTTGATACCAAACTTCCCAGTTTTCAGTGTAGCCATTATGGTGCTGTGGAGTTCGTGTTTGACAGACTCCCAGACCATATACTCTTATGGCTACCCTGCACTTACAATGTCTAAGGTTTTATTTAGACACTGTAGGGGTATCATGCTCATGCACTGGTACCCTCACCTATGGTATAGTGCACCCTGCCTTAGGGCTGTAAGGCCTGCTAGAGGGGTGTCTTACCTATACTGCATAGGCAGTGAGAGGCTGGCATGGCACCCTGAGGGGAGTGCCATGTCGACTTACTCGTTTTGTCCTCACTAGCACACACAAGCTGGCAAGCAGTGTGTCTGTGCTGAGTGAGAGGTCTCCAGGGTGGCATAAGACATGCTGCAGCCCTTAGAGACCTTCCTTGGCATCAGGGCCCTTGGTACTTGAAGTACCAGTTACAAGGGACTTATCTGGATGCCAGGGTCTGCCAATTGTGGATACAAAAGTACAGGTTAGGGAAAGAACACTGGTGCTGGGGCCTGGTTAGCAGGCCTCAGCACACTTTCAATTGTAAACATAGCATCAGCAAAGGCAAAAAGTCAGGGGGCAACCATGCCAAGGAGGCATTTCCTTACACAACCCCCCCCCAAACGAAAGAGGATGAGACTAACCTTTCCCAAGAGAGTCTTCATTTTCTAAGTGGAAGAACCTGGAAAGGCCATCTGCATTGGCATGGGCAGTCCCAGGTCTGTGTTCCACTATAAAGTCCATTCCCTGTAGGGAGATGGACCACCTCAACAGTTTAGGATTTTCACCTTTCATTTGCATCAGCCATTTGAGAGGTCTGTGGTCGGTTTGAACTAGGAAGTGAGTCCCAAAGAGGTATGGTCTCAGCTTCTTCAGGGACCAAACCACAGCAAAGGCCTCCCTCTCAATGGCACTCCAACGCTGCTCCCTGGGGAGTAACCTCCTGCTAATGAAAGCAACAGGCTGGTCAAGGCCATCATCATTTGTTTGGGACAAAACTGCCCCTATCCCATGTTCAGAGGCATCAGTCTGCACAATGAACTGCTTAGAATAATCTGGAGCTTTGAGAACTGGTGCTGAGCACATTGCCTGTTTCAGGGTGTCAAAGGCCTGTTGGCAGTCCACAGTCCAGTTCACTTTCTTGGGCATTTTCTTGGAGGTGAGCTCAGTGAGGGCTGTCACAATGGATCCATATCCCTTCACAAACCTCCTGTAGTACCCAGTCAAGCCAAGGAATGCCCTGACTTGAGTCTGGGTTTTTGGAGCTACCCAGTCCAGAATAGTCTGGATCTTGGGTTGGAGTGGCTGAACTTGGCCTCCACCTACAAGGTGTCCCAAATAAACCACAGTTCCCTGCCCTATCTGGCATTTGGATGCCTTGATAGAGAGGCCTGCAGATTGCAGAGCCTTCAAAACCTTCCTCAGGTGGACCAGGTGATCCTGCCAGGTGGAGCTAAAGACAGCAATATCATCAAGATAAGCTGTGCTAAAGGACTCCAAGCCAGCAAGGACTTGATTCACCAACCTTTGGAAGGTGGCAGGGGCATTCTTTAAACCAAAGGGCATAACAGTAAACTGATAATGCCCATCAGGTGTGGAGAATGCTGTCTTTTCTTTTGCTCCAGGTGCCATTTTTATTTGCCAGTACCCTGCTGTCAAGTCAAAGGTACTTAGGAATTTGGCAGCACCTAATTTATCAATGAGCTCATCAGCTCTTGGAATTGGATGAGCATCTGTCTTGGTGACAGAATTGAGCCCTCTGTAGTCCACACAAAACCTCATCTCTTTCTTTCCATCTGTGGTGTGAGGTTTGGGGACTAAGACCACTGGGCTAGCCCAGGGGCTGTCAGAGCGCTCAATGACTCCCAATTCCAGCATCTTGTGGACTTCCACCTTGATGCTTTCCTTAACATGGTCAGACTGTCTGAAGATTTTGTTCTTGACAGGCATGCTGTCTCCTGTGTCCACATCATGGGTACACAGGTGTGTCTGACCAGGGGTTAGGGAGAAAAGCTCAGGAAACTGTTGTAGGACTCTCCTACAATCAGCCTGCTGTTGGCCAGAGAGGGTGTCTGAGTAGATCACTCCATCTACTGTGCCATCTTTTGGGTCTGATGACAGAAGATCAGGGAGAGGTTCACTCTCTGCCTCCTGATCCTCATCGGTTACCATTAACAGATTCACATCAGCCCTGTCATGGAAGAGCTTAAGGCGGTTCACATGGATCACCCTCTTGGGGCTCCTGCTTGTGCCCAGGTCCACCAGGTAGGTGACCTGACTCTTCCTCTCTAGCACTGGGTAAGGGCCACTCCATTTGTCCTGGAGTGCCCTGGGAGCCACAGGCTCCAGAACCCAGACTTTCTGCCCTGGTTGGAACTCAACCAGTGCAGCCTTTTGGTCATACCAAAACTTCTGGAGTTGTTGGCTGGCCTCAAGGTTTTTGGTTGCCTTTTCCATGTACTCTGCCATTCTAGAGCGAAGGCCAAGTACATAGTCCACTATGTCCTGTTTAGGCTCATGGAGAGGTCTCTCCCAGCCTTCTTTAACAAGGGCAAGTGGTCCCCTTACAGGATGACCAAACAGAAGTTCAAAGGGTGAGAACCCTACTCCCTTCTGTGGTACCTCCCTGTAAGCGAAAAGCAGACATGGCAGGAGGACATCCCATCTCCTTTTGAGTTTTTCTGGGAGCCCCATGATCATGCCCTTTAATGTCTTGTTGAATCTCTCAACTAAGCCATTAGTTTGTGGATGGTAAGGTGTAGTGAATTTATAAGTCACTCCACACTCATGCCACATGTGCTTTAGGTATGCTGACATGAAGTTGGTACCTCTGTCAGACACCACCTCCTTAGGGAAACCCACTCTGGTAAAGATACCAATGAGGGCCTTGGCTACTGCAGGGGCAGTAGTCGACCTAAGGGGAATAGCTTCAGGATACCTGGTAGCATGATCCACTACTACCAGGATATACATATTTCCTGAGGCTGTGGGAGGTTCCAGTGGACCAACTATGTCCACACCCACTCTTTCAAAGGGCACCCCCACCACTGGAAGTGGAATGAGGGGGGCCTTTGGGTGCCCACCTGTCTTACCACTGGCTTGACAGGTGGGGCAGGAGAGGCAAAACTCCTTAACCATGTTGGACATATTGGGCCAGTAGAAGTGGTTGACTAACCTCTCCCACGTCTTGGTTTGTCCCAAATGTCCAGCAAGGGGAATGTCATGGGCCAATGTTAGGATGAACTCCCTGAACAGCTGAGGCACTACCACTCTCCTAGTGGCACCAGGTTTGGGGTCTCTGGCCTCAGTGTACAGGAGCCCATCTTCCCAATAGACCCTATGTGTTCCATTTTTCTTGCCTTTGGACTCTTCAGCAGCTTGCTGCCTAAGGCCTTCAAGAGAGGGACAGGTTTCTTGTCCCTTACACAGCTCCTCCCTTGAGGGTCCCCCTGGGCCTAAGAGCTCAACCTGATAAGGTTCAAGCTCCAAAGGCTCAGTTCCCTCAGAGGGCAGAACTTCTTCCTGAGAAGAGAGGTTCCCTTTCTTTTGCTGTGTTGCAGTTGGTTTCCCAACTGACTTTCCTGTTCTCTTGGTAGGCTGGGCCATTTTTCCAGACTCCAGCTCTACTTTTTCACCCTGTGCCTTGCACTGTGCTCTTGTTTTCACACACACCAGTTCAGGGATACCCAGCATTGCTGCATGGGTTTTTAGCTCTACCTCAGCCCATGCTGAGGACTCCAGGTCATTTCCAAGCAGACAGTCCACTGGGATATTTGAGGAGACCACCACCTGTTTCAGGCCATTGACCCCTCCCCATTCTAAAGTAACCATTGCCATGGGATGTACTTTTCTCTGATTGTCAGCGTTGGTGACTGTGTAAGTTTTTCCAGTCAGGTATTGGCCAGGGGAAACCAGTTTCTCTGTCACCATGGTGACACTGGCACCTGTATCCCTCAGGCCCTCTACACTTGTCCCATTAATAAAGAGCTGCTGCCTGTATTTTTGCATGTTAGGCGGCCAGGCAGCTAGTGTGGCTAAATCCACCCCACCCTCAGAGACTAGAGTAGCTTCAGTGTGGACCCTGATTTGCTCTGGGCACACTGTTGATCCCACTTGGAGACTAGCCATTCCAGTGTTACCTGGATTGGAGTTTGGAGTGGAACTTTTCTTGGGACAGGCCTTGTCTCCAGTTTGGTGTCCATGCTGTTTACAGCTATGACACCAGGCCTTTTTGGGATCAAAGTTTTTACCCTTGTACCCATTGTTTTGTGAAGAGGCTCTGGGCCCACCCTCCTGTGCAGGTTTTTGGGGGCCTGTAGAAGACTCTTTACTATTTTTAGTTTTGGTTGTCTCATCACCCTTCTGCTGGGGAGTCTTTGTGACCCCTTTCTTTTGGTCACCCCCTGTTGAAGTCTTGGACACCCTTGTCTTGACCCAATGGTCCGCCTTCTTTCCCAATTCTTGGGGAGAAATTGGTCCTAGGTCTACCAGATGCTGATGCAGTTTATCATTGAAACAATTACTTAACAGGTGTTCTTTCACAAATAAATTGTACAGCCCATCATAATTATTTACACCACTGCCTTGAATCCAACCATCTAGTGTTTTCACTGAGTAGTCAACAAAGTCAACCCAGGTCTGGCTCGAGGATTTTTGAGCCCCCCTGAACCTAATCCTGTACTCCTCAGTGGAGAATCCAAAGCCCTCAATCAGGGTACCCTTCATGAGGTCATAAGATTCTGCATCTTTTCCAGAGAGTGTGAGGAGTCTATCCCTACACTTTCCAGTGAACATTTCCCAAAGGAGAGCACCCCAGTGAGATCTGTTCACTTTTCTGGTTACACAAGCCCTCTCAAAAGCTGTGAACCATTTGGTGATGTCATCACCATCTTCATATTTAGTTACAATCCCTTTGGGGATTTTCAACATGTCAGGAGAATCTCTGACCCTATTTATGTTGCTGCCACCATTGATGGGTCCTAGGCCCATCTCTTGTCTTTCCCTCTCTATGGCTAGGATCTGTCTTTCCAAAGCCAATCTTTTGGCCATCCTGGCTAACTGGATGTCCTCTTCACTGGGGTTATCCTCAGTGATTTCAGAGTTGTTGGTCCCTCCTGTGAGGGAGCCAGCATCTCTGACTATTATTTGTGGAGTCAGGGCTTGAGAAGCCCTGCTCTCCCTAAGTAGGACTGGAGGGGGGGAATTTCCCTCCAAGTCACTATCTTCATCCTCTGAGTTGCCATCCTCAGAGGGGTTGGCCTTTTCAAACTCTGCCAAAAGCTCCTGGAGCTGTACTTTGGTAGGTTTGGGGCCCATTGCTATTTTCTTTAGTTTACAGAGTGACCTTAGCTCTCTCATCTGTAGATGGAGGTAAGGTGTGGTGTCGAGTTCCACCACATTCACATCTGTGCTAGACATTATGCTTCTAAAAGTTGGAATACTTTTTAAGAAACTAAAACTGGTTCTAGAATCTAATTCAAACTTTTACCAAACTTTTAAACTTTAAAAGAAATGCTAAACAGGATCTAACACAAGGCCCTAGCAGGTCTTTTAAGAATTTAGAAAACTTTTCAAATTGCAAAAATCAATTTCTAATGACAATTTTGGAATTTGTCGTGTGATCAGGTATTGGCTGAGTAGTCCAGCAAATGCAAAGTCTTGTACCCCACCGCTGATCCACCAATGTAGGAAGTTGGCTCTGTATGTGCTATTTCAAAGTAAGGAATAGCATGCACAGAGTCCAAGGGTTCCCCTTAGAGGTAAAATAGTGGTAAAAATAGATAATACTAATGCTCTATTTTGTGGTAGTGTGGTCGAGCAGTAGGCTTATCCAAGGAGTAGTGTTAAGCATTTGTTGTACATACACATAGACAATAAATGAGGTACACACACTCAGAGACAAATCCAGCCAATAGGTTTTTATATAGAAAAATATCTTTTCTTAGTTTATTTTAAGAACCACAGGTTCAAATTCTACATGTAATATCTCATTCGAAAGGTATTGCAGGTAAGTACTTTAGGAACTTCAAATCATCAAAATTGCATGTATACTTTTCAAGTTATTCACAAATAGCTGTTTTAAAAGTGGACACTTAGTGCAATTTTCACAGTTCCTAGGGGAGGTAAGTATTTGTTAGGTTAACCAGGTAAGTAAGACACTTACAGGGCTTAGTTCTTGGTCCAAGGTAGCCCACCGTTGGGGGTTCAGAGCAACCCCAAAGTCACCACACCAGCAGCTCAGGGCCGGTCAGGTGCAGAGTTCAAAGTGGTGCCCAAAACACATAGGCTAGAATGGAGAGAAGGGGGTGCCCCGGTTCCGGTCTGCTTGCAGGTAAGTACCCGCGTCTTCGGAGGGCAGACCAGGGGGGTTTTGTAGGGCACCGGGGGGGACACAAGCCCACACAGAAATTTCACCCTCAGCAGCGCGGGGGCGGCCGGGTGCAGTGTAGAAACAAGCGTCGGGTTTGTAATGGAAGTCAATGGGAGATCTAGGGATCTCTTCAGCGCTGCAGGCAGGCAAGGGGGGGGTTCCTCGGGGAAACCTCCACTTGGGCAAGGGAGAGGGACTCCTGGGGGTCACTCCTCCAGTGAAAGTCCGGTCCTTCAGGTCCTGGGGGCTGCGGGTGCAGGGTCTCTCCCAGGTGTCGGGACTTTGGTTTCAAAGAGTCGCGGTCAGGGGAAGCCTCGGGATTCCCTCTGCAGGCGGCGCTGTGGGGGCTCAGGGGGGACAGGTTTTTGTACTCACAGTCTTAGAGTAGTCCGGGGGTCCCTCCTGAGGTGTTGGATCGCCACCAACCGAGTCGGGGTCGCCGGGTGCAGTGTTGCAAGTCTCACGCCTTTTGCGGGGAGCTTGCAGGGTTCTTTAAAGCTGCTGGAAACAAAGTTGCAGCTTTTCTTTGGAGCAGGTCCGCTGTCCTCGGGAGTTTCTTGTCTTTTCGAAGCAGGGGCAGTCCTCAGAGGATGTCGAGGTCGCTGGTCCCTTTGGAAGGCGTCGCTGGAGCAGGATCTTTGGAAGGCAGGAGACAGGCCGGTGAGTTTCTGGAGCCAAGGCAGTTGTCGTCTTCGGGTCTTCCTCTGCAGGGGTTTTTCAGCTAGGCAGTCCTTCTTCTTGTAGTTGCAGGAATCTAATTTTCTAGGGTTCAGGGTAGCCCTTAAATACTAAATTTAAGGGCGTGTTTAGGTCTGGGGGGTTAGTAGCCAATGGCTACTAGCCCTGAGGGTGGGTACACCCTCTTTGTGCCTCCTCCCAAGGGGAGGGGGTCACAATCCTAACCCTATTGGGGGAATCCTCCATCTGCAAGATGGAGGATTTCTAAAAGTTAGAGTCACCTCAGCTCAGGACACCTTAGGGGCTGTCCTGACTGGCCAGTGACTCCTCCTTGTTATTCTCATTATTTTCTCCGGCCTTGCCGCCAAAAGTGGGGCCTGGCCGGAGGGGGCGGGCAACTCCACTAGCTGGAGTGTCCTGCTGGGTTGGCACAAAGGAGGTGAGCCTTTGAGGCTCACCGCCAGGTGTGACAATTCCTGCCTGGGAGAGGTGTTAGCATCTCCACCCAGTGCAGGCTTTGTTACTGGCCTCAGAGTGACAAAGGCACTCTCCCCATGGGGCCAGCAACATGTCTCGGTTTGTGGCAGGCTGCTAAAACTAGTCAGCCTACACAGATAGTCGGTTAAGTTTCAGGGGGCACCTCTAAGGTGCCCTCTGTGGTGTATTTTACAATAAAATGTACACTGGCATCAGTGTGCATTTATTGTGCTGAGAAGTTTGATACCAAACTTCCCAGTTTTCAGTGTAGCCATTATGGTGCTGTGGAGTTCGTGTTTGACAGACTCCCAGACCATATACTCTTATGGCTACCCTGCACTTACAATGTCTAAGGTTTTATTTAGACACTGTAGGGGTATCATGCTCATGCACTGGTACCCTCACCTATGGTATAGTGCACCCTGCCTTAGGGCTGTAAGGCCTGCTAGAGGGGTGTCTTACCTATACTGCATAGGCAGTGAGAGGCTGGCATGGCACCCTGAGGGGAGTGCCATGTCGACTTACTCGTTTTGTCCTCACTAGCACACACAAGCTGGCAAGCAGTGTGTCTGTGCTGAGTGAGAGGTCTCCAGGGTGGCATAAGACATGCTGCAGCCCTTAGAGACCTTCCTTGGCATCAGGGCCCTTGGTACTTGAAGTACCAGTTACAAGGGACTTATCTGGATGCCAGGGTCTGCCAATTGTGGATACAAAAGTACAGGTTAGGGAAAGAACACTGGTGCTGGGGCCTGGTTAGCAGGCCTCAGCACACTTTCAATTGTAAACATAGCATCAGCAAAGGCAAAAAGTCAGGGGGCAACCATGCCAAGGAGGCATTTCCTTACACCAGGGATCCAAAATCAACTCGCAGACAATCTCTCTCGAGATCACCAACAGGTCCACGAATGGGAAATTCACCCCCAAATTCTGAACACTTATTTCAAACTCTGGGGAACACCTCAGATAGACTTGTTTGCGACAAGGGAGAACGCAAAATGCCAAAACTTCGCATCCAGATACCCACACGAACAATCCCAAGGCAATGCCCTATGGATGAACTGGTCAGGGATATTTGCTTACTCTTTTCCTCCTCTCCCTCTCCTTCCTTACCTGGTAAACAAACTCAGTCAAAGCAAACTCAAACTCATATTGATAGCACCAACTTGGGCAAGGCAACACTGGTACACAACGCTGCTAGACCTATCAGTGGTACCCTGCATCAAATTGCCCAACAGGCCAGATCTGTTGACACAGCACAACCAAAAGATCAGACACCCAGATCCAGCATCGCTGAATCTAGCAATCTGGCTCCTGAAATCCTAGAATTCGGGCACTTACAACTTACCCAAGAATGTATGGAAGTCATAAAACAAGCCAGAAGGCCATCCACCAGGCACTGCTATGCAAGTAAATGGAAGAGGTTTGTTTGCTACTGCATATTAATCAAATACAACCATTACACACAACTCCAGAACATGTAGTGGGTTACTTGCTTCACTTACAAAAATCTAACCTAGCTTTCTCTTCCATTAAAATACACCTTGCAGCAATATCTGCATACCTGCAGACTACCTATTCAACTTCCCTATATAAGATACCAGTCATTAAAGCATTCATGGAGGGCCTTAGGAGAATTATACCACCAAGAACACCACCTGTTCCTTCATGGAACCTAAATGTGGTCCTAACTAGACTTATGGGTCCACCTTTTGAACCCATGCACTCCTGCGACATACAGTTCCTAACCTGGAAGGTGGCATTTCTCATCGCCATTACTTCCCTAAGAAGAGTAAGCGAGATTCAGGCGTTTACTATACAGGAACCTTTTATACAACTACACAAAAATAAAGTCGTCCTAAGGACCAATCCTAAATTTTTGCCAAAGGTTATTTCACCGTTCCATCTAAATCAAACAGTGGAACTTCCAGTGTTTTTTCCACAGCCAGATACCGTAGCTGAAAGGGCACTACATACATTAGATGTCAAAAGAGCATTGATGTATTACATTGACAGAACAAAAAATATCAGAAAGACTAAACAACTATTTATTGCATTTCAAAAACCTCATGCAGGAAACCCAATATCAAAACAAGGTATAGCCAGATGGATAGTTAAATGCATCCAAATCTGCTACCTTAAAGCTAAACGACAGCTGCCCATTACACCAAGGGCACACTCAACCAGAAAGAAAGGTGCTACCATGGCCTTTCTAGGAAACATCCCAATGCAAGAAATATGTAAGGCAGCCACATGGTCTACGCCTCACACATTCACCAAACACTACTGTGTATACGTGTTATCCGCACAACAAGCCACAGTAGGTCAAGCCGTATTAAGAACATTATTTCAGACTACTTCCACTCCTACAGGCTGATCCACCGCTTTTGGGGAAATAACTGCTTACTAGTCTATGCAGAACATGCGTATCTACAGCGACAGATGCCATCGAACTGAAAATGTCACTTACCCAGTGTACATCTGTTCGTGGCATCAGTCGCAGTAGATTCGCATGTGCCCACCCGCCTCCCCGGGAGCCTGTAGCAGTTTGGAAGTTACCTTCAATTATTTATATATGTATCATCTCAACCTTAAATAGGTGCATACTTAGTCACTCCATTGCATGGGCACTATTACTACAATTCAACTCCTACCTCACCCTCTGCGGGGAAAAACAATCGAAGATGGAGTCGACGCCCATGCGCAATGGAGACAAAAGGAGGAGTCACTCGGTCCCGTGACTCGAAAGACTTCTTCGAACAAAAACAACTTGTAACACTCCGGCCCAACACCAGATGGCGAGCTATTGCAGAACATGCGAATCTACTGCGACTGATGCCACGAACAGATGTACACTGGGTAAGTGACATTTTCAATTTATTGCATTCCAAAAACCTCATGCAGGAAACCCAATATCAAAACAAGGTATAGCCAGATGGATAGTTAAATGCATCCAAATCTGCTACCTTAAAGCAAAACGACAACTGCCCATTACACCAAGGGCACACTCAACCAGAAAAAAAGGTGCTACCATGGCCTTTCTAGGAAACATCCCAATGCAAGAAATATGTAAGGCAGCCACATGGTCTACGCCACACACGTTCACCAAGCACTACTGTGTAGACGTGCTATCCGCACAGCAAGCCACAGTAGGTCAAGCCGTGTTAAGAAAGTTATTTCAAACCACTTCCATTCCTACAGGCTGAACCACCGCTTTTGGGGAGATAACTGCTTACTAGTCTATGCAGAACATGTGTATCTACAGCGACAGATGCCATCGAACTGAAAATGTCACTTACCCAGTGTACATCTGTTCGTGGCATCAGTCGCTGGAGATTCACATGTGCCCACCCACCTCCCCGGGAGCCTGTAGCAATTCGGAAGTTAGCTTCAACTTTGTATATTTGTATATATATTATTTTAGCCTTAAATAGGTATATACTTAGTCACTCCATTGCATGGGCACTATTACTACAACACAACTCCTACCTCACCCTCTGCGGGGAAAACAATCAAAGATGGAGTCGACGCCCATGCGCAATGGAGACAGAAGGAGTCACTCGGTCCCGTGACTCGAAAGACTTCTTCGAAGAAAAACAACTTGTAACACTCCGACCCAACACCAGATGGCGAGCTATGCAGAACATGTGAATCTCCAGCGACTGATGCCACGAACAGATGTACACTGGGTAAGTGACATTTTCATTCTTAGTTTATTTTAAGAACCACAGGTTCAAATTCTACATGTAATATCTCATTTGAAAGGTATTGCAGGTAAGTGTAGGAAGTTGGCTCTGTATGTGCTATTTCAAAGTAAGGAATAGCATGCACAGAGTCCAAGGGTTCCCCTTAGAGGTAAAATAGTGGTAAAAATAGATAATACTAATGCTCTATTTTGTGGTAGTGTGGTCGAGCAGTAGGCTTATCCAAGGAGTAGTGTTAAGCATTTGTTGCACATACACAAGACAATAAATGAGGTACACACACTCAGAGACAAATCCAGCCAATAGGTTTTTATATAGAAAAATATCTTTTCTTAGTTTATTTTAAGAACCACAGGTTCAAATTCTACATGGAATATCTCATTCGAAAGGTATTGCAGGTAAGTACTTTAGGAACTTCAAATCATCAAAATTGCATGTATACTTTTCAAGTTATTGACAAATAGCTGTTTTAAAAGTGGACACTTAGTGCAATTTTCACAGTTCCTGGGGGAGGTAAGTTTTTGTTAGTTTTACCAGGTAAGTAGGACACTTACAGGGTTCAGTTCTTGGTCCAAGGTAGCCCACCGTTGGGGGTTCAGAGCAACCCCAAAGTCACCACACCAGCAGCTCAGGGCCGGTCAGGTGCAGAGTTCAAAGTGGTGCCCAAAACACATAGGCTAGAATGGAGAGAAGGGGGTGCCCCGGTTCCGGTCTGCTTGCAGGTAAGTACCCGCGTCTTCGGAGGACAGACCAGGGGGGTTTTGTAGGGCACCGGGGGGGACACAAGCCCACACAGAAATTTCACCCTCCGCAGCGCGGGGGCGGCCGGGTGCAGTGTAGAAACAAGCGTCGGGTTTGTAATGGAAGTCAATGGGAGATCTAGGGATCTCTTTAGCGCTGCAGGCAGGCAAGGGGGGGGTTCCTCGGGGAAACCTCCACTTGGGCAAGGGAGAGGGACTCCTGGGGGTCACTCCTCCAGTGAAAGTCCGGTCCTTCAGGTCCTGGGGGCTGCGGGTGCAGGGTCTCTCCCAGGTGTCGGGACTTTGGATTCAAAGAGTCGCGGTCAGGGGAAGCCTCGGGATTCCCTCTGCAGGCGGCGCTGTGGGGGCTCAGGGGGGACAGGTTTTTGTACTCACAGTCTTAGAGTAGTCCTGGGGTCCCTCCTGAGGTGTTGGATCGCCACCAGCCGAGTCGGGGTCGCCGGGTGCAGTGTTGCAAGTCTCACGCCTTTTGCGGGGAGCTTGCAGGGTTCTTTAAAGCTGCTGGAAACAAAGTTGCAGCTTTTCTTGGAGCAGGTCCGCTGTCCTCGGGAGTTTCTTGTCTTTTCGAAGCAGGGGCAGTCCTCAGAGGATGTCGAGGTCGCTGGTCCCTTTGGAAGGCGTCGCTGGAGCAGGATCTTTGGAAGGCAGGAGACAGGCCGGTGAGTTTCTGGAGCCAAGGCAGTTGTCGTCTTCTGGTCTTCCTCTGCAGGGGTTTTTCAGCTAGGCAGTCCTTCTTCTTGTAGTTGCAGGAATCTAATTTTCTAGGGTTCAGGGTAGCCCTTAAATACTAAATTTAAGGGCGTGTTTAGGTCTGGGGGGTTAGTAGCCAATGGCTACTAGCCCTGAGGGTGGGTACACCCTCTTTGTGCCTCCTCCCAAGGGGAGGGGGTCACAATCCTAACCCTATTGGGGGAATCCTCCATCTGCAAGATGGAGGATTTCTAAAAGTTAGAGTCACCTCAGCTCAGGACACCTTAGGGGCTGTCCTGACTGGCCAGTGACTCCTCCTTGTTATTCTCATTATTTTCTCCGGCCTTGCCGCCAAAAGTGGGGCCTGGCCGGAGGGGGCGGGCAACTCCACTAGCTGGAGTGTCCTGCTGGGTTGGCACAAAGGAGGTGAGCCTTTGAGGCTCACCGCCAGGTGTGACAATTCCTGCCTGGGGGAGGTGTTAGCATCTCCACCCAGTGCAGGCTTTGTTACTGGCCTCAGAGTGACAAAGGCACTCTCCCCATGGGGCCAGCAACATGTCTCGGTTTGTGGCAGGCTGCTAAAACTAGTCAGCCTACACAGATAGTCGGTTAAGTTTCAGGGGGCACCTCTAAGGTGCCCTCTGGGGTGTATTTTACAATAAAATGTACACTGGCATCAGTGTGCATTTATTGTGCTGAGAAGTTTGATACCAAACTTCCCAGTTTTCAGTGTAGCCATTATGGTGCTGTGGAGTTCGTGTTTGACAGACTCCCAGACCATATACTCTTATGGCTACCCTGCACTTACAATGTCTAAGGTTTTGTTTAGACACTGTAGGGGTACCATGCTCATGCACTGGTACCCTCACCTATGGTATAGTGCACCCTGCCTTAGGGCTGTAAGGCCTGCTAGAGGGGTGTCTTACCTATACTGCATAGGCAGTGAGAGGCTGGCATGGCACCCTGAGGGGAGTGCCATGTCGACTTACTCGTTTTGTCCTCACTAGCACACACAAGCTGGCAAGCAGTGTGTCTGTGCTGAGTGAGAGGTCTCCAGGGTGGCATAAGACATGCTGCAGCCCTTAGAGACCTTCCTTGGCATCAGGGCCCTTGGTACTAGAAGTACCAGTTACAAGGGACTTATCTGGATGCCAGGGTCTGCCAATTGTGGATACAAAAGTACAGGTTAGGGAAAGAACACTGGTGCTGGGGCCTGGTTAGCAGGCCTCAGCACACTTTCAATTGTAAACATAGCATCAGCAAAGGCAAAAAGTCAGGGGGCAACCATGCCAAGGAGGCATTTCCTTACACAACCCCCCCCCAAACGAAAGAGGATGAGACTAACCTTTCCCAAGAGAGTCTTCATTTTCTAAGTGGAAGAACCTGGAAAGGCCATCTGCATTGGCATGGGCAGTCCCAGGTCTGTGTTCCACTATAAAGTCCATTCCCTGTAGGGAGATGGACCACCTCAACAGTTTAGGATTTTCACCTTTCATTTGCATCAGCCATTTGAGAGGTCTGTGGTCAGTTTGAACTAGGAAGTGAGTCCCAAAGAGGTATGGTCTCAGCTTCTTCAGGGACCAAACCACAGCAAAGGCCTCCCTCTCAATGGCACTCCAACGCTGCTCCCTGGGGAGTAACCTCCTGCTAATGAAAGCAACAGGCTGGTCAAGGCCATCATCATTTGTTTGGGACAAAACTGCCCCTATCCCATGTTCAGAGGCATCAGTCTGCACAATGAACTGCTTAGAATAATCTGGAGCTTTTAGAACTGGGGCTGAGCACATTGCTTGTTTCAGGGTGTCAAAGGCCTGTTGGCATTCCACAGTCCAGTTCACTTTCTTGGGCATTTTCTTGGAGGTGAGTTCAGTGAGGGCTGTCACAATGGATCCATATCCCTTCACAAACCTCCTGTAATACCCAGTCAAGCCAAGGAATGCCCTGACTTGAGTCTGGGTTTTTGGAGCTACCCAGTCCAGAATAGTCTGGATCTTGGGTTGGAGTGGCTGAACTTGGCCTCCACCTACAAGGTGTCCCAAGTAAACCACAGTTCCCTGCCCTATCTGGCACTTGGATGCCTTGATAGAGAGGCCTGCAGATTGCAGAGCCTTCAAAACCTTCCCCAGGTGGACCAGGTGATCCTGCCAGGTGGAGCTAAAGACAGCAATATCATCAAGATAAGCTGTGCTAAAGGACTCCAAGCCAGCAAGGACTTGATTCACCAACCTTTGGAAGGTGGCAGGGGCATTCTTTAAACCAAAGGGCATAACAGTAAACTGATAATGCCCATCCGGTGTGGAGAATGCTGTCTTTTCTTTTGCTCCAGGTGCCATTTTTATTTGCCAGTACCCTGCTGTCAAGTCAAAGGTACTTAGAAATTTGGCAGCACCTAATTTGTCGATGAGCTCATCAGCTCTTGGAATTGGATGAGCATCTGTCTTGGTGACAGAATTGAGCCCTCTGTAGTCCACACAAAACCTCATCTCTTTCTTTCCATCTTTGGTGTGAGGTTTGGGGACTAAGACCACTGGGTTAGCCCAGGGGCTGTCAGAGCGCTCAATCACTCCCAATTCCAGCATCTTGTGGACTTCCACCTTGATGCTTTCCTTAACATGGTCAGACTGTCTAGAGATTTTGTTCTTGACAGGCATGCTGTCTCCTGTGTCCACATCATGGGTACACAGGTGTGTCTGACCAGGGGTTAAGGAGAAGAGTTCAGGAAACTGTTGTAGGACTCTCCTACAATCAGCTTGCTGTTGGCCAGAGAGGGTGTCTGAGTAGATCACTCCATCTACTGTGCCATCTTTTGGGTCTGATGACAAAAGATCAGGGAGAGGTTCACTCTCTGCCTCCTGATCCTCATCTGTTACCATCAACAGATTCACATCAGCCCTGTCATGGAAGAGCTTAAGGCGGTTCACATGGATCACCCTCTTGGGGCTCCTGCTTGTGCCCAGGTCCACCAGGTAGGTGACCTGACTCTTCCTTTCTAGTACTGGGTAAGGGCCACTCCATTTGTCCTGGAGTGCCCTGGGAGCCACAGGCTCCAGAACCCAGACTTTCTGCCCTGGTTGGAACTCAACCAGTGCAGCCTTTTGGTCATACCAAAACTTCTGGAGCTGTTGGCTGGCCTCAAGGTTTTTGGTTGCCTTTTCCATGTACTCTGCCATTCTAGAGCGAAGGCCAAGTACATAGTCCACTATGTCCTGTTTAGGCTCGTGGAGAGATCTCTCCCAGCCTTCTTTAACAAGGGCAAGTGGTCCCCTTACAGGATGACCAAACAGAAGTTCAAAGGGTGAGAATCCTACTCCCTTCTGTGGCACCTCTCTGTAAGCGAAAAGCAGACATGGCAAGAGGACATCCCATCTCCTTTTGAGCTTTTCTGGGAGCCCCATGATCATGCCTTTTAATGTCTTGTTGAATCTCTCAACCAAGCCATTAGTTTGTGGATGGTATGGTGTAGTGAATTTATAAGTCACTCCACACTCATTCCACATGTGCTTTAGGTATGCTGACATGAAGTTGGTACCTCTGTCAGACACCACCTCCTTAGGGAAACCCACTCTGGTAAAGATACCAATGAGGGCCTTGGCTACTGCAGGGGCAGTAGTCGACCTAAGGGGAATAGCTTCAGGATACCTGGTAGCATGATCCACTACTACCAGGATATACATATTTCCTGAGGCTGTGGGAGGTTCCAGTGGACCAACTATGTCCACACCCACTCTTTCAAAGGGAACCCCCACCACTGGAAGTGGAATGAGGGGGGCCTTTGGATGCCCACCTGTCTTACCACTGGCTTGACAGGTGGGGCAGGAGAGGCAAAACTCCTTAACCATGTTGGACATATTGGGCCAGTAGAAGTGGTTGACTAACCTCTCCCACGTCTTGGTTTGTCCCAAATGTCCAGCAAGGGGAATGTCATGGGCCAATGTTAGGATGAACTCTCTGAACAGCTGAGGCACTACCACTCTCCTAGTGGCACCAGGTTTGGGGTCTCTGGCCTCAGTGTACAGGAGTCCATCCTCCCAATAGACCCTATGGGTTCCATTTTTCTTGCCTTTGGACTCTTCAGCAGCTTGCTGCCTAAGGCCTTCAAGAGAGGGACAGGTTTCTTGTCCCTTACACAGCTCCTCCCTGGAGGGTCCCCCTGGGCCTAAGAGCTCAACCTGGTAAGGTTCAAGCTCCAAAGGCTCAGTTCCCTCAGAGGGCAGAACTTCTTCCTGAGAAGAGAGGTTCCCTTTCTTTTGCTGTGTTGCAGTTGGTTTCCCAACTGACTTTCCTGTTCTCTTGGTAGGCTGGGCCATTTTTCCAGACTCCAGCTCTACTTTTTCACCCTGTGCCTTGCATTGTGCTCTTGTTTTCACACACACCAGTTCAGGGATACCCAGCATTGCTGCATGGGTTTTTAGCTCTACCTCAGCCCATGCTGAGGACTCCAGGTCATTTCCAAGCAGACAGTCCACTGGGATATTTGAGGAGACCACCACCTGTTTCAGGCCATTGACCCCTCCCCATTCTAAAGTAACCATTGCCATGGGATGTACTTTTCTCTGATTGTCAGCGTTGGTGACTGTGTAAGTTTTTCCAGTCAGGTATTGGCCAGGGGAAACCAGTTTCTCTGTCACCATGGTGACACTGGCACCTGTATCCCTCAGGCCCTCTATTCTAGTCCCATTAATTAAGAGTTGCTGTCTGTATTTTTGCATGTTAGGCGGCCAGACAGCTAGTGTGGCTAAATCCACCCCACCCTCAGAAACTAGAGTAGCTTCAGTGTGAACCCTGATTTGCTCTGGGCACACTGTTGATCCCACTTGGAGACTAGCCATACCAGTGTTACCTGGATGGGAGTTTGGAGTGGAACCCTTCTTGGGACAGGCCTTGTCTCCAGTTTGGTGTCCATGCTGTTTACAGCTATGACACCAGGCCTTTTTGGGATCAAAGTTTTTACCCTTGTACCCATTGTTTTGTGAAGAGGCTCTGGGCCCACCCTCCTGTGCAGGTTTTTGGGGGCCTGTAGAAGACTCTTTACTATTTTTAGTTTTGGTTGTCTCATCACCCTTCTGCTGGGGAGTCTTTGTGACCCCTTTCTTTTGGTCACCCCCTGTTGAAGTCTTGGACACCCTTGTCTTGACCCAATGGTCCGCCTTCTTTCCCAATTCTTGGGGAGAAATTGGTCCTAGGTCTACCAGATGCTGATGCAGTTTATCATTGAAACAATTACTTAACAGGTGTTCTTTCACAAATAAATTGTACAGCCCATCATAATTACTTACACCACTGCCTTGAATCCAACCATCTAGTGTTTTCACTGAGTAGTCAACAAAGTCAACCCTGGTCTGGCTCGAGGATTTTTGAGCCCCCCTGAACCTAATCCTGTACTCCTCAGTGGAGAATCCAAAGCCCTCAATCAGGGTACCCTTCATGAGGTCATAAGATTCTGCATCTTGTCCAGAGAGTGTGAGGAGTCTATCCCTACACTTTCCTGTGAACATTTCCCAAAGGAGAGCACCCCAGTGAGATCTGTTCACTTTTCTGGTTACACAAGCCCTCTCAAAAGCTGTGAACCATTTGGTGATGTCATCACCATCTTCATATTTAGTTACAATCCCTTTGGGGATTTTCAACATGTCAGGAGAATCTCTGACCCTATTTATGTTGCTGCCACCATTGATGGGTCCTAGGCCCATCTCTTGTCTTTCCCTCTCTACGGCTAGGATCTGTCTTTCCAAAGCCAATCTTTTGGCCATCCTGGCTAACTGGATGTCCTCTTCACTGGGGTTATCCTCAGTGATTTCAGAGTTGTTGGTCCCTCCTGTGAGGGAACCAGCATCTCTGACTATTATTTGTGGAGTCAGGGCTTGAGAAGCCCTGCTCTCCCTAAGTAGGACTGGAGGGGGGGAATTTCCCTCCAAGTCACTATCTTCATCCTCTGAGTTGCCATCCTCAGAGGGGTTGGCCTTTTCAAACTCTGCCAAAAGCTCCTGGAGCTGTACTTTGGTAGGTTTGGGGCCCATTGCTATTTTCTTTAGTTTACAGAGTGACCTTAGCTCTCTCATCTGTAGATGGAGGTAAGGTGTGGTGTCGAGTTCCACCACATTCACATCTGTGCTAGACATTATGCTTCTAAAAGTTGGAATACTTTTTAAGAATCTACAACTGGTTCTAGAATCTAATTCAAACTTTTACAAACTTTTAAACTCTAAAAGAAATGCTAAACAGGATCTAACACAAGGCCCTAGCAGGTCTTTTAAGAATTTAGAAAACTTTTCAAATTGCAAAAATCAATTTCTAATGACAATTTTGGAATTTGTCGTGTGATCAGGTATTGGCTGAGTAGTCCAGCAAATGCAAAGTCTTGTACCCCACCGCTGATCCACCAATGTAGGAAGTTGGCTCTGTATGTGCTATTTCAAAGTAAGGAATAGCATGCACAGAGTCCAAGGGTTCCCCTTAGAGGTAAAATAGTGGTAAAAATAGATAATACTAATGCTCTATTTTGTGGTAGTGTGGTCGAGCAGTAGGCTTATCCAAGGAGTAGTGTTAAGCATTTGTTGCACATACACAAGACAATAAATGAGGTACACACACTCAGAGACAAATCCAGCCAATAGGTTTTTATATAGAAAAATATCTTTTCTTAGTTTATTTTAAGAACCACAGGTTCAAATTCTACATGGAATATCTCATTCCAAAAGTATTGCAGGTAAGTACTTTAGGAACTTCAAATCATCAAAATTGCATGTATACTTTTCAAGTTATTGACAAATAGCTGTTTTAAAAGTGGACACTTAGTGCAATTTTCACAGTTCCTGGGGGAGGTAAGTTTTTGTTAGTTTTACCAGGTAAGTAGGACACTTACAGGGTTCAGTTCTTGGTCCAAGGTAGCCCACCGTTGGGGGTTCAGAGCAACCCCAAAGTCACCACACCAGCAGCTCAGGGCCGGTCAGGTGCAGAGTTCAAAGTGGTGCCCAAAACACATAGGCTAGAATGGAGAGAAGGGGGTGCCCCGGTTCCGGTCTGCTTGCAGGTAAGTACCCGCGTCTTCGGAGGACAGACCAGGGGGGTTTTGTAGGGCACCGGGGGGGACACAAGCTCACACAGAAATTTCACCCTCCGCAGCGCGGGGGCGGCCGGGTGCAGTGTAGAAACAAGCGTCGGGTTTGTAATGGAAGTCAATGGGAGATCTAGGGATCTCTTTAGCGCTGCAGGCAGGCAAGGGGGGGGTTCCTCGGGGAAACCTCCACTTGGGCAAGGGAGAGGGACTCCTGGGGGTCACTCCTCCAGTGAAAGTCCGGTCCTTCAGGTCCTGGGGGCTGCGGGTGCAGGGTCTCTCCCAGGTGTCGGGACTTTGGATTCAAAGAGTCGCGGTCAGGGGAAGCCTCGGGATTCCCTCTGCAGGCGGCGCTGTGGGGGCTCAGGGGGGACAGGTTTTTGTACTCACAGTCTTAGAGTAGTCCTGGGGTCCCTCCTGAGGTGTTGGATCGCCACCAGCCGAGTCGGGGTCGCCGGGTGCAGTGTTGCAAGTCTCACGCCTTTTGCGGGGAGCTTGCAGGGTTCTTTAAAGCTGCTGGAAACAAAGTTGCAGCTTTTCTTGGAGCAGGTCCGCTGTCCTCGGGAGTTTCTTGTCTTTTCGAAGCAGGGGCAGTCCTCAGAGGATGTCGAGGTCGCTGGTCCCTTTGGAAGGCGTTGCTGGAGCAGGATCTTTGGAAGGCAGGAGACAGGCCGGTGAGTTTCTGGAGCCAAGGCAGTTGTCGTCTTCTGGTCTTCCTCTGCAGGGGTTTTTCAGCTAGGCAGTCCTTCTTCTTGTAGTTGCAGGAATCTAATTTTCTAGGGTTCAGGGTAGCCCTTAAATACTAAATTTAAGGGCGTGTTTAGGTCTGGGGGGTTAGTAGCCAATGGCTACTAGCCCTGAGGGTGGGTACACCCTCTTTGTGCCTCCTCCCAAGGGGAGGGGGTCACAATCCTAACCCTATTGGGGGAATCCTCCATCTGCAAGATGGAGGATTTCTAAAAGTTAGAGTCACCTCAGCTCAGGACACCTTAGGGGCTGTCCTGACTGGCCAGTGACTCCTCCTTGTTATTCTCATTATTTTCTCCGGCCTTGCCGCCAAAAGTGGGGCCTGGCCGGAGGGGGCGGGCAACTCCACTAGCTGGAGTGTCCTGCTGGGTTGGCACAAAGGAGGTGAGCCTTTGAGGCTCACCGCCAGGTGTGACAATTCCTGCCTGGGGGAGGTGTTAGCATCTCCACCCAGTGCAGGCTTTGTTACTGGCCTCAGAGTGACAAAGGCACTCTCCCCATGGGGCCAGCAACATGTCTCGGTTTGTGGCAGGCTGCTAAAACTAGTCAGCCTACACAGATAGTCGGTTAAGTTTCAGGGGGCACCTCTAAGGTGCCCTCTGGGGTGTATTTTACAATAAAATGTACACTGGCATCAGTGTGCATTTATTGTGCTGAGAAGTTTGATACCAAACTTCCCAGTTTTCAGTGTAGCCATTATGGTGCTGTGGAGTTCGTGTTTGACAGACTCCCAGACCATATACTCTTATGGCTACCCTGCACTTACAATGTCTAAGGTTTTGTTTAGACACTGTAGGGGTACCATGCTCATGCACTGGTACCCTCACCTATGGTATAGTGCACCCTGCCTTAGGGCTGTAAGGCCTGCTAGAGGGGTGTCTTACCTATACTGCATAGGCAGTGAGAGGCTGGCATGGCACCCTGAGGGGAGTGCCATGTCGACTTACTCGTTTTGTCCTCACTAGCACACACAAGCTGGCAAGCAGTGTGTCTGTGCTGAGTGAGAGGTCTCCAGGGTGGCATAAGACATGCTGCAGCCCTTAGAGACCTTCCTTGGCATCAGGGCCCTTGGTACTAGAAGTACCAGTTACAAGGGACTTATCTGGATGCCAGGGTCTGCCAATTGTGGATACAAAAGTACAGGTTAGGGAAAGAACACTGGTGCTGGGGCCTGGTTAGCAGGCCTCAGCACACTTTCAATTGTAAACATAGCATCAGCAAAGGCAAAAAGTCAGGGGGCAACCATGCCAAGGAGGCATTTCCTTACAGTAAGTACTTTAGGAACTTTGAATAATCACAATAGCATATATACTTTTTACATAAAACACATATAGCTATTTTAAAAGTGGACACAGTGCAATTTTCACAGTTCCTGGGGGAGGTAAGTTATTGTTAGTTCTTCCAGGTAAGTATACCACCTATGGGGTTCAAATTGGGGTCCAAGGTAGCCCACCGTTGGGGGTTCAGAGCAACCCCAAAGTCACCACACCAGCAGCTCAGGGGCGGTCAGGTGTAGAGGTCAAAGAGGTGCCCAAAACACATAGGCTTCAACGGAGGTAAGGGGGTACCCCGGTTCCAGTCTGCCAGCAGGTAAGTACCCGCGTCTTCGGAGGGCAGACCAGGGGAGTTTTGTAGGGCACCGGGGGGGACACAAGTCAGCACAAAAAGTACACGCTCAGCAGTGCGGGGGTGTACGGGTGCAGTGTGCAAACACGCGCCGGGTTTCCAATAGGTTTCAATGAGAGACCAAGGGGTCTCTTCAGCGTTGCAGGCAGGCGGGGGGGGGGGGTTCCTCGGGGTAGCCACCACCTGGGCAAGGGAGAGGGCCTCCTGGGGGTCCCAGGTGTCGCTGTGGGGGCTCAGGGGGGGGGACAACTTTGGTTACTCAGTCTTGGAGTCGCCGGGGGGTCCTCCCTGTAGCGTTGTTTCTTCACCAGTCGAGTCGGGGTCGCCGTGTGCAGTGTTGCAAGTCTCGCGCTTCTTGCGGGGTTTGCAGGGGTCTTTAAATCTGCTCCTCTGGAAACAAAGTTGCAGTGTTTGTTGAACAGGGCCACTGTTCTCGGGAGTTTCTTGGTCCTTTGGAAGTAGGGCAGTCCTCTGAGGATTCAGGGGTCGCTGGTCCTGGGGAAAGCGTCGCTGGAGCAGTTTTCTTTTGAAGGAGGGAGACAGGCCGGTAGGGCTGGGGCCAAAGCAGTTGGTGTCGTCATCTTCTCTGCAGGGTTTTCAGCTCAGCAGTCCTCTTCTTTAAGTTGCAGGAATCTAGTTCCCTAGGTTCTGGGGAGCCCCTAAATACTGAATTTAGGGGTGTGTTTAGGTCTGGGAGGGCAGTAGCCAATGGCTACTGTCCTTGAGGGTGGCTACACCCTCTTTGTGCCTCCTCCCTGAGGGGAGGGGGGGCACCTCCCTAATCCTATTGGGGGAATCCTCCATCTGCAAGATGGAGGATTTCTAAAAGTCAGTCACCTCAGCTCAGGACACCTTAGGGGCTGTCCTGACTGGCCAGTGACTCCTCCTTGTTTTTCTCATTATCTCTCCTGGACTTGCCGCCAAAAGTAGGGGCTGTGTCCAGGGGGCGGGCATCTCCACTAGCTGGAGTGCCCTGGGGCATTGTAACACGAAGCCTGAGCCTTTGAAGCTCACTGCTAGGTGTTACAGTTCCTGCAGGGGGGAGGTGTGAAGCACCTCCACCCAGAGCAGGCTTTGTTTCTGTCCTCAGAGAGCACAAAGGCTCTCACCGCATGGGGTCAGAAACTCGTCTCTTAGCAGCAGGCCGGCAGAGACCAGTCAGTTCTGCACTGAACAATTGGGTAAAATACAGGGGGCATCTCTAAGATGCACTCTGTGTGCATTTTTTAATAAATCCAACACTGGCATCAGTGTGGGTTTATTATTCTGAGAAGTTTGGTACCAAACTTCCCAGTATTCAGTGTAGCCATTATGGAGCTGTGGAGTTCGTTTTTGACAGACTGCCAGACCATATAGTCTTATGGCTACCCTGCACTTACATGTCTAAGGTTTTGCTTAGACACTGTAGGGGCATAGTGCTCATGCACCTATGCCCTCACCTGTGGTATAGTGCACCCTGCCTTAGGGCTGTAAGGCCTGCAAGATGGGTGACTTACGTATGCCACAGGCAGTGGGAGGCTGGCATGGCACCCTGAGGGGAGTGCCATGTCGACTTAGTCATTTTCTCCCCACCAGCACACACAAGCTGGCAAGCAGTGTCTGTGCTAAGTGAGGGGTCCCCAGGGTGGCATAAGACATGCTGCAGCCCTTAGAGACCTTCCCTGGCATCAGGGCCCTTGGTACCAGGGGTACCAGTTACAAGGGACTTACCTGGGTGCCAGGGTTGTGCCAATTGTGGAGACAATGGTACATTTTAGGTGAAAGAACACTGGTGCTGGGGCCTGGTTAGCAGGGTCCCAGCACACTTCTCAGTCAAGTCAGCATCAGTATCAGGCAAAAAGTGGGGGGTAACTGCAACAGGGAGCCATTTCTTTACACATATGAATTACTGTTTTTGGGAGGCGTACACGATATCTGGAGTTCATTCAGGCCTCTTGGAAAATTGGTGGACCTTTTGCTTTCTATTGCAATCTCTATTATTACTTCTAACTGGAAATCTTCGGAGAACATTACTCTCAGACAGTGGTGGAATTCTGTATGTTATCATCATAGACTTGACAGCTACAAGCTTGATTCAACAGGAACTTTCTTCAAACGGCATCAGCTATGGTTGCCATTAAGTAACTATCTCTCACGCTCTGCGAAGGAAATGGATTTTTCTCCTCCTTATTAAAAAATGTCAATATATTTCCTGTTTTTCTTCTTGTATAAATATTTCATCTTACATTCTGTAGGAAGTTGGCTCTGTATGTGCTATTTCAAAGTAAGGAATAGCATGCACAGAGTCCAAGGGTTCCCCTTAGAGGTAAAATAGTGGTAAAAATAGATAATACTAATGCTCTATTTTGTGGTAGTGTGGTCGAGCAGTAGGCTTATCCAAGGAGTAGTGTTAAGCACTTGTTGTACATAAACATAGACAATAAATGAGGTACACACACTCAGAGACAAATCCAGCCAATAGGTGTTGTTATAGAAAAATATCTTTTCTTAGTTTATTTTAAGAACCACAGGTTCAAATTTTACATGTAATAGCTCATTTGAAAGGTATTGCAGGTAAGTACTCTAGGAACTTTGAATCATTACTTTAGCATGTATACTTTTTACATAAAACACAATAAGCTGTTTTAAAAGTGGACACTTAGTGCAATTTTCACAGTTCCTGGGGGAGGTAAGTTATTGTTAGTTTTCACAGGTAAGTAAGTCACTTACAGGTTTCAGTTTTTGGTCCAAGGTAGCCCACCGTTGGGGGTTCAGAGCAACCCCAAAGTTATCACACCAGCAGCTCTGGGCCGGCCAGGTGCAAAGGTCAAAGAGGTGCCCAAAACACATAGGCTATAATGGAGAGAAGGGGGTGCCCCGGTTCCAGTCTGCCAGCAGGTAAGTACCCGCGTCTTCGGAGGGCAGACCATGGGGGTTTTGTGGGGCACCGGGGGGGGACACAAAGTAGCACAGAAAGTACACCCTCAGCAGCGCGGGGGCGGCCGGGTTCAGTGTGCAAACACTCGTCGGGTTTCCTTCAGGTTTCAATGGGAGACCAAGGGGTCTCTTCAGCGATGCAGGCAAAGGGGGGGGCTCCTCGGGGTAGCCACCACCTGGGCAAGGGAGAGGGCCTCCTGGGGGTCACTCCTGCACAGAAGTTCCGTTTCTTTAGGGGCTGGGGGCTGCGGGTGCAGGGTCTTTTCCAGCCGTCGGGAAATGGAGTTCAGACAGTCGCGGTCAGGGGGAGCCTGGGGATTCCCTCTGCAGGCGTCGCTGTGGGGGCTCAGGGGGGACAACTTTGGTTACTCACAGTCGTAGAGTCGCCGGAGGGTCCTCCCTGAGTTGGTTGTTCTCCACCAGTCGAGTCGGGGTCGCCGGGTGCAGTGTTGCAAGTCTCACGCTTCTCGCGGGGAGTTGCAGGGGTCTTTAAGTCTGCTCCTTGTAACAAAGTTGCAGTTCTTTTGGAGCAGGGCCGCTGTCCTCGGGAGTTTCTTGTCTTTTTCGAACCAGGGCAGTCCTCAGAGGATTCAGAGGTCGCTGGTCCCTTGGAAAGCGTCGCTGGAGCAGGTTCTTTGGAAGGCAGGAGACAGGCCGGTAAGTCTGGGGCCAAGGCAGTTGGTGTCTTCTGTTCTTCCTCTGCAGGGGTTTGTCAGCTCGGCAGTCCTTCTTCTTGTAGTTGCAGGAATCTAATTTCTAGGTTCAGGGAGAGCCCTTAAATACTAAATTTGAGGGCGTGTTTAGGTCTGGGGGGTTAGTAGCCAATGGCTACTAGCCCTGAGGGTGGGTACACCCTCTTTGTGCCTCCTCCCAAGGGGAGGGGGTCACATCCCTAATCCTATTGGGGGAATCCTCCATCTGCAAGATGGAGGATTTCTAAAAGTTAGTCACTTCCGCTCAGGACACCTTAGGGGCTGTCCTGACTGGCCAGTGACTCCTCCTTGTTGCTTTCTTTGTTTCCTCCAGCCTTGCCGCCAAAAGTGGGGGCCGTGGCCGGAGGGGGCGGGCAACTCCACTAAGCTGGAGTGTCCTGCGGTGCTGTGACAAAGGGGTGAGCCTTTGAGGCTCACCGCCAGGTGTTACAGCTCCTGCCTGGGGGAGGTGTTAGCATCTCCACCCAGTGCAGGCTTGGTTACTGGCCTCAGAGTGACAAAGGCACTCTCCCCATGGGGCCAGCAACATGTCTCGGTTGTGGCAGGCTGCTGGAACCAGTCAGCCTACACAGATAGTCGGTTAAGTTTCAGGGGGCACCTCTAAGGTGCCCTCTGTGGTGTATTTTACAATAAAATGTACACTGGCATCAGTGTGCATTTATTGTGCTGAGAAGTTTTGTAGGAAGTTGGCTCTGTATGTGCTATTTCAAAGTAAGGAATAGCATGCACGGAGTCCAAGGGTTCCCCTTAGAGGTAAAATAGTGGTAAAAAGAGAATACTAATGCTCTATTTTGTGGTAGTGTGGTCGAGCAGTAGGCTTATCCAAGGAGTAGTGTTAAGCATTTGTTGTACATACACATAGACAATAAATGAGGTACACACACTCCGAGACAAATCCAGCCAATAGGTTTTGTATAGAAAAATATCTTTTCTTAGTTTATTTTAAGAACCACAGGTTCAAATTTAACATGTAATATCTTGTTTGAAAGGTATTGCAGGTAAGTACATTAGGAACTTTGAATCATTTCAATTGCATGTATACTTTTCAAGTTATTCACAAATAGCTATTTTAAAAGTGGACACAGTGCAATTTTCACAGTTCCTGGGGGAGGTAAGTTTTTGTTAGTTTTACCAGGTAAGTAAGACACTTACAGGGTTCAGTTCTTGGTCCAAGGTAGCCCACCGTTGGGGGTTCAGAGCAACCCCAAAGTTCCCACACCAGCAGCTCAGGGCCGGTCAGGTGCAGAGTTCAAAGTGGTGCCCAAAACGCATAGGCTTCAATGGAGAGAAGGGGGTGCCCCGGTTCCAGTCTGCCAGCAGGTAAGTACCCGCGTCTTCGGAGGGCAGACCAGGGGGGTTTTGTAGGGCACCGGGGGGGACACAAGCCCACACAGAAATTTCACCCTCAGCTGCGTGGGGGTGGCCGGGTGCAGTGTTAGAACAAGCGTCGGGTTCGCAATGGAAGTCAATGAGAGATCAAGGGATCTCTTCAGTGCTGCAGGCAGGCAAGGGGGGGCTTCCTCGGGGAAACCTCCACTTGGGCAAGGGAGAGGGACTCCTGGGGGTCACTTCTGCAGTGAAAGTCCGGTCCTTCAGGTCCTGGGGGCTGCGGGTGCAGGGTCTTTTCCAGGCGTCGGGACTTAGGTTTCAGAGAGTCGCGGTCAGGGGAAGCCTCGGGATTCCCTCTGCAGGCGGCGCTGTGGGGGCTCAGGGGGGACAGGTTTTGGTACTCAGTCGTAGAGTAGTCCGGGGGTCCTCCCTGAGGTGTTGGTTCTCCACCAGCCGAGTCGGGGTCGCCGGGTGCAGTGTTGCAAGTCTCACGCTTCTTGCGGGGAGATTGCAGGGTTTTTTAAAGCTGCTCCTTTGGATAAAGTTGCAGTCTTTTTGGAGCAGGTCTGCTGTCCTCGGGAGTTTCTTGTCGTCGAAGCAGGGCAGTCCTCAGAGGATGCAGAGGTCGCTGGTCCCTTTGGAAGGCGTCGCTGGAGCAGAGTTCTTTGGAAGGCAGGAGACAGGCCGGTGAGTTTCTGGAGCCAAGGCAGTTGTTGTCTTCTGGTCTTCCTCTGCAGGGGTTTTCAGCTAGGCAGTCCTTCCTGTTGTTGTTGCAGGAATCTAATTTTCTAGGGTTCAGGGTAGCCCTTAAATACTAAATTTAAGGGCGTGTTTTGGTCTGGGGGGTCAGTAGCCAATGGCTACTAGCCCTGAGGGTGGGTACACCCTCTTTGTGCCTTCTCCCAAGGGGAGGGGGTCACAATCCTAACCCTATTGGGGGAATCCTCCATCTGCAAGATGGAGGATTTCTAAAAGTCAGAGTCACCTCAGCTCAGGACACCTTAGGGGCTGTCCTGACTGGCTAGTGACTCCTCCTTGTTATTCTCATTATTTTCTCCGGCCTTGCCGCCAAAAGTGGGGGCCGGGGCCGGAGGGGGCGGGCAACTCCACTAGCTGGAGTGTCCTGCGGTGCTGTGACAAAGGGGTGAGCCTTTGAGGCTCACCGCCAGGTGTTGCAGCTCCTGCCTGGGGGAGGTGTTAGCATCTCCACCCAGTGCAGGCTTTGTTACTGGCCTTAGAGTGACAAAGGCACTCTCCCCATGGGGCCAGCAACATGTCTCTAGTGTGGCAGGCTGCTGGAACTAGTCAGCCTACACAGACAGTCGGTTAAGTTTCAGGGGGCACCTCTAAGGTGCCCTCTGGGGTGTATTTTGCAAAAAAATGTACACTGGCATCAGTGTGCATTTATTGTGCTGAGAAGTTTGATACCAAACTTCCCAGTTTTCAGTGTAGCCATTATGGTGCTGTGGAGTTCGTGTTTGACAAACTCCCAGACCATATACTCTTATGGCTACCCTGCACTTACAATGTCTAAGGTTTTGTTTAGACACTCTAGGGGTACCATGCTCATGCACTGGTACCCTCACCTATGGTATAGTGCACCCTGCCTTAGGGCTGTAAGGCCTGCTAGAGGGGTGACTGACCTATACTTGCATAGGCAGTGAGAGGCTGGCATGGCACCCTGAGGGGAGTGCCATGTCGACTTACTCGTTTTGTCCTCACTAGCACACACAAGCTGGCAAGCAGTGTGTCTGTGCTGAGTGAGAGATCTCCAGGGTGGCATAAGACATGCTGCAGCCCTTAGAGACCTTCCTTGGCATCAGGGCCCTTGGTACTAGAAGTACCAGTTACAAGGGACTTATCTGGATGCCAGGGTCTGCCAATTGTGGACACAAAAGTACAGGTTAGGGAAAGAACACTGGTGCTGGGGCCTGGTTAGCAGGCCTCAGCACACTTTCAATTCAAAACATAGCATCAGCAAAGGCAAAAAGTCAGGGGGTAACCATGCCAAGGAGGCATTTCCTTACACATTCGCTCTAACTAATGCCTATTGCCTCTTCTCTCTCCACATGGCTATCACTTGATTCCCTTTTCTATCCCTAAAGCTCTTCTCCCTCTCCCTTTCTTTCTTCTTTCTTTATTCAGACTTAGTCTTTGATACTATATTGCTGTATATGCCTAATTCATGTACATGTTTAAATATGCATTTACAAGTACAATATTCCTTATGCATATATATTCACAACTGCATATCTGTCCTGGCAATGTTAAGTTAATGTTATTGTATTTGACTCAATAAAAAACATCTTTAAAAAATAAAAGAAAACGTATCCTTTGCTCATCAACACGTAAAGTATTCTGATTTTTCATCATATTAAAACATTTTTCATCACACAGAAGTATATATATATTTTTTAAAAGGGCTTTCACAACTACTGAAATATTTTGAAATGTTGCACAGTTGACTTAGTCATTTAAATGTTGTGTGTTAGGAAAACCCTTACACCCTTTATCCTTTTATTTTACGTTCTATGCAGCTGGTTGCACAGTTCACCTTACAAATTCCTGGAACTCTGCAATCAGAAGGAAAATTAATTGTAAGAAAAACTGACTTTTGACCTCTGTCTCTGAACATAGAGCAAATGTGACATAAGAACAATATTTAAAGGAATCTTTTATTGCCCCTTCACTTCAACCGGACAGAAAACCTGTTCAATGTCAACTCGCCAGAAGGGGCAAGAAAGTCCTAAAAATAGCTCGACCTGATCAAATAAGACTCGCCAATGTGGGTGGTCGAGTAGATTTTTTTAGCCCTGTGGTGGTGTTTTACAAAGCTTAGGTGCCAACTTGTGAAACACACTTATGCAAGAGAACACTACAAGAAAGTAATGGTTTAATGAAGTGACAAACAGAGCTACATTCTCACCAAGTTTTCTGTGGGATTAAATGTACGTGTTTTTTTTTCTTCTGTTGCAGTAGTTGGTGCATACCACTCTTCACCAGACCAGTCCCATCAGGTGGCAGGTAACCACCAGCAGCCTCAGCAACAGAACACTGGTTTCCCACGCAACAATCAACCTTACTATAACAGCCGAGGAGTCCCTCGTGGTGGTGTGCGCAATCCACGTGGTATAATCAATGGATACAGGGGACCATCCAACGGCTTCAGAGGTAAAATGTGATAAATTCAGTAGATTAACCTACATTCTGATTTAGCCATCAGATCACTTTCATAAAGTCCACTTCAGAGTTTGATTCTCCTAACACTTTATTGTATGATAAAATAGCATGTTCAGCTATTTAAAATACTTTGAGTAAGATAGTTTAATGTTATGAGATGCATGCACCTAACCCAGACACTGCCCAGTCTTCCTCACTGTTAGAATGAATATGGTGCTTCATAGTAGACCTCCTCATTGTGATTTTGAGCTTTAATCTCTCTAATGTTAACACAGGTGGCTTGTATAAATCAACATTGATTTTTACTTCCTCATTTCAGAACCTGAACTCCTCAGAAAAAATTTCTCTGCAAATTGTTGTCCCAATCTAAAGTCACTTAATTTGTTCACATTTTTTCATTCACATATAGGGTCCTTCGCCAGCATCAAACAAATTACATTTGTAGTTTTACTGCTTACATCTGCTGTTAGCTCACTGGAAAATCTTGGTCTTGTAGGGATTAACCCCTACAGGGACAACCCAACATGCCTCACATTCCTAAAATGAGGTATAGCCCCTCTAAGGGACAGATTTTGGAGGAGCTACAATCCTTTCTAATCCGTAGCTGGTCAGGGACAAAGCTATTAGTCTGCCACCACAATCTTCTACCTCTAGAACTCTTACACCCACCACCTCAGTCACGTGGGGATGTGGGATGGCCCTTGGAAGGGCTGTTATGGCAGCAGTTGCAGTGATGACCTGGAGCCCTAACCAAGCAAGCCCTACAGATCTGAATGGCATCACAGCCTATCTTAATTATATAGAGGAAGGTACAGTACTGCAAGGCTCCACGTGGTTTGGGAGAATGCTTTCCTTGTTAACTCTAAAACCAACAGATTGGAGTTTGGTGAAAAGCAGATTGGACAATTTCTGGGAACCAGTCAAGGTCAGTCTTATTAGCCCGCCGATCCAAAAGAAATAAGGCTGCCCCTAACAACCTGGTTTACATTAGGAGTCAGCTTGGGCATTTGGATCACAGCAGCTGAATCTAGCATGTGGCCACCTACGGACTTAGTTTCATTACCTTAACGTTCCGGAGTGGAGGACGCAAATCCTGCTTTAGGCATGTAAACCCACAATGCATGCCCACTATGTAGCGAAGTGCAAAAGATTTGCCCATTATTGTTTGGGTTAACAAATAGACATCCTTAAACATCTGGAAAAAGGCAGTTGGTTTACACCTCCATTCGCTAACAACTGCAGTATCAGCGTGTTTGCCAAACATTAGCAGTATACGGGCTGTTCCCAATAACCCTAAGAATCAGGGTAATGGCACTATATCAAGAAACTACGGTTCACTCAAGTGAGCCTCAGTTTCTTGATTAACATCCCAAAAAGAACAGTTGTCTTTGTGATTCCTGTAGTCAAGTCCTTCATAGAAAGCCTTAAAACAGTGATTCGTCTAAGAGTTCCTCCATAGCCAGCATGGAAATTTAAGAGTCCTAATAAGACTTGGTAGTTCCTTCTTTTGAGACCGTTCTTTATTTGAACATGCAGTGCTTGTCCTGGAAGATGGCTTTACTTATTGCTGTCACCTCTCATGAAAATAAGTGATTTTTGAGCGTTCACAGTGGCGAAACCTTAGATTCTGCATTGTAGGATCTTCTGTGTACTCCTAAACACTGGGATAATTCCATGCTGCCTGTGTGGACCATGATGCAATTCTGTCATATTGTACAGTTTATTTTAACAGCCAATAGGGTATTCATGTTCTTCTGATTTAATGATGCACACCCTTTTGATGCCTATAGAATTCTCAATTTCTTTTTCTTCGAAAGTACCATGTCTCACGTGCAGAAAGGTGGCAGTGCATAAAGAAGTGGGTGCAATATGCATCCTGATAGACTTCCATTGTAAATATAGGAAAAAGTGCAGTTGCTTTAAGAATCCCTGAAGGTTCTCTACCCATAGTGCGCACAAGTGACAATTGTCCTCCTAGCCTCTGCTGGAACGTGGATTACAGTGTGTGGTTGTTAGACTTAACCGTATGTCGTTACAGTCTTTATCAGGTACAATTAGATCTCTTTAATAAAACCCTTTACTCAATCGTGGGTAACTGTTACACATCAAACACACAAAAGGTGATTGGAGAAATACCTGCAATTTATGTAACTACTGGCTGTAAGGAAATGCCTCCTTGGCATGGTTACCCCGTGACTTTTTGCCTTTGCTGATGCTATGTTTTGAATTGAAAGTGTGCTGAGGCCTGCTAACCAGGCCCCAGCACCAGTGTTCTTTCCCTAACCTGTACTTTTGTATCCACAATTGGCACATCCTGGCATCCAGACAAGTCCCTTGTAAATGGTACCCCTGGTACCAAGGGGCCTGATGCCAAGGAAGGTCTCTAAGGGCTGCAGCATGTCTTATGCCACCCTGGAGACCCCTCACTCAGCACAGACACACTGCTTGCCAGCTTGTGTGTGCTGTTGAGAACAAAACGAGTAAGTCGACATGGCACTCCCCTCAGGGTGCCATGCCAGCCTCTCACTGCCTATGCAGGTATAGATAAGTCACCCCTCTAGCAAGCCTTACAGCCCTAAGGCAGGGTGCACTATACCATAGGTGAGGGCACCAGTGCATGAGCACTGTGCCCCTACAGTGTCTAAGCAATACCTTAGACATTGTAAGTGCAGAGTAGCCATAAGAGTATATGGTCTGGGAGTCTGTTTTACACGAACTCCACAGCACCGTAATGGCTACACTGAAAACTGGGAAGTTTGGTATCAAACTTGTAAGGAAATGCCTCCTTGGCATGGTTGCCCTGTAAGGAAATGCCTCCTTGGCATGGTTGCCCCCTGACTTTTTGCCTTTGCTGATGCTATGTTTACAATTGAAAGTGTGCTGAGGCCTGCTAACCAGGCCCCAGCACCAGTGTTCTTTCCCTAACCTGTACTTTTGTATCCACAATTGGCAGACCCTGGCATCCAGATAAGTCCCTTGTAACTGGTACTTCTAGTACCAAGGGCCCTGATGCCAAGGAAGGTCTCTAAGGGCTGCAGCATGTCTTATGCCACCCTGGAGACCTCTCACTCAGCACAGACACACTGCTTGCCAGCTTGTGTGTGCTAGTGAGGACAAAACGAGTAAGTCGACATGGCACTCCCCTCAGGGTGCCATGCCAGCCTCTCACTGCCTATGCAGTATAGGTAAGACACCCCTCTAGCAGGCCTTACAGCCCTAAGGCAGGGTGCACTATACCATAGGTGAGGGTACCAGTGCATGAGCATGGTACCCCTACAGTGTCTAAATAAAACCTTAGACATTGTAAGTGCAGGGTAGCCATAAGAGTATATGGTCTGGGAGTCTGTCAAACACGAACTCCACAGCACCATAATGGCTACACTGAAAACTGGGAAGTTTGGTATCAAACTTCTCAGCACAATAAATGCACACTGATGCCAGTGTACATTTTATTGTAAAAAACACCACAGAGGGCACCTTAGAGGTGCCCCCTGAAACTTAACCGACTATCTGTGTAGGCTGACTAGTTTTAGCAGCCTGCCACAAACCGAGACATGTTGCTGGCCCCATGGGGAGAGTGCCTTTGTCACTCTGAGGCCAGTAACAAAGCCTGCACTGGGTGGAGATGCTAACACCTCTCCCAGGCCGGAATTGTCACACCTGGCGGTGAGCCTCAAAGGCTCACCTCCTTTGTGCCAACCCAGCAGGACACTCCAGCTAGTGGAGTTGCCCGCCCCCTCCGGCCCGGCCCCCACTTTTGGCGGCAAGGCCGGAGAAAATAATGAGAATAACAAGGAGGAGTCACTGGCCAGTCAGGACAGCCCCTAAGGTGTCCTGAGCTGAGGTGACTCTAACTTTTAGAAATCCTCCATCTTGCAGATGGAGGATTCCCCCAATAGGGTTAGGATTGTGACCCCCTCCCCTTGGGAGGAGGCACAAAGAGGGTGTACCCACCCTCAGGGCTAGTAGCCATTGGCTACTAACCCCCCAGACCTAAACACGCCCTTAAATTTAGTATTTAAGGGCTACCCTGAACCCTAGAAAATTAGATTCCTGCAACAAGAAGGACTGCCCAGCTGAAAACCCCTGCAGCGGAAGACCAGAAGACGACAACTGCCTTGGCTCCAGAAACTCACCGGCCTGTCTCCTGCCTTCCAAAGATCCTGCTCCAGCGACGCCTTCCGAAGGGACCAGCGACCTCGACATCCTCTGAGGACTGCCCCTGCTTCGAAAAGACAAGAAACTCCCGAGGACAGCGGACCTGCTCCAAGAAAAGCTGCAACTTTGTTTCCAGCAACTTTAAAGAACCCTGCAAGCTCCCCGCAAGAAGCGTGAGACTTGCAACACTGCACCCGGCGACCCCGACTCGGCTGGTGGCGATCCGACACCTCAGGAGGGACCCCAGGACTACTCTGATTCTGTGAGTACCAAAACCTGTCCCCCCTGAGCCCCCACAGCGCCGCCTGCAGAGGGAATCCCGAGGCTTCCCCTGACCGCGACTCTTTGAACCTAAAGTCCCGACGCCTGGGAGAGACCCTGCACCCGCAGCCCCCAGGACCTGAAGGACCGGACTTTCACTGGAGAAGTGACCCCCAGGAGTCCCTCTCCCTTGCCCAAGTGGAGGTTTCCCCGAGGAACCCCCCCCTTGCCTGCCTGCAGCGCTGAAGAGATCCCGAGATCTCTCGTAGACTAACATTGCGAACCCGACGCTTGTTTCTACACTGCACCCGGCCGCCCCCGCGTCGCTGAGGGTGAAATTTCTGTGTGGACTCGTGTCCCCCCCGGTGCCCTACAAAACCCCCCTGGTCTGCCCTCCGAAGACGCGGGTACTTACCTGCAAGCAGACCGGAACCGGGGCACCCCCTTCTCTCCATTCTAGCCTATGTGTTTTGGGCACCACTTTGAACTCTGCACCTGACCGGCCCTGAGCTGCTGGTGTGGTGACTTTGGGGTTGCTCTGAACCCCCAACGGTGGGCTACCTTGGACCAAGAACTGAACCCTGTAAGCGTCTTACTTACCTGGTAAAACTAATCAAAACTTACCTCCCCTAGGAACTGTGAAAATTGCACTAAGTGTCCACTTTTAAAACAGCTATTTGTCAATAACTTGAAAAGTATACATGCAATTTTGATGATTTGAAGTTCCTAAAGTACTTACCTGCAATACCTTTCGAATGAGCTATTACATGTAGAATTTGAACCTGTGGTTCTTAAAATAAACTAAGAAAAGATATTTTTCTATATAAAAACCTATTGGCTGGATTTGTCTCTGAGTGTGTGTACCTCATTTATTGTCTATGTGTATGTACAACAAATGCTTAACACTACTCCTTGGATAAGCCTACTGCTCGACCACACTACCACAAAATAGAGCATTAGTATTATCTATTTTTACCACTATTTTACCTCTAAGGGGAACCCTTGGACTCTGTGCATGCTATTCCTTACTTTGAAATAGCACATACAGAGCCAACTTCCTACATTGGTGGATCAGCGGTGGGGTACAAGACTTTGCATTTGCTGGACTACTCAGCCAATACCTGATCACACGACAAATTCCAAAATTGTCATTAGAAGTTGATTTTTGCAATTTGAAAAGTTTTCTAAATTCTTAAAAGACCTGCTAGGGCCTTGTGTTAGATCCTGATTAGCATTTCTTTTAGAGTTTAAAAGTTTGGTAAAAGTTTGAATTAGATTCTAGAACCAGTTTTAGTTTCTTAAAAAGTATTCCAACTTTTAGAAGCATAATGTCTAGCACAGATGTGAATGTGGTGGAACTCGACACCACACCTTACCTCCATCTACAGATGAGAGAGCTAAGGTCACTCTGTAAACTAAAGAAAATAGCAATGGGCCCCAAACCTACCAAAGTACAGCTCCAGGAGCTTTTGGCAGAGTTTGAAAAGGCCAACCCCTCTGAGGATGGCAACTCAGAGGAGGAAGATAGTGACTTGGAGGGAAATTCCCCCCCTCCAGTCCTACTTAGGGAGAGCAGGGTTTCTCAAGCCCTGACTCCACAAATAATAGTCAGAGATGCTGGTTCCCTCACAGGAGGGACCAACAACTCTGAAATCACTGAGGATAACTCCAGTGAAGAGGACATCCAGTTAGCCAGGATGGCCAAAAGATTGGCTTTGGAAAGACAGATCCTAGCCATAGAGAGGGAAAGACAAGAGATGGGCCTAGGACCCATCAATGGTGGCAGCAACATAAATAGGGTCAGAGATTCTCCTGACATGTTGAAAATCCCCAAAGGGATTGTAACTAAATATGAAGATGGTGATGACATCACCAAATGGTTCACAGCTTTTGAGAGGGCTTGTGTAACCAGAAAAGTGAACAGATCTCACTGGGGTGCTCTCCTTTGGGAAATGTTCACAGGAAAGTGTAGGGATAGACTCCTCACACTCTCTGGACAAGATGCAGAATCTTATGACCTCATGAAGGGTACCCTGATTGAGGGCTTTGGATTCTCCACTGAGGAGTACAGGATTAGGTTCAGGGGGGCTCAAAAATCCTCGAGCCAGACCTGGGTTGACTTTGTTGACTACTCAGTGAAAACACTAGATGGTTGGATTCAAGGCAGTGGTGTAAATAATTATGATGGGCTGTACAATTTATTTGTGAAAGAACACCTGTTAAGTAATTGTTTCAATGATAAACTGCATCAGCATCTGGTAGACCTAGGACCAATTTCTCCCCAAGAATTGGGAAAGAAGGCGGACCATTGGGTCAAGACAAGGGTGTCCAAGACTTCAACAGGGGGTGACCAAAAGAAAGGGGTCACAAAGACTCCCCAGCAGAAGGGTGATGAGACAACCAAAACTAAAAATAGTAAAGAGTCTTCTACAGGCCCCCAAAAACCTGCACAGGAGGGTGGGCCCAGAGCCTCTTCACAAAACAATGGGTACAAGGGTAAAAACTTTGATCCCAAAAAGGCCTGGTGTCATAGCTGTAAACAGCATGGACACCAAACTGGAGACAAGGCCTGTCCCAAGAAAAGTTCCACTCCAAACTCCCATCCAGGTAACACTGGTATGGCTAGTCTCCAAGTGGGATCAACAGTGTGCCCAGAGCAAATCAGGGTCCACACTGAAGCTACTCTAGTTTCTGAGGGTGGGGTGGATTTAGCCACACTAGCTGTCTGGCCGCCTAACATGCAAAAATACAGACAGCAACTCTTAATTAATGGGACTAGAATAGAGGGCCTGAGGGATACAGGTGCCAGTGTCACCATGGTGACAGAGAAACTGGTTTCCCCTGGCCAATACCTGACTGGAAAAACTTACACAGTCACCAACGCTGACAATCAGAGAAAAGTACATCCCATGGCAATGGTTACTTTAGAATGGGGAGGGGTCAATGGCCTGAAGCAGGTGGTGGTCTCCTCAAATATCCCAGTGGACTGTCTGCTTGGAAATGACCTGGAGTCCTCAGCATGGGCTGAGGTAGAGCTAAAAACCCATGCAGCAATGCTGGGTATCCCTGAACTGGTGTGTGTGAAAACAAGAGCACAGTGCAAGGCACAGGGTGAAAAAGTAGAGCTGGAGTCTGGAAAAATGGCCCAGCCTACCAAGAGAACAGGAAAGTCAGTTGGGAAACCAACTGCAACACAGCAAAAGAAAGGGAACCTCTCTTCTCAGGAAGAAGTTCTGCCCTCTGAGGGAACTGAGCCTTTGGAGCTTGAACCTTATCAGGTTGAGCTCTTAGGCCCAGGGGGACCCTCCAGGGAAGAGCTGTGTAAGGGACAAGAAACCTGTCCCTCTCTTGAAGGCCTTAGGCAGCAAGCTGCTGAAGAGTCCAAAGGCAAGAAAAATGGAACACATAGGGTCTATTGGGAAGATGGGCTCCTGTACACTGAGGCCAGAGACCCCAAACCTGGTGCCACTAGGAGAGTGGTAGTGCCTCAGCTGTTCAGAGAGTTCATCCTAACATTGGCCCATGACATTCCCCTTGCTGGACATTTGGGACAAACCAAGACGTGGGAGAGGTTAGTCAACCACTTCTACTGGCCCAATATGTCCAACATGGTTAAGGAGTTTTGCCTCTCCTGCCCCACCTGTCAAGCCAGTGGTAAGACAGGTGGGCACCCAAAGGCCCCCCTCATTCCACTTCCAGTGGTGGGGGTGCCCTTTGAAAGAGTGGGGGTGGACATAGTTGGTCCACTGGAACCTCCCACAGCCTCAGGAAATATGTATATCCTGGTAGTAGTGGATCATGCTACCAGGTATCCTGAAGCTATTCCCCTTAGGTCGACTACTGCCCCTGCAGTAGCCAAGGCCCTCATTGGTATCTTTACCAGAGTGGGTTTCCCTAAGGAGGTGGTGTCTGACAGAGGTACCAACTTCATGTCAGCATACCTAAAGCACATGTGGAATGAGTGTGGAGTGACTTATAAATTCACTACACCTTACCATCCACAAACTAATGGCTTAGTTGAGAGATTCAACAAGACATTAAAGGGCATGATCATGGGGCTCCCAGAAAAACTCAAAAGGAGATGGGATGTCCTCCTGCCATGTCTGCTTTTCGCTTACAGGGAGGTACCACAGAAGGGAGTAGGGTTCTCACCCTTTGAACTTCTGTTTGGTCATCCTGTAAGGGGACCACTTGCCCTTGTTAAAGAAGGCTGGGAGAGACCTCTCCATGAGCCTAAACAGGACATAGTGGACTATGTACTTGGCCTTCGCTCTAGAATGGCAGAGTACATGGAAAAGGCAACCAAAAACCTTGAGGCCAGCCAACAGCTCCAGAAGTTTTGGTATGACCAAAAGGCTGCACTGGTTGAGTTCCAACCAGGGCAGAAAGTCTGGGTTCTGGAGCCTGTGGCTCCCAGGGCACTCCAGGACAAATGGAGTGGCCCTTACCCAGTACTAGAGAGGAAGAGTCAGGTCACCTACTTGGTGGACCTGGGCACAAGCAGGAGCCCCAAAAGGGTGATCCATGTAAACCGCCTTAAGCTCTTCCACGACAGGGCTGATGTCAATCTGTTGATGGTAACAGATGAGGATCAGGAGGCAGAGAGTGAACCTCTCCCTGATCTTCTGTCATCAGACCCAAAAGATGGTACAGTAGATGGAGTGATCTACTTAGACACCCTCTCTGGCCAACAGCAAGCTGATTGTAGGAGAGTCCTACAACAGTTTCCTGAACTCTTCTCCTTAACCCCTGGTCAGACACACCTGTGTACCCATGATGTGGACACAGGAGACAGCATGCCTGTCAAGAACAAAATCTTTAGACAGTCTGACCATGTTAAGGAAAGCATCAAGGTGGAAGTCCACAAGATGCTGGAATTGGGAGTCATTGAGCGCTCTGACAGCCCCTGGGCTAGCCCAGTGGTCTTGGTCCCCAAACCTCACACCACAGATGGAAAGAAAGAGATGAGGTTTTGTGTGGACTACAGAGGGCTCAATTCTGTCACCAAGACAGATGCTCATCCAATTCCAAGAGCTGATGAGCTCATTGATAAATTAGGTGCTGCCAAATTTCTAAGTACCTTTGACTTGACAGCAGGGTACTGGCAAATAAAAATGGCACCTGGAGCAAAAGAAAAGACAGCATTCTCCACACCTGATGGGCATTATCAGTTTACTGTTATGCCCTTTGGTTTAAAGAATGCCCCTGCCACCTTCCAAAGGTTGGTGAATCAAGTCCTTGCTGGCTTGGAGTCCTTTAGCACAGCTTATCTTGATGATATTGCTGTCTTTAGCTCCACCTGGCAGGATCACCTGGTCCACCTGAGGAAGGTTTTGAAGGCTCTGCAATCTGCAGGCCTCTCTATCAAGGCATCCAAATGCCAGATAGGGCAGGGAACTGTGGTTTACTTGGGACACCTTGTAGGTGGAGGCCAAGTTCAGCCACTCCAACCCAAGATCCAGACTATTCTGGACTGGGTAGCTCCAAAAACCCAGACTCAAGTCAGGGCATTCCTTGGCTTGACTGGGTACTACAGGAGGTTTGTGAAGGGGTATGGATCCATTGTGACAGCCCTCACTGAGCTCACCTCCAAGAAAATGCCCAAGAAAGTGAACTGGACTGTGGACTGCCAACAGGCCTTTGACACCCTGAAACAGGCAATGTGCTCAGCACCAGTTCTCAAAGCTCCAGATTATTCTAAGCAGTTCATTGTGCAGACTGATGCCTCTGAACATGGGATAGGGGCAGTTTTGTCCCAAACAAATGATGATGGCCTTGACCAGCCTGTTGCTTTCATTAGCAGGAGGTTACTCCCCAGGGAGCAGCGTTGGAGTGCCATTGAGAGGGAGGCCTTTGCTGTGGTCTGGTCCCTGAAGAAGCTGAGACCATACCTCTTTGGGACTCACTTCCTAGTTCAAACTGACCACAGACCTCTCAAATGGCTGATGCAAATGAAAGGTGAAAATCCTAAACTGTTGAGGTGGTCCATCTCCCTACAGGGAATGGACTTTATAGTGGAACACAGACCTGGGACTGCCCATGCCAATGCAGATGGCCTTTCCAGGTTCTTCCACTTAGAAAATGAAGACTCTCTTGGGAAAGGTTAGTCTCATCCTCTTTCGTTTGGGGGGGGGTTGTGTAAGGAAATGCCTCCTTGGCATGGTTGCCCCCTGACTTTTTGCCTTTGCTGATGCTATGTTTACAATTGAAAGTGTGCTGAGGCCTGCTAACCAGGCCCCAGCACCAGTGTTCTTTCCCTAACCTGTACTTTTGTATCCACAATTGGCAGACCCTGGCATCCAGATAAGTCCCTTGTAACTGGTACTTCTAGTACCAAGGGCCCTGATGCCAAGGAAGGTCTCTAAGGGCTGCAGCATGTCTTATGCCACCCTGGAGACCTCTCACTCAGCACAGACACACTGCTTGCCAGCTTGTGTGTGCTAGTGAGGACAAAACGAGTAAGTCGACATGGCACTCCCCTCAGGGTGCCATGCCAGCCTCTCACTGCCTATGCAGTATAGGTAAGACACCCCTCTAGCAGGCCTTACAGCCCTAAGGCAGGGTGCACTATACCATAGGTGAGGGTACCAGTGCATGAGCATGGTACCCCTACAGTGTCTAAATAAAACCTTAGACATTGTAAGTGCAGGGTAGCCATAAGAGTATATGGTCTGGGAGTCTGTCAAACACGAACTCCACAGCACCATAATGGCTACACTGAAAACTGGGAAGTTTGGTATCAAACTTCTCAGCACAATAAATGCACACTGATGCCAGTGTACATTTTATTGTAAAAAACACCACAGAGGGCACCTTAGAGGTGCCCCCTGAAACTTAACCGACTATCTGTGTAGGCTGACTAGTTTTAGCAGCCTGCCACAAACCGAGACATGTTGCTGGCCCCATGGGGAGAGTGCCTTTGTCACTCTGAGGCCAGTAACAAAGCCTGCACTGGGTGGAGATGCTAACACCTCTCCCAGGCCGGAATTGTCACACCTGGCGGTGAGCCTCAAAGGCTCACCTCCTTTGTGCCAACCCAGCAGGACACTCCAGCTAGTGGAGTTGCCCGCCCCCTCCGGCCCGGCCCCCACTTTTGGCGGCAAGGCCGGAGAAAATAATGAGAATAACAAGGAGGAGTCACTGGCCAGTCAGGACAGCCCCTAAGGTGTCCTGAGCTGAGGTGACTCTAACTTTTAGAAATCCTCCATCTTGCAGATGGAGGATTCCCCCAATAGGGTTAGGATTGTGACCCCCTCCCCTTGGGAGGAGGCACAAAGAGGGTGTACCCACCCTCAGGGCTAGTAGCCATTGGCTACTAACCCCCCAGACCTAAACACGCCCTTAAATTTAGTATTTAAGGGCTACCCTGAACCCTAGAAAATTAGATTCCTGCAACAAGAAGAAGGACTGCCCAGCTGAAAACCCCTGCAGCGGAAGACCAGAAGACGACAACTGCCTTGGCTCCAGAAACTCACCGGCCTGTCTCCTGCCTTCCAAAGATCCTGCTCCAGCGACGCCTTCCGAAGGGACCAGCGACCTCGACATCCTCTGAGGACTGCCCCTGCTTCGAAAAGACAAGAAACTCCCGAGGACAGCGGACCTGCTCCAAGAAAAGCTGCAACTTTGTTTCCAGCAACTTTAAAGAACCCTGCAAGCTCCCCGCAAGAAGCGTGAGACTTGCAACACTGCACCCGGCGACCCCGACTCGGCTGGTGGCGATCCGACACCTCAGGAGGGACCCCAGGACTACTCTGATTCTGTGAGTACCAAAACCTGTCCCCCCTGAGCCCCCACAGCGCCGCCTGCAGAGGGAATCCCGAGGCTTCCCCTGACCGCGACTCTTTGAACCTAAAGTCCCGACGCCTGGGAGAGACCCTGCACCCGCAGCCCCCAGGACCTGAAGGACCGGACTTTCACTGGAGAAGTGACCCCCAGGAGTCCCTCTCCCTTGCCCAAGTGGAGGTTTCCCCGAGGAACCCCCCCCTTGCCTGCCTGCAGCGCTGAAGAGATCCCGAGATCTCTCGTAGACTAACATTGCGAACCCGACGCTTGTTTCTACACTGCACCCGGCCGCCCCCGCGTCGCTGAGGGTGAAATTTCTGTGTGGACTCGTGTCCCCCCCGGTGCCCTACAAAACCCCCCTGGTCTGCCCTCCGAAGACGCGGGTACTTACCTGCAAGCAGACCGGAACCGGGGCACCCCCTTCTCTCCATTCTAGCCTATGTGTTTTGGGCACCACTTTGAACTCTGCACCTGACCGGCCCTGAGCTGCTGGTGTGGTGACTTTGGGGTTGCTCTGAACCCCCAACGGTGGGCTACCTTGGACCAAGAACTGAACCCTGTAAGCGTCTTACTTACCTGGTAAAACTAATCAAAACTTACCTCCCCTAGGAACTGTGAAAATTGCACTAAGTGTCCACTTTTAAAACAGCTATTTGTCAATAACTTGAAAAGTATACATGCAATTTTGATGATTTGAAGTTCCTAAAGTACTTACCTGCAATACCTTTCGAATGAGCTATTACATGTAGAATTTGAACCTGTGGTTCTTAAAATAAACTAAGAAAAGATATTTTTCTATATAAAAACCTATTGGCTGGATTTGTCTCTGAGTGTGTGTACCTCATTTATTGTCTATGTGTATGTACAACAAATGCTTAACACTACTCCTTGGATAAGCCTACTGCTCGACCACACTACCACAAAATAGAGCATTAGTATTATCTATTTTTACCACTATTTTACCTCTAAGGGGAACCCTTGGACTCTGTGCATGCTATTCCTTACTTTGAAATAGCACATACAGAGCCAACTTCCTACATGCCCCCTGACTTTTTGCCTTTGCTGATGCTATGTTTACAATTGAAAGTGTGCTGAGGCCTGCTAACCAGGCCCCAGCACCAGTGTTCTTTCCCTAACCTGTACTTTTGTATCCACAATTGGCAGACCCTGGCATCCAGATAAGTCCCTTGTAACTGGTACTTCTAGTACCAAGGGCCCTGATGCCAAGGAAGGTCTCTAAGGGCTGCAGCATGTCTTATGCCACCCTGGAGACCTCTCACTCAGCACAGACACACTGCTTGCCAGCTTGTGTGTGCTAGTGAGAACAAAACGAGTAAGTCGACATGGCACTCCCCTCAGGGTGCCATGCCAGCCTCTCACTGCCTATGCAAGTATAGGTCAGTCACCCCTCTAGCAGGCCTTACAGCCCTAAGGCAGGGTGCACTATACCATAGGTGAGGGTACCAGTGCATGAGCATGGTACCCCTACAGTGTCTAAACAAAACCTTAGACATTGTAAGTGCAGGGTAGCCATAAGAGTATATGGTCTGGGAGTTTGTCAAACACGAACTCCACAGCACCATAATGGCTTCACTGAAAACTGGGAAGTTTGGTATCAAACCTCTCAGCACAATAAATGCACACTGATGCCAGTGTACATTTTATTGCAAAATACACCCCAGAGGGCACCTTAGAGGTGCCCCCTGAAACTTAACCGACTGTCTGTGTAGGCTGACTAGTTCCAGCAGCCTGCCACACTAGAGACATGTTGCTGGCCCCATGGGGAGAGTGCCTTTGTCACTCTGAGGCCAGTAACAAAGCCTGCACTGGGTGGAGTTGCTAACACCTCCCCCAGGCAGGAGCTGTGACACCTGGCGGTGAGCCTCAAAGGCTCACCCCTTTGTCACAGCCCAGCAGGGCACTCCAGCTTGCTGGAGTTGCCCGCCCCCTCCGGCCACGGCCCCCACTTTTGGCGGCAAGGCTGGAGGGAACAAAGAAAGCAACAAGGAGGAGTCACTGGCCAGTCAGGACAGCCCCTAAGGTGTCCTGAGCTGAGGTGACTCTAACTTTTAGAAATCCTCCATCTTGCAGATGGAGGATTCCCCCAATAGGGTTAGGATTGTGATCCCCTCCCCTTGGGAGGAGGCACAAAGAGGGTGTACCCACCCTCAGGGCTAGTAGCCATTGGCTACTAACCCCCCAGACCTAAACACGCCCTTAAATTTAGTATTTAAGGGCTACCCTGAACCCTAGAAAATTAGATTCCTGCAACAACAAGAAGAAGGACTGCCCAGCTGAAAACCCCTGCAGAGGAAGACCAGAAGACAACAACTGCCTTGGCTCCAGAAACTCACCGGCCTGTCTCCTGCCTTCCAAAGAACTCTGCTCCAGCGACACCTTCCAAAGGGACCAGCGACCTCTGAATCCTCTGAGGACTGCCCTGCTTCGACGACGACAAGAAACTCCCGAGGACAGCGGACCTGCTCCAAAAAGACTGCAACTTTGTTTCAAGAAGCAGCTTTAAAGAACCCTGCAACTCCCCGCAAGAAGCGTGAGACTTGCAACACTGCACCCGGCGACCCCGACTCGGCTGGTGGAGAGCCAACACCTCAGGGAGGACCCCCGGACTACTCCACGACTGTGAGTACCAAAACCTGTCCTCCCTGAGCCCCCACAGCGCCGCCTGCAGAGGGAATCCCGAGGCTTCCCCTGACCGCGACTCTCTGAAACCTAAGTCCCGACGCCTGGAAAAGACCCTGCACCCGCAGCCCCCAGGACCTGAAGGACCGGACTTTCACTGCAGAAGTGACCCCCAGGAGTCCCTCTCCCTTGCCCAAGTGGAGGTTTCCCCGAGGAAGCCCCCCCTTGCCTGCCTGCAGCGCTGAAGAGATCCCTTGGTCTCTCATTGATTTACATTGAAAACCCGACGCTTGTTTCTACAGTGCACCCGGCCGCCCCCGCGCTGCTGAGGGTGAAATTTCTGTGTGGGCTTGTGTCCCCCCCGGTGCCCTACAAAACCCCCCTGGTCTGCCCTCCGAAGACGCGGGTACTTACCTGCAAGCAGACCGGAACCGGGGCACCCCCTTCTCTCCATTATAGCCTATGCGTTTTGGGCACCACTTTGAACTCTGCACCTGACCGGCCCTGAGCTGCTGGTGTGGTAACTTTGGGGTTGCTCTGTACCCCCAACGGTGGGCTACCTTGGACCAAGAACTGAACCCTGTAAGTGTCTTACTTACCTGGTAAAACTAACAAAAACTTACCTCCCCCAGGAACTGTGAAAATTGCACTAAGTGTCCACTTTTGAAATAGCTATTTGTGAATAACTTGAAAAGTATACATGCAATTGAAATGATTCAAAGTTCCTAATGTACTTACCTGCAATACCTTTCAAACAAGATATTACATGTTAAATTTGAACCTGTGGTTCTTAAAATAAACTAAGAAAAGAAATTTTTCTATAACAAAACCTATTGGCTGGATTTGTCTCTGAGTGTGTGTACCTCATTTATTGTCTGTGTATGTACAACAAATGCTTAACACTACTCCTTGGATAAGCCTACTGCTCGACCACACTACCACAAAATAGAGCATTAGTATTATCTCTTTTTACCACTATTTTACCTCTGAGGGGAACCCTTGGACTCTGTGCATGCTATTCCTTACTTTGAAATAGCACATACAGAGCCAACTTCCTACAAAACTTCTCAGCACAATAAATGCACACTGATGCCAGTGTACATTTTATTGTAAAATACACCCCAGTGGGCACCTTAGAGGTGCCCCCTGAAACCTTAACCGACTATCTGTGTTGGCTGACTGGTTCCAGCAGCCTGCCACAACCGAGACATGTTGCTGGCCCCATGGGGAGAGTGCCTTTGTCACTCTGAGGCCAGTAACAAAGCCTGCACTGGGTGGAGATGCTAACACCTCCCCCAGGCAGGAGCTGTCACACCTGGCGGTGAGCCTCAAAGGCTCAACCCTTTGTGCCAGCACCGCAGGACACTCCAGCTAGTGGAGTTGCCCGCCCCCTCCGGCCACGGCCCCCACTTTTGGCGGCAAGGCCGGAGAAAATAATGAGAATAACAAGGAGGAGTCACTGGACAGTCAGGACAGCCCCTAAGGTGTCCTGAGCTGAAGTGACTAACTTTTAGAAATCCTCCATCTTGCAGATGGAGGATTCCCCAATAGGATTAGTGATGTGACCCCCTCCTCTTGGGAGGAGGCACAAAGAGGGTGTACCCACCCTCAGGGCTAGTAGCCATTGGCTACTAACCCCCCAGACCTAAATACGCCCTTAAATTTAGTATTTAAGGGCTTCCCTGAACCTAAGAATTGAGATTCCGGAAACTACAAGAAGAGGACTGCTGAGCTGAAAAACCCCTGCAGAGGAAGAACAGAAGACACCAACTGCTTTGGCCCCAGTCCTACCGGCCTGTCTCCTGCCTTCCAAAGAAACCTGCTCCAGCGACGCTTTCCAAGGGACCAGCGACCTCTGTATCCTCTGAGCACTGCCCTGCTTCAAGAAAGACAAACTCCCGAGGACAGCGGCACTGCTCCAAAAGAACTGCAACTTTGTTTCAAGGAGCAGATTTAAAGACCCCTGCAACTCCCCGCAAGAAGCGTGAGACTTGCAACACTGCACCCGGCGACCCCGATTCGACTGGTGGAGAACCAACACCTCAGGGAGGACCCTCCGGCGACTCCGAGACCGTGAGTAACCAAAGTTGTCCCCCCTGAGCCCCCACAGCGACGCCTGCAGAGGGAATCCCGAGGCTCCTCCTGACCGAGACTGCCTGAACTCCATTTCCCGACGGCTGGAAAAGACCCTGCACCCGCAGCCCCCAGCACCTAAGGGAACGGAACTCCTGTGCAGGAGTGACCCCCAGGAGGCCCTCTCCCTTGCCCAGGTGGTGGCTACCCAGAGGAGCCCCCCCCTTGCCTGCCTGCAACGCTGAAGAGATCCCTTGGTCTCTCATTGATTTACATTGAAAACCCGACGCTTGTTTCTACACTGCACCCGGCCGCCCACGTGCCACTGAGGGTGTACTTTTTGTGTGAACTTGTGTCCCCCCCCCCGGTGCCCTACAAAACCCCCCTGGTCTGCCCTCCGAAGACGCGGGTACTTACCTGCTGGCAGACTGGAACCGGGGCACCCCCTTCTCTCCATTGAAGCCTATGTGTTTTGGGCACCTCTTTGACCTCTGCACCTGACCGGCCCTGAGCTGCTGGTGTGGTAACTTTGGGGTTGCTCTGAACCCTCAACGGTGGGCTACCTTGGACCCAAAACTGAGACCTGTAAGTGATTTACTTACCTGCTAAAAATAACAATACTTTACCTCCCCCAGGAACTGTGAAAATTGCACTGTCCACTTTTAAAACAGCTATTTGTGTTTTATGTGAAAAGTATATATGCTACTGTGATTATTCAAAGTTCCTAAAGTACTTACCTGCAATACCTTTTGTAAGGAAATGCCTCCTTGGCATGGTTGCCCCCTGACTTTTTGCCTTTGCTGATGCTATGTTTACAATTGAAAGTGTGCTGAGGCCTGCTAACCAGGCCCCAGCACCAGTGTTCTTTCCCTAACCTGTACTTTTGTATCCACAATTGGCAGACCCTGGCATCCAGATAAGTCCCTTGTAACTGGTACTTCTAGTACCAAGGGCCCTGATGCCAAGGAAGGTCTCTAAGGGCTGCAGCATGTCTTATGCCACCCTGGAGACCTCTCACTCAGCACACACACACTGCTTGCCAACTTGTGTGTGCTAGTGAGAACAAAACGAGTAAGTCGACATGGCACTCCTGTAGGAAGTTGGCTCTGTATGTGCTATTTCAAAGTAAGGAATAGCATGCACAGAGTCCAAGGGTTCCCCTTAGAGGTAAAATAGTGGTAAAAATAGATAATACTAATGCTCTATTTTGTGGTAGTGTGGTCGAGCAGTAGGCTTATCCAAGGAGTAGTGTTAAGCATTTGTTGTACATACACATAGACAATAAATGAGGTACACACACTCAGAGACAAATCCAGCCAATAGGTTTTTATATAGAAAAATATCTTTTCTTAGTTTATTTTAAGAACCACAGGTTCAAATTCTACATGTAATAGCTCATTCGAAAGGTATTGCAGGTAAGTACTTTAGGAACTTCAAATCATAAAAATTGCATGTATACTTTTCAAGTTATTCACAAAATAGCTGTTTTAAAAGTGGACACTTAGTGCAATTTTCACAGTTCCTAGGGGAGGTAAGTATTTGTTAGTTTTACCAGGTAAGTAAGACACTTACAGGGTTCAGTTCTTGGTCCAAGGTAGCCCACCGTTGGGGGTTCAGAGCAACCCCAAAGTCACCACACCAGCAGCTCAGGGCCGGTCAGGTGCAGAGTTCAAAGTGGTGCCCAAAACACATAGGCTAGAATGGAGAGAAGGGGGTGCCCCGGTTCCGGTCTGCTTGCAGGTAAGTACCCGCGTCTTGGGAGGGCAGACCAGGGGGGTTTTGTAGGGCACCGGGGGGGGACACAAGCCCACAGAGGAATTTCACCCTCAGCAGCGCGGGGGCGACCGGGTGCAGTGTAGAAACAAGCGTCGGGTTTGTAATGGAAGTCAATGGGAGATCTAGGGATCTCTTCAGCGCTGCAGGCAGGCAAGGGGGGGGTTCCTCGGGGAAACCTCCACTTGGTCAAGGGAGAGGGACTCCTGGGGGTCACTCCTCCAGTGAAAGTCCGGTCCTTCGGGTCCTGGGGGCTGCGGGTGCAGGGTCTCTCCCAGGTGTCGGGACTTAGGATTCAAAGAGTCGCGGTCAGGGGAAGCCTCGGGATTCCCTCTGCAGACGGCGCTGTGGGGGCTCAGGGGGGACAGGTTTTTGTACTCACAGTCTTAGAGTAGTCCTGGGGTCCCTCCTGAGGTGTTGGATCGCCACCAGCCGAGTCGGGGTCGCCGGGTGCAGTGTTGCAAGTCTCACGCCTTTTGCGGGGAGCTTGCAGGGTTCTTTAAAGCTGCTGGAAACAAAGTTGCAGCCTTTCTTGGAGCAGGTCCGCTGTCCTCGGGAGTTTCTTGTCTTTTCGAAGCAGGGGCAGTCCTCAGAGGATGTCGAGGTCGCTGGTCCCTTTGGAAGGCGTCGCTGGAGCAGGATCTTTGGAAGGCAGGAGACAGGCCGGTGAGTTTCTGGAGCCAAGGCAGTAGTCGTCTTCTGGTCTTCCTCTGCAGGGGTTTTCAGCTAGGCAGTCCTTCTTCTTGTAGTTGCAGGAATCTAATTTTCTAGGGTTCAGGGTAGCCCTTAAATACTAAATTTAAGGGCGTGTTTAGGTCTGGGGGGTTAGTAGCCAATGGCTACTAGCCCTGAGGGTGGGTACACCCTCTTTGTGCCTCCTCCCAAGGGGAGGGGGGTCACAATCCTAACCCTATTGGGGGAATCCTCCATCTGCAAGATGGAGGATTTCTAAAAGTTAGAGTCACTTCAGCTCAGGACACCTTAGGGGCTGTCCTGACTGGCCAGTGACTCCTCCTTGTTTTTCTCATTATTTTCTCCGGCCTTGCCGCCAAAAGTGGGGCCTGGCCGGAGGGGGCGGGCAACTCCACTAGCTGGAGTGTCCTGCTGGGTTGGCACAAAGGAGGTGAGCCTTTGAGGCTCACCGCCAGGTGTGACAATTCCTGCCTGGGGGAGGTGTTAGCATCTCCACCCAGTGCAGGCTTTGTTACTGGCCTCAGAGTGACAAAGGCACTCTCCCCATGGGGCCAGCAACATGTCTCGGTTTGTGGCAGGCTGCTAAAACTAGTCAGCCTACACAGATAGTCGGTTAAGTTTCAGGGGGCACCTCTAAGGTGCCCTCTGGGGTGTATTTGACAATAAAATGTACACTGGCATCAGTGTGCATTTATTGTGCTGAGAAGTTTGATACCAAACTTCCCAGTTTTCAGTGTAGCCATTATGGTGCTGTGGAGTTCGTGTTTGACAGACTCCCAGACCATATACTCTTATGGCTACTGTAAAGAAATGGCTCCCTGTTGCAGTTACCCCCCACTTTTTGCCTGGTACTGATGCTGACTTGACTGAGAAGTGTGCTGGGACCCTGCTAACCAGGCCCCAGCACCAGTGTTCTTTCACCTAAAATGTACCATTGATCCCACAATTGGCACACCCTGGCATCCAGATAAGTCCCTTGTAACTGGTACCTCTGGTACCAAGGGCCCTGATGCCAGGGAAGGTCTCTAAGGGCTGCAGCATGCATTATGCCACCCTAGAGACCCCTCACTCAGCACAGCCACACTGCTTACAAGCCTGTGTGTGCTAGTGAGAACAAAATGAGTAAGTCGACATGGCACTCCCCTCAGGGTGCCATGCCAGCCTCTCACTGCCTATGCAGTATAGATAAGACACCCCTCTAGCAGGCCTTACAGCCCTAAGGCAGGGTGCACTATACCATAGGTGAGGGTACCAGTGCATGAGCACTGTGCCCCTACAGTGTCTAAGCAAAACCTTAGACATTGTAAGTGCAGGGTAGCCATAAGAGTATATGGTCTGGGAGTCTGTTTTACACGAACTCCACAGCACCATAATGGCTACACTGAAAACTGGGAAGTTTGGTATCAAACTTCTCAGCACAATAAATGCACACTGATGCCAGTGTACATTTGATTGTAAAATACACCACAGAGGGCACCTTAGAGGTGCCCCCTGAAACTTAACCAACTATCTGTGTAGGCTGACTAGTTCCAGCAGCCTGCCACACTAGAGACATGTTGCTGGCCCCATGGGGAGAGTGCCTTTGTCACTCTGAGGCCAGTAACAAAGCCTGCACTGGGTGGAGATGCTAACACCTCCCCCAGGTAGGAGCTGTGACACCTGGCGGTGAGCCTCAAAGGCTCACCCCTTTGTCACAGCCCAGCAGGGCACTCCAGCTTAGTGGAGTTGCCGCCCCCTCCGGCCACGGCCCCCACTTTTGGCGGCAAGGCTGGAGGGAACAAAGAAAGCAACAAGGAGGAGTCACTGGCCAGTCAGGACAGCCCCTAAGGTGTCCTGAGCTGAAGTGACTAACTTTTAGAAATCCTCCATCTTGCAGATGGAGGATTCCCCCAATAGGGTTAGGATTGTGACCCCCTCCCCTTGGGAGGAGGCACAAAGAGGGTGTACCCACCCTCAGGGCTAGTAGCCATTGGCTACTAACCCCCCAGACCTAAACACGCCCTTAAATTTAGTATTTAAGGGCTACCCTGAACCCTAGAAAATTAGATTCCTGCAACAAGAAGGACTGCCCAGCTGAAAACCCCTGCAGCGGAAGACCAGAAGACGACAACTGCCTTGGCTCCAGAAACTCACCGGCCTGTCTCCTGCCTTCCAAAGATCCTGCTCCAGCGACGCCTTCCGAAGGGACCAGCGACCTCGACATCCTCTGAGGACTGCCCCTGCTTCGAAAAGACAAGAAACTCCCGAGGACAGCGGACCTGCTCCAAGAAAAGCTGCAACTTTGTTTCCAGCAGCTTTAAAGAACCCTGCAAGCTCCCCGCAAGAAGCGTGAGACTTGCAACACTGCACCCGGCGACCCCGACTCGGCTGGTGGAGACCCGACACCTCAGGAGGGACCCCAGGACTACTCTGATACTGTGAGTACCAAAACCTGTCCCCCCTGAGCCCCCACAGCGCCGCCTGCAGAGGGAATCCCGAGGCTTCCCCTGACCGCGACTCTTTGAACCTAAAGTCCCGACGCCTGGGAGAGACCCTGCACCCGCAGCCCCCAGGACCTGAAGGACCGGACTTTCACTGGAGAAGTGACCCCCAGGAGTCCCTCTCCCTTACCCAAGTGGAGGTTTCCCCGAGGAACCCCCCCCCTTGCCTGCCTGCAGCGCTGAAGAGATCCCGAGATCTCTCATAGACTAACATTGCGAACCCGACGCTTGTTTCTACACTGCACCCGGCCGCCCCCGCGCCGCTGAGGGTGAAATTTCTGTGTGGACTTGTGTCCCCCCCGGTGCCCTACAAAACCCCCCTGGTCTGCCCTCCGAAGACGCGGGTACTCACCTGCAAGCAGACCGGAACCGGGGCACCCCCTTCTCTCCATTCTAGCCTATGTGTTTTGGGCACCACTTTGAACTCTGCACCTGACCGGCCCTGAGCTGCTGGTGTGGTGACTTTGGGGTTGCTCTGAACCCCCAACGGTGGGCTACCTTGGACCAAGAACTGAACCCTGTAAGTGTCTTACTTACCTGGTAAAACTAACAAATACTTACCTCCCCTAGGAACTGTGAAAATTGCACTAAGTGTCCACTTTTAAAACAGCTATTTGTCAATAACTTGAAAAGTATACATGCAATTTTGATGATTTGAAGTTCCTAAAGTACTTACCTGCAATACCTTTCGAATGAGCTATTACATGTAGAATTTGAACCTGTGGTTCTTAAAATAAACTAAGAAAAGATATTTTTCTATATAAAAACCTATTGGCTGGATTTGTCTCTGAGTGTGTGTACCTCATTTATTGTCTATGTGTATGTACAACAAATGCTTAACACTACTCCTTGGATAAGCCTACTGCTCGACCACACTACCACAAAATAGAGCATTAGTATTATCTATTTTTACCACTATTTTACCTCTAAGGGGAACCCTTGGACTCTGTGCATGCTATTCCTTACTTTGAAATAGCACATACAGAGCCAACTTCCTACAGCTACCCTGCACTTACAATGTCTAAGGTTTTGTTTAGACACTGTAGGGGTACCATGCTCATGCACTGGTACCCTCACCTATGGTATAGTGCACCCTGCCTTAGGGCTGTAAGGCCTGCTAGAGGGGTGTCTTACCTATACTGCATAGGCAGTGAGAGGCTGGCATGGCACCCTGAGGGGAGTGCCATGTCGACTTACTCGTTTTGTCCTCACTAGCACACACAAGCTGGCAAGCAGTGTGTCTGTGCTGAGTGAGAGGTCTCCAGGGTGGCATAAGACATGCTGCAGCCCTTAGAGACCTTCCTTGGCATCAGGGCCCTTGGTACTAGAAGTACCAGTTACAAGGGACTTATCTGAATGCCAGGGTGTGCCAATTGTGTATACAATGGTACATTTTAGGTGAAGGAACACTGGTGCTGGGGCCTGGTTAGCAGGGTCCCAGCACACTTCTCAGTCAAGTCAGCATCAGTATCAGGCAAAAAGTGGGGGGTAACTGCAACAGGGAGCCATTTCTTTACAACTCCCCTCAGGGTGCCATGCCAGCCTCTCACTGCCTATGCAAGTATAGGTCAGCCACCCCTCTAGCAGGCCTTACAGCCCTAAGGCAGGGTGCACTATACCATAGGTGAGGGTACCAGTGCATGAGCATGGTACCCCTACAGTGTCTAAACAAAACCTTAGACATTGTAAGTGCAGGGTAGCCATAAGAGTATATGGTCTAGTTTGTCAAACACGAACTCCACAGCACCATAATGGCTACACTGAAAACTGGGAAGTTTGGTATCAAACTTCTCAGCACAATAAATGCACACTGTAGGAAGTTGGCTCTGTATGTGCTATTTCAAAGTAAGGAATAGCATGCACAGAGTCCAAGGGTTCCCCTTAGAGGTAAAATAGTGGTAAAAATAGATAATACTAATGCTCTATTTTGTGGTAGTGTGGTCGAGCAGTAGGCTTATCCAAGGAGTAGTGTTAAGCATTTGTTGTACATACACATAGACAATAAATGAGGTACACACACTCAGAGACAAATCCAGCCAATAGGTTTTTGTATAGAAAAATATATTTTCTTAGTTTATTTTAAGAACCACAGGTTCAAATTCTACATGTAATATCTCATTCGAAAGGTATTGCAGGTAAGTACTTTAGGAACTTCAAATCATCAAAATTGCATGTATACTTTTCAAGTTATTGACAAATAGCTGTTTTAAAAGTGGACACTTAGTGCAATTTTCACAGTTCCTAGGGGAGGTAAGTTTTGATTAGTTTTACCAGGTAAGTAAGACACTTACAGGGTTCAGTTCTTGGTCCAAGGTAGCCCACCGTTGGGGGTTCAGAGCAACCCCAAAGTCACCACACCAGCAGCTCAGGGCCGGTCAGGTGCAGAGTTCAAAGTGGTGCCCAAAACACATAGGCTAGAATGGAGAGAAGGGGGTGCCCCGGTTCCGGTCTGCTTGCAGGTAAGTACCCGCGTCTTCGGAGGGCAGACCAGGGGGGTTTTGTAGGGCACCGGGGGGGACACAAGTCCACACCGAGATTTCACCCTCAGCAGCGCGGGGGCGGCCGGGTGCAGTGTAGAAACAGGCGTCGGGTTTTCAATGTTAGTCTATGAGAGATCTCGGGATCTCTTCAGCGCTGCAGGCAGGCAAGGGGGGGATTCCTCGGGGAAACCTCCACTTGGGCGAGGGAGAGGGACTCCTGGGGGTCACTCCTCCAGTGAAAGTCTGGTCCTTCAGGTCCTGGGGGCTGCGGGTGCAGGGTCTCTCCCAGGCGTCGGGACTTTAGGTTCAAAGAGTCGCGGTCAGGGGAAGCCTCGGGATTCCCTCTGCAGGCGGCGCTGTGGGGGCTCAGGGGGGACAGGGCTTGGTACTCACAGTATCAGAGTAGTCCTGGGGTCCCTCCTGAGGTGTTGGATCGCCACCAGCCGAGTCGGGGTCGCCGGGTGCAGTGGGGCAAGTCTCACGCTTCTTGCGGGGAGCTTGCAGGGTTCTTTAAAGCCGCTGGAAACAAAGTTGCAGCTTTTCTTGGAGCAGGTCCGCTGTCCTCGGGAGTTTCTTGTCTTTTCGAAGCAGGGGCAGTCCTCAGAGGATGTCGAGGTCGCTGGTCCCTTCGGAAGGCGTCGCTGGAGCAGGATCTTTGGAAGGCAGGAGACAGGCCGGTGAGTTTCTGGAGCCAAGGCAGTTGTCGTCTTCTGGTCTTCCGCTGCAGGGGTTTTCAGCTGGGCAGTCCTTCTTCTTGTTGCAGGAATCTAATTTTCTAGGGTTCAGGGTAGCCCTTAAGTACTAAATTTAAGGGCGTGTTTAGGTCTGGGGGGTTAGTAGCCAATGGCTACTAGCCCTGAGGGTGGGTACACCCTCTTTGTGCCTCCTCCCAAGGGGAGGGGGTCACAATCCTAACCCTATTGGGGGAATCCTCCATCTGCAAGATGGAGGATTTCTAAAAGTTAGAGTCACTTCAGCTCAGGACACCTTAGGGGCTGTCCTGACTGGCCAGTGACTCCTCCTTGTTGCTTTCTTTGTTCCCTCCAGCCTTGCCGCCAAAAGTGGGGGCCGTGGCCGGAGGGGGCGGGCAACTCCACTAAGCTGGAGTGCCCTGCTGGGCTGTGACAAAGGGGTGAGCCTTTGAGGCTCACCGCCAGGTGTCACAGCTCCTGCCTGGGGGAGGTGTTAGCATCTCCACCCAGTGCAGGCTTTGTTACTGGCCTCAGAGTGACAAAGGCACTCTCCCCATGGGGCCAGCAACATGTCTCGGTTTGTAGCAGGCTGCTAAAACTAGTCAGCCTACACAGATAGTCGGTTAAGTTTCAGGGGGCACCTCTAAGGTGCCCTCTGTGGTGTATTTTTCAATAAAATGTACACTGGCATCAGTGTGCATTTATTGTGCTGAGAAGTTTGATACCAAACTTCCCAGTTTTCAGTGTAGCCATTATGGTGCTGTGGAGTTCGTGTTTGACAGACTCCCAGACCATATACTCTTATGGCTACCCTGCACTTACAATGTCTAAGGTTTTGTTTAGACACTGTAGGGGTACCATGCTCATGCACTGGTACCCTCACCTATGGTATAGTGCACCCTGCCTTAGGGCTGTAAGGCCTGCTAGAGGGGTGTCTTACCTATACTGCATAGGCAGTGAGAGGCTGGCATGGCACCCTGAGGGGAGTGCCATGTCGACTTACTCGTTTTGTCCTCACTAGCACACACAAGCTGGCAAGCAGTGTGTCTGTGCTGAGTGAGAGGTCTCCAGGGTGGCATAAGACATGCTGCAGCCCTTAGAGACCTTCCTTGGCATCAGGGCCCTTGGTACTAGAAGTACCAGTTACAAGGGACTTATCTGAATGCCAGGGTGTGCCAATTGTGGATACAATGGTACATTTTAGGTGAAGGAACACTGGTGCTGGGGCCTGGTTAGCAGGGTCCCAGCACACTTCTCAGTCAAGTCAGCATCAGTATCAGGCAAAAAGTGGGGGGTAACTGCAACAGGGAGCCATTTCTTTACACAAGCCCCCCCCAGCCCACAGGCCAGGAGACTCAGCCCAAGCTGGGAGAGTCTTCCTAGTCTGTCAGGCGAGGAAGAGTAGGAGAAATAGGCTGGTTAGTTGCAGGGCCTACTCTGCCTTACATCCTTCTGTTCAGGTCATTCCCTTTGGGGAACTGACCCACTTCCACAGTGATAGGACCTAGTCTGAATTGCCTCTTGTCTGCATCTTCAATGTCTCCACCCATTCTTTCTATTCTGGTTTTAGAGGTATCCACCTCTGCTAACCTTATCTTGGCCAGGGTTACCCCTAGCTTACCCAAAGAGGTTACCCAGAGCTGGAGTAACCCCACCATGACCAATAGGGTCAGGGGGCCTAACTTGCTATTTGGCATGGGGTCAGACCACCATGCTAAGGATAGTGCAGCCATAAAGGCTAACACCCAGCAGAGGCCACTGACAGCTGTCAGTGCCCAGAACCACACCTTTAGCTCTTCACCTAAAAGGGAAGGGGCTAAGTTACAGGCTTCTTTGGGTTCAGGTTGCCTGTCTGCTGTATTAGAGTGGGGGGTTACCACATCTGGTAGTAAACACCCTTCTTCCACCCTTTCTTCTGTTAGCTGAGGAGCCACCCACTCAGGTTTAACAGTTGCCTGACTAGCCAGGACTTCTTGTGGGTCAGGTTGGACTTTATCAGGGCCATTTTTGGAGTTCTCCCCTACTGGAGCAGAATCTCCTTGGCTTGCTGTAACCTTGGCTAAAGGTTGTCCACCCTTCCTACTCTGTTTTCTTTTCTTCTTCTTCTGGGGCCTGCTTGCATTTACTGCAGAGGCAGGACTTCCAGAATCCTTGGGAGAGGACTGGCACTGGACCAGTTCCTCTCTTGGGCTCTGACTAACCTCTGGGTAGTCATTTCCAAGGAGACAATCAAGGGGGAGGTCTGTACTGACTACTACCCTTCTCCAGCTAAGAGTGCCACCCACTTCTATGGGCACTAAAGCCACAGGCCTCTTAGTGACCCTGTCTAGGCTAACTCTTACCCTGGCAGTCTCACCTGGGATGTACTGGTTTGAGAGCACCAGCCTGTCATGCACAATAGTGTGACTGGCACAAGTGTCTCTCAGGGCAGTGGTTGGGATTCCATTCACCAGTAGGTGGTGGAAGTGTCTGCTTCCCTCTGGAATCTCCAACTCACCTGTTGGGCCCTGTTTCCAGTTGAAGGCTAGGAAGACCTCCTCATCTGAGGAGTCATCTCCCATGGCTACACTGGTTACCCCTGGAATTTTGTTCTGGGGTTTGTTTTTGGGACAAGAAGTGTCCTTGGTGTGGTGCCCAGACTGTTTACAGTTGTGGCACCATGCCTTAGTGGCATCCCAGTTCTTACCCTGGTACCCACCTTTGTTTTGGGTTGTGTCCTGGGGCCCACCCACCTGTTCTGGTTTTTGGGGGCCTACAGAGGACTCTTTTTCTTGGTTTCTAGTGTTACCCACTTTCTCCTGGGGAGTTTTTGTAACCCCTTTCTTTTGGTCACCCCCAGTGGAAGTTTTGGTTACCCTAGTCTTGACCCAGTGGTCTGCCTTCTTTCCCAATTCTTGGGGAGAAATTGGACCTAGGTCTACCAGATACTGATGCAACTTTTCATTGAAGCAGTTACTTAAAATGTGGTCTTTCATAAACAATTTATAAAGCCCAACATAGTCACACACTTCATTTCCAGTTAACCAACCATCTAGTGTTTTTACTGAGTAGTCTACAAAATCAACCCAGGTCTGGCTCGAGGATTTTTGAGCCCCCCTGAATCTAATTCTATACTCCTCAGTGGAGAATCCAAAGCCCTCAATCAGGGTACCCTTCATGAGGTCATAAGATTCTGCATCTTTTCCAGAGAGTGTGAGGAGTCTATCCCTACACTTTCCAGTGAACATTTCCCAAAGGAGAGCACCCCAGTGAGATCTGTTCACTTTTCTGGTTACACAAGCCCTCTCAAAAGCTGTGAACCATTTGGTGATGTCATCACCATTTTCATATTTTGTTACAATCCCTTTGGGGATTTTTAGGATGTCAGGAGAATCTCTGACCCTATTTAAGTTGCTGCCACCATTGATGGGACCTAGGCCCATCTCTTTTCTTTCCCTTTCTATGGCTAGGAGCTGCTTTTCCAAAGCCAATCTTTTGACCATCCTGGCTAACAGGGGGTCATCTTCACTGGAGTTATCCTCAGTGATTTCAGAGGTGTTGGTCTCTCCTGTGAGGGAACCAGCATCTCTGACTATTATTTTTGGAGTCAGGGTTTGAGGGACCCTGTTCTCCCTAGATAGGACTGGTAGGGGAGAATTTTCCTCCTGGTCACTATCCTCTTCCTCTGAGTTGCCACCCTCAGAGGGGTTGGCCTTTTCAAACTCTGCCAAAAGCTCCTGGAGCTGTATTTTGGTAGGTTTGGGGCCCATTGTTATTTTCTTTATTTTACAGAGTGACCTTAGCTCCCTCATCTTAAGATGGAGGTAAGGTGTGGTGTCGAGTTCCACCACAGTCACATCTGTGCTAGACATTTTGCTTCTAAAAGTTGGAATACTTTTTAAGAATCTACAACTGGTTCTAGAATCTAATTCAAACTTTTAACAAACTTTTAAACTCTAAAAGAAATGCTAATCAGGATCTAACACAAGGCCCTAGCAGGTCTTTTAAGAATTTAGAAAACTTTTCAAATTGCAAAAATCAATTTCTAATGACAATTTTGGAATTTGTCGTGTGATCAGGTATTGGCTGAGTAGTCCAGCAAATGCAAAGTCTTGTACCCCACCGCTGATCCACCAATGTAGGAAGTTGGCTCTGTATGTGCTATTTCAAAGTAAGGAATAGCATGCACAGAGTCCAAGGGTTCCCCTTAGAGGTAAAATAGTGGTAAAAATAGATAATACTAATGCTCTATTTTGTGGTAGTGTGGTCGAGCAGTAGGCTTATCCAAGGAGTAGTGTTAAGCATTTGTTGTACATACACATAGACAATAAATGAGGTACACACACTCAGAGACAAATCCAGCCAATAGGTTTTTGTATAGAAAAATATCTTTTCTTAGTTTATTTTAAGAACCACAGGTTCAAATTCTACATGTAATATCTCATTCGAAAGGTATTGCAGGTAAGTACTTTAGGAACTTCAAATCATCAAAATTGCATGTATACTTTTCAAGTTATTGACAAATAGCTGTTTTAAAAGTGGACACTTAGTGCAATTTTCACAGTTCCTAGGGGAGGTAAGTTTTGATTAGTTTTACCAGGTAAGTAAGACACTTACAGGGTTCAGTTCTTGGTCCAAGGTAGCCCACCGTTGGGGGTTCAGAGCAACCCCAAAGTCACCACACCAGCAGCTCAGGGCCGGTCAGGTGCAGAGTTCAAAGTGGTGCCCAAAACACATAGGCTAGAATGGAGAGAAGGGGGTGCCCCGGTTCCGGTCTGCTTGCAGGTAAGTACCCGCGTCTTCGGAGGGCAGACCAGGGGGGTTTTGTAGGGCACCGGGGGGGACACAAGTCCACACCGAGATTTCACCCTCAGCAGCGCGGGGGCGGCCGGGTGCAGTGTAGAAACAGGCGTCGGGTTTTCAATGTTAGTCTATGAGAGATCTCGGGATCTCTTCAGCGCTGCAGGCAGGCAAGGGGGGGATTCCTCGGGGAAACCTCCACTTGGGCGAGGGAGAGGGACTCCTGGGGGTCACTCCTCCAGTGAAAGTCTGGTCCTTCAGGTCCTGGGGGCTGCGGGTGCAGGGTCTCTCCCAGGCGTCGGGACTTTAGGTTCAAAGAGTCGCGGTCAGGGGAAGCCTCGGGATTCCCTCTGCAGGCGGCGCTGTGGGGGCTCAGGGGGGACAGGGCTTGGTACTCACAGTATCAGAGTAGTCCTGGGGTCCCTCCTGAGGTGTTGGATCGCCACCAGCCGAGTCGGGGTCGCCGGGTGCAGTGGGGCAAGTCTCACGCTTCTTGCGGGGAGCTTGCAGGGTTCTTTAAAGCCGCTGGAAACAAAGTTGCAGCTTTTCTTGGAGCAGGTCCGCTGTCCTCGGGAGTTTCTTGTCTTTTCGAAGCAGGGGCAGTCCTCAGAGGATGTCGAGGTCGCTGGTCCCTTCGGAAGGCGTCGCTGGAGCAGGATCTTTGGAAGGCAGGAGACAGGCCGGTGAGTTTCTGGAGCCAAGGCAGTTGTCGTCTTCTGGTCTTCCGCTGCAGGGGTTTTCAGCTGGGCAGTCCTTCTTCTTGTTGCAGGAATCTAATTTTCTAGGGTTCAGGGTAGCCCTTAAGTACTAAATTTAAGGGCGTGTTTAGGTCTGGGGGGTTAGTAGCCAATGGCTACTAGCCCTGAGGGTGGGTACACCCTCTTTGTGCCTCCTCCCAAGGGGAGGGGGTCACAATCCTAACCCTATTGGGGGAATCCTCCATCTGCAAGATGGAGGATTTCTAAAAGTTAGAGTCACTTCAGCTCAGGACACCTTAGGGGCTGTCCTGACTGGCCAGTGACTCCTCCTTGTTGCTTTCTTTGTTCCCTCCAGCCTTGCCGCCAAAAGTGGGGGCCGTGGCCGGAGGGGGCGGGCAACTCCACTAAGCTGGAGTGCCCTGCTGGGCTGTGACAAAGGGGTGAGCCTTTGAGGCTCACCGCCAGGTGTCACAGCTCCTGCCTGGGGGAGGTGTTAGCATCTCCACCCAGTGCAGGCTTTGTTACTGGCCTCAGAGTGACAAAGGCACTCTCCCCATGGGGCCAGCAACATGTCTCGGTTTGTAGCAGGCTGCTAAAACTAGTCAGCCTACACAGATAGTCGGTTAAGTTTCAGGGGGCACCTCTAAGGTGCCCTCTGTGGTGTATTTTTCAATAAAATGTACACTGGCATCAGTGTGCATTTATTGTGCTGAGAAGTTTGATACCAAACTTCCCAGTTTTCAGTGTAGCCATTATGGTGCTGTGGAGTTCGTGTTTGACAGACTCCCAGACCATATACTCTTATGGCTACCCTGCACTTACAATGTCTAAGGTTTTGTTTAGACACTGTAGGGGTACCATGCTCATGCACTGGTACCCTCACCTATGGTATAGTGCACCCTGCCTTAGGGCTGTAAGGCCTGCTAGAGGGGTGTCTTACCTATACTGCATAGGCAGTGAGAGGCTGGCATGGCACCCTGAGGGGAGTGCCATGTCGACTTACTCGTTTTGTCCTCACTAGCACACACAAGCTGGCAAGCAGTGTGTCTGTGCTGAGTGAGAGGTCTCCAGGGTGGCATAAGACATGCTGCAGCCCTTAGAGACCTTCCTTGGCATCAGGGCCCTTGGTACTAGAAGTACCAGTTACAAGGGACTTATCTGAATGCCAGGGTGTGCCAATTGTGGATACAATGGTACATTTTAGGTGAAGGAACACTGGTGCTGGGGCCTGGTTAGCAGGGTCCCAGCACACTTCTCAGTCAAGTCAGCATCAGTATCAGGCAAAAAGTGGGGGGTAACTGCAACAGGGAGCCATTTCTTTACACACACTGATGCCAGTGTACATTTTATTGCAAAATACACCCCAGAGGGCACCTTAGAGGTGCCCCCTGAAACTTAACCGACTGTCTGTGTAGGCTGACTAGTTCCAGCAGCCTGCCACACTAGAGACGTGTTGCTGGCCCCATGGGGAGAGTGCCTTTGTCACTCTGAGGCCAGTAACAAAGCCTGCACTGGGTGGAGATGCTAACACCTCCCCCAGGCAGGAGCTGTAACACCTGGCGGTGAGCCTCAAAGGCTCACCCCTTTGTCACAGCACCGCAGGACACTCCAGCTAGTGGAGTTGCCCGCCCCCACTTTTGGCGGCAAGGCCGGAGAAAATAATGAGAATAACAAGGAGGAGTCACTGGCCAGTCAGGACAGCCCCTAAGGTGTCCTGAGCTGAGGTGACTCTAACTTTTAGAAATCCTCCATCTTGCAGATGGAGGATTCCCCCAATAGGGTTAGGATTGTGACCCCCTCCCCTTTGGAGGAGGCACAAAGAGGGTGTACCCACCCTCAGGGCTAGTAGCCATTGGCTACTAACCCCCCAGACCTAAACACGCCCTTAAATTTAGTATTTAAGGGCTACCCTGAACCCTAGAAAATTAGATTCCTGCAACAACAAGGACTGCCTAGCTGAAAACCCCTGCAGAGGAAGACCAGAAGACAACAACTGCCTTGGCTCCAGAAACTCACCGGCCTGTCTCCTGCCTTCCAAAGAACTCTGCTCCAGCGACGCCTTCCAAAGGGACCAGCGACCTCTGAATCCTCTGAGGACTGCCCTGCTTCAACGACGACAAGAAACTCCCGAGGACAGCGGACCTGCTCCAAAAAGACTGCAACTTTATCCAAAGAAGCAGCTTTAAAGAACCCTGCAATCTCCCCGCAAGAAGCGTGAGACTTGCAACACTGCACCCGGCGACCCCGACCCGGCTGGTGGAGAACCAACACCTCAGGGAGGACCCCCGGACTACTCTACGACTGTGAGTACCAAAACCTGTCCCCCCTGAGCCCCCACATCGCCGCCTGCAGAGGGAATCCCGAGGCTTCCCCTGACCGCGACTCTCTGAAACTTAAGTCCCGACGCCTGGAAAAGACCCTGCACCCGCAGCCCCCAGGACCTGAAGGACCGGACTTTCACTGCAGGAGTGACCCCCAGGAGTCCCTCTCCCTTGCCCAAGTGGAGGTTTCCCCGAGGAAGCCCCCCCTTGCCTGCCTGCAGCGCTGAAGAGATCCCTTGATCTCTCATTGACTTCCATTGCGAACCCGACGCTTGTTCTAACACTGCACCCGGCCGCCCCCGCGCCGCTGAGGGTGAAATTTCTGTGTGGGCTTGTGTCCCCCCCGGTGCCCTACAAAACCCCCCTGGTCTGCCCTCCGAAGACGCGGGTACTTACCTGCTGGCAGACTGGAACCAGGGCACCCCCTTCTCTCCATTGAAGCCTATGCGTTTTGGGCACCACTTTGAACTCTGCACCTGACCGGCCCTGAGCTGCTGGTGTGGTAACTTTGGGGTTGCTCTGAACCCCCAACGGTGGGCTACCTTGGACCAAGAACTGAACCCTGTAAGTGTCTTACTTACCTGGTAAAACTTACAAATACTTACCTCCCCTAGGAACTGTGAAAATTGCACTAAGTGTCCACTTTTGAAATAGCTATTTGTCAATAACTTGAAAAGTATACATGCAATTGAAATGATTCAAAGTTCCTAATGTACTTACCTGCAATACCTTTCAAACAAGATATTACATGTTAAATTTGAACCTGTGGTTCTTAAAATAAACTAAGAAAAGATATTTTTCTATAACAAAACCTATTGGCTGGATTTGTCTCTGAGTGTGTGTACCTCATTTATTGTCTGTGTATGTACAACAAATGCTTAACACTACTCCTTGGATAAGCCTACTGCTCAACCACACTACCACAAAATAGAGCATTAGTATTATCTCTTTTTACCACTATTTTACCTCTAAGGGGAACCCTTGGACTCTGTGCATGCTATTCCTTACTTTGAAATAGCACATACAGAGCCAACTTCCTACACCTTTCAAATGAGATATTACATGTAGAATTTGAACCTGTGGTTCTTAAAATAAACTAAGAAAATATATTTTTCTATAACAAAACCTATTGGCTGGATTTGTCTGAGTGTGTGTTCCTCATTTATTTCCTGTGTGTATGTACAACAAATGCTTAACACTACTCCTTTGATAAGCCTAGTGCGCGACCACACTACCACAAAAATAGAGCATTAGTATTATCTCTTTTTGCCACTATCTTACCTCTAAGGGGAACCCTTGGACTCTGTGCATGCTATTCCTTACTTTGAAATAGCACATACAGAGCCAACTTCCTACACATATTGCCTCTCAGTGGGAACATGGGTCCCAGAACTAATAGAAATGTCACGGAGCAAGATTCTGAAATTGCCAAAACAAGACCTGTTGTCAATTGAAGATGGAAGGGTACCACATCCAGAAATCTGAGTCTGGTAGCTTGGCTCCTGAAGACTTAACATTTGGTTATCTAAGGCTACCAGAAAACTTAATGTTCGATGGCATCTGTCGCTGTAGATACGCATGTTCTGCAATAGCTCGCCATCTGGTGTTGGGCCGGAGTGTTACAAGTTGTTTTTCTTCGAAGAAGTCTTTCGAGTCACGGGACCGAGTGACTCCTCCTTTTGTCTCCATTGCGCATGGGCGTCGACTCCATCCTCGATTGTTTTTTTTCCGCCATCGGGTTCGGACGTGTTCCTGTCGCTCCGAGTTTCGGAACAGAAAAAATAGTTAATTTCGGAAGATTTTCGTCGGTATTGTTGCGTTCGGGATCGGCATACTTATTCAACACCGCATCGAAGATCGAAGAGCTCCGGTGCCCTTCGGGGTAGTTTTTCGATCCTCCGTCGGGGCCTGGTCGGCCCGACCGCGTGCTGAAGAACGCCGATGGAACGGACCCCGTTCCGTTTCTGCCCCAAATGCCACAATAAATACCCCTACACAGACCAACACTTGGTCTGCAACCTGTGCCTGTCACCTGAGCACAGCGAAGACACCTGCGAGGCCTGTCGTGCGTTCCGGTCCCGAAAAACACTCCGAGACCGTCGAGCCAGAAGACTTCAAATGGCGTCCGCACCGACAGCCCAACGGGAGTTCGAGGAACAGGAAGAGGAAGGTACCTTCTCGATCCAAGACTCAGACTCCGAAGGATTCGACGATACACAAACCGTGAGTAAGACGTCGAAAACCACACAAAGAAACATTTACAAGGCCCAGGGGACGCCACTGCCACCAGGCCATGGCTCAACCCATAAAATCGGTGACCGACAGTCGGCACCGAAAAAGGCCCAAACAGTGCCGAGATCGTCCGACTCCGGTCGAGACACCGGCACGCAGCCTTCTCGGGACCGAGAAAGTGCTGGAGACAAGCCTCGACACCGAGATGCCGGTGTGGACACGGCTCGACGCCGAGACAGCGGCACCGAAACAGATCGACGCCGAGAGGTTTCGGCCCCGAAAAGAAAAAAAGTCACCTCGGAGCCGAAAAAACACGCAGACAAAGTTTCGATGCCGAAACAAACTGCAAGCGACCCAGCTTCAGGCTCTTATACAGAAGAGCACTCGCTAACCTCCCAAATGCAGAAGCATAGGTTTGAGGAAGAGCTACAAGCAACTGATGCGGACCATACGCAAAAACGTATTTTCATTCAGCAGGGGACAGGAAAAATAAGCACCCTTCCCCCCATTAGGAGAAAGAGAAGGTTGGAGTTCCAGACGGAACAAGCACCACAACCAAAAGTGGTGAAAAGAGTTACACCACCACCCTCTCCTCCGCCCGTGATTAACGTTTCACCAGCACAAACGCCATCACACTCCCCAGCTCACACCACCATGAGCCAGGGTGACCAAGACCAAGACGCATGGGACCTATACGACGCCCCAGTGTCAGATAACAGCCCAGAGGCATACCCTACAAAACCATCTCCACCAGAAGACAGCACCGCGTACTCTCAGGTGGTGGCTAGAGCAGCACAATTTCACAACGTAAGCCTCCACTCAGAACAGGTCGAGGATGATTTCTTGTTCAACACACTCTCCTCCACCCACAGCTCCTACCAAAGCCTGCCTATGCTCCCTGGTATGCTCCGGCACGCAAAAGACATATTTAAGGACCCGGTCAAAAGTAGGGCAATCACACCAAGGGTGGAAAAAAAGTACAAGGCGCCTCCTACGGACCCAGCTTTCATCACAACACAGCTGCCACCAGACTCTGTTGTTGTAGGAGCAGCTAGAAAAAGGGCCAACTCTCACACATCTGGAGATGCACCACCCCCAGATAAAGAAAGCCGCAAGTTTGATGCAGCTGGTAAGAGAGTCGCAGCACAAGCTGCAAACCAGTGGCGCATCGCGAACTCCCAGGCACTACTTGCGCGCTATGACAGAGCCCACTGGGACGAGATGCAACATCTCATCGAACATCTGCCCAAAGACTTCCAAAATAGGGCAAAACAAGTGGTTGAGGAGGGACAAGCCATCTCCAACAACCAGATCCGCTCCTCCATGGACGCTGCAGATACAGCTGCACGGACAATTAATACATCTGTAACTATCAGAAGGCATGCATGGCTCCGAACGTCTGGATTTAAACCAGAGATTCAACAAGCAGTTCTCAATATGCCTTTTAATGAAAAAGAACTGTTCGGTCCAGAAGTGGACACAGCGATTGAGAAACTCAAAAAAGATACGGACACTGCCAAAGCCATGGGCGCACTCTACTCCCCGCAGAGCAGAGGGAATTACAGCTCATTCCGTAAAACGCCCTTTCGAGGGGGGTTTCGGGGTCAAAGCACACAAGCCAGCACCTCACAAGCCACACCGTCCAGTTACCAAGGACAGTATAGAGGAGGTTTTCGGGGACAATATAGAGGAGGGCAATTCCCTAGAAATAGAGGAAGATTCCAAAGCCCCAAAACCCCTACTACTAAACAGTGACTCACATGTCACTCACCCCCTCCACACAACACCAGTGGGGGGACGAATAGGTCATTATTACAGAGCATGGGAGAAAATCACTACAGACACTTGGGTTCTAGCAATTATCCAACATGGTTACTGCATAGAATTTCTACAGTTCCCTCCAAACATACCACCAAAAGCACAAAATTTAACAACACACCATTCCAATCTCCTAGAGATAGAAGTGCAGGCACTATTGCAAAAGAATGCAATCGAATTAGTGCCAAACACACAAATAAACACAGGAGTTTACTCACTGTACTTTCTGATACCAAAGAAGGACAAAACACTGAGACCAATCCTAGACCTCAGAGTAGTCAACACTTTCATCAAATCAGACCACTTCCACATGGTCACACTACAAGAAGTATTGCCATTGCTAAAGCTGCACAACTACATGGCAACTTTAGACCTCAAGGATGCTTATTTCCATATACCAATTCACCCATCGCACAGGAAATACCTAAGGTTTGTATTCAAAGGAATACATTACCAATTCAAGGTACTGCCTTTCGGATTAACAACCGCACCAAGAGTCTTTACCAAATGTCTAGCGGTAGTCGCTGCACACATCAGAAGGCAGCAAATACATGTGTTCCCATATCTAGACGACTGGCTAATCAAGGCCCATTCGTTAATAGAGTGCTCAAATCACACAAATCATATCATACAAACCCTCTTCAAACTAGGGTTCACCGTCAATTTCACAAAATCCAAAATTCGGCCACGCAAGGTACAACAATACCTGGGAGCCATAATAGACACATCAAAAGGAGTAGCCACTCCAAGTCCACAAAGAATTCAAAATTTCAACACCATCATACAACGCATGCATCCAACACAAAAGATACAAGCAAAGATGGTATTACAACTCCTAGGCATGATGTCATCATGCATAGCCATTGTCCCAAACGCAAGACTGCACATGAGGCCCTTACAACAATGCCTAGCATCACAGTGGTCTCAAGCACAGGGTCACCTTCTAGATCTGGTGTTAATAGACCGCCAAACTTACCTCTCGCTTCTGTGGTGGAACAACATAAATTTAAACAAGGGGCGGCCTTTCCAAGACCCAGTGCCACAATACGTAATAACAACAGATGCTTCCATGACAGGGTGGGGAGCACACCTCGATCAACACAGCATACAAGGACAATGGAACGTACATCAAACAAAACTGCATATCAATCACCTCGAACTTCTTGCAGTTTTTCAAGCACTAAAAGCTTTCCAACCAATAATAGTTCACAAATACATTCTCGTCAAAACAGACAACATGACAACAATGTATTATCTAAACAAGCAGGGAGGGACGCACTCCACGCAGTTAAGCCTGTTAGCACAAAAAATTTGGCATTGGGCAATTCACAACCAAATTCGCCTAATTGCACAGTTTATACCAGGGATACAAAATCAACTCGCAGACAATCTCTCTCGAGATCACCAACAGGTCCACGAATGGGAAATTCACCCCCAAATACTGAACACTTATTTCAAACTCTGGGGAACACCTCAGATAGACTTGTTTGCGACAAGGGAGAACGCAAAATGCCAAAACTTCGCATCCAGATACCCACACAAGCAATCCCAAGGCAATGCCCTATGGATGAACTGGTCAGGGATATTTGCTTACGCTTTTCCTCCTCTCCCTCTCCTTCCTTACCTGGTAAACAAACTCAGTCAAAGCAAACTCAAACTCATATTGATAGCACCAACTTGGGCAAGGCAACCCTGGTACACAACGCTGCTAGACCTATCAGTGGTACCCTGCATCAAATTGCCCAACAGGCCAGATCTGTTGACACAGCACAACCAAAAGATCAGACACCCAGATCCAGCATCGCTGAATCTAGCAATCTGGCTCCTGAAATCCTAGAATTCGGGCACTTACAACTTACCCAAGAATGTATGGAAGTCATAAAACAAGCAAGAAGGCCATCCACCAGGCACTGCTATGCAAGTAAATGGAAGAGGTTTGTTTGCTACTGCCATATTAATCAAATACAACCATTACACACAACTCCAGAACATGTAGTGGGTTACTTGCTTCACTTACAAAAATCTAACCTAGCTTTCTCTTCCATTAAGATTCACCTTGCAGCAATATCTGCATACCTGCAGACTACCTATTCAACTTCCCTATATAAAATACCAGTCATTAAAGCATTCATGGAGGGCCTTAGGAGAATTATACCACCAAGAACACTACCTGTTCCTTCATGGAACCTAAATGTTGTCCTAACTAGACTTATGGGTCCACCTTTTGAACCCATGCACTCCTGCGACATACAGTTCCTAACCTGGAAGGTGGCATTTCTCATCGCCATTACTTCCCTGAGAAGAGTAAGCGAGATTCAGGCGTTTACTATACAGGAACCTTTTATACAACTACACAAACATAAAGTCGTCCTAAGGACCAATCCTAAATTTTTGCCAAAGGTTATTTCACCGTTCCATCTAAATCAAACAGTGGAACTTCCGGTGTTCTTTCCACAGCCAGATACCGTAGCTGAAAGGGCACTACATACATTAGATGTCAAAAGAGCATTAATGTATTACATCGACAGAACAAAGAACATCAGAAAGACTAAACAACTCTTTATTGCATTTCAAAAACCTCATGCAGGAAACCCAATTTCAAAACAAGGTATAGCCAGATGGATAGTTAAATGCATCCAAATCTGCTACCTTAAAGCTAAACGACAGCTGCCCATTACACCAAGGGCACACTCAACCAGAAAGAAAGGTGCTACCATGGCCTTTCTAGGAAACATCCCAATGCAAGAAATATGTAAGGCAGCCACATGGTCTACGCCTCACACATTCACCAAGCACTACTGTGTAGACGTGTTATCCGCACAACAAGCCACAGTAGGTCAAGCTGTATTAAGGACATTATTTCAGACTACTTCCACTCCTACAGGCTGATCCACCGCTTTTGGGGAAATAACTGCTTACTAGTCTATTGCAGAACATGCGTATCTACAGCGACAGATGCCATCGAACTGAAAATGTCACTTACCCAGTGTACATCTGTTCGTGGCATCAGTCGCAGTAGATTCGCATGTGCCCACCCGCCTCCCCGGGAGCCTGTAGCAGTTTGGAAGTTACCTTCAATTATTTATATATGTATCATCTCAACCTTAAATAAGTGCATACTTAGTCACTCCATTGCATGGGCACTATTACTACAATTCAACTCCTACCTCACCCTCTGCGGGGAAAAACAATCGAGGATGGAGTCGACGCCCATGCGCAATGGAGACAAAAGGAGGAGTCACTCGGTCCCGTGACTCGAAAGACTTCTTCGAAGAAAAACAACTTGTAACACTCCGGCCCAACACCAGATGGCGAGCTATTGCAGAACATGCGAATCTACTGCGACTGATGCCACGAACAGATGTACACTGGGTAAGTGACATTTTCATTATTTTCTCATAGAAGCAAGAAAGCCAACAAGGAAATGCTACAAAGCTAAATGGAAAAGATTCTCCTTATTGTGCCATAAAGTGGCTAAAATACTGAGCTACAATATATTACACACCTACTAGACTGCAAACAGACGTAATCATCCTTAAAGGTACATTTAGCCCCAGTTGTGACCTACGCAAGAGGTCACATAGGAAGAAGTATCTTTGCATCTTCAGTAGTAAAGCATTTCTTGGAGGGAGCAAAAAATTGCACCACCAAGAAAAGTACCAGCGCCCACATGGAATCTAAACGTTCAATCATTGTGCTAATGCGACTAATGAAGACACAATTTAAGCCTTTATACAAGGCCACATGAAAGATATTCACACTAAAGACTGCATTCCTGGTGTCTAAACTTACTTCGCAAGGTGAGTAAAACACAAGCATTCACAATTCAGCAAGCACACAGAAGTCATGAGGACAAAGCCACAGTTTTTAACTAAGGTAGTTTCACACTTTCACATCAATCAAACAATACAAATTTTTCCAAAAGCCAAAGAATCGAGCGGTGAGGGTGTTACACACACTGGATGCAAGACATTCAATAATGTATTGTATCGAAGACAGACAATCAGGAAAACAAAGCAACTATTTGTTTCATTTGCAGACAATTTGGGAAAACTGGGCACAATAGCCAGATGGATCTCACAAACCCAACCCCAGAAGTGCACTCCACAAATGGAGCAACCATCGCCTTTCTAGAAAATGTACCTTTACAGGACTTCCATATTGCAGCAGTGTGGTCATCTGTACATACGTTTACAAAATACTACTGCATAGAGACATTCAACTGAACAAGGAGGCTCAAGTGGGACAAAGTGCTAAAACATCTGTTTACAAAAAGTTCATCTTCAACCCATCCACCGTAGAACTAACAAAACTGCTGCAAAATCTATGCACAGTGTAGGAAGTTGGCTCTGTATGTGCTATTTCAAAGTAAGGAATAGCATGCACAGAGTCCAAGGGTTCCCCTTAGAGGTAAAATAGTGGTAAAAATAGATAATACTAATGCTCTATTTTGTGGTAGTGTGGTCGAGCAGTAGGCTTATCCAAGGAGTAGTGTTAAGCATTTGTTGTACATACACAAGACAATAAATGAGGTACACACACTCAGAGACAAATCCAGCCAATAGGTTTTTATATAGAAAAATATCTTTTCTTAGTTTATTTTAAGAACCACAGGTTCAAATTCTACATGTAATATCTCATTCGAAAGGTATTGCAGGTAAGTACTTTAGGAACTTCAAATCATCAAAATTGCATGTATACTTTTCAAGTTATTGACAAATAGCTGTTTTAAAAGTGGACACTTAGTGCAATTTTCACAGTTCCTGGGGGAGGTAAGTTTTTGTTAGTTTTACCAGGTAAGTAGGACACTTACAGGGTTCAGTTCTTGGTCCAAGGTAGCCCACCGTTGGGGGTTCAGAGCAACCCCAAAGTCACCACACCAGCAGCTCAGGGCCGGTCAGGTGCAGAGTTCAAAGTGGTGCCCAAAACACATAGGCTAGAATGGAGAGAAGGGGGTGCCCCGGTTCCGGTCCACTTGCAGGTAAGTACCCGCGTCTTCGGAGGGCAGACCAGGGGGGTTTTGTAGGGCACCGGGGGGGACACAGGTCCACACAGAAATTCCACCCTCAGCAGCGCGGGGGCGGCCGGGTGCAGTGTAGGAACAGGCGTCGGGTTCGCAGTGTTAGTCTATGAGAGATCTCGGGATCTCTTCAGCGCTGCAGGCAGGCAAGGGGGGGATTCCTCGGGGAAACCTCCACTTGGGCAAGGGAGAGGGACTCCTGGGGGTCGCTTCTCCAGTGAAAGTCTGGTCCTTCAGGTCCTGGGGGCTGCGGGTGCAGGGTCTCTCCCAGGCGTCGGGACTTTAGGTTCAAAGAGTCGCGGTCAGGGGAAGCCTCGGGATTCCCTCTGCAGGCGGCGCTGTGGGGGCTCAGGGGGGACAGGTTTTGGTACTCACAGTATCAGAGTAGTCCTGGGGTCCCTCCTGAGGTGTTGGATCGCCACCAGCCGAGTCGGGGTCGCCGGGTGCAGTGTTGCAAGGCTCACGCTTCTTGCGGGGAGCTTGCAGGGTTCTTTAAAGCTGCTGGACACAAAGTTGCAGCTTTTCTTGGAGCAGGTCCGCTGTCCTCGGGAGTTTCTTGTCTTTTCGAAGCAGGGGCAGTCCTCAGAGGATGTCGAGGTCGCTGGTCCCTTTGGAAGGCGTCGCTGGAGCAGGATCTTTGGAAGGCAGGAGACAGGCCGGTGAGTTTCTGGAGCCAAGGCAGTTGTCGTCTTCTGGTCTTCCGCTGCAGGGGTTTTCAGCTAGGCAGTCCTTCTTCTTGTAGTTGCAGGAATCTAATTTTCTAGGGTTCAGGGTAGCCCTTAAATACTAAATTTAAGGGCGTGTTTAGGTCTGGGGGGTTAGTAGCCAATGGCTACTAGCCCTGAGGGTGGGTACACCCTCTTTGTGCCTCCTCCCAAGGGGAGGGGGTCACAATCCTAACCCTATTGGGGGAATCCTCCATCTGCAAGATGGAGGATTTCTAAAAGTCAGAGTCACCTCAGCTCAGGACACCTTAGGGGCTGTCCTGACTGGCCAGTGACTCCTCCTTGTTTTTCTCATTATTTTCTCCGGCCTTGCCGCCAAAAGTGGGGCCTGGCCGGAGGGGGCGGGCAACTCGTGTCCTGCTGGGTTGGCACAAAGGAGGTGAGCCTTTGAGGCTCACCGCCAGGTGTGACAATTCCTGCCTGGGGGAGGTGTTAGCATCTCCACCCAGTGCAGGCTTTGTTACTGGCCTCAGAGTGACAAAGGCACTCTCCCCATGGGGCCAGCAACATGTCTCGGTTTGTGGCAGGCTGCTAAAACTAGTCAGCCTACACAGATAGTCGGTTAAGTTTCAGGGGGCACCTCTAAGGTGCCCTCTGTGGTGTATTTTACAATAAAATGTACACTGGCATCAGTGTGCATTTATTGTGCTGAGAAGTTTGATACCAAACTTCCCAATTTTCAGTGTAGCCATTATGGTGCTGTGGAGTTCGTGTTTGACAGACTCCCAGACCATATACTCTTATGGCTACCCTGCACTTACAATGTCTAAGGTTTTATTTAGACACTGTAGGGGTACCATGCTCATGCACTGGTACCCTCACCTATGGTATAGTGCACCCTGCCTTAGGGCTGTAAGGCCTGCTAGAGGGGTGTCTTACCTATACTGCATAGGCAGTGAGAGGCTGGCATGGCACCCTGAGGGGAGCGCCATGTCGACTTACTCGTTTTGTCCTCACTAGCACACACAAGCTGGCAAGCAGTGTGTCTGTGCTGAGTGAGAGGTCTCCAGGGTGGCATAAGACATGCTGCAGCCCTTAGAGACCTTCCTTGGCATCAGGGCCCTTGGTACTAGAAGTACCAGTTACAAGGGACTTATCTGGATGCCAGGGTCTGCCAATTGTGGACACAAAAGTACAGGTTAGGGAAAGAACACTGGTGCTGGGGCCTGGTTAGCAGGCCTCAGCACACTTTCAATTGTAAACATAGCATCAGCAAAGGCAAAAAGTCAGGGGGCAACCATGCCAAGGAGGCATTTCCTTACACAACCCCCCCCCAAACGAAAGAGGATGAGACTAACCTTTCCCAAGAGAGTCTTCATTTTCTAAGTGGAAGAACCTGGAAAGGCCATCTGCATTGGCATGGGCAGTCCCAGGTCTGTGTTCCACTATAAAGTCCATTCCCTGTAGGGAGATGGACCACCTCAACAGTTTAGGATTTTCACCTTTCATTTGCATCAGCCATTTGAGAGGTCTGTGGTCAGTTTGAACTAGGAAGTGAGTCCCAAAGAGGTATGGTCTCAGCTTCTTCAGGGACCAAACCACAGCAAAGGCCTCCCTCTCAATGGCACTCCAACGCTGCTCCCTGGGGAGTAACCTCCTGCTAATGAAAGCAACAGGCTGGTCAAGGCCATCATCATTTGTTTGGGACAAAACTGCCCCTATCCCATGTTCAGAGGCATCAGTCTGCACAATGAACTGCTTAGAATAATCTGGAGCTTTTAGAACTGGTGCTGAGCACATTGCCTGTTTCAGGGTGTCAAAGGCCTGTTGGCATTCCACAGTCCAGTTTACTTTCTTGGGCATTTTCTTGGAGGTGAGTTCAGTGAGGGCTGTCACAATGGATCCATATCCCTTCACAAACCTCCTGTAATACCCAGTCAAGCCAAGGAATGCCCTGACTTGAGTCTGGGTTTTTGGAGCTACCCAGTCCAGAATAGTCTGGATCTTGGGTTGGAGTGGCTGAACTTGGCCTCCACCTACAAGGTGGCCCAAGTAAACCACAGTTCCCTGCCCTATCTGGCATTTGGATGCCTTGATAGAGAGGCCTGCAGATTGCAGAGCCTTCAAAACCTTCCTCAGGTGGACCAGGTGATCCTGCCAGGTGGAGCTAAAGACAGCAATATCATCAAGATAAGCTGTGCTAAAGGACTCCAAGCCAGCAAGGACTTGATTCACCAACCTTTGGAAGGTGGCAGGGGCATTCTTTAAACCAAAGGGCATAACAGTAAACTGATAATGCCCATCAGGTGTGGAGAATGCTGTCTTTTCTTTTGCTCCAGGTGCCATTTTTATTTGCCAGTACCCTGCTGTCAAGTCAAAGGTACTTAGAAATTTGGCAGCACCTAATTTATCAATGAGCTCATCAGCTCTTGGAATTGGATGGGCATCTGTCTTGGTGACAGAATTGAGCCCTCTGTAGTCCACACAAAACCTCATCTCTTTCTTTCCATCTTTGGTGTGAGGTTTGGGGACTAAGACCACTGGGCTAGCCCAGGGGCTGTCAGAGCGCTCAATTACTCCCAATTCCAGCATCTTGTGGACTTCCACCTTGATGCTTTCCTTAACATGGTCAGACTGTCTAAAGATTTTGTTCTTGACAGGCATGCTGTCTCCTGTGTCCACATCATGGGTACACAGGTGTGTCTGACCAGGGGTTAAGGAGAAGAGTTCAGGAAACTGTTGTAGGACTCTCCTACAATCAGCTTGCTGTTGGCCAGAGAGGGTGTCTGAGTAGATCACTCCATCTACTGTACCATCTTTTGGGTCTGATGACAGAAGATCAGGGAGAGGTTCACTCTCTGCCTCCTGATCCTCATCTGTTACCATCAACAGATTGACATCAGCCCTGTCGTGGAAGAGCTTAAGGCGGTTTACATGGATCACCCTCTTGGGGCTCCTGCTTGTGCCCAGGTCCACCAAGTAGGTGACCTGACTCTTCCTCTCTAGTACTGGGTAAGGGCCACTCCATTTGTCCTGGAGTGCCCTGGGAGCCACAGGCTCCAGAACCCAGACTTTCTGCCCTGGTTGGAACTCAACCAGTGCAGCCTTTTGGTCATACCAAAACTTCTGGAGCTGTTGGCTGGCCTCAAGGTTTTTGGTTGCCTTTTCCATGTACTCTGCCATTCTAGAGCGAAGGCCAAGTACATAGTCCACTATGTCCTGTTTAGGCTCATGGAGAGGTCTCTCCCAGCCTTCTTTAACAAGGGCAAGTGGTCCCCTTACAGGATGACCAAACAGAAGTTCAAAGGGTGAGAATCCTACTCCCTTCTGTGGCACCTCTCTGTAAGCGAAAAGCAGACATGGCAAGAGGACATCCCATCTCCTTTTGAGCTTTTCTGGGAGCCCCATGATCATGCCTTTTAATGTCTTGTTGAATCTCTCAACCAAGCCATTAGTTTGTGGATGGTATGGTGTAGTGAATTTATAAGTCACTCCACACTCATTCCACATGTGCTTTAGGTATGCTGACATGAAGTTGGTACCTCTGTCAGACACCACCTCCTTAGGGAAACCCACTCTGGTAAAGATACCAATGAGGGCCTTGGCTACTGCAGGGGCAGTAGTCGACCTAAGGGGAATAGCTTCAGGATACCTGGTAGCATGATCCACTACTACCAGGATATACATATTTCCTGAGGCTGTGGGAGGTTCCAGTGGACCAACTATGTCCACACCCACTCTTTCAAAGGGAACCCCCACCACTGGAAGTGGAATGAGGGGGGCCTTTGGATGCCCACCTGTCTTACCACTGGCTTGACAGGTGGGGCAGGAGAGGCAAAACTCCTTAACCATGTTGGACATATTGGGCCAGTAGAAGTGGTTGACTAACCTCTCCCACGTCTTGGTTTGTCCCAAATGTCCAGCAAGGGGAATGTCATGGGCCAATGTTAGGATGAACTTCCTGAACAGCTGAGGCACTACCACTCTCCTAGTGGCACCAGGTTTGGGGTCTCTGGCCTCAGTGTACAGGAGTCCATCTTCCCAATAGACCCTATGCGTTCCATTTTTCTTGCCTTTGGACTCTTCAGCAGCTTGCTGCCTAAGGCCTTCAAGAGAGGGACAGGTTTCTTGTCCCTTACACAGCTCCTCCCTGGAGGGTCCCCCTGGGCCTAAGAGCTCAACCTGGTAAGGTTCAAGCTCCAAAGGCTCAGTTCCCTCAGAGGGCAGAACTTCTTCCTGAGAAGAGAGGTTCCCTTTCTTTGGCTGTGTTGCAGTTGGTTTCCCAACTGACTTTCCTGTTCTCTTGGTAGGCTGGGCCATTTTTCCAGACTCCAGCTCTACTTTTTCACCCTGTGCCTTGCATTGTGCTCTTGTTTTCACACACACCAGTTCAGGGATACCCAGCATTGCTGCATGGGTTTTTAGTTCTACCTCAGCCCATGCTGAGGACTCCAGGTCATTTCCAAGCAGACAGTCCACTGGGATATTTGAGGAGACCACCACCTGTTTCAGGCCATTGACCCCTCCCCATTCTAACGTAACCATTGCCATGGGATGTACTTTTCTCTGATTGTCAGCGTTGGTGACTGTGTAAGTTTTTCCAGTCAGGTATTGGCCAGGGGAAACCAGTTTCTCTGTCACCATGGTGACACTGGCACCTGTATCCCTCAGGCCCTCTATTCTAGTCCCATTAATTAAGAGTTGCTGTCTGTATTTTTGCATGTTAGGCGGCCAGACAGCTAGTGTGGCTAAATCCACCCCACCCTCAGAAACTAGAGTAGCTTCAGTGTGGACCCTGATTTGCTCTGGGCACACTGTTGATCCCACTTGGAGACTAGCCATACCAGTGTTACCTGGATGGGAGTTTGGAGTGGAACCTTTCTTGGGACAGGCCTTGTCTCCAGTTTGGTGTCCATGCTGTTTACAGCTATGACACCAGGCCTTTTTGGGATCAAAGTTTTTACCCTTGTACCCATTGTTTTGTGAAGAGGCTCTGGGCCCACCCTCCTGTGCAGGTTTTTGGGGGCCTGTAGAAGACTCTTTACTATTTTTAGTTTTGGTTGTCTCATCACCCTTCCCCTGGGGAGTCTTTGTGACCCCTTTCTTTTGGTCACCCCCTGTTGAAGTCTTGGACACCCTTGTCTTGACCCAATGGTCCGCCTTCTTTCCCAATTCTTGGGGAGAAATTGGTCCTAGGTCTACCAGATGCTGATGCAGTTTATCATTGAAACAATTACTTAACAGGTGTTCTTTCACAAATAAATTGTACAGCCCATCATAATTACTTACACCACTGCCTTGAATCCAACCATCTAGTGTTTTCACTGAGTAGTCAACAAAGTCAACCCAGGTCTGGCTCGAGGATTTTTGAGCCCCCCTGAACCTAATCCTGTACTCCTCAGTGGAGAATCCAAAGCCCTCAATCAGGGTACCCTTCATGAGGTCATAAGATTCTGCATCTTGTCCAGAGAGTGTGAGGAGTCTATCCCTACACTTTCCTGTGAACATTTCCCAAAGGAGAGCACCCCAGTGAGATCTGTTCACTTTTCTGGTTACACAAGCCCTCTCAAAAGCTGTGAACCATTTGGTGATGTCATCACCATCTTCATATTTAGTTACAATCCCTTTAGGGATTTTCAACATGTCAGGAGAATCTCTGACCCTATTTATGTTGCTGCCACCATTGATGGGTCCTAGGCCCATCTCTTGTCTTTCCCTCTCTATGGCTAGGATCTGTCTTTCCAAAGCCAATCTTTTGGCCATCCTGGCTAACTGGATGTCCTCTTCACTGGGGCTATCCTCAGTGATTTCAGAGGTGTTGGTCTCTCCTGTGAGGGAACCAGCATCTCTGACTATTATTTTTGGAGTCAGGGTTTGAGGGACCCTGTTCTCCCTAGATAGGACTGGTAGGGGGGAATTGTCCTCCAAGTCACTATCCTCTTCCTCTGAGTTGCCACCCTCAGAGGGGTTGGCCTTTTCAAACTCTGCCAAAAGCTCCTGGAGCTGTATTTTGGTAGGTTTGGGGCCCATTGTTATTTTCTTTATTTTACAGAGTGACCTTAGCTCCCTCATCTTAAGATGGAGGTAAGGTGTGGTGTCGAGTTCCACCACAGTCACATCTGTGCTAGACATTTTGCTTCTAAAAGTTGGAATACTTTTTAAGAATCTACAACTGGTTCTAGAATCTAATTCAAACTTTTACAAACTTTTAAACTCTAAAAGAAATGCTCAACAGGATCTAACACAAGGCCCTAGCAGGTCTTTTAAGAATTTAGAAAACTTTTCAAATTGCAAAAATCAATTTCTAATGACAATTTTGGAATTTGTCGTGTGATCAGGTATTGGCTGAGTAGTCCAGCAAATGCAAAGTCTTGTACCCCACCGCTGATCCACCAATGTAGGAAGTTGGCTCTGTATGTGCTATTTCAAAGTAAGGAATAGCATGCACAGAGTCCAAGGGTTCCCCTTAGAGGTAAAATAGTGGTAAAAATAGATAATACTAATGCTCTATTTTGTGGTAGTGTGGTCGAGCAGTAGGCTTATCCAAGGAGTAGTGTTAAGCATTTGTTGTACATACACAAGACAATAAATGAGGTACACACACTCAGAGACAAATCCAGCCAATAGGTTTTTATATAGAAAAATATCTTTTCTTAGTTTATTTTAAGAACCACAGGTTCAAATTCTACATGTAATATCTCATTCGAAAGGTATTGCAGGTAAGTACTTTAGGAACTTCAAATCATCAAAATTGCATGTATACTTTTCAAGTTATTGACAAATAGCTGTTTTAAAAGTGGACACTTAGTGCAATTTTCACAGTTCCTGGGGGAGGTAAGTTTTTGTTAGTTTTACCAGGTAAGTAGGACACTTACAGGGTTCAGTTCTTGGTCCAAGGTAGCCCACCGTTGGGGGTTCAGAGCAACCCCAAAGTCACCACACCAGCAGCTCAGGGCCGGTCAGGTGCAGAGTTCAAAGTGGTGCCCAAAACACATAGGCTAGAATGGAGAGAAGGGGGTGCCCCGGTTCCGGTCCACTTGCAGGTAAGTACCCGCGTCTTCGGAGGGCAGACCAGGGGGGTTTTGTAGGGCACCGGGGGGGACACAGGTCCACACAGAAATTCCACCCTCAGCAGCGCGGGGGCGGCCGGGTGCAGTGTAGGAACAGGCGTCGGGTTCGCAGTGTTAGTCTATGAGAGATCTCGGGATCTCTTCAGCGCTGCAGGCAGGCAAGGGGGGGATTCCTCGGGGAAACCTCCACTTGGGCAAGGGAGAGGGACTCCTGGGGGTCGCTTCTCCAGTGAAAGTCCGGTCCTTCAGGTCCTGGGGGCTGCGGGTGCAGGGTCTCTCCCAGGCGTCGGGACTTTAGGTTCAAAGAGTCGCGGTCAGGGGAAGCCTCGGGATTCCCTCTGCAGGCGGCGCTGTGGGGGCTCAGGGGGGACAGGTTTTGGTACTCACAGTATCAGAGTAGTCCTGGGGTCCCTCCTGAGGTGTTGGATCGCCACCAGCCGAGTCGGGGTCGCCGGGTGCAGTGTTGCAAGGCTCACGCTTCTTGCGGGGAGCTTGCAGGGTTCTTTAAAGCTGCTGGACACAAAGTTGCAGCTTTTCTTGGAGCAGGTCCGCTGTCCTCGGGAGTTTCTTGTCTTTTCGAAGCAGGGGCAGTCCTCAGAGGATGTCGAGGTCGCTGGTCCCTTTGGAAGGCGTCGCTGGAGCAGGATCTTTGGAAGGCAGGAGACAGGCCGGTGAGTTTCTGGAGCCAAGGCAGTTGTCGTCTTCTGGTCTTCCGCTGCAGGGGTTTTCAGCTAGGCAGTCCTTCTTCTTGTAGTTGCAGGAATCTAATTTTCTAGGGTTCAGGGTAGCCCTTAAATACTAAATTTAAGGGCGTGTTTAGGTCTGGGGGGTTAGTAGCCAATGGCTACTAGCCCTGAGGGTGGGTACACCCTCTTTGTGCCTCCTCCCAAGGGGAGGGGGTCACAATCCTAACCCTATTGGGGGAATCCTCCATCTGCAAGATGGAGGATTTCTAAAAGTCAGAGTCACCTCAGCTCAGGACACCTTAGGGGCTGTCCTGACTGGCCAGTGACTCCTCCTTGTTTTTCTCATTATTTTCTCCGGCCTTGCCGCCAAAAGTGGGGCCTGGCCGGAGGGGGCGGGCAACTCGTGTCCTGCTGGGTTGGCACAAAGGAGGTGAGCCTTTGAGGCTCACCGCCAGGTGTGACAATTCCTGCCTGGGGGAGGTGTTAGCATCTCCACCCAGTGCAGGCTTTGTTACTGGCCTCAGAGTGACAAAGGCACTCTCCCCATGGGGCCAGCAACATGTCTCGGTTTGTGGCAGGCTGCTAAAACTAGTCAGCCTACACAGATAGTCGGTTAAGTTTCAGGGGGCACCTCTAAGGTGCCCTCTGTGGTGTATTTTACAATAAAATGTACACTGGCATCAGTGTGCATTTATTGTGCTGAGAAGTTTGATACCAAACTTCCCAATTTTCAGTGTAGCCATTATGGTGCTGTGGAGTTCGTGTTTGACAGACTCCCAGACCATATACTCTTATGGCTACCCTGCACTTACAATGTCTAAGGTTTTATTTAGACACTGTAGGGGTACCATGCTCATGCACTGGTACCCTCACCTATGGTATAGTGCACCCTGCCTTAGGGCTGTAAGGCCTGCTAGAGGGGTGTCTTACCTATACTGCATAGGCAGTGAGAGGCTGGCATGGCACCCTGAGGGGAGCGCCATGTCGACTTACTCGTTTTGTCCTCACTAGCACACACAAGCTGGCAAGCAGTGTGTCTGTGCTGAGTGAGAGGTCTCCAGGGTGGCATAAGACATGCTGCAGCCCTTAGAGACCTTCCTTGGCATCAGGGCCCTTGGTACTAGAAGTACCAGTTACAAGGGACTTATCTGGATGCCAGGGTCTGCCAATTGTGGACACAAAAGTACAGGTTAGGGAAAGAACACTGGTGCTGGGGCCTGGTTAGCAGGCCTCAGCACACTTTCAATTGTAAACATAGCATCAGCAAAGGCAAAAAGTCAGGGGGCAACCATGCCAAGGAGGCATTTCCTTACACACAGCATGTGAATGTAGAAAAGATTCAAGCTGCAAAATGAGTTTCTTACCTGTAGTTGTAGTTTTGCATCTTAAAGGATTTTCTGAATTCACAAGCGACCCGCCCAACTCACCCGGAAGATGTAAGGAGAAAACAGACTTTGGGGGGGGGGGGGTTTGGGGAGAAGGAGAATCTGAACTCGGTGACCAAGAGTGGGAGCTTCTGGAGGAAGGTGTACAAAGTCACAGGAGGCAGCAAATGTGTACCCTTTGACGCCCAATGTAGGAAGTTGGCTCTGTATGTGCTATTTCAAAGTAAGGAATAGCATGCACAGAGTCCAAGGGTTCCCCTTAGAGGTAAAATAGTGGTAAAAAGAGATAATACTAATGCTCTATTTTGTGGTAGTGTGGTCGAGCAGTAGGCTTATCCAAGGAGTAGTGTTAAGCATTTGTTGTACATACACACAGGCAATAAATGAGGTACACACACTCAGACAAATCCAGCCAATAGGTTTTGTTATAGAAAAATATATTTTCTTAGTTTATTTTAAGAACCACAGGTTCAAATTTTACATGTAATAGCTCTTTTGAAAGGTATTGCAGGTAAGTACTCTAGGAACTTTGAATCATTACTTTAGCATGTATACTTTTCACATAAAACACAATAAGCTGTTTTAAAAGTGGACACACTGCAATTTTCACAGTTCCTGGGGGAGGTAAGTTATTGTTAGTTTCAACAGGTAAGTAAGGCACTTACAGGTTTCAGTTTTTGGTCCAAGGTAGCCCACCGTTGGGGGTTCAGAGCAACCCCAAAGTTATCACACCAGCAGCTCAGGGCCGGTCAGGTGCAAAGGTCAAAGACGTGCCCAAAACACATAGGCTATAATGGAGAGAAGGGGGTGCCCCGGTTCCAGTCTGCCAGCAGGTAAGTACCCGCGTCTTCGGAGGGCAGACCAGGGGGGTTTTGTAGGGCACCGGGGGGGACACAAAGTAGCACAGAAAGTACACCCTCAGCAGCGCGGGGGCTGCCGGGTGCAGTGTGCAAACATGCGTCGGGTTTCCTTCAGTTTTCAATGGGAGACCAAGGGGTCTCTTCAGCGATGCAGGCAAGGGGGGGGGCTCCTCGGGGTAGCCACCACCTGGGCAAGGGAGAGGGCCTCCTGGGGGTCACTCCTGCACAGAAGTTCCGTTTCTTTGGGGGCTGCGGGTGCAGGGTCTTTTCCAGCCGTCGGGAAATGGAGTTCAGACAGTCGCGGTCAGGGGGAGCCTGGGGATTCCCTCTGCAGGCGTCGCTGTGGGGGCTCAGGGGGGACAACTTTGGTTACTCACAGTCGTAGAGTCGCCGGAGGGTCCTCCCTGAGTTGGTTGTTCTCCACCAGTCGAGTCGGGGTCGCCGGGTGCAGTGTTGCAAGTCTCACGCTTCTTGCGGGGAATTGCAGGGGTCCTTAAATCTGCTCCTTGTAACAAAGTTGCAGTTCTTTTGGAGCAGTGCCGCTGTCCTCAGGAGTTTCTTGTCTTTTTCGAAGCAGGGCAGTCCTCAGAGGATTCAGAGGTCGCTGGTCCCTTGGAAAGCGTCGCTGGAGCAGGTTCTTTGGAAGGCAGGAGACAGGCCGGTAAGTCTGGGGCCAAGGCAGTTGGTGTCTTCTGGTCTTCCTCTGCAGGGGTTTGTCAGCTCGGGAGTCCTTCTTCTTGTAGTTGCAGGAATCTAACTCTTTAGGTTCAGGGAAGCCCTTAAATACTAAATTTAAGGGCGTGGTTAGGTCTGGGGGGTTAGTAGCCAATGGCTACTAGCCCTGAGGGTGGGTACACCCTCTTTGTGCCTCCTCCCAAGGGGAGGGGGTCACATCCCTAATCCTATTGGGGGAATCCTCCATCTGCAAGATGGAGGATTTCTAAAAGTTAGTCACCTCAGCTCAGGACACCTTAGGGGCTCTCCTGACTGGCCAGTGACTCCTCCTTGTTGTTCTCATTATTTTCTCCGGCCTTGCCGCCAAAAGTGGGGGCCGGGGCCGGAGGGGGCGGGCAACTCCACCAGCTGGAGTGTCCTGCGGGGCTGTGACAAAGGGGTGAGCCTTTGAGGCTCACCGCCAGGTGTTACAGCTCCTGCCTGGGGGAGGTGTTAGCATCTCCACCCAGTGCAGGCTTTGTTACTGGCCTCAGAGTGACAAAGGCACTCTCCCCATGGGGCCAGCAACATGTCTCTAGTGTGGCAGGCTGCTGGAACCAGTCAGCCTACACAGATAGTCGGTTAAGTTTCAGGGGGCACCTCTAAGGTGCCCTCTGTGGTGTATTTTACAATAAAATGTACACTGGCATCAGTGTGCATTTATTGTGCTGAGAAGTTTGATACCAAACTTCCCAGTTTTCAGTGTAGCCATGATGGTGCTGTGGAGTTCGTGTAAAACAGACTCCCAGACCATATACTCTTATGGCTACCCTGCACTTACAATGTCTAAGGTTTTGCTTAGACACTGTAGGGGCACAGTGCTCATGCACTGGTACCCTCACCTATGGTATAGTGCACCCTGCCTTAGGGCTGTAAGGCCTGCTAGAGGGGTGTCTTACCTATACTGCATAGGCAGTGAGAGGCTGGCATGGCACCCTGAGGGGAGTGCCATGTCGACTTACTCATTTTGTTCTCACTAGCACACACAAGCTGGTAAGCAGTGTGTCTGTGCTGAGTGAGGGGTCTTATTGTGGCATAATACATGCTGCAGCCCTTAGAGACCTTCCCTGGCATCAGGGCCCTTGGTACCAGAGGTACCAGTTACAAGGGACTTATCTGGATGCCAGGGTGTGCCAATTGTGGAATCAAAAGTACAGGTTAGGGAAAGAACACTGGTGCTGGGGCCTGGTTAGCAGGCCTCAGCACACTTTCAATTCAAAACATAGCATCAGCAAAGGCAAAAAGTCAGGGGGTAACCATGCCAAGGAGGCATTTCCTTACACAACCCCCCCCCCCAAACGAAAGAGGATGAGACTAACCTTTCCCAAGAGAGTCTTCATTTTCTAAGTGGAAGAACCTGGAAAGGCCATCTGCATTGGCATGGGCAGTCCCAGGTCTGTGTTCCACTATAAAGTCCATTCCCTGTAGGGAGATGGACCACCTCAACAGTTCTGGATTTTCACCTTTTATTTGCATCAGCCATCTGAGAGGTCTGTGGTCAGTCTGAACTAGGAAGTGAGTACCAAAGAGGTATGGTCTCAGCTTCTTCAGGGACCAAACCACAGCAAAGGCCTCCCTCTCAATGGCACTCCAACGCTGCTCCCTGGGGAGTAACCTCCTGCTAATGAAAGCAACAGGCTGGTCAAGGCCATCATCATTTGTTTGGGACAAAACTGCCCCTATCCCATGTTCAGAGGCATCTGTTTGCACAATGAATTGCTTGGAGTAATCTGGAGCTTTTAGAACTGGTGCTGTGCACATAGCTTGCTTCAGGGTGTCAAAGGCCTGTTGGCATTCTACAGTCCAGTTTACTTTCTTGGGCATTTTCTTGGAGGTGAGTTCTGTGAGGGCTGTCACAATGGATCCATATCCCTTCACAAACCTCCTATAGTACCCAGTCAAGCCAAGGAATGCCCTGACTGGAGTCTGGGTTTTTGGAGCTGCCCAGTCCAGAATAGTCTGGATCTTAGGCTGGAGTGGCTGAACTTGGCCTCCACCTACAAGGTGTCCCTAGTAAACCACAGTTCCCTGCCCTATCTGGCATTTGGATGCCTTGATAGAGAGGCCTGCAGATTGCAGGGCCTTCAAAACCTTCTTCAGGTGGACCAGGTGATCCTGCCAGGTGGAGCTGAAGACAGCAATATTATCCAGATAAGCTGCACTAAAGGATTCCAACCCAGCAAGGACTTGATTCACCAACCTTTGGAAAGTGGCAGGGGCATTCTTTAAACCAAAGGGCATTACAGTGAACTGATAATGCCCATCCGGTGTGGAGAATGCTGTCTTTTCTTTTGCTCCAGGGGCCATTTTGATTTGCCAGTACCCTGCTGTTAAGTCAAAGGTACTTAAGAATTTGGCAGCCCCTAATTTGTCTATTAGCTCATCAGCTCTAGGAATGGGATGAGCATCTGTCTTGGTGACAGAATTGAGACCTCAGTAGTCCACACAAAACCTCATCTCTCTCTTTCCTTCTTTGGTGTGAGGTTTGGGGACTAAGACCACTGGGCTAGCCCAGGGGCTGTCGGAGTACTCAATTACTCCCAATTCCAGCATCTTGTGGACTTCCACCTTGATGCTTTCCTTAACTTGGTCAGACTGTCTAAACATTTTGTTTTTGACAGGCATGCTGTCTCCTGTGTCCACATCATGGGTACACAGGTGTGTCTGACCAGGGGTTAGGGAAAAGAGTTCAGCAAACTGCTGCAGGACCTTCCTGCAGTCAGACTGCTGTTGGCTAGAGAGGGTGTCTGAGTAGATCACTCCATCTACTGAGCCATCTTTAGGGTCTGATGAGAGGAGATCAGGGAGAGGTTCACTCTCAGCTTCCTGGTCCTCATCTGTTACCATCAACAGATTTACATCAGCCCTGTCATGGAAGAGCTTAAGGCGGTTCACATGGATCACCCTCTTGGGGCTCCTGCTTGTGCCCAGGTCCACCAGGTAGGTGACCTGACTCTTCCTCTCTAGTACTGGGTAAGGGCCACTCCATTTGTCCTGAAGTGCCCTGGGAGCCACAGGCTCCAGAACCCAGACTTTCTGCCCTGGTTGAAATTCCACCAGTGCAGCCTTTTGGTCATACCACAACTTCTGGAGTTGTTGGCTGGCCTCAAGGTTTTTACTTGCCTTTTCCATGTACTCTGCCATCCTTGAGCGAAGGCCAAGTACATAGTCCACTATGTCTTGTTTAGGCTCATGAAGAGGTCTCTCCCAGCCTTCTTTAACAAGAGCAAGTGGTCCCCTTACAGGGTGGCCAAACAGAAGTTCAAAGGGTGAGAATCCTACTCCCTTCTGAGGCACCTCTCTGTAAGCGAAAAGCAGACATGGCAGGAGGACATCCCATCTCCTTTTGAGTTTTTCTGGGAGCCCCATGATCATGCCCTTTAATGTCTTGTTGAATCTCTCAACAAGGCCATTAGTTTGTGGATGATATGGTGTAGTGAATTTGTAAGTCACTCCACACTCATGCCACATGTGTTTTAGGTATGCTGACATGAAGTTGGTACCTCTGTCAGACACCACCTCCTTAGGGAAACCCACTCTGGTAAAGATACCAATGAGGGCCTTGGCTACTGCAGGGGCAGTAGTCGACCTAAGGGGAATAGCTTCAGGATACCTAGTAGCATGATCCACTACTACTAGGATGTACATATTTCCTGAGGCTGTGGGAGGTTCTAGTGGACCAACTATGTCCACACCCACTCTTTCAAAGGGGACCCCCACCACTGGAAGTGGAATGAGGGGGGCCTTTGGATGCCCACCTGTCTTACCACTGGATTGACAGGTGGGGCAGGAGAGGCAAAACTCCTTAACCTTCTGGGACATATTGGGCCAGTAGAAGTGGTTGACTAACCTCTCCCACGTCTTGGTTTGTCCCAAATGCCCAGCAAGGGGAATATCATGGGCTAAGGTCAGGATAAACTCTCTGAAACTCTGAGGCACTACCACTCTCCTAGTGGCACCAGGTTTGGGATCTCTTGCCTCAGTGTACAGGAGTCCATCTTCCCAATAGACCCTATGTGTTCCATTTTTCTTGCCTTTGGACTCTTCCGCAGCTTGCTGCCTAAGGCCTTCAAGAGAGGGACAGGTTTCTTGTCCCTTACACAACTCTTCCCTTGAGGGTCCCCCTGGGCCCAAGAGCTCAACCTGATAAGGTTCCAGCTCCATAGGCTCAGTTCCCTCAGAGGGCAGAACTTCTTCCTGAGAGGAGAGGTTCTCTTTTTGGTGTTGTGTTGCAGCTGGTTTCCCAGCTGACTTTCCTTTCCTCTTGGTAGGCTGGGCCATTTTTCCAGACTCCAGCTCTACTTTTTCACCCTGTGCCTTGCACTGTGCCCTAGTCTTGACACACACCAGTTCAGGGATACCCAGCATGGCTGCATGGGTTTTCAGTTCTACCTCAGCCCATGCTGAGGACTCCAGGTCGTTTCCAAGCAAACAGTCTACTGGGATATTTGAGGAGACCACCACCTGTTTCAGGCCATTGACCCCTCCCCACTCTAAAGTTACCATAGCCATGGGATGTACTTTAGTCTGATTGTCAGCGTTGGTGACTGGATAAGTTTGTCCAGTCAGGTATTGGCCAGGGGAAACCAGTTTCTCTGTCACCATGGTGACACTGGCACCTGTATCCCTCAGGCCCTCTACACTTGTCCCATTAATTAAGAGCTGCTGCCTGTATTTTTGCATGTTAGGGGGCCAGGCAGCCAGTGTGGCTAAATCCACCCCACCCTCAGAGACTAATGTAGCTTCAGTGTGACACCTGATTTGCTCTGGGCACACTGTTGATCCCACTTGGAGACTGGCCATTCCAGTTTTAGCTCAGACTGACTACAGTTACGACACCAGGCCTTTTTGGGATCAAAGTTTTTACCCTTGTACCCAGAATTGTTTTGTGAAGAGGCTCTGGGCCCACCCTCCTGTGCAGGTTTTTGGGGGCCTGTAGAAGACTCTTTACTATTTTTATTTTTGGCTGTCTCACCACCTTTCCCCTGGGGAGGTTTTGTGACCCCTTTCTTTTGGTCACCCCCTGTGGAAGTTTTGGACACCCTAGTCTTGACCCAATGGTCTGCCTTCTTTCCCAATTCTTGGGGACAAATTGGTCCTAGGTCCACCAGATGCTGATGCAGTTTATCATTGAAACAATTACTTAATAGGTGTTCTTTCACAAATAAATTGTACAGCCCATCATAATCATTTACACCATTGCCTTGAATCCAACCATCTAGTGTTTTTACTGAGTAGTCTACAAAGTCAACCCAGGTCTGGCTCGAGGATTTTTGAGCCCCCCTGAATCTAATCCTATACTCCTCAGTGGAGAATCCAAAGCCCTCAATCAGGGTACCTGTAAAGAAATGGCTCCTTGTTGCAGTTACCCCCCACTTTTTGCCTGATACTGATGCTGACTTGACTGAGAAGTGTGCTGGGACCCTGCTAACCAGGCCCCAGCACCAGTGTTCTTTCACCTAAAATGTACCATTGTTTCCAAAATTGGCACAACCCTGGCACCTAGGTAAGTCCCTTGTAACTGGTACCCCTGGTACCAAGGGCCCTGATGCCAGGGAAGGTCTCTAAGGGCTGCAGCATGTCTTATGCCACCCTAGGGACCCCTCACTCAGCACAGACACACTGCTTGCCAGCTTGTGTGTGCTGATGGGGAGAAAATGACTAAGTCGACATGGCACTCCCCTCAGGGTGCCATGCCAACCTCCCACTGCCTGTGCCATAGGTAAGTCACCCCTCTAGTAGGCCTTACAGCCCTAAGGCAGGGTGCACTATACCACAGGTGAGGGCATATGTGCATGAGCACTATGCCCCTACAGTGTCTAAGCAAAACCTTAGACATTGTAAGTGCAGGGTAGCCATAAGAGTATATGGGCTGGGAGTCTGTCAAAAACGAACTCCACAGCTCCATAATGGCTACACTGAATACTGGGAAGTTTAGTATCAAACTTCTCAGAATAATAAACCCACACTGATGCCAGTGTTGGATTTATTAAAAAATGCACACAGAGGGCATCTTAGAGATACCCCCTGTATTTTACCCAATTGTTCAGTGCAGGACTGACTGGTCTGTGCCAGCCTGCTGCTGAGAGACGAGTGTCTGACCTCATGCGGTGAGAGCCTTTGTGCTCTCTGAGGACAGAAACAAAGCCTGCTCTGGGTGGAGGTGCTTCACACCTCCCCCCTGCAGGAACTGTAACACTTAGCAGTGAGCTTCAAAGGCTCAAGCTTCGTGTTACAATGCCCCAGGGCACTCCAGCTAGTGGAGATGCCCGCCTCCTGGACCCAGCCCCCACTTTTGGCGGCAAGTCCAGGAGAGATAATGAGAAAAACAAGGAGGAGTCACTGGCCAGTCAGGACAGCCCCTAAGGTGTCCTGAGCTGAGGTGACTCTAACTTTTAGAAATCCTCCATCTTGCAGATGGAGGATTCCCCCAATAGGATTAGGGATGTGACCCCCTCCCCTTGGGAGGAGGCACAAAGAGGGTGTACTCACCCTCAGGGCTAGTAGCCATTGGCTACTAACCCCCCAGACCTAAACACGCCCTTAAATTTAGTATTTAAGGGCTCTCCCTGAACCTAGAAATTAGATTCCTGCAACAACAAGAAGAAGGACTGCCTAGCTGAAAACCCCTGCAGAGGAAGACCAGAAGACGACAACTGCCTTGGCTCCAGAAACTCACCGGCCTGTCTCCTGCCTTCCAAAGATCCTGCTCCAGCGACGCCTTCCAAAGGGACCAGCGACCTCGACATCCTCTGAGGACTGCCCCTGCTTCGAAAAGACAAGAAACTCCCGAGGACAGCGGACCTGCTCCAAGAAAAGCTGCAACTTTGTTTCCAGCAGCTTTAAAGAACCCTGCAAGCTCCCCGCAAGAAGCGTGAGACTTGCAACACTGCACCCGGCGACCCCGACTCGGCTGGTGGCGATCCAACACCTCAGGAGGGACCCCAGGACTACTCTGATACTGTGAGTACCAAAACCTGTCCCCCCTGAGCCCCCACAGCGCCGCCTGCAGAGGGAATCCCGAGGCTTCCCCTGACCGCGACTCTTTGAACCTAAAGTCCCGACGCCTGGGAGAGACCCTGCACCCGCAGCCCCCAGGACCTGAAGGACCGGACTGTCACTGGAGAAGTGACCCCCAGGAGTCCCTCTCCCTTGCCCAAGTGGAGGTTTCCCCGAGGAATCCCCCCCTTGCCTGCCTGCAGCGCTGAAGAGATCCCGAGATCTCTCATAGACTAACATTGCGAACCCGACGCTTGTTTCTACACTGCACCCGGCCGCCCCCGCGCCGCTGAGGGTGAAATTTCTGTGTGGACTTGTGTCCCCCCCGGTGCCCTACAAAACCCCCCTGGTCTGCCCTCCGAAGACGCGGGTACTTACCTGCAAGCAGACCGGAACCGGGGCACCCCCTTCTCTCCATTCTAGCCTATGTGTTTTGGGCACCACTTTGAACTCTGCACCTGACCGGCCCTGAGCTGCTGGTGTGGTGACTTTGGGGTTGCTCTGAACCCCCAACGGTGGGCTACCTTGGACCAAGAACTAAGCCCTGTAAGTGTCTTACTTACCTGGTTAACCTAACAAATACTTACCTCCCCTAGGAACTGTGAAAATTGCACTAAGTGTCCACTTTTAAAACAGCTATTTGTGAATAACTTGAAAAGTATACATGCAATTTTGATGATTTGAAGTTCCTAAAGTACTTACCTGCAATACCTTTCGAATGAGATATTACATGTAGAATTTGAACCTGTGGTTCTTAAAATAAACTAAGAAAAGATATTTTTCTATACAAAAACCTATTGGCTGGATTTGTCTCTGAGTGTGTGTACCTCATTTATTGTCTATGTACAACAAATGCTTAACACTACTCCTTGGATAAGCCTACTGCTCGACCACACTACCACAAAATAGAGCATTAGTATTCTCTTTTTACCACTATTTTACCTCTAAGGGGAACCCTTGGACTCTGTGCATGCTATTCCTTACTTTGAAATAGCACATACAGAGCCAACTTCCTACATTGGTGGATCAGCGGTGGGGTACAAGACTTTGCATTTGCTGGACTACTCAGCCAATACCTGATCACACGACAAATTCCAAAATTGTCATTAGAAATTGATTTTTGCAATTTGAAAAGTTTTCTAAATTCTTAAAAGACCTGCTAGGGCCTTGTGTTAGATCCTGTTTAGCATTTCTTTTAGAGTTTAAAAGTTTGTAAAAGTTTGAATTAGATTCTAGAACCAGTTGTAGATTCTTAAAAAGTATTCCAACTTTTAGAAGCAAAATGTCTAGCACAGAGGTGACTGTGGTGGAACTCGACACCACACCTTACCTCCATCTTAAGATGAGGGAGCTAAGGTCACTCTGTAAAATAAAGAAAATAACAATGGGCCCCAAACCTACCAAAATACAGCTCCAGGAGCTTTTGGCAGAGTTTGAAAAGGCCAACCCCTCTGAGGGTGGCAACTCAGAGGAAGAGGATAGTGACTTGGAGGACAATTCCCTCCTACCAGTCCTATCTAGGGAGAACAGGGTCCCTCAAACCCTGACTCCTAAAATAATAGTCAGAGATGCTGGTTCCCTCACAGGAGAGACCAACACCTCTGAAATCACTGAGGATAGCCCCAGTGAAGAGGACATCCAGTTAGCCAGGATGGCCAAAAGATTGGCTTTGGAAAGACAGATCCTAGCCATAGAGAGGGAAAGACAAGAGATGGGCCTAGGACCCATCAATGGTGGCAGCAACATAAATAGGGTCAGAGATTCTCCTGACATGTTGAAAATCCCTAAAGGGATTGTAACTAAATATGAAGATGGTGATGACATCACCAAATGGTTCACAGCTTTTGAGAGGGCTTGTGTAACCAGAAAAGTGAACAGATCTCACTGGGGTGCTCTCCTTTGGGAAATGTTCACAGGAAAGTGTAGGGATAGACTCCTCACACTCTCTGGACAAGATGCAGAATCTTATGACCTCATGAAGGGTACCCTGATTGAGGGCTTTGGATTCTCCACTGAGGAGTATAGGATTAGATTCAGGGGGGCTCAAAAATCCTCGAGCCAGACCTGGGTTGACTTTGTAGACTACTCAGTGAAAACACTAGATGGTTGGATTCAAGGCAGTGGTGTAAGTAATTATGATGGGCTGTACAATTTATTTGTGAAAGAACACCTGTTAAGTAATTGTTTCAATGATAAACTGCATCAGCATCTGGTAGACCTAGGACCAATTTCTCCCCAAGAATTGGGAAAGAAGGCGGACCATTGGGTCAAGACAAGGGTGTCCAAGACTTCAACAGGGGGTGACCAAAAGAAAGGGGTCACAAAGACTCCCCAGGGGAAGGGTGATGAGACAACCAAAACTAAAAATAGTCAAGAGTCTTCTACAGGCCCCCAAAAACCTGCACAGGAGGCTGGGCCCAGAGCCTCTTCACAAAACAATGGGTACAAGGGTAAAAACTTTGATCCCAAAAAGGCCTGGTGTCATAGCTGTAAACAGCATGGACACCAAACTGGAGACAAGGCCTGTCCCAAGAAAGGTTCCACTCCAAACTCCCATCCAGGTAACACTGGTATGGCTAGTCTCCAAGTGGGATCAACAGTGTGCCCAGAGCAAATCAGGGTCCACACTGAAGCTACTCTAGTTTCTGAGGGTGGGGTGGATTTAGCCACACTAGCTGTCTGGCCGCCTAACATGCAAAAATACAGACAGCAACTCTTAATTAATGGGACTAGAATAGAGGGCCTGAGGGATACAGGTGCCAGTGTCACCATGGTGACAGAGAAACTGGTTTCCCCTGGCCAATACCTGACTGGAAAAACTTACACAGTCACCAACGCTGACAATCAGAGAAAAGTACATCCCATGGCAATGGTTACTTTAGAATGGGGAGGGGTCAATGGCCTGAAACAGGTGGTGGTCTCCTCAAATATCCCAGTGGACTGTCTGCTTGGAAATGACCTGGAGTCCTCAGCATGGGCTGAGGTAGAACTAAAAACCCATGCAGCAATGCTGGGTATCCCTGAACTGGTGTGTGTGAAAACAAGAGCACAGTGCAAGGCACAGGGTGAACAAGTAGAGCTGGAGTCTGGAAGAATGGCCCAGCCTACCAAGAGAACAGGAAAGTCAGTTGGGAGACCAACTGCAACACAGCAAAAGAAAGGGAACCTCTCTTCTGAGGAAGAAGTTCTGCCCTCTGAGGGAACTGAGCCTTTGGAGCTTGAACCTTATCAGGTTGAGCTCTTAGGCCCAGGGGGACCCTCAAGGGAGGAGCTGTGTAAGGGACAAGAAACCTGTCCCTCTCTTGAAGGCCTTAGGCAGCAAGCTGCTGAAGAGTCCAAAGGCAAGAAAAATGGAACGCATAGGGTCTATTGGGAAGATGGACTCCTGTACACTGAGGCCAGAGACCCCAAACCTGGTGCCACTAGGAGAGTGGTAGTGCCTCAGCTGTTCAGGAAGTTCATCCTAACATTGGCCCATGACATTCCCCTTGCTGGACATTTGGGACAAACCAAGACGTGGGAGAGGTTAGTCAACCACTTCTACTGGCCCAATATGTCCAACATGGTTAAGGAGTTTTGCCTCTCCTGCCCCACCTGTCAAGCCAGTGGTAAGACAGGTGGGCATCCAAAGGCCCCCCTCATTCCACTTCCAGTGGTGGGGGTTCCCTTTGAAAGAGTGGGTGTGGACATAGTTGGTCCACTAGAACCTCCCACAGCCTCAGGAAATATGTATATCCTGGTAGTAGTGGATCATGCTACCAGGTATCCTGAAGCTATTCCCCTTAGGTCGACTACTGCCCCTGCAGTAGCCAAGGCCCTCATTGGTATCTTTACCAGAGTGGGTTTCCCTAAGGAGGTGGTGTCTGACAGAGGTACCAACTTCATGTCAGCATACCTAAAGCACATGTGGAATGAGTGTGGAGTGACTTATAAATTCACTACACCATACCATCCACAAACTAATGGCTTGGTTGAGAGATTCAACAAGACATTAAAAGGCATGATCATGGGGCTCCCAGAAAAACTCAAAAGGAGATGGGATGTCCTCTTGCCATGCCTGCTTTTCGCTTACAGAGAGGTGCCACAGAAGGGAGTAGGATTCTCACCCTTTGAACTTCTGTTTGGTCATCCTGTAAGGGGACCACTTGCCCTTGTTAAAGAAGGCTGGGAGAGACCTCTCCATGAGCCAAAACAAGACATAGTGGACTATGTACTTGGCCTTCGCTCTAGAATGGCAGAGTACATGGAAAAGGCAACCAAAAACCTTGAGGCCAGCCAACAGCTCCAGAAGTTTTGGTATGACCAAAAGGCTGCACTGGTTGAGTTCCAACCAGGGCAGAAAGTCTGGGTTCTGGAGCCTGTGGCTCCCAGGGCACTCCAGGACAAATGGAGTGGCCCTTACCCAGTACTAGAGAGGAAGAGTCAGGTCACCTACTTGGTGGACCTGGGCACAAGCAGGAGCCCCAAGAGGGTGATCCATGTAAACCGCCTTAAGCTCTTCCACGACAGGGCTGATGTCAATCTGTTGATGGTAACAGATGAGGATCAGGAGGCAGAGAGTGAACCTCTCCCTGATCTTCTGTCATCAGACCCAAAAGATGGTACAGTAGATGGAGTGATCTACTCAGACACCCTCTCTGGCCAACAGCAAGCTGATTGTAGGAGAGTCCTACAACAGTTTCCTGAACTCTTCTCCTTAACCCCTGGTCAGACACACCTGTGTACCCATGATGTGGACACAGGAGACAGCATGCCTGTCAAGAACAAAATCTTCAGACAGTCTGACCATGTTAAGGAAAGCATCAAGGTGGAAGTCCACAAGATGCTGGAATTGGGAGTGATTGAGCGCTCTGACAGCCCCTGGGCTAGCCCAGTGGTCTTAGTCCCCAAACCTCACACCAAAGATGGAAAGAAAGAGATGAGGTTTTGTGTGGACTACAGAGGGCTCAATTCTGTCACCAAGACAGATGCCCATCCAATTCCAAGAGCTGATGAGCTCATTGATAAATTAGGTGCTGCCAAATTTCTAAGTACCTTTGACTTGACAGCAGGGTACTGGCAAATAAAAATGGCACCTGGAGCAAAAGAAAAGACAGCATTCTCCACACCTGATGGGCATTATCAGTTTACTGTTATGCCCTTTGGTTTAAAGAATGCCCCTGCCACCTTCCAAAGGTTGGTGAATCAAGTCCTTGCTGGCTTGGAGTCCTTTAGCACAGCTTATCTTGATGATATTGCTGTCTTTAGCTCCACCTGGCAGGATCACCTGGTCCACCTGAGGAAGGTTTTGAAGGCTCTGCAATCTGCAGGCCTCTCTATCAAGGCATCCAAATGCCAGATAGGGCAGGGAACTGTGGTTTACTTGGGCCACCTTGTAGGTGGAGGCCAAGTTCAGCCACTCCAACCCAAGATCCAGACTATTCTGGACTGGGTAGCTCCAAAAACCCAGACTCAAGTCAGGGCAGTCCTTGGCTTGACTGGGTATTACAGGAGGTTTGTGAAGGGATATGGATCCATTGTGACAGCCCTCACTGAACTCACCTCCAAGAAAATGCCCAAGAAAGTAAACTGGACTGTGGAATGCCAACAGGCCTTTGACACCCTGAAACAGGCAATGTGCTCAGCACCAGTTCTAAAAGCTCCAGATTATTCTAAGCAGTTCATTGTGCAGACTGATGCCTCTGAACATGGGATAGGGGCAGTTTTGTCCCAAACAAATGATGATGGCCTTGACCAGCCTGTTGCTTTCATTAGCAGGAGGTTACTCCCCAGGGAGCAGCGTTGGAGTGCCATTGAGAGGGAGGCCTTTGCTGTGGTTTGGTCCCTGAAGAAGCTGAGACCATACCTCTTTGGGACTCACTTCCTAGTTCAAACTGACCACAGACCTCTCAAATGGCTGATGCAAATGAAAGGTGAAAATCCTAAACTGTTGAGGTGGTCCATCTCCCTACAGGGAATGGACTTTATAGTGGAACACAGACCTGGGACTGCCCATGCCAATGCAGATGGCCTTTCCACGTTCTTCCACTTAGAAAATGAAGACTCTCTTGGGAAAGGTTAGTCTCATCCTCTTTCGTTTGGGGGGGGGTTGTGTAAGGAAATGCCTCCTTGGCATGGTTGCCCCCTGACTTTTTGCCTTTGCTGATGCTATGTTTACAATTGAAAGTGTGCTGAGGCCTGCTAACCAGGCCCCAGCACCAGTGTTCTTTCCCTAACCTGTACTTTTGTATCCACAATTGGCAGACCCTGGCATCCAGATAAGTCCCTTGTAACTGGTACTTCTAGTACCAAGGGCCCTGATGCCAAGGAAGGTCTCTAAGGGCTGCAGCATGTCTTATGCCACCCTGGAGACCTCTCACTCAGCACAGACACACTGCTTGCCAGCTTGTGTGTGCTAGTGAGGACAAAACGAGTAAGTCGACATGGCACTCCCCTCAGGGTGCCATGCCAGCCTCTCACTGCCTATGCAGTATAGGTAAGACACCCCTCTAGCAGGCCTTACAGCCCTAAGGCAGGGTGCACTATACCATAGGTGAGGGTACCAGTGCATGAGCATGGTACCCCTACAGTGTCTAAATAAAACCTTAGACATTGTAAGTGCAGGGTAGCCATAAGAGTATATGGTCTGGGAGTCTGTCAAACACGAACTCCACAGCACCATAATGGCTACACTGAAAACTGGGAAGTTTGGTATCAAACTTCTCAGCACAATAAATGCACACTGATGCCAGTGTACATTTTATTGTAAAATACACCACAGAGGGCACCTTAGAGGTGCCCCCTGAAACTTAACCGACTATCTGTGTAGGCTGACTAGTTTTAGCAGCCTGCCACAAACCGAGACATGTTGCTGGCCCCATGGGGAGAGTGCCTTTGTCACTCTGAGGCCAGTAACAAAGCCTGCACTGGGTGGAGATGCTAACACCTCTCCCAGGCAGGAATTGTCACACCTGGCGGTGAGCCTCAAAGGCTCACCTCCTTTGTGCCAACCCAGCAGGACACTCCAGCTAGTGGAGTTGCCCGCCCCCTCCGGCCAGGCCCCACTTTTGGCGGCAAGGCCGGAGAAAATAATGAGAATAACAAGGAGGAGTCACTGGCCAGTCAGGACAGCCCCTAAGGTGTCCTGAGCTGAGGGGACTCTAACTTTTAGAAATCCTCCATCTTGCAGATGGAGGATTCCCCCAATAGGGTTAGGATTGTGACCCCCTCCCCTTGGGAGGAGGCACAAAGAGGGTGTACCCACCCTCAGGGCTAGTAGCCATTGGCTACTAACCCCCCAGACCTAAACACACCCTTAAATTTAGTATTTAAGGGCTACCCTGAACCCTAGAAAATTGAGATTCCTGTAACTACAAGAAGAAGGACTGCCTAGCTGAAAACCCCTGCAGAGGAAGACCAGAAGACGACAACTGCCTTGGCTCCAGAAACTCACCGGCCTGTCTCCTGCCTTCCAAAGATCCTGCTCCAGCGACGCCTTCCAAAGGGACCAGCGACCTCGACATCCTCTGAGGACTGCCCCTGCTTCGAAAAGACAAGAAACTCCCGAGGACAGCGGACCTGCTCCAAGAAAAGCTGCAACTTTGTTTCCAGCAGCTTTAAAGAACCCTGCAAGCTCCCCGCAAGAAGCGTGAGACTTGCAACACTGCACCCGGCGACCCCGACTCGGCTGGTGGCGATCCAACACCTCAGGAGGGACCCCAGGACTACTCTGATACTGTGAGTACCAAAACCTGTCCCCCCTGAGCCCCCACAGCGCCGCCTGCAGAGGGAATCCCGAGGCTTCCCCTGACCGCGACTCTTTGAACCTAAAGTCCCGACGCCTGGGAGAGACCCTGCACCCGCAGCCCCCAGGACCTGAAGGACCGGACTGTCACTGGAGAAGTGACCCCCAGGAGTCCCTCTCCCTTGCCCAAGTGGAGGTTTCCCCGAGGAATCCCCCCCTTGCCTGCCTGCAGCGCTGAAGAGATCCCGAGATCTCTCATAGACTAACATTGCGAACCCGACGCTTGTTTCTACACTGCACCCGGCCGCCCCCGCGCCGCTGAGGGTGAAATTTCTGTGTGGACTTGTGTCCCCCCCGGTGCCCTACAAAACCCCCCTGGTCTGCCCTCCGAAGACGCGGGTACTTACCTGCAAGCAGACCGGAACCGGGGCACCCCCTTCTCTCCATTCTAGCCTATGTGTTTTGGGCACCACTTTGAACTCTGCACCTGACCGGCCCTGAGCTGCTGGTGTGGTGACTTTGGGGTTGCTCTGAACCCCCAACGGTGGGCTACCTTGGACCAAGAACTAAGCCCTGTAAGTGTCTTACTTACCTGGTTAACCTAACAAATACTTACCTCCCCTAGGAACTGTGAAAATTGCACTAAGTGTCCACTTTTAAAACAGCTATTTGTGAATAACTTGAAAAGTATACATGCAATTTTGATGATTTGAAGTTCCTAAAGTACTTACCTGCAATACCTTTCGAATGAGATATTACATGTAGAATTTGAACCTGTGGTTCTTAAAATAAACTAAGAAAAGATATTTTTCTATACAAAAACCTATTGGCTGGATTTGTCTCTGAGTGTGTGTACCTCATTTATTGTCTATGTACAACAAATGCTTAACACTACTCCTTGGATAAGCCTACTGCTCGACCACACTACCACAAAATAGAGCATTAGTATTCTCTTTTTACCACTATTTTACCTCTAAGGGGAACCCTTGGACTCTGTGCATGCTATTCCTTACTTTGAAATAGCACATACAGAGCCAACTTCCTACATTGGTGGATCAGCGGTGGGGTACAAGACTTTGCATTTGCTGGACTACTCAGCCAATACCTGATCACACGACAAATTCCAAAATTGTCATTAGAAATTGATTTTTGCAATTTGAAAAGTTTTCTAAATTCTTAAAAGACCTGCTAGGGCCTTGTGTTAGATCCTGTTTAGCATTTCTTTTAGAGTTTAAAAGTTTGTAAAAGTTTGAATTAGATTCTAGAACCAGTTGTAGATTCTTAAAAAGTATTCCAACTTTTAGAAGCAAAATGTCTAGCACAGAGGTGACTGTGGTGGAACTCGACACCACACCTTACCTCCATCTTAAGATGAGGGAGCTAAGGTCACTCTGTAAAATAAAGAAAATAACAATGGGCCCCAAACCTACCAAAATACAGCTCCAGGAGCTTTTGGCAGAGTTTGAAAAGGCCAACCCCTCTGAGGGTGGCAACTCAGAGGAAGAGGATAGTGACTTGGAGGACAATTCCCTCCTACCAGTCCTATCTAGGGAGAACAGGGTCCCTCAAACCCTGACTCCTAAAATAATAGTCAGAGATGCTGGTTCCCTCACAGGAGAGACCAACACCTCTGAAATCACTGAGGATAGCCCCAGTGAAGAGGACATCCAGTTAGCCAGGATGGCCAAAAGATTGGCTTTGGAAAGACAGATCCTAGCCATAGAGAGGGAAAGACAAGAGATGGGCCTAGGACCCATCAATGGTGGCAGCAACATAAATAGGGTCAGAGATTCTCCTGACATGTTGAAAATCCCTAAAGGGATTGTAACTAAATATGAAGATGGTGATGACATCACCAAATGGTTCACAGCTTTTGAGAGGGCTTGTGTAACCAGAAAAGTGAACAGATCTCACTGGGGTGCTCTCCTTTGGGAAATGTTCACAGGAAAGTGTAGGGATAGACTCCTCACACTCTCTGGACAAGATGCAGAATCTTATGACCTCATGAAGGGTACCCTGATTGAGGGCTTTGGATTCTCCACTGAGGAGTATAGGATTAGATTCAGGGGGGCTCAAAAATCCTCGAGCCAGACCTGGGTTGACTTTGTAGACTACTCAGTGAAAACACTAGATGGTTGGATTCAAGGCAGTGGTGTAAGTAATTATGATGGGCTGTACAATTTATTTGTGAAAGAACACCTGTTAAGTAATTGTTTCAATGATAAACTGCATCAGCATCTGGTAGACCTAGGACCAATTTCTCCCCAAGAATTGGGAAAGAAGGCGGACCATTGGGTCAAGACAAGGGTGTCCAAGACTTCAACAGGGGGTGACCAAAAGAAAGGGGTCACAAAGACTCCCCAGGGGAAGGGTGATGAGACAACCAAAACTAAAAATAGTCAAGAGTCTTCTACAGGCCCCCAAAAACCTGCACAGGAGGGTGGGCCCAGAGCCTCTTCACAAAACAATGGGTACAAGGGTAAAAACTTTGATCCCAAAAAGGCCTGGTGTCATAGCTGTAAACAGCATGGACACCAAACTGGAGACAAGGCCTGTCCCAAGAAAGGTTCCACTCCAAACTCCCATCCAGGTAACACTGGTATGGCTAGTCTCCAAGTGGGATCAACAGTGTGCCCAGAGCAAATCAGGGTCCACACTGAAGCTACTCTAGTTTCTGAGGGTGGGGTGGATTTAGCCACACTAGCTGTCTGGCCGCCTAACATGCAAAAATACAGACAGCAACTCTTAATTAATGGGACTAGAATAGAGGGCCTGAGGGATACAGGTGCCAGTGTCACCATGGTGACAGAGAAACTGGTTTCCCCTGGCCAATACCTGACTGGAAAAACTTACACAGTCACCAACGCTGACAATCAGAGAAAAGTACATCCCATGGCAATGGTTACTTTAGAATGGGGAGGGGTCAATGGCCTGAAACAGGTGGTGGTCTCCTCAAATATCCCAGTGGACTGTCTGCTTGGAAATGACCTGGAGTCCTCAGCATGGGCTGAGGTAGAACTAAAAACCCATGCAGCAATGCTGGGTATCCCTGAACTGGTGTGTGTGAAAACAAGAGCACAGTGCAAGGCACAGGGTGAACAAGTAGAGCTGGAGTCTGGAAGAATGGCCCAGCCTACCAAGAGAACAGGAAAGTCAGTTGGGAGACCAACTGCAACACAGCAAAAGAAAGGGAACCTCTCTTCTGAGGAAGAAGTTCTGCCCTCTGAGGGAACTGAGCCTTTGGAGCTTGAACCTTATCAGGTTGAGCTCTTAGGCCCAGGGGGACCCTCAAGGGAGGAGCTGTGTAAGGGACAAGAAACCTGTCCCTCTCTTGAAGGCCTTAGGCAGCAAGCTGCTGAAGAGTCCAAAGGCAAGAAAAATGGAACGCATAGGGTCTATTGGGAAGATGGACTCCTGTACACTGAGGCCAGAGACCCCAAACCTGGTGCCACTAGGAGAGTGGTAGTGCCTCAGCTGTTCAGGAAGTTCATCCTAACATTGGCCCATGACATTCCCCTTGCTGGACATTTGGGACAAACCAAGACGTGGGAGAGGTTAGTCAACCACTTCTACTGGCCCAATATGTCCAACATGGTTAAGGAGTTTTGCCTCTCCTGCCCCACCTGTCAAGCCAGTGGTAAGACAGGTGGGCATCCAAAGGCCCCCCTCATTCCACTTCCAGTGGTGGGGGTTCCCTTTGAAAGAGTGGGTGTGGACATAGTTGGTCCACTAGAACCTCCCACAGCCTCAGGAAATATGTATATCCTGGTAGTAGTGGATCATGCTACCAGGTATCCTGAAGCTATTCCCCTTAGGTCGACTACTGCCCCTGCAGTAGCCAAGGCCCTCATTGGTATCTTTACCAGAGTGGGTTTCCCTAAGGAGGTGGTGTCTGACAGAGGTACCAACTTCATGTCAGCATACCTAAAGCACATGTGGAATGAGTGTGGAGTGACTTATAAATTCACTACACCATACCATCCACAAACTAATGGCTTGGTTGAGAGATTCAACAAGACATTAAAAGGCATGATCATGGGGCTCCCAGAAAAACTCAAAAGGAGATGGGATGTCCTCTTGCCATGCCTGCTTTTCGCTTACAGAGAGGTGCCACAGAAGGGAGTAGGATTCTCACCCTTTGAACTTCTGTTTGGTCATCCTGTAAGGGGACCACTTGCCCTTGTTAAAGAAGGCTGGGAGAGACCTCTCCATGAGCCAAAACAAGACATAGTGGACTATGTACTTGGCCTTCGCTCTAGAATGGCAGAGTACATGGAAAAGGCAACCAAAAACCTTGAGGCCAGCCAACAGCTCCAGAAGTTTTGGTATGACCAAAAGGCTGCACTGGTTGAGTTCCAACCAGGGCAGAAAGTCTGGGTTCTGGAGCCTGTGGCTCCCAGGGCACTCCAGGACAAATGGAGTGGCCCTTACCCAGTACTAGAGAGGAAGAGTCAGGTCACCTACTTGGTGGACCTGGGCACAAGCAGGAGCCCCAAGAGGGTGATCCATGTAAACCGCCTTAAGCTCTTCCACGACAGGGCTGATGTCAATCTGTTGATGGTAACAGATGAGGATCAGGAGGCAGAGAGTGAACCTCTCCCTGATCTTCTGTCATCAGACCCAAAAGATGGTACAGTAGATGGAGTGATCTACTCAGACACCCTCTCTGGCCAACAGCAAGCTGATTGTAGGAGAGTCCTACAACAGTTTCCTGAACTCTTCTCCTTAACCCCTGGTCAGACACACCTGTGTACCCATGATGTGGACACAGGAGACAGCATGCCTGTCAAGAACAAAATCTTCAGACAGTCTGACCATGTTAAGGAAAGCATCAAGGTGGAAGTCCACAAGATGCTGGAATTGGGAGTGATTGAGCGCTCTGACAGCCCCTGGGCTAGCCCAGTGGTCTTAGTCCCCAAACCTCACACCAAAGATGGAAAGAAAGAGATGAGGTTTTGTGTGGACTACAGAGGGCTCAATTCTGTCACCAAGACAGATGCCCATCCAATTCCAAGAGCTGATGAGCTCATTGATAAATTAGGTGCTGCCAAATTTCTAAGTACCTTTGACTTGACAGCAGGGTACTGGCAAATAAAAATGGCACCTGGAGCAAAAGAAAAGACAGCATTCTCCACACCTGATGGGCATTATCAGTTTACTGTTATGCCCTTTGGTTTAAAGAATGCCCCTGCCACCTTCCAAAGGTTGGTGAATCAAGTCCTTGCTGGCTTGGAGTCCTTTAGCACAGCTTATCTTGATGATATTGCTGTCTTTAGCTCCACCTGGCAGGATCACCTGGTCCACCTGAGGAAGGTTTTGAAGGCTCTGCAATCTGCAGGCCTCTCTATCAAGGCATCCAAATGCCAGATAGGGCAGGGAACTGTGGTTTACTTGGGCCACCTTGTAGGTGGAGGCCAAGTTCAGCCACTCCAACCCAAGATCCAGACTATTCTGGACTGGGTAGCTCCAAAAACCCAGACTCAAGTCAGGGCAGTCCTTGGCTTGACTGGGTATTACAGGAGGTTTGTGAAGGGATATGGATCCATTGTGACAGCCCTCACTGAACTCACCTCCAAGAAAATGCCCAAGAAAGTAAACTGGACTGTGGAATGCCAACAGGCCTTTGACACCCTGAAACAGGCAATGTGCTCAGCACCAGTTCTAAAAGCTCCAGATTATTCTAAGCAGTTCATTGTGCAGACTGATGCCGCTGAACATGGGATAGGGGCAGTTTTGTCCCAAACAAATGATGATGGCCTTGACCAGCCTGTTGCTTTCATTAGCAGGAGGTTACTCCCCAGGGAGCAGCGTTGGAGTGCCATTGAGAGGGAGGCCTTTGCTGTGGTTTGGTCCCTGAAGAAGCTGAGACCATACCTCTTTGGGACTCACTTCCTAGTTCAAACTGACCACAGACCTCTCAAATGGCTGATGCAAATGAAAGGTGAAAATCCTAAACTGTTGAGGTGGTCCATCTCCCTACAGGGAATGGACTTTATAGTGGAACACAGACCTGGGACTGCCCATGCCAATGCAGATGGCCTTTCCACGTTCTTCCACTTAGAAAATGAAGACTCTCTTGGGAAAGGTTAGTCTCATCCTCTTTCGTTTGGGGGGGGGTTGTGTAAGGAAATGCCTCCTTGGCATGGTTGCCCCCTGACTTTTTGCCTTTGCTGATGCTATGTTTACAATTGAAAGTGTGCTGAGGCCTGCTAACCAGGCCCCAGCACCAGTGTTCTTTCCCTAACCTGTACTTTTGTATCCACAATTGGCAGACCCTGGCATCCAGATAAGTCCCTTGTAACTGGTACTTCTAGTACCAAGGGCCCTGATGCCAAGGAAGGTCTCTAAGGGCTGCAGCATGTCTTATGCCACCCTGGAGACCTCTCACTCAGCACAGACACACTGCTTGCCAGCTTGTGTGTGCTAGTGAGGACAAAACGAGTAAGTCGACATGGCACTCCCCTCAGGGTGCCATGCCAGCCTCTCACTGCCTATGCAGTATAGGTAAGACACCCCTCTAGCAGGCCTTACAGCCCTAAGGCAGGGTGCACTATACCATAGGTGAGGGTACCAGTGCATGAGCATGGTACCCCTACAGTGTCTAAATAAAACCTTAGACATTGTAAGTGCAGGGTAGCCATAAGAGTATATGGTCTGGGAGTCTGTCAAACACGAACTCCACAGCACCATAATGGCTACACTGAAAACTGGGAAGTTTGGTATCAAACTTCTCAGCACAATAAATGCACACTGATGCCAGTGTACATTTTATTGTAAAATACACCACAGAGGGCACCTTAGAGGTGCCCCCTGAAACTTAACCGACTATCTGTGTAGGCTGACTAGTTTTAGCAGCCTGCCACAAACCGAGACATGTTGCTGGCCCCATGGGGAGAGTGCCTTTGTCACTCTGAGGCCAGTAACAAAGCCTGCACTGGGTGGAGATGCTAACACCTCTCCCAGGCAGGAATTGTCACACCTGGCGGTGAGCCTCAAAGGCTCACCTCCTTTGTGCCAACCCAGCAGGACACTCCAGCTAGTGGAGTTGCCCGCCCCCTCCGGCCAGGCCCCACTTTTGGCGGCAAGGCCGGAGAAAATAATGAGAATAACAAGGAGGAGTCACTGGCCAGTCAGGACAGCCCCTAAGGTGTCCTGAGCTGAGGGGACTCTAACTTTTAGAAATCCTCCATCTTGCAGATGGAGGATTCCCCCAATAGGGTTAGGATTGTGACCCCCTCCCCTTGGGAGGAGGCACAAAGAGGGTGTACCCACCCTCAGGGCTAGTAGCCATTGGCTACTAACCCCCCAGACCTAAACACACCCTTAAATTTAGTATTTAAGGGCTACCCTGAACCCTAGAAAATTGAGATTCCTGTAACTACAAGAAGAAGGACTGCCTAGCTGAAAACCCCTGCAGAGGAAGACCAGAAGACGACAACTGCCTTGGCTCCAGAAACTCACCGGCCTGTCTCCTGCCTTCCAAAGATCCTGCTCCAGCGACGCCTTCCAAAGGGACCAGCGACCTCGACATCCTCTGAGGACTGCCCCTGCTTCGAAAAGACAAGAAACTCCCGAGGACAGCGGACCTGCTCCAAGAAAAGCTGCAACTTTGTTTCCAGCAGCTTTAAAGAACCCTGCAAGCTCCCCGCAAGAAGCGTGAGACTTGCAACACTGCACCCGGCGACCCCGACTCGGCTGGTGGCGATCCAACACCTCAGGAGGGACCCCAGGACTACTCTGATACTGTGAGTACCAAAACCTGTCCCCCCTGAGCCCCCACAGCGCCGCCTGCAGAGGGAATCCCGAGGCTTCCCCTGACCGCGACTCTTTGAACCTAAAGTCCCGACGCCTGGGAGAGACCCTGCACCCGCAGCCCCCAGGACCTGAAGGACCGGACTGTCACTGGAGAAGTGACCCCCAGGAGTCCCTCTCCCTTGCCCAAGTGGAGGTTTCCCCGAGGAATCCCCCCCTTGCCTGCCTGCAGCGCTGAAGAGATCCCGAGATCTCTCATAGACTAACATTGCGAACCCGACGCTTGTTTCTACACTGCACCCGGCCGCCCCCGCGCCGCTGAGGGTGAAATTTCTGTGTGGACTTGTGTCCCCCCCGGTGCCCTACAAAACCCCCCTGGTCTGCCCTCCGAAGACGCGGGTACTTACCTGCAAGCAGACCGGAACCGGGGCACCCCCTTCTCTCCATTCTAGCCTATGTGTTTTGGGCACCACTTTGAACTCTGCACCTGACCGGCCCTGAGCTGCTGGTGTGGTGACTTTGGGGTTGCTCTGAACCCCCAACGGTGGGCTACCTTGGACCAAGAACTAAGCCCTGTAAGTGTCTTACTTACCTGGTTAACCTAACAAATACTTACCTCCCCTAGGAACTGTGAAAATTGCACTAAGTGTCCACTTTTAAAACAGCTATTTGTGAATAACTTGAAAAGTATACATGCAATTTTGATGATTTGAAGTTCCTAAAGTACTTACCTGCAATACCTTTCGAATGAGATATTACATGTAGAATTTGAACCTGTGGTTCTTAAAATAAACTAAGAAAAGATATTTTTCTATACAAAAACCTATTGGCTGGATTTGTCTCTGAGTGTGTGTACCTCATTTATTGTCTATGTACAACAAATGCTTAACACTACTCCTTGGATAAGCCTACTGCTCGACCACACTACCACAAAATAGAGCATTAGTATTCTCTTTTTACCACTATTTTACCTCTAAGGGGAACCCTTGGACTCTGTGCATGCTATTCCTTACTTTGAAATAGCACATACAGAGCCAACTTCCTACATTGGTGGATCAGCGGTGGGGTACAAGACTTTGCATTTGCTGGACTACTCAGCCAATACCTGATCACACGACAAATTCCAAAATTGTCATTAGAAATTGATTTTTGCAATTTGAAAAGTTTTCTAAATTCTTAAAAGACCTGCTAGGGCCTTGTGTTAGATCCTGTTTAGCATTTCTTTTAGAGTTTAAAAGTTTGTAAAAGTTTGAATTAGATTCTAGAACCAGTTGTAGATTCTTAAAAAGTATTCCAACTTTTAGAAGCAAAATGTCTAGCACAGAGGTGACTGTGGTGGAACTCGACACCACACCTTACCTCCATCTTAAGATGAGGGAGCTAAGGTCACTCTGTAAAATAAAGAAAATAACAATGGGCCCCAAACCTACCAAAATACAGCTCCAGGAGCTTTTGGCAGAGTTTGAAAAGGCCAACCCCTCTGAGGGTGGCAACTCAGAGGAAGAGGATAGTGACTTGGAGGACAATTCCCTCCTACCAGTCCTATCTAGGGAGAACAGGGTCCCTCAAACCCTGACTCCTAAAATAATAGTCAGAGATGCTGGTTCCCTCACAGGAGAGACCAACACCTCTGAAATCACTGAGGATAGCCCCAGTGAAGAGGACATCCAGTTAGCCAGGATGGCCAAAAGATTGGCTTTGGAAAGACAGATCCTAGCCATAGAGAGGGAAAGACAAGAGATGGGCCTAGGACCCATCAATGGTGGCAGCAACATAAATAGGGTCAGAGATTCTCCTGACATGTTGAAAATCCCTAAAGGGATTGTAACTAAATATGAAGATGGTGATGACATCACCAAATGGTTCACAGCTTTTGAGAGGGCTTGTGTAACCAGAAAAGTGAACAGATCTCACTGGGGTGCTCTCCTTTGGGAAATGTTCACAGGAAAGTGTAGGGATAGACTCCTCACACTCTCTGGACAAGATGCAGAATCTTATGACCTCATGAAGGGTACCCTGATTGAGGGCTTTGGATTCTCCACTGAGGAGTATAGGATTAGATTCAGGGGGGCTCAAAAATCCTCGAGCCAGACCTGGGTTGACTTTGTAGACTACTCAGTGAAAACACTAGATGGTTGGATTCAAGGCAGTGGTGTAAGTAATTATGATGGGCTGTACAATTTATTTGTGAAAGAACACCTGTTAAGTAATTGTTTCAATGATAAACTGCATCAGCATCTGGTAGACCTAGGACCAATTTCTCCCCAAGAATTGGGAAAGAAGGCGGACCATTGGGTCAAGACAAGGGTGTCCAAGACTTCAACAGGGGGTGACCAAAAGAAAGGGGTCACAAAGACTCCCCAGGGGAAGGGTGATGAGACAACCAAAACTAAAAATAGTCAAGAGTCTTCTACAGGCCCCCAAAAACCTGCACAGGAGGGTGGGCCCAGAGCCTCTTCACAAAACAATGGGTACAAGGGTAAAAACTTTGATCCCAAAAAGGCCTGGTGTCATAGCTGTAAACAGCATGGACACCAAACTGGAGACAAGGCCTGTCCCAAGAAAGGTTCCACTCCAAACTCCCATCCAGGTAACACTGGTATGGCTAGTCTCCAAGTGGGATCAACAGTGTGCCCAGAGCAAATCAGGGTCCACACTGAAGCTACTCTAGTTTCTGAGGGTGGGGTGGATTTAGCCACACTAGCTGTCTGGCCGCCTAACATGCAAAAATACAGACAGCAACTCTTAATTAATGGGACTAGAATAGAGGGCCTGAGGGATACAGGTGCCAGTGTCACCATGGTGACAGAGAAACTGGTTTCCCCTGGCCAATACCTGACTGGAAAAACTTACACAGTCACCAACGCTGACAATCAGAGAAAAGTACATCCCATGGCAATGGTTACTTTAGAATGGGGAGGGGTCAATGGCCTGAAACAGGTGGTGGTCTCCTCAAATATCCCAGTGGACTGTCTGCTTGGAAATGACCTGGAGTCCTCAGCATGGGCTGAGGTAGAACTAAAAACCCATGCAGCAATGCTGGGTATCCCTGAACTGGTGTGTGTGAAAACAAGAGCACAGTGCAAGGCACAGGGTGAACAAGTAGAGCTGGAGTCTGGAAGAATGGCCCAGCCTACCAAGAGAACAGGAAAGTCAGTTGGGAGACCAACTGCAACACAGCAAAAGAAAGGGAACCTCTCTTCTGAGGAAGAAGTTCTGCCCTCTGAGGGAACTGAGCCTTTGGAGCTTGAACCTTATCAGGTTGAGCTCTTAGGCCCAGGGGGACCCTCAAGGGAGGAGCTGTGTAAGGGACAAGAAACCTGTCCCTCTCTTGAAGGCCTTAGGCAGCAAGCTGCTGAAGAGTCCAAAGGCAAGAAAAATGGAACGCATAGGGTCTATTGGGAAGATGGACTCCTGTACACTGAGGCCAGAGACCCCAAACCTGGTGCCACTAGGAGAGTGGTAGTGCCTCAGCTGTTCAGGAAGTTCATCCTAACATTGGCCCATGACATTCCCCTTGCTGGACATTTGGGACAAACCAAGACGTGGGAGAGGTTAGTCAACCACTTCTACTGGCCCAATATGTCCAACATGGTTAAGGAGTTTTGCCTCTCCTGCCCCACCTGTCAAGCCAGTGGTAAGACAGGTGGGCATCCAAAGGCCCCCCTCATTCCACTTCCAGTGGTGGGGGTTCCCTTTGAAAGAGTGGGTGTGGACATAGTTGGTCCACTAGAACCTCCCACAGCCTCAGGAAATATGTATATCCTGGTAGTAGTGGATCATGCTACCAGGTATCCTGAAGCTATTCCCCTTAGGTCGACTACTGCCCCTGCAGTAGCCAAGGCCCTCATTGGTATCTTTACCAGAGTGGGTTTCCCTAAGGAGGTGGTGTCTGACAGAGGTACCAACTTCATGTCAGCATACCTAAAGCACATGTGGAATGAGTGTGGAGTGACTTATAAATTCACTACACCATACCATCCACAAACTAATGGCTTGGTTGAGAGATTCAACAAGACATTAAAAGGCATGATCATGGGGCTCCCAGAAAAACTCAAAAGGAGATGGGATGTCCTCTTGCCATGCCTGCTTTTCGCTTACAGAGAGGTGCCACAGAAGGGAGTAGGATTCTCACCCTTTGAACTTCTGTTTGGTCATCCTGTAAGGGGACCACTTGCCCTTGTTAAAGAAGGCTGGGAGAGACCTCTCCATGAGCCAAAACAAGACATAGTGGACTATGTACTTGGCCTTCGCTCTAGAATGGCAGAGTACATGGAAAAGGCAACCAAAAACCTTGAGGCCAGCCAACAGCTCCAGAAGTTTTGGTATGACCAAAAGGCTGCACTGGTTGAGTTCCAACCAGGGCAGAAAGTCTGGGTTCTGGAGCCTGTGGCTCCCAGGGCACTCCAGGACAAATGGAGTGGCCCTTACCCAGTACTAGAGAGGAAGAGTCAGGTCACCTACTTGGTGGACCTGGGCACAAGCAGGAGCCCCAAGAGGGTGATCCATGTAAACCGCCTTAAGCTCTTCCACGACAGGGCTGATGTCAATCTGTTGATGGTAACAGATGAGGATCAGGAGGCAGAGAGTGAACCTCTCCCTGATCTTCTGTCATCAGACCCAAAAGATGGTACAGTAGATGGAGTGATCTACTCAGACACCCTCTCTGGCCAACAGCAAGCTGATTGTAGGAGAGTCCTACAACAGTTTCCTGAACTCTTCTCCTTAACCCCTGGTCAGACACACCTGTGTACCCATGATGTGGACACAGGAGACAGCATGCCTGTCAAGAACAAAATCTTCAGACAGTCTGACCATGTTAAGGAAAGCATCAAGGTGGAAGTCCACAAGATGCTGGAATTGGGAGTGATTGAGCGCTCTGACAGCCCCTGGGCTAGCCCAGTGGTCTTAGTCCCCAAACCTCACACCAAAGATGGAAAGAAAGAGATGAGGTTTTGTGTGGACTACAGAGGGCTCAATTCTGTCACCAAGACAGATGCCCATCCAATTCCAAGAGCTGATGAGCTCATTGATAAATTAGGTGCTGCCAAATTTCTAAGTACCTTTGACTTGACAGCAGGGTACTGGCAAATAAAAATGGCACCTGGAGCAAAAGAAAAGACAGCATTCTCCACACCTGATGGGCATTATCAGTTTACTGTTATGCCCTTTGGTTTAAAGAATGCCCCTGCCACCTTCCAAAGGTTGGTGAATCAAGTCCTTGCTGGCTTGGAGTCCTTTAGCACAGCTTATCTTGATGATATTGCTGTCTTTAGCTCCACCTGGCAGGATCACCTGGTCCACCTGAGGAAGGTTTTGAAGGCTCTGCAATCTGCAGGCCTCTCTATCAAGGCATCCAAATGCCAGATAGGGCAGGGAACTGTGGTTTACTTGGGCCACCTTGTAGGTGGAGGCCAAGTTCAGCCACTCCAACCCAAGATCCAGACTATTCTGGACTGGGTAGCTCCAAAAACCCAGACTCAAGTCAGGGCAGTCCTTGGCTTGACTGGGTATTACAGGAGGTTTGTGAAGGGATATGGATCCATTGTGACAGCCCTCACTGAACTCACCTCCAAGAAAATGCCCAAGAAAGTAAACTGGACTGTGGAATGCCAACAGGCCTTTGACACCCTGAAACAGGCAATGTGCTCAGCACCAGTTCTAAAAGCTCCAGATTATTCTAAGCAGTTCATTGTGCAGACTGATGCCTCTGAACATGGGATAGGGGCAGTTTTGTCCCAAACAAATGATGATGGCCTTGACCAGCCTGTTGCTTTCATTAGCAGGAGGTTACTCCCCAGGGAGCAGCGTTGGAGTGCCATTGAGAGGGAGGCCTTTGCTGTGGTTTGGTCCCTGAAGAAGCTGAGACCATACCTCTTTGGGACTCACTTCCTAGTTCAAACTGACCACAGACCTCTCAAATGGCTGATGCAAATGAAAGGTGAAAATCCTAAACTGTTGAGGTGGTCCATCTCCCTACAGGGAATGGACTTTATAGTGGAACACAGACCTGGGACTGCCCATGCCAATGCAGATGGCCTTTCCACGTTCTTCCACTTAGAAAATGAAGACTCTCTTGGGAAAGGTTAGTCTCATCCTCTTTCGTTTGGGGGGGGGTTGTGTAAGGAAATGCCTCCTTGGCATGGTTGCCCCCTGACTTTTTGCCTTTGCTGATGCTATGTTTACAATTGAAAGTGTGCTGAGGCCTGCTAACCAGGCCCCAGCACCAGTGTTCTTTCCCTAACCTGTACTTTTGTATCCACAATTGGCAGACCCTGGCATCCAGATAAGTCCCTTGTAACTGGTACTTCTAGTACCAAGGGCCCTGATGCCAAGGAAGGTCTCTAAGGGCTGCAGCATGTCTTATGCCACCCTGGAGACCTCTCACTCAGCACAGACACACTGCTTGCCAGCTTGTGTGTGCTAGTGAGGACAAAACGAGTAAGTCGACATGGCACTCCCCTCAGGGTGCCATGCCAGCCTCTCACTGCCTATGCAGTATAGGTAAGACACCCCTCTAGCAGGCCTTACAGCCCTAAGGCAGGGTGCACTATACCATAGGTGAGGGTACCAGTGCATGAGCATGGTACCCCTACAGTGTCTAAATAAAACCTTAGACATTGTAAGTGCAGGGTAGCCATAAGAGTATATGGTCTGGGAGTCTGTCAAACACGAACTCCACAGCACCATAATGGCTACACTGAAAACTGGGAAGTTTGGTATCAAACTTCTCAGCACAATAAATGCACACTGATGCCAGTGTACATTTTATTGTAAAATACACCACAGAGGGCACCTTAGAGGTGCCCCCTGAAACTTAACCGACTATCTGTGTAGGCTGACTAGTTTTAGCAGCCTGCCACAAACCGAGACATGTTGCTGGCCCCATGGGGAGAGTGCCTTTGTCACTCTGAGGCCAGTAACAAAGCCTGCACTGGGTGGAGATGCTAACACCTCTCCCAGGCAGGAATTGTCACACCTGGCGGTGAGCCTCAAAGGCTCACCTCCTTTGTGCCAACCCAGCAGGACACTCCAGCTAGTGGAGTTGCCCGCCCCCTCCGGCCAGGCCCCACTTTTGGCGGCAAGGCCGGAGAAAATAATGAGAATAACAAGGAGGAGTCACTGGCCAGTCAGGACAGCCCCTAAGGTGTCCTGAGCTGAGGGGACTCTAACTTTTAGAAATCCTCCATCTTGCAGATGGAGGATTCCCCCAATAGGGTTAGGATTGTGACCCCCTCCCCTTGGGAGGAGGCACAAAGAGGGTGTACCCACCCTCAGGGCTAGTAGCCATTGGCTACTAACCCCCCAGACCTAAACACACCCTTAAATTTAGTATTTAAGGGCTACCCTGAACCCTAGAAAATTGAGATTCCTGTAACTACAAGAAGAAGGACTGCCTAGCTGAAAACCCCTGCAGAGGAAGACCAGAAGACGACAACTGCCTTGGCTCCAGAAACTCACCGGCCTGTCTCCTGCCTTCCAAAGATCCTGCTCCAGCGACGCCTTCCAAAGGGACCAGCGACCTCGACATCCTCTGAGGACTGCCCCTGCTTCGAAAAGACAAGAAACTCCCGAGGACAGCGGACCTGCTCCAAGAAAAGCTGCAACTTTGTTTCCAGCAGCTTTAAAGAACCCTGCAAGCTCCCCGCAAGAAGCGTGAGACTTGCAACACTGCACCCGGCGACCCCGACTCGGCTGGTGGCGATCCAACACCTCAGGAGGGACCCCAGGACTACTCTGATACTGTGAGTACCAAAACCTGTCCCCCCTGAGCCCCCACAGCGCCGCCTGCAGAGGGAATCCCGAGGCTTCCCCTGACCGCGACTCTTTGAACCTAAAGTCCCGACGCCTGGGAGAGACCCTGCACCCGCAGCCCCCAGGACCTGAAGGACCGGACTGTCACTGGAGAAGTGACCCCCAGGAGTCCCTCTCCCTTGCCCAAGTGGAGGTTTCCCCGAGGAATCCCCCCCTTGCCTGCCTGCAGCGCTGAAGAGATCCCGAGATCTCTCATAGACTAACATTGCGAACCCGACGCTTGTTTCTACACTGCACCCGGCCGCCCCCGCGCCGCTGAGGGTGAAATTTCTGTGTGGACTTGTGTCCCCCCCGGTGCCCTACAAAACCCCCCTGGTCTGCCCTCCGAAGACGCGGGTACTTACCTGCAAGCAGACCGGAACCGGGGCACCCCCTTCTCTCCATTCTAGCCTATGTGTTTTGGGCACCACTTTGAACTCTGCACCTGACCGGCCCTGAGCTGCTGGTGTGGTGACTTTGGGGTTGCTCTGAACCCCCAACGGTGGGCTACCTTGGACCAAGAACTAAGCCCTGTAAGTGTCTTACTTACCTGGTTAACCTAACAAATACTTACCTCCCCTAGGAACTGTGAAAATTGCACTAAGTGTCCACTTTTAAAACAGCTATTTGTGAATAACTTGAAAAGTATACATGCAATTTTGATGATTTGAAGTTCCTAAAGTACTTACCTGCAATACCTTTCGAATGAGATATTACATGTAGAATTTGAACCTGTGGTTCTTAAAATAAACTAAGAAAAGATATTTTTCTATACAAAAACCTATTGGCTGGATTTGTCTCTGAGTGTGTGTACCTCATTTATTGTCTATGTGTATGTACAACAAATGCTTAACACTACTCCTTGGATAAGCCTACTGCTCGACCACACTACCACAAAATAGAGCATTAGTATTATCTCTTTTTACCACTATTTTACCTCTAAGGGGAACCCTTGGACTCTGTGCATGCTATTCCTTACTTTGAAATAGCACATACAGAGCCAACTTCCTACAGCTGTACAATTTATTTGTGAAAGAACACCTGTTAAGTAATTGTTTCAATGATAAACTGCATCAGCATCTGGTAGACCTAGGACCAATTTCTCCCCAAGAATTGGGAAAGAAGGCGGACCATTGGGTCAAGACTAGGGTGTCCAAAACTTCCACAGGGGGTGACCAAAAGAAAGGGGTCACAAAACCTCCCCAGGGGAAGGGTGGTGAGACAGCCAAAAATAAAAATAGTAAAGAGTCTTCTACAGGCCCCCAAAAACCTGCACAGGAGGGTGGGCCCAGAGCCTCTTCACAAAACAATCCTGGGTACAAGGGTAAAAACTTTGATCCCAAAAAGGCCTGGTGTCGAAACTGTAGTCAGTCTGGACACCAAACTGGAGACAAGGCCTGTCCCAAGAAAAGTTCCACTCCAAACTCCAATCCAGGTAACACTGGAATGGCTAGTCTCCAAGTGGGATCAACAGTGTGCCCAGAGCAAATCAGGGTCCACACTGAAGCTACTCTAGTCTCTGAGGGTGGGGTGGATTTAGCCACACTAGCTGCCTGGCCGCCTAACATGCAAAAATACAGGCAGCAGCTCTTTATTAATGGGGCAAGTGTAGAGGGCCTGAAGGATACAGGTGCCAGTGTCACCATGGTGACAGAGAAACTGGTTTCCCCTGGCCAATACCTGACTGGAAAAACCTATACAGTCACCAACGCTGACAATCAGACTAAAGCACATCCCATGGCAATGGTAACTTTAGAATGGGGAGGGGTCAATGGCCTGAAACAGGTGGTGGTCTCCTCAAACATCCCAGTAGACTGCTTGGAAATGACCTGGAGTCCTCAGCATGGGCTGAGGTAGAACTAAAAACCCATGCAGCCATGCTGGGTATCCCTGAACTGGTGTGTGTAAAAACAAGAGCACAATGCAAGGCACAGGGTGAAAAAGTAGAGCTGGAGTCTGGAAGAAAGGCCCAGCCTACCAAGAGAAAAGGAAAGTCAGTTGGGAAACCAACTGCAACACAGTCCGAAAAAGAGAACCTCTCTTCTCAGGAAGAAGTTCTGCCCTCTGAGGGAACTGAGCCTTTGGAGCTTGAACCTTATCAGGTTGAGCTCTTAGGCCCAGGGGGACCCTCAAGGGAGGAGCTGTGTAAGGGACAAGAAACCTGTCCCTCTCTTGAAGGCCTTAGGCAGCAAGCTGCTGAAGAGTCCAAGGGCAAGAAAAATGGAACACATAGGGTCTATTGGGAAGATGGACTCCTGTACACTGAGGCCAGAGACCCCAAACCTGGTGCCACTAGGAGAGTGGTAGTGCCTCAGTCGTTCAGAGAGTTTATTCTGACCTTAGCCCATGATATTCCCCTTGCTGGGCATTTGGGACAAACCAAGACGTGGGAGAGGTTAGTCAACCACTTCTACTGGCCCAATATGTCCCACAAGGTTAAGGAGTTTTGCCTCTCCTGCCCCACCTGTCAAGCCAGTGGTAAGACAGGTGGGCATCCAAAGGCCCCCCTCATTCCACTTCCAGTGGTGGGGATCCCCTTTGAAAGAGTGGGTGTGGACATAGTTGGTCCACTAGAACCTCCCACAGCCTCAGGAAATATGTATATCCTAGTAGTAGTGGATCATGCTACTAGGTATCCTGAAGCTATTCCCCTTAGGTCAACTACTGCCCCTGCAGTAGCCAAGGCCCTCATTGGTATCTTTACCAGAGTGGGTTTCCCTAAGGAGGTGGTGTCTGACAGAGGTACCAACTTCATGTCAGCATACCTAAAACACATGTGGAATGAGTGTGGGGTGACTTACAAATTCACTACACCATACCATCCACAAACTAATGGCTTAGTTGAGAGATTCAACAAGACATTAAAAGGCATGATCATGGGGCTCCCAGAAAAGCTCAAAAGGAGATGGGATGTCCTCTTGCCATGTCTGCTTTTCGCTTACAGAGAGGTGCCACAGAAGGGAGTAGGGTTCTCACCCTTTGAACTTCTGTTTGGTCACCCTGTAAGGGGACCACTTGCTCTTGTTAAAGAAGGCTGGGAGAGACCTCTTCATGAGCCTAAACAGGACATAGTGGACTATGTACTTGGCCTTCGCTCTAGAATGGCAGAGTACATGGAAAAGGCAAGCAAAAACCTTGAGGCCAGCCAACAGCTCCAGAAGTTTTGGTATGACCAAAAGGCTGCAATGGTTGAGTTCCAACCAGGGCAGAAAGTCTGGGTTCTGGAGCCTGTGGCTCCCAGGGCACTTCAGGACAAATGGAGTGGCCCTTACCCAGTGCTAGAAAGGAAGAGTCAGGTCACCTACCTGGTGGACCTGGGCACAAGCAGGAGCCCCAAGAGGGTGATCCATGTGAACCGCCTTAAGCTCTTCCATGACAGGGCTGATGTAAATCTGTTGATGGTAACAGATGAGGACCAGGAAGCTGAGAGTGAACCTCTCCCTGATCTTCTGTCATCAGACCCAAAAGATGGCTCAGTAGATGGAGTGATCTACTCAGACACCCTCTCTGGCCAACAGCAAGCTGATTGTAGGAGAGTCCTACAACAGTTTCCTGAACTCTTCTCCCTAACCCCTGGTCAGACACACCTGTGTACCCATGATGTGGACACAGGAGACAGCATGCCTGTCAAAAACAAAATTTTCAGACAGTCTGACCATGTTAAGGAAAGCATCAAGTTGGAAGTCCACAAGATGCTGGAATTGGGAGTAATTGAGCGCTCTGACAGCCCCTGGGCTAGCCCAGTGGTCTTAGTCCCCAAACCTCACACCAAAGATGGAAAGAAAGAGATGAGGTTTTGTGTGGACTACAGAGGGCTCAACTCTGTCACCAAGACAGATGCCCATCCAATTCCTAGAGCTGATGAGCTCATAGACAAATTAGGTGCTGCCAAATTCTTAAGTACCTTTGACTTGACAGCAGGGTACTGGCAAATAAAAATGGCACCTGGAGCAAAAGAGAAAACAGCATTCTCCACACCTGATGGGCATTATCAGTTTACTGTTATACCCTTTGGTTTAAAGAATGCCCCTGCCACCTTCCAAAGGTTGGTGAATCAAGTCCTTGCTGGCTTGGAGTCCTTTAGCACAGCTTATCTTGATGATATTGCTGTCTTTAGCTCCACCTGGCAGGATCACCTGGTCCACCTGAAGGTTTTGAAGGCTCTGCAATCTGCAGGCCTCTCTATCAAGGCATCCAAATGCCAGATAGGGCAGGGAACTGTGGTTTACTTGGGCCACCTTGTAGGTGGAGGCCAAGTTCAACCACTTCAACCCAAGATCCAGACTATTCTGGACTGGGTAGCTCCAAAAACCCAGACTCAAGTCAGGGCATTCCTTGGCTTGACTGGGTATTACAGGAGGTTTGTGAAGGGATATGGATCCATTGTGACAGCCCTCACTGAACTCACCTCCAAGAAAATGCCCAAGAAAGTGAACTGGACTGTGGAATGCCAACAGGCCTTTGACACCCTGAAACAAGCAATGTGCTCAGCACCAGTTCTAAAAGCTCCAGATTATTCTAAGCAGTTCATTGTGCAGACAGATGCCTCTGAACATGGGATAGGGGCAGTTTTGTCCCAAACAAATGATGATGGCCTTGACCAGCCTGTTGCTTTCATTAGCAGGAGGTTACTCCCCAGGGAGCAGCGTTGGAGTGCCATTGAGAGGGAGGCCTTTGCTGTGGTTTGGTCCCTGAAGAAGCTGAGACCATACCTCTTTGGGACTCACTTCCTAGTTCAAACTGACCACAGACCTCTCAAATGGCTGATGCAAATGACGGTGAAAATCCTAAACTGTTGAGGTGGTCCATCTCCCTACAGGGAATGGACTTTATAGTGGAACACAGACCTGGGACTGCCCATGCCAATGCAGATGGCCTTTCCAGGTTCTTCCACTTAGAAAATGAAGACTCTCTTGGGAAAGGTTAGTCTCATCCTCTTTCGTTTGGGGGGGGGGGGTTGTGTAAGGAAATGCCTCCTTGGCATGGTTGCCCCCTGACTTTTTGCCTTTGCTGATGCTATGTTTACAATTGAAAGTGTGCTGAGGCCTGCTAACCAGGCCCCAGCACCAGTGTTCTTTCCCTAACCTGTACTTTTGTATCCACAATTGGCAGACCCTGGCAACCAGATAAGTCCCTTGTAACTGGTACTTCTAGTACCAATGGCCCTGATGCCAAGGAAGGTCTCTAAGGGCTGCAGCATGTCTTATGCCACCCTGGAGACCTCTCACTCAGCACAGACACACTGCTTACCAGCTTGTATGTGCTAGTGAGAACAAAACGAGTAAGTCGACATGGCACTCCCCTCAGGGTGCCATGCCAGCCTCTCACTGCCTATGCAAGTATAGGTCAGTCACCCCTCTAGCATGCCTTACAGCCCTAAGGCAGGGTGCACTATACCATAGGTGAGGGTACCAGTGCATGAGCATGGTACCCCTACAGTGTCTAAACAAAACCTTAGACATTGTAAGTGCAGGGTAGTCATAAGAGTATATGGTCTGGGAGTTTGTCAAACACAAACTCCACAGCACCATAATGGCTACACTGAAAACTGGGAAGTTTGGTATCAAACTTCTCAGCACAATAAATGCACACTGATGCCAGTGTACATTTTATTGCAAAATACACCCCAGAGGGCACCTTAGAGGTGCCCCCTGAAACTTAACCGACTGTCTGTGTAGGCTGACTAGTTCCAGCAGCCTGCCACACTAGAGACATGTTGCTGGCCCCATGGGGAGAGTGCCTTTGTCACTCTGAGGCCAGTAACAAAGCCTGCACTGGGTGGAGATGCTAACACCTCCCCCAGGCAGGAGCTGTAACACCTGGCGGTGAGCCTCAAAGGCTCACCCCTTTGTCACAGCACCGCAGGACACTCCAGCTAGTGGAGTTGCCCGCCCCCTCCGGCCCCGGCCCCCACTTTTGGCGGCAAGGCCGGAGAAAATAATGAGAATAACAAGGAGGAGTCACTGGCCAGTCAGGACAGCCCCTAAGGTGTCCTGAGCTGAGGTGACTCTGACTTTTAGAAATCCTCCATCTTGCAGATTGAGGATTCCCCCAATAGGGTTAGGATTGTGACCCCCTCCCCTTGGGAGGAGGCACAAAGAGGGTGTACCCACCCTCAGGGCTAGTAGCCATTGGCTACTAACCCCCCAGACCTAAACACGCCCTTAAATTTAGTATTTAAGGGCTACCCTGAACCCTAGAAAATTAGATTCCTGCAACAACAAGAAGGACTGCCCAGCTGAAAACCCCTGCAGAGGAAGACCAGAAGACCACAACTGCCTTGGCTCCAGAAACTCACCGGCCTGTCTCCTGCCTTCCAAAGAACTCTGCTACAGCGACGCCTTCCAAAGGGACCAGCGACCTCTGAATCCTCTGAGGACTGCCCTGCTTCAACGACGACAAGAAACTCCCGAGGACAGCGGACCTGCTCCAAAAAGACTGCAACTTTGTTTCAAGAAGCAGCTTTAAAGAACCCTGCAACTCCTCGCAAGAAGCGTGAGACTTGCAACACTGCACCCGGCGACCCCGACTCGGCTGGTGGAGAACCAACACCTCAGGGAGGACCCCCGGACTACTCTACGACTGTGAGTACCAAAACCTGTCCCCCCTGAGCCCCCACAGCGCCGCCTGCAGAGGGAATCCCGAGGCTTCCCCTGACCGCGACTCTCTGAAACCTAAGTCCCGACGCCTGGAAAAGACCCTGCACCCGCAGCCCCCAGGACCTGAAGGACCGGACTTTCACTGCAGAAGTGACCCCCGGGAGTCCCTCTCCCTTGCCCAAGTGGAGGTTTCCCCGAGGAAGCCCCCCCCTTGCCTGCCTGCAGCGCTGAAGAGATCCCGTGATCTCTCATTGACTTCCATTGCGAACCCGACGCTTGTTCTAACACTGCACCCGGCCGCCCCCGCACCGCTGAGGGTGAAATTTCTGTGTGGGCTTGTGTCCCCCCCCGGTGCCCTACAAAACCCCCCTGGTCTGCCCTCCGAAGACGCGGGTACTTACCTGCAAGCAGACCGGAACCGGGGCACCCCCTTCTCTCCATTATAGCCTATGCGTTTTGGGCACCACTTTGAACTCTGCACCTGACCGGCCCTGAGCTGCTGGTGTGGTAACTTTGGGGTTGCTCTGAACCCCCAGCGGTGGGCTACCTTGGACCAAGAACTGAACCCTGTGAGTGTCTTACTTACCTGGTAAAACTAACAAAAACTTTCCTCCCCCAGGAACTGTGAAAATTGCACTGTGTCCACTTTTAAAGTAGCTATTTGTGAATAACTTGAAAAGTATACATGCAATTGAAATGATTCAAAGTTCCTAATGTACTTACCTGCAATACCTTTCAAACAAGATATTACATGTTAAATTTGAACCTGTGGTTCTTAAAATAAACTAGGAAAAGAGATTTTTCTATAACAAAACCTATTGGCTGGATTTGTCTCTGAGTGTGTGTACCTCATTTATTGTCTATGTGTATGTACAACAAATGCTTAACACTACTCCTTGGATAAGCCTACTGCTCGACCACACTACCACAAAATAGAGCATTAGTATTATCTCTTTTTACCACTATTTTACCTCTAAAGGGAACCCTTGGACTCTGTGCATGCTATTCCTTACTTTGAAATAGCACATACAGAGCCAACTTCCTACACTATCCCTACACTTTCCTGTGAACATTTCCCAAAGGAGAGCACCCCAGTGAGATTTGTTCATGTAGGAAGTTGGCTCTGTATGTGCTATTTCAAAGTAAGGAATAGCATGCACAGAGTCCAAGGGTTCCCCTTAGAGGTAAAATAGTGGTAAAAATAGATAATACTAATGCTCTATTTTGTGGTAGTGTGGTCGAGCAGTAGGCTTATCCAAGGAGTAGTGTTAAGCATTTGTTGTACATACACATAGACAATAAATGAGGTACACACACTCAGAGACAAATCCAGCCAATAGGTTTTTATATAGAAAAATATCTTTTCTTAGTTTATTTTAAGAACCACAGGTTCAAATTCTACATGTAATATCTCATTCGAAAGGTATTGCAGGTAAGTACTTTAGGAACTTCAAATCATCAAAATTGCATGTATACTTTTCAAGTTATTGACAAATAGCTGTTTTAAAAGTGGACACTTAGTGCAATTTTCACAGTTCCTAGGGGAGGTAAGTATTTGTTAGTTTTACCAGGTAAGTAAGACACTTACAGGGTTCAGTTCTTGGTCCAAGGTAGCCCACCGTTGGGGGTTCAGAGCAACCCCAAAGTCACTACACCAGCAGCTCAGGGCCGGTCAGGTGCAGAGTTCAAAGTGGTGCCCAAAACACATAGGCTAGAATGGAGAGAAGGGGGTGCCCTGGTTCCGGTCTGCTTGCAGGTAAGTACCCGCGTCTTCGGAGGGCAGACCAGGGGGGTTTTGTAGGGCACCGGGGGGGACACAGGTCCACACAGAAATTTCACCCTCAGCGGCGCGGGGGCGGCCGGGTGCAGTGTAGAAACAAGCGTCGGGTTCGCAATGTTAGTCTATGAGAGATCTCGGGATCTCTTCAGCGCTGCAGGCAGGCAAGGGGGGGATTCCTCGGGGAAACCTCCACTTGGGCAAGGGAGAGGGACTCCTGGGGGTCACTTCTCCAGTGAAAGTCCGGTCCTTCAGGTCCTGGGGGCTGCGGGTGCAGGGTCTCTCCCAGGCGTCGGGACTTTAGGTTCAAAGAGTCGCGGTCAGGGGAAGCCTCGGGATTCCCTCTGCAGGCGGCGCTGTGGGGGCTCAGGGGGGACAGGTTTTGGTACTCACAGTATCAGAGTAGTCCTGGGGTCCCTCCTGAGGTGTTGGATCTCCACCAGCCGAGTCGGGGTCGCCGGGTGCAGTGTTGCAAGTCTCACGCTTCTTGCGGGGAGCTTGCAGGGTTCTTTAAAGCTGCTGGAAACAAAGTTGCAGCTTTTCTTGGAGCAGGTCCGCTGTCCTCGGGAGTTTCTTGTCTTTTCGAAGCAGGGGCAGTCCTCAGAGGATGTCGAGGTCGCTGGTCCCTTCGGAAGGCGTCGCTGGAGCAGGATCTTTGGAAGGCAGGAGACAGGCCGGTGAGTTTCTGGAGCCAAGGCAGTTGTCGTCTTCTGGTCTTCCGCTGCAGGGGTTTTCAGCTGGGCAGTCCTTCTTCTTGTTGCAGGAATCTAATTTTCTAGGGTTCAGGGTAGCCCTTAAATACTAAATTTAAGGGCGTGTTTAGGTCTGGGGGGTTAGTAGCCAATGGCTACTAGCCCTGAGGGTGGGTACACCCTCTTTGTGCCTCCTCCCAAGGGGAGGGGGTCACAATCCTAACCCTATTGGGGGAATCCTCCATCTGCAAGATGGAGGATTTCTAAAAGTTAGAGTCACTTCAGCTCAGGACACCTTAGGGGCTGTCCTGACTGGTCAGTGACTCCTCCTTGTTTTTCTCATTATTTTCTCCGGCCTTGCCGCCAAAAGTGGGGCCTGGCCGGAGGGGGCGGGCAACTCCACTAGCTGGAGTGTCCTGCTGGGTTGGCACAAAGGAGGTGAGCCTTTGAGGCTCACCGCCAGGTGTGACAATTCCTGCCTGGGGGAGGTGTTAGCATCTCCACCCAGTGCAGGCTTTGTTACTGGCCTCAGAGTGACAAAGGCACTCTCCCCATGGGGCCAGCAACATGTCTCGGTTTGTGGCAGGCTGCTAGAACTAGTCAGCCTACACAGACAGTCGGTTAAGTTTCAGGGGGCACCTCTAAGGTGCCCTCTGTGGTGTATTTTACAATAAAATGTACACTGGCATCAGTGTGCATTTATTGTGCTGAGAAGTTTGATACCAAACTTCCCAGTTTTCAGTGTAGCCATTATGGTGCTGTGGAGTTCGTGTAAAACAGACTCCCAGACCATATACTCTTATGGCTACCCTGCACTTACAATGTCTAAGGTTTTGCTTAGACACTGTAGGGGCACAGTGCTCATGCACTGGTACCCTCACCTATGGTATAGTGCACCCTGCCTTAGGGCTGTAAGGCCTGCTAGAGGGGTGTCTTACCTATACTGCATAGGCAGTGAGAGGCTGGCATGGCACCCTGAGGGGAGTGCCATGTCGACTTACTCATTTTGTTCTCACCAGCACACACAGGCTTGTAAGCAGTGTGTCTGTGCTGAGTGAGGGGTCTCTAGGGTGGCATAATACATGCTACAGCCCTTAGAGACCTTCCCTGGCATCAGGGCCCTTGGTACCAGAGGTACCAGTTACAAGGGACTTATCTGGATGCCAGGGTGTGCCAATTGTGGAAACAATGGTACATTTTAGGTGAAAGAACACTGGTGCTGGGGCCTGGTTAGCAGGGTCCCAGCACACTTCTCAGTCAAGTCAGCATCAGTATCAGGCAAAAAGTGGGGGGTAACTGCAACAGGGAGCCATTTCTTTACAGTTCACTTTTCTGGTTTCACAAGCCCTCTCAAAAGCTGTGAACCATTTGGTGATGTCATCACCATCTTCATATTTAGTTACAATCCCTTTGGGGATTTTCAACATGTCAGGAGAATCTCTGACCCTATTTATGTTGCTGCCACCATTGATGGGTCCTAGGCCCATCTCTTGTCTTTCCCTTTCTATGGCTAGGATCTGTTTTTCCAAAGCCAATCTTTTGGCCATCCTGGCTAACTGGATGTCCTCTTCACTGGAGTTATCCTCAGTGATTTCAGAGAGGCTGGACCCTCCTGTGAGGGAGCCAGCATCTCTGACTATTATTTTTGGAGTCCGGGCTTGAGAAGCCCTGTTCTCCCTAGATAGGACTGGTGGAGGGGATTCTTCCTCCAGTTCACTATCATCCTCCTCTGTGTTATCCACAGAGGGGTTGGCTCTATCATACTCTGCCAACAGCTCCTGGAGCTGTACTTTGGTAGGTCTGGAGCCCATTGTTATTTTTCTTATGTTACAGAGTGACCTTAGCTCTTTCATCTGGAGATGGAGGTAAGGTGTGGTGTCGAGTTCCACCACATTCATCTCTGTACTAGACATTATTCTTCTAAAAGTTGGAATGCTTTTAAGAATCTAAAACTAGTTCTAGAATCTAATTCAAACTTTTACAAACTTTTAAACTCTAAAATAAATGCTGACAGGGACTAACACAAGGCCCTAGCAGGACTTTAAAGAATTTAGAAAACTTTTCAAATTGCAAAAATCAATTTCTAATGACAATTTTGGAATTTGTCGTGTGTTCAGTGTAAGGAAATGCCTCCTTGGCATGGTTACCCCCTGACTTTTTGCCTTTGCTGATGCTATGTTTTGAATTGAAAGTGTGCTGAGGCCTGCTAACCAGGCCCCAGCACCAGTGTTCTTTCCCTAACCTGTACTTTTGATTCCACAATTGGCACACCCTGGCATCCAGATAAGTCCCTTGTAACTGGTACCTCTGGTACCAAGGGCCCTGATGCCAGGGAAGGTCTCTAAGGGCTGCAGCATGTATTATGCCACCCTAAGAGACCCCTCACTCAGCACAGACACACTGCTTACCAGCTTGTGTGTGCTAGTGAGAACAAAATGAGTAAGTCGACATGGCACTCCCCTCAGGGTGCCATGCCAGCCTCTCACTGCCTATGCAGTATAGGTAAGACACCCCTCTAGCAGGCCTTACAGCCCTAAGGCAGGGTGCACTATACCATAGGTGAGGGTACCAGTGCATGAGCACTGTGCCCCTACAGTGTCTAAGCAAAACCTTAGACGTAAGTGCAGGGTAGCCATAAGAGTATATGGTCTGGGAGTCTGTTTTACACGAACCCCACAGCACCATAATGACTACACTGAAAACTGGGAAGTTTGGTATCAAACTTCTCAGCACAATAAATGCACACTGATGCCAGTGTACATTTTATTGTAAAATACACCACAGAGGGCACCTTAGAGGTGCCCTGTAGGAAGTTGGCTCTGTATGTGCTATTTCAAAGTAAGGAATAGCATGCACAGAGTCCAAGGGCTCCCCTTAGAGGTAAAATAGTGGTAATACTAATGCTCTATTTTGTGGTAGTGTGGTCGAGCAGTAGGCTTATCCAAGGAGTAGTGTTAAGCATTTGTTGTACATACACATAGACAATAAATGAGGTACACACACTCAGAGACAAATCCAGCCAATAGGTTTTGTATAGAAAAATATCTTTTCTTAGTTTATTTTAAGAACCACAGGTTCAAATTTAACATGTAATATCTTGTTTGAAACGTATTGCAGGTAAGTACATTAGGAACTTTGAATCATTTCAATTGCATGTATACTTTTCAAGTTATTCACAAATAGCTATTTTAAAAGTGGAGACTTAGTGCAATTTTCACAGTTCCTGGGGGAGGTAAGTTTTTGTTAGTTTTACCAGGTAAGTAAGACACTTACAGGGTTCAGTTCTTGGTCCAAGGTAGCCCACCGTTGGGGGTTCAGAGCAACCCCAAAGTTACCACACCAGCAGCTCAGGGCCGGTCAGGTGCAGAGTTCAAAGTGGTGCCCAAAACGCATAGGCTCCAATGGAGAGAAGGGGGTGCCCCGGTTCCAGTCTGCCAGCAGGTAAGTACCCGCGTCTTCGGGGGGCAGACCAGGGGGGTTTTGTAGGGCACCGGGGGGGGGACACAAGCCCACACAGAAATTTCACCCTCAGCGGCGCGGCCGGGTGCAGTGTTAGAACAAGCGTCGGGTTCGCAATGGAAGTCAATGAGAGATCAAGGGATCTCTTCAGCGCTGCAGGCAGGCAAGGGGGGGATTCCTCGGGGAAACCTCCACTTGGGCAAGGGAGAGGGACTCCTGGGGGTCACTTCTGCAGTGAAAGTCCGGTCCTTCAGGTCCTGGGGGCTGCGGGTGCAGGGTCTTTTCCAGGCGTCGGGACTTAGGTTTCAGAGAGTCGCGGTCAGGGGAAGCCTCGGGATTGCCTATGCAGGCGGCGCTGTGGGGGCTCAGGGGGGACAGGTTTTGGTACTCACAGTCGTAGAGTAGTCCGGGGGTCCTCCCTGAGGTGTTGGTTCTCCACCAGCCGAGTCGGGGTCGCCGGGTGCAGTGTTGCAAGTCTCACACTTCTTGCGGGGAGATTGCAGGGTTCTTTAAAGCTGCTCCTTTGGATAAAGTTGCAGTCTTTTTGGAGCAGGTCCGCTGTCCTCAGGAGTTTCTTGTCGTCGTCGAAGCAGGGCAGTCCTCAGAGGATTCAGAGGGCGCTGGTCCCTTTGGAAGTCGTCGCTGGAGCAGAGTTCTTTGGAAGGCAGGAGACAGGCCGGTGAGTTTCTGGAGCCAAGGCAGTTGTTGTCTTCTGGTCTTCCTCTGCAGGGGTTTTCAGCTAGGCAGTCCTTCTTCTTCTTGTTGTTGCAGGAATCTAAATCTTTAGGTTCAGGGAAGCCCTTAAATACTAAATTTAAGGGCGTGTTTAGGTCTGGGGGGTTAGTAGCCAATGGCTACTAGCCCTGAGGGTGAGTACACCCTCTTTGTGCCTCCTCCCAAGGGGAGGGGGGAACATCCCTAATCCTATTGGGGGAATCCTCCTTCTACAAGATGGAGGATTTCTAAAAGTCAGAGTCACCTCAGCTCAGGACACCTTAGGGGCTGTCCTGACTGGCCAGTGACTCCTCCTTGTTTTTCTCATTATCTCTCCTGGACTTGCCGCCAAAAGTGGGGGCTGGGTCCAGGGGGCGGGCATCTCCACGAGCTGGAGTGCCCTGGGGCATTGTAACACGAAGCCTGAGCCTTTGAAGCTCACTGCTAGGTGTTACAGTTCCTGCAGGGGGGAGGTGTGAATCGCCTCCACCCAGAGCAGGCTTTGGTTCTGTCCCCAGAGAGCACAAAGGGCCTCACCACATGGGGTCAGAAACTCGTCTCTCAGCGGCAGGCTGGCAGAGACCAGTCAGTCCTGCACTGAACAATTGGGTAAAATACAGGGGGCATCTCTAAGGTGCCCTCTGTGTGCATTTTTTAATAAATCCAACACTGGCATCAGTGTGGGTTTATTATTCTGAGAAGTTTGATACTAAACTTCCCAGTTTTCAGTGTAGCCATTATGGAGCTGTGGAGTTCGTTTTTGACAGACTCCCAGCCCATATACTCTTATCGCTACCCTGCACTTACAATGTCTAAGGTTTTGCTTAGACACTGTAGGGGCATAGTGCTCATGCACATATGCCCTCATCTGTGAGGTGTCCCTAGGGTGGCATAAGACATGCTGCAGCCCTTAGAGACCTTCCCTGGCATCAAGGCCCTAGGTACCAGGGGTACCAGTTACAAGGGACTTACCTAGGTGCCAGGGTTGTGCCAATTGTGGAAACAATGGTACATTTTAGGTGAAAGAACACTGGTGCTGGGGCCTGGTTAGCAGGGTCCCAGCACACTTCTCAGTCAAGTCAGCATCAGTATCAGGCAAAAAGTGGGGGGTAACTGCAACAGGAAGCCATTTCTTTACATGCCCCCTGAAACTTAACCGACTATCTGTGTAGGCTGACTGGTTCCAGCAGCCTGCCACACTAGAGACATGTTGCTGGCCCCATGGGGAGAGTGCCTTTGTCACTCTGAGGCCAGTAACAAAGCCTGCACTGGGTGGAGATGCTAACACCTCCCCCAGGCAGGAGCTGTAACACCTGGCGGTGAGCCTCAAAGGCTCACCCCTTTGTCACAGCCCTGCAGGACACTCCAGCTAGTGGAGTTGCCCGCCCCCTCCGGCCCCGGCCCCCACTTTTGGCGGCAAGGCCGGAGAAAATAATGAGAATAACAAGGAGGAGTCACTGGCCAGTCAGGACAGCCCCTAAGGTGTCCTGAGCTGAGGTGACTCTAACTTTTAGAAATCCTCCATCTTGCAGATTGAGGATTCCCCCAATAGGATTAGGGATGTGACCCCCTCCCCTTGGGAGGAGGCACAAAGAGGGTGTACCCACCCTCAGTGCTAGTAGCCATTGGCTACTAACCCCCCCAGACCTAAACACGCCCTTAAATTTAGTATTTAAGGGCTTCCCTGAACCTAAAGATTTAGATTCCTGCAACTACAAGAAGGACTGCCGAGCTGAAAGACCCCTGCAGAGGAAGACCAGAAGACCAGAAGACACCAACTGCCTTGGCCCCAGACTTACCGGCCTGTCTCCTGCCTTCCAAAGAACCTGCTTCAGCGACGCTTTCCAAGGGACCAGCGACCTCTGAATCCTCTGAGGACTGCCCTGCTTCGAAAAAGACAAGAAACTCCTGAGGACAGCGGCACTGCTCCAAAAGAACTGCAACTTTGTTACAAGGAGCAGATTTAAAGACCCCTGCAATTCCCCGCAAGAAGCGTGAGACTTGCAACACTGCACCCGGCGACCCCGGCTCGACTGGTGGAGAACAACCAACTCAGGGAGGACCCTCCGGCGACTCTACGACTGTGAGTAACCAAAGTTGTCCCCCCTGAGCCCCCACAGCGACGCCTGCAGAGGGAATCCCCAGGCTCCCCCTGACCGCGACTGTCTGAACTCCATTTCCCGACGGCTGGAAAAGGCCCTGCACCCGCAGCCCCCAGCCCCTAAAGAAACGGAACTTCTGTGCAGGAGTGACCCCCAGGAGGCCCTCTCCCTTGCCCAGGTGGTGGCTACCCCGAGGAGCCCCCCCCCTTGCCTGCCTGCATTGCTGAAGAGACCCCTTGGTCTCCCATTGAAACCTGAAGGAAACCCGACGCGTGTTTGCACACTGCACCCGGCCGCCCCCGCGCTGCTGAGGGTGTACTTTCTGTGCTACTTTGTGTCCCCCCCGGTGCCCTACAAAACCCCCCTGGTCTGCCCTCCGAAGACGCGGGTACTTACCTGCTGGCAGACTGGAACCGGGGCACCCCCTTCTCTCCATTATAGCGTATGTGTTTTGGGCACCTCTTTGACCTTTGCACCTGACCGGCCCTGAGCTGCTGGTGTGATAACTTTGGGGTTGCTCTGAACCCCCAACGGTGGGCTACCTTGGACCAAAAACTGAGAACTGTAAGTGACTTACTTACCTGTGAAAACTAACAATAACTTTCCTCCCCCAGGAACTGTGAAAATTGCACTAAGTGTCCACTTTTAAAACAGCTTATTGTGTTTTAGGACAAGAGTATTCATGCTAATGTAATGATTCAAAGTTCCTAGAGTACTTACCTGCAATACCTTCCAAACAAGCTATTACATGTGAAATTTGAACCTGTGGTTCTTAAAATAAACTAAGAAAAGATATTTTTCTATAACAAAACCTATTGGCTGGATTTGTCTCTGAGTGTGTGTACCTCATTTATTGTCTATGTGTATGTACAACAAATGCTTAACACTACTCCTTGGATAAGCCTACTGCTCGACCACACTACCACAAAATAGAGCATTAGTATTATCTCTTTTTGCCACTATTTTACCTCTAAGGGGAACCCTTGGACTCTGTGCATGCTATTCCTTACTTTGAAATAGCACATACAGAGCCAACTTCCTACAATCAGGTATTGGCTGAGTAGTCCAGCAAATGCAAAGTCTTGTACCCCACCGCTGATCCACCAATGTAGGAAGTTGGCTCTGTATGTGCTATTTCAAAGATGGATAATCAAGTGTAACTAAACATATCTCAAAGCCTGAGGAGTCGGCCTCCTTACCTTCAGGGTGCACTCTGCACACGTCTTCGAGAAGAATATTGCCTAATGCAGCTATGGTTGCTCCTTTTTTCAAAGGCAGCTACTTGCTCAGCCCCAGTCACTTTTACTAAACATTGTGTGGATGTCTTATCTTGACAAACAGCAGGCAATGATTGGCTAAACCAGTCCTAAGGACTTTATTTCAGGCATCTCCATCATTCATATGCTAGTAGCCGTTTGTAGAGGGAAGGTACTGCTTTGCAGTCTATGCAGAGCTTGAATATCTATAGCAGCACATGCCACGAACGGAAACTGTTACTTACCATGTAAGCATCTGTTTGTGAAGTGTAGTTCTGTAGATTCACATGCACCCTTCCTTCCCTGCCCTTAGACTAATGGCTGTACTTGGAGATCTCTTCCTTAAGTAACTTTGTCTCAAACCATGTGCACCATCCAGTGTTCACTTGCCGCTCCATAGTACTCGCACACTATCAAAAAAACAATTTAACATGGAGTTGGTGCCCATGCACGTTTCCATCTAAGGGTGGAGCAGTATGCATTCTGTGGCTTAAACGTTTCTGCAAAGAAAAACAACTTGCAAAACCACCCCTTCGTGGCTGGTGCGCGCAGAACATGATTAATATACAGCACGGCATGCTATGAACAGATACTTACATGGTAAGTAACATATTCCTTATGCTGCCATCCCCATCATTCAGCACATAACCTGGTTTGGGTATGAGGGTAGATGTAGCAATCATTGCTTAGATTGGGGTCTTCTATGTTATCTAGCTATCTCAAAAAAGTAAAGCATTAGTATTTCCTTTAGTGCGCCCAGAAGATTCTCAAACTCTGTCCCAAAATGTCCAGTGGCAGAGTGGGGCAGCTTGTCCAAAGGCACACAAAGGAGTCGACACTGGATTTATATTCTCTCTGCTTTCTCATCAATATTGTCTGAATATTTGACTGGAATGCATAGACTGCACACTACATGCAATTCTCGTGTCTGATGTAAAGTGCCTGACTGGATGAAATTCTGCACACTACTGGAATGGAAGTCTGTTGCCTCGGAATGATGGCCAGAATGCAAAGAAATATTAACAGTTCAGACACATAACTACTCCACAATACAAATTTAAAGGCAAGTAATAGAAGAATAAGATCCAGTGGTTGTGCCAACAACATAGAATGCTCACTGTACAATACATATTGCTTTAAAGGTGGTATATTTAGTAACAGGCAGCCAGTGTAAATATAGCAGGTTTGGAACGATGCAAGTCCTTATGCTTAGATTAAGGCTTGTTCTTACAGCCTCATTCTGGATTCTCTTCAGTCTACAGAGTTGGCAGAAAGGGTGTTGAGGTTTATACCTTTGTCATTGGCTAAGTGGACAAAAGCTTGATGGTGGCCTTTACTTAGAACAGAAACTCTGGTAAGAGAAAATTTGGGATAGGGAATGTAGGAAGTTGGCTCTGTATGTGCTATTTCAAAGTAAGGAATAGCATGCACAGAGTCCAAGGGTTCCCCTTAGAGGTAAAATAGTGGTAAAAATAGATAATACTAATGCTCTATTTTGTGGTAGTGTGGTCGAGCAGTAGGCTTATCCAAGGAGTAGTGTTAAGCATTTGTTGTACATACACATAGACAATAAATGAGGTACACACACTCAGAGACAAATCCAGCCAATAGGTTTTTGTATAGAAAAATATCTTTTCTTAGTTTATTTTAAGAACCACAGGTTCAAATTCTACATGTAATAGCTCATTCGAAAGGTATTGCAGGTAAGTACTTTAGGAACTTCAAATCATCAAAATTGCATGTATACTTTTCAAGTATTTGACAAATAGCTGTTTTAAAAGTGGACACTTAGTGCAATTTTCACAGTTCCTAGGGGAGGTAAGTATTTGTTAGTTTTACCAGGTAAGTAAGACACTTACAGGGTTCAGTTCTTGGTCCAAGGTAGCCCACCGTTGGGGGTTCAGAGCAACCCCAAAGTCACCACACCAGCAGCTCAGGGCCGGTCAGGTGCAGAGTTCAAAGTGGTGCCCAAAACACATAGGCTAGAATGGAGAGAAGGGGGTGCCCCGGTTCCGGTCTGCTTGCCGGTAAGTACCCGCGTCTTCGGAGGGCAGACCAGGGGGGTTTTGTAGGGCACCGGGGGGGGACACAAGTCCACACAGAAATTTCACCCTCAGCAGCGCGGGGGCGGCCGGGTGCAGTGTCGAAACAAGCGTCGGGTTTGTAATGGAAGTCAATGGGAGATCTAGGGATCTCTTCAGCGCTGCAGGCAGGCAAGGGGGGGGTTCCTCGGGGAAACCTCCACTTGGGCAAGGGAGAGGGACTCCTGGGGGTCACTCCTCCAGTGAAAGTCCGGTCCTTCAGGTCCTGGGGGCTGCGGGTGCAGGGTCTCTCCCAGGTGTCGGGACTTTAGGTTCAAAGAGTCGCGGTCAGGGGAAGCCTCGGGATTCCCTCTGCAGGCGGCGCTGTGGGGGCTCAGGGGGGACAGGTTTTTGTACTCACAGTCTTAGAGTAGTCCTGGGGTCCCTCCTGAGGTGTTGGATCGCCACCAGCCGAGTCGGGGTCGCCGGGTGCAGTGTTGCAAGTCTCACGCCTTTTGCGGGGAGCTTGCAGGGTTCTTTAAAGCCGCTGGAAACAAAGTTGCAGCTTTTCTTGGAGCAGGTCCGCTGTCCTCGGGAGTTTCTTGTCTTTTCGAAGCAGGGGCAGTCCTCAGAGGATGTCGAGGTCGCTGGTCCCTTCGGAAGGCGTCGCTGGAGCAGGATCTTTGGAAGGCAGGAGACAGGCCGGTGAGTTTCTGGAGCCAAGGCAGTTGTCGTCTTCTGGTCTTCCGCTGCAGGGGTTTTCAGCTGGGCAGTCCTTCTTCTTGTTGCAGGAATCTAATTTTCTAGGGTTCAGGGTAGCCCTTAAATACTAAATTTAAGGGCGTGTTTAGGTCTGGGGGGTTAGTAGCCAATGGCTACTAGCCCTGAGGGTGGGTACACCCTCTTTGTGCCTCCTCCCAAGGGGAGGGGGTCACAATCCTAACCCTATTGGGGGAATCCTCCATCTGCAAGATGGAGGATTTCTAAAAGTTAGAGTCACCTCAGCTCAGGACACCTTAGGGGCTGTCCTGACTGGCCAGTGACTCCTCCTTGTTATTCTCATTATTTTCTCCGGCCTTGCCGCCAAAAGTGGGGCCTGGCCGGAGGGGGCGGGCAACTCCACTAGCTGGAGTGTCCTGCTGGGTTGGCACAAAGGAGGTGAGCCTTTGAGGCTCACCGCCAGGTGTGACAATTCCTGCCTGGGAGAGGTGTTAGCATCTCCACCCAGTGCAGGCTTTGTTACTGGCCTCAGAGTGACAAAGGCACTCTCCCCATGGGGCCAGCAACATGTCTCGGTTTGTGGCAGGCTGCTAAAACTAGTCAGCCTACACAGATAGTCGGTTAAGTTTCAGGGGGCACCTCTAAGGTGCCCTCTGTGGTGTATTTTACAATAAAATGTACACTGGCATCAGTGTGCATTTATTGTGCTGAGAAGTTTGATACCAAACTTCCCAGTTTTCAGTGTAGCCATTATGGTGCTGTGGAGTTCGTGTTTGACAGACTCCCAGACCATATACTCTTATGGCTACCCTGCACTTACAATGTCTAAGGTTTTATTTAGACACTGTAGGGGTACCATGCTCATGCACTGGTACCCTCACCTATGGTATAGTGCACCCTGCCTTAGGGCTGTAAGGCCTGCTAGAGGGGTGTCTTACCTATACTGCATAGGCAGTGAGAGGCTGGCATGGCACCCTGAGGGGAGTGCCATGTCGACTTACTCGTTTTGTCCTCACTAGCACACACAAGCTGGCAAGCAGTGTGTCTGTGCAGAGTGAGAGGTCTCCAGGGTGGCATAAGACATGCTGCAGCCCTTAGAGACCTTCCTTGGCATCAGGGCCCTTGGTACTAGAAGTACCAGTTACAAGGGACTTATCTGGATGCCAGGGTCTGCCAATTGTGGATACAAAAGTACAGGTTAGGGAAAGAACACTGGTGCTGGGGCCTGGTTAGCAGGCCTCAGCACACTTTCAATTGTAAACATAGCATCAGCAAAGGCAAAAAGTCAGGGGGCAACCATGCCAAGGAGGCATTTCCTTACACAACCCCCCCCCAAACGAAAGAGGATGAGACTAACCTTTCCCAAGAGAGTCTTCATTTTCTAAGTGGAAGAACCTGGAAAGGCCATCTGCATTGGCATGGGCAGTCCCAGGTCTGTGTTCCACTATAAAGTCCATTCCCTGTAGGGAGATGGACCACCTCAACAGTTTAGGATTTTCACCTTTCATTTGCATCAGCCATTTGAGAGGTCTGTGGTCAGTTTGAACTAGGAAGTGAGTCCCAAAGAGGTATGGTCTCAGCTTCTTCAGGGACCAAACCACAGCAAAGGCCTCCCTCTCAATGGCACTCCAACGCTGCTCCCTGGGGAGTAACCTCCTGCTAATGAAAGCAACAGGTTGGTCAAGGCCATCATCATTGGTTTGGGACAAAACTGCCCCTATCCCATGTTCAGAGGCATCAGTCTGCACAATGAACTGCTTAGAATAATCTGGAGCTTTGAGAACTGGTGCTGAGCACATTGCCTGTTTCAGGGTGTCAAAGGCCTGTTGGCAGTCCACAGTCCAGTTCACTTTCTTGGGCATTTTCTTGGAGGTGAGCTCAGTGAGGGCTGTCACAATGGATCCATACCCCTTCACAAACCTCCTGTAGTACCCAGTCAAGCCAAGGAATGCCCTGACTTGAGTCTGGGTTTTTGGAGCTACCCAGTCCAGAATAGTCTGGATCTTGGGTTGGAGTGGTTGAACTTGGCCTCCACCTACAAGGTGTCCCAAGTAAACCACAGTTCCCTGCCCTATCTGGCATTTGGATGCCTTGATAGAGAGGCCTGCAGATTGCAGAGCCTTCAAAACCTTCCTCAGGTGGACCAGGTGATCCTGCCAGGTGGAGCTAAAGACAGCAATATCATCAAGATAAGCTGTGCTAAAGGACTCCAAGCCAGCAAGGACTTGATTCACCAACCTTTGGAAGGTGGCAGGGGCATTCTTTAAACCAAAGGGCATAACAGTAAACTGATAATGCCCATCAGGTGTGGAGAATGCTGTCTTTTCTTTTGCTCCAGGTGCCATTTTTATTTGCCAGTACCCTGCTGTTAAGTCAAAGGTACTTAGAAATTTGGCAGCACCTAATTTATCAATGAGCTCATCAGCTCTTGGAATTGGATGAGCATCTGTCTTGGTGACAGAATTGAGCCCTCTGTAGTCCACACAAAACCTCATCTCTTTCTTTCCATCTGTGGTGTGAGGTTTGGGGACTAAGACCACTGGGCTAGCCCAGGGGCTGTCAGAGCGCTCAATGACTCCCAATTCCAGCATCTTGTGGACTTCCACCTTGATGCTTTCCTTAACATGGTCAGACTGTCTAAAGATTTTGTTCTTGACAGGCATGCTGTCTCCTGTGTCCACATCATGGGTACACAGGTGTGTCTGACCAGGGGTTAAGGAGAAGAGTTCAGGAAACTGTTGTAGGACTCTCCTACAATCAGCTTGCTGTTGGCCAGAGAGGGTGTCTGAGTAGATCACTCCATCTACTGTACCATCTTTTGGGTCTGATGACAGAAGATCAGGGAGAGGTTCACTCTCTGCCTCCTGATCCTCATCTGTTACCATCAACAGATTGACATCAGCCCTGTCGTGGAAGAGCTTAAGGCGGTTTACATGGATCACCCTTTTGGGGCTCCTGCTTGTGCCCAGGTCCACCAAGTAGGTGACCTGACTCTTCCTCTCTAGTACTGGGTAAGGGCCACTCCATTTGTCCTGGAGTGCCCTGGGAGCCACAGGCTCCAGAACCCAGACTTTCTGCCCTGGTTGGAACTCAACCAGTGCAGCCTTTTGGTCATACCAAAACTTCTGGAGTTGTTGGCTGGCCTCAAGGTTTTTGGTTGCCTTTTCCATGTACTCTGCCATTCTAGAGCGAAGGCCAAGTACATAGTCCACTATGTCCTGTTTAGGCTCATGGAGAGGTCTCTCCCAGCCTTCTTTAACAAGGGCAAGTGGTCCCCTTACAGGATGACCAAACAGAAGTTCAAAGGGTGAGAACCCTACTCCCTTCTGTGGTACCTCCCTGTAAGCGAAAAGCAGACATGGCAGGAGGACATCCCATCTCCTTTTGAGTTTTTCTGGGAGCCCCATGATCATGCCCTTTAATGTCTTGTTGAATCTCTCAACTAAGCCATTAGTTTGTGGATGGTAAGGTGTAGTGAATTTATAAGTCACTCCACACTCATTCCACATGTGCTTTAGGTATGCTGACATGAAGTTGGTACCTCTGTCAGACACCACCTCCTTAGGGAAACCCACTCTGGTAAAGATACCAATGAGGGCCTTGGCTACTGCAGGGGCAGTAGTCGACCTAAGGGGAATAGCTTCAGGATACCTGGTAGCATGATCCACTACTACCAGGATATACATATTTCCTGAGGCTGTGGGAGGTTCCAGTGGACCAACTATGTCCACACCCACTCTTTCAAAGGGCACCCCCACCACAGGAAGTGGAATGAGGGGGGCCTTTGGATGCCCACCTGTCTTACCACTGGCTTGACAGGTGGGGCAGGAGAGGCAAAACTCCTTAACCATGTTGGACATATTGGGCCAGTAGAAGTGGTTGACTAACCTCTCCCACGTCTTGGTTTGTCCCAAATGTCCAGCAAGGGGAATGTCATGGGCCAATGTTAGGATGAACTCTCTGAACAGCTGAGGCACTACCACTCTCCTAGTGGCACCAGGTTTGGGGTCTCTGGCCTCAGTGTACAGGAGCCCATCTTCCCAATAGACCCTATGTGTTCCATTTTTCTTGCCTTTGGACTCTTCAGCAGCTTGCTGCCTAAGGCCTTCAAGAGAGGGACAGGTTTCTTGTCCCTTACACAGCTCTTCCCTTGAGGGTCCCCCTGGGCCTAAGAGCTCAACCTGATAAGGTTCAAGTTCCAAAGGCTCAGTTCCCTCAGAGGGCAGAACTTCTTCCTGAGAAGAGAGGTTCCCTTTCTTTTGCTGTGTTGCAGTTGGTTTCCCAACTGACTTTCCTGTTCTCTTGGTAGGTTGGGCCATTTTTCCAGACTCCAGCTCTACTTTTTCACCCTGTGCCTTGCATTGTGCTCTTGTTTTCACACACACCAGTTCAGGGATACCCAGCATTGCTGCATGGGTTTTTAGTTCTACCTCAGCCCATGCTGAGGACTCCAGGTCATTTCCAAGCAGACAGTCCACTGGGATATTTGAGGAGACCACCACCTGTTTCAGGCCATTGACCCCTCCCCATTCTAAAGTAACCATTGCCATGGGATGTACTTTTCTCTGATTGTCAGCGTTGGTGACTGTGTAAGTTTTTCCAGTCAGGTATTGGCCAGGGGAAACCAGTTTCTCTGTCACCATGGTGACACTGGCACCTGTATCCCTCAGGCCCTCTATTCTAGTCCCATTAATTAAGAGTTGCTGTCTGTATTTTTGCATGTTAGGCGGCCAGACAGCTAGTGTGGCTAAATCCACCCCACCCTCAGAAACTAGAGTAGCTTCAGTGTGGACCCTGATTTGCTCTGGGCACACTGTTGATCCCACTTGGAGACTAGCCATACCAGTGTTACCTGGATGGGAGTTTGGAGTGGAACCTTTCTTGGGACAGGCCTTGTCTCCAGTTTGGTGTCCATGCTGTTTACAGCTATGACACCAGGCCTTTTTGGGATCAAAGTTTTTACCCTTGTACCCATTGTTTTGTGAAGAGGCTCTGGGCCCACCCTCCTGTGCAGGTTTTTGGGGGCCTGTAGAAGACTCTTTACTATTTTTAGTTTTGGTTGTCTCATCACCCTTCTGCTGGGGAGTCTTTGTGACCCCTTTCTTTTGGTCACCCCCTGTTGAAGTCTTGGACACCCTTGTCTTGACCCAATGGTCCGCCTTCTTTCCCAATTCTTGGGGAGAAATTGGTCCTAGGTCTACCAGATGCTGATGCAGTTTATCATTGAAACAATTACTTAACAGGTGTTCTTTCACAAATAAATTGTACAGCCCATCATAATTACTTACACCACTGCCTTGAATCCAACCATCTAGTGTTTTCACTGAGTAGTCAACAAAGTCAACCCAGGTCTGGCTCGAGGATTTTTGAGCCCCCCTGAACCTAATCCTGTACTCCTCAGTGGAGAATCCAAAGCCCTCAATCAGGGTACCCTTCATGAGGTCATAAGATTCTGCATCTTGTCCAGAGAGTGTGAGGAGTCTATCCCTACACTTTCCTGTGAACATTTCCCAAAGGAGAGCACCCCAGTGAGATCTGTTCACTTTTCTGGTTACACAAGCCCTCTCAAAAGCTGTGAACCATTTGGTGATGTCATCACCATCTTCATATTTAGTTACAATCCCTTTGGGGATTTTCAACATGTCAGGAGAATCTCTGACCCTATTTATGTTGCTGCCACCATTGATGGGTCCTAGGCCCATCTCTTGTCTTTCCCTCTCTATGGCTAGGATCTGTCTTTCCAAAGCCAATCTTTTGGCCATCCTGGCTAACTGGATGTCCTCTTCACTGGAGTTATCCTCAGTGATTTCAGAGTTGTTGGTCCCTCCTGTGAGGGAACCAGCATCTCTGACTATTATTTGTGGAGTCAGGGCTTGAGAAGCCCTGCTCTCCCTAAGTAGGACTGGAGGGGGGGAATTTCCCTCCAAGTCACTATCTTCATCCTCTGAGTTGCCATCCTCAGAGGGGTTGGCCTTTTCAAACTCTGCCAAAAGCTCCTGGAGCTGTACTTTGGTAGGTTTGGGGCCCATTGCTATTTTCTTTAGTTTACAGAGTGACCTTAGCTCTCTCATCTGTAGATGGAGGTAAGGTGTGGTGTCGAGTTCCACCACATTCACATCTGTGCTAGACATTATGCTTCTAAAAGTTGGAATACTTTTTAAGAAACTAAAACTGGTTCTAGAATCTAATTCAAACTTTTAACAAACTTTTAAACTCTAAAAGAAATGCTAATCAGGATCTAACACAAGGCCCTAGCAGGTCTTTTAAGAATTTAGAAAACTTTTCAAATTGCAAAAATCAACTTCTAATGACAATTTTGGAATTTGTCGTGTGATCAGGTATTGGCTGAGTAGTCCAGCAAATGCAAAGTCTTGTACCCCACCGCTGATCCACCAATGTAGGAAGTTGGCTCTGTATGTGCTATTTCAAAGTAAGGAATAGCATGCACAGAGTCCAAGGGTTCCCCTTAGAGGTAAAATAGTGGTAAAAATAGATAATACTAATGCTCTATTTTGTGGTAGTGTGGTCGAGCAGTAGGCTTATCCAAGGAGTAGTGTTAAGCATTTGTTGTACATACACATAGACAATAAATGAGGTACACACACTCAGAGACAAATCCAGCCAATAGGTTTTTGTATAGAAAAATATCTTTTCTTAGTTTATTTTAAGAACCACAGGTTCAAATTCTACATGTAATAGCTCATTCGAAAGGTATTGCAGGTAAGTACTTTAGGAACTTCAAATCATCAAAATTGCATGTATACTTTTCAAGTATTTGACAAATAGCTGTTTTAAAAGTGGACACTTAGTGCAATTTTCACAGTTCCTAGGGGAGGTAAGTATTTGTTAGTTTTACCAGGTAAGTAAGACACTTACAGGGTTCAGTTCTTGGTCCAAGGTAGCCCACCGTTGGGGGTTCAGAGCAACCCCAAAGTCACCACACCAGCAGCTCAGGGCCGGTCAGGTGCAGAGTTCAAAGTGGTGCCCAAAACACATAGGCTAGAATGGAGAGAAGGGGGTGCCCCGGTTCCGGTCTGCTTGCCGGTAAGTACCCGCGTCTTCGGAGGGCAGACCAGGGGGGTTTTGTAGGGCACCGGGGGGGACACAAGTCCACACAGAAATTTCACCCTCAGCAGCGCGGGGGCGGCCGGGTGCAGTGTCGAAACAAGCGTCGGGTTTGTAATGGAAGTCAATGGGAGATCTAGGGATCTCTTCAGCGCTGCAGGCAGGCAAGGGGGGGGTTCCTCGGGGAAACCTCCACTTGGGCAAGGGAGAGGGACTCCTGGGGGTCACTCCTCCAGTGAAAGTCCGGTCCTTCAGGTCCTGGGGGCTGCGGGTGCAGGGTCTCTCCCAGGTGTCGGGACTTTAGGTTCAAAGAGTCGCGGTCAGGGGAAGCCTCGGGATTCCCTCTGCAGGCGGCGCTGTGGGGGCTCAGGGGGGACAGGTTTTTGTACTCACAGTCTTAGAGTAGTCCTGGGGTCCCTCCTGAGGTGTTGGATCGCCACCAGCCGAGTCGGGGTCGCCGGGTGCAGTGTTGCAAGTCTCACGCCTTTTGCGGGGAGCTTGCAGGGTTCTTTAAAGCCGCTGGAAACAAAGTTGCAGCTTTTCTTGGAGCAGGTCCGCTGTCCTCGGGAGTTTCTTGTCTTTTCGAAGCAGGGGCAGTCCTCAGAGGATGTCGAGGTCGCTGGTCCCTTCGGAAGGCGTCGCTGGAGCAGGATCTTTGGAAGGCAGGAGACAGGCCGGTGAGTTTCTGGAGCCAAGGCAGTTGTCGTCTTCTGGTCTTCCGCTGCAGGGGTTTTCAGCTGGGCAGTCCTTCTTCTTGTTGCAGGAATCTAATTTTCTAGGGTTCAGGGTAGCCCTTAAATACTAAATTTAAGGGCGTGTTTAGGTCTGGGGGGTTAGTAGCCAATGGCTACTAGCCCTGAGGGTGGGTACACCCTCTTTGTGCCTCCTCCCAAGGGGAGGGGGTCACAATCCTAACCCTATTGGGGGAATCCTCCATCTGCAAGATGGAGGATTTCTAAAAGTTAGAGTCACCTCAGCTCAGGACACCTTAGGGGCTGTCCTGACTGGCCAGTGACTCCTCCTTGTTATTCTCATTATTTTCTCCGGCCTTGCCGCCAAAAGTGGGGCCTGGCCGGAGGGGGCGGGCAACTCCACTAGCTGGAGTGTCCTGCTGGGTTGGCACAAAGGAGGTGAGCCTTTGAGGCTCACCGCCAGGTGTGACAATTCCTGCCTGGGAGAGGTGTTAGCATCTCCACCCAGTGCAGGCTTTGTTACTGGCCTCAGAGTGACAAAGGCACTCTCCCCATGGGGCCAGCAACATGTCTCGGTTTGTGGCAGGCTGCTAAAACTAGTCAGCCTACACAGATAGTCGGTTAAGTTTCAGGGGGCACCTCTAAGGTGCCCTCTGTGGTGTATTTTACAATAAAATGTACACTGGCATCAGTGTGCATTTATTGTGCTGAGAAGTTTGATACCAAACTTCCCAGTTTTCAGTGTAGCCATTATGGTGCTGTGGAGTTCGTGTTTGACAGACTCCCAGACCATATACTCTTATGGCTACCCTGCACTTACAATGTCTAAGGTTTTATTTAGACACTGTAGGGGTACCATGCTCATGCACTGGTACCCTCACCTATGGTATAGTGCACCCTGCCTTAGGGCTGTAAGGCCTGCTAGAGGGGTGTCTTACCTATACTGCATAGGCAGTGAGAGGCTGGCATGGCACCCTGAGGGGAGTGCCATGTCGACTTACTCGTTTTGTCCTCACTAGCACACACAAGCTGGCAAGCAGTGTGTCTGTGCAGAGTGAGAGGTCTCCAGGGTGGCATAAGACATGCTGCAGCCCTTAGAGACCTTCCTTGGCATCAGGGCCCTTGGTACTAGAAGTACCAGTTACAAGGGACTTATCTGGATGCCAGGGTCTGCCAATTGTGGATACAAAAGTACAGGTTAGGGAAAGAACACTGGTGCTGGGGCCTGGTTAGCAGGCCTCAGCACACTTTCAATTGTAAACATAGCATCAGCAAAGGCAAAAAGTCAGGGGGCAACCATGCCAAGGAGGCATTTCCTTACAGGGAACATGTGGTGTAGAATGATCTTTTGGTAACTTCTACCAGTGAGACACTAGTTTTCCTAATCACACCCAATCTTGGTTATGATTTGGTTTCAAGCCAAGTCATCAGCCAGTTGGTGATGAATTGAAAGAGCTCAGTGAAAGCAGGATTGTTTGTGGGAACTCAGTATAAAAAGATTAAGGATGCAAGTGTTGATGAGGCAGAGCATTGCACCAGTATCTTTTTGCATTCCAGAGAGTCCTCTGGAAAGGATTTGGGAGGGGAGTGTAGACAAACTGCTAGTCCTCGAGTCTTATTGGGACGATTTCTGGTGTGTAATCAGGTGGTTCTGCTTCATTCAGGTTACACACTGCATCATTGCTTAGCCTTGTTTCAGTGATGCAGAGTAGCACAGGGCAGGACACTTGTTTTATAAATCTAGTTCAGTGACCCTGCATTAAAGATACACAAGAACTGATGAGTTGACATTAGCAATAGAAGGGCTGAAAGATGGAGGGGCAGGGTCACTGACTTAATCTCCTCCCTCCTCCTGCTTTGCACTTCCCAAACTCTGAGGTTAAGTTGAACGAGTTGGTAGGCGCATGAATTTTAGGAAATGACTGGATAGAGTAGAAAAGCAATATTTTGAGAGGATTGAAGGAGCGGCTGAAGTTTGAGGTGGTAGCGGAATGAGTTGAGGGGATGGGTAAGTGAAAGTTCAGTATCAATAAGGTTTAGTTTGTAGTCCTGTGTGGAATTCACTTTGATGCTTTTGAATGTCATGCACTCAAGCAGCTTTATTGCAAGGATGTTCATGCATCCAAGCATGTTGGTGTTGCGGAGAAGTTCAGATCACCCTGTATCATTTACATTCAGACCATGGTTCAGGTTGGCTAGCCAGATGAACCCTGATATGCTTTGCAAGGGTATGTTACATACCATGAGTCTTTTGTCACTAGTCCCACATGTGGTATGCCTATGTTTGAGCCAGAGTATAGCAGTCCTGTACTTTACAGATATGGTTGACAGAAGAGCATTGAAAACATTCCATATTTGCCTGATAAACATAGGTGGAATAAAGCAGCTGTTCAGGGGCTTGCTTAAGGCTTCAACAGTAGTATTTACACTTCGGTAGCAGTGGCGTTACTTATTGGGCTCATGCTAGGAAGACCTACAGCTGCAACTCTCTAATACTGGACTCATTTCAGACTCCTGTAGGCTGCTTACGTGGGTTATCTACAACCCATCACTACCGCAAAAGTAGTTAAAGGTGAATGAGTCCTATGTTGCAACAGTTCTCTAAGAGCTGGAATGACCGCTGTGGTTGAAGGTTATAACATGGAGTTCTAGTCAACGGTGCTAAGGTGGGTGTAGGAATAGAGTGAACCAAGTCAGCCACTGTGTACTATTTCACATGTACACTTTTGTGCAAAACAATTCCAAAGCTTTATAATTGGTATGGTGCTGTACCTTCATGTTAGATTGGGGGCAACCAGCATTCGCACCCATGAAACAAATCACACAGCAATGTAGACTGCGTAAAACAATCGCCACAATCCTATGCAGGATTCAATGCAGTATTTATCCCATTAAACCAACACAAACCGTTGCTAAATCAGCCTGGTGTATTTTTGACCTTTACAATGTAACAAGGTCACCTTGGCTGTGTGGTCGATGTGAAATCCCTGAACTATGTGGCAAGATTGCCACCCACATTAGTTACGTAAGCAGCAAACTGACCTCTTTGGGTGATCATTCCATATTTGTCCTATATATATATATTTCTTTTTTTGTGACTCGCTGGTATTCTTGAGCTCCTTAGCAGTGGTACACCACTAGCCATTGCACAGTATGTCCTCTAACCCCTTAAACATGTAAAATTGATTTAAAACCTGTTCTAACTTAGGTCATAGAGCATGGTGAGAAAATACACCCATGACATGGAAAATTAAATGCCACTGAAGCACATATTCTGCCAGCCTCTGCAGTGGCAGTGAAAACATGGCTTCAGATATACCCTGTATAGCCTGACAGCAGCAGCTTGACCCTTACTTCCCAGGCTGTTCAAAAGCTCCCTTTCAATAGGTAGGACAATTTGAAATATTAGATAAGTCACTCCTGAGCACACCTTGCTGCCCACAAGGTAGGGTGTATTATAGGAGCGGCACGTGTGATTTTAGCAATGGCATTCTGGTCCCACCTCCCTGCCCTTACTAGGCCCAAAGCAACATTGACTGGTCAGGCTATAACTGATAAATAGTAAAAGGATATATATACGTAATATCTACCTTTTGATCTTTACCAGCTACAGATTCCATTCAAAGATTTGTTTTATTTTTAATAAAAATTCAATCTAATGATCGTCGGGATTTTGTCAAAAATATTGGAAATATAACTTTTAGAAAGTTACCTTTGTCCTGCTTGAAGCTGCTGGAGGTTAATTTACATTGCTTCTCTAGCAGCTGCCCAACTTACTTGGCTTGAGAGCAGAGCAGAGTCAATGGCTAGGGAGCAGGGAGGTGGTGTTCTGGCAGAAAGTTACCTGGTCTTCCAAAAGACTAACAAAGGGACTTGGAAAAGGAAGATTGCAAGACCAGTCCAGTGGAACTTGGCCAACCAGATGCTCTCAGGGGCCTCTGCATATCTTGTTTCAAAGATGGCAGATTCAAGTGGCCACCTGGAGGATCTCTGGGCACCACCCCTGGGTGGTGATTGTAGGAAGTTGGCTCTGTATGTGCTATTTCAAAGTAAGGAATAGCATGCACAGAGTCCAAGGGTTCCCCTTAGAGGTAAGATAGTGGCAAAAAGAGATAATACTAATGCTCTATTTTGTGGTAGTGTGGTCGAGCAGTAGGCTTATCAAAGGAGTAGTGTTAAGCATTTGTTGTACATACACACAGTGTAGGAAGTTGGCTCTGTGCTATTTCAAAGTAAGGAATAGCATGCACAGAGTCCAAGAGTTCCCCTTAGAGGTAAAATAGTGGTAAAAAGAGATAATACTAATGCTCTATTTTGTGGTAGTGTGGTCGAGCAGTAGGCTTATCAAAGGAGTAGTGTTTAGCATTTGTTGTACATACACACAGTGTAGGAAGTTGGCTCTGTATGTGCTATTTCAAAGTAAGGAATAGCATGCACAGAGTCCAAGAGTTCCCCTTAGAGGTAAAATAGTGGTAAAAAGAGATAATACTAATGCTCTATTTTGTGGTAGTGTGGTCGAGCAGTAGGCTTATCCAAGGAGTAGTGTTAAGCATTTGTTGTACATACACATAGACAATAAATGAGGTACACACACTCAGAGACAAATCCAGCCAATAGGTTTTGTATAGCAAAATATCTTTTCTTAGTTTATTTTAAGAACCACAGGTTCAAATTTAACATGTAATATCTTGTTTAAAAGGTATTGCAGGTAAGTACATTAGGAACTTTGAATCATTTCAATTGCATGTATACTTTTCAAGTTATTCACAAATAGCTATTTCAAAAGTGGACACTTAGTGCAATTTTCACAGTTCCTGGGGAGGTAAGTTTTTGTTAGTTTTACCAGGTAAGTACGACACTTACAGGGTTCAGTTCTTGGTCCAAGGTAGCCCACCGTTGGGGGTTCAGAGCAACCCCAAAGTCACCACACCAGCAGCTCAGGGCCGGTCAGGTGCAGAGTTCAAAGTGGTGCTGTAAGGAAATGCCTCCTTGGCATGGTTGCCCCCTGACTTTTTGCCTTTGCTGATGCTATGTTTACAATTGAAAGGAGGCACAAAGAGGGTGTACCCACCCTCAGGGCTAGTAGCCATTGGCTACTAACCCCCCAGACCTAAACACGCCCTTAAATTTAGTATTTAAGGGCTACCCTGAACCCTAGAAAATTAGATTCCTGCAACCACAAGAAGGACTGCCCAGCTGAAAACCCCTGCAGAGGAAGACCAGAAGACGACAACTGCCTTGGCTCCAGAAACTCACCGGCCTGTCTCCTGCCTTCCAAAGAACTCTGCTCCAGCGACGCTTTCCAAAGGGACCAGCGACCTCTGCATCCTCTGAGGACTGCCCTGCTTCGACGACGACAAGAAACTCCTGAGGACAGCGGACCTGCTCCAAAAAGACTGCAACTTTGTTTCAAGAAGCAGCTTTAAAGAACCCTGCAACTCCCCGCAAGAAGCGTGAAACTTGCAAAACTGCACCCGGCGACCCCGACTCGGCTGGTGGAGAACCAACACCTCAGGGAGGACCCCCGGACTACTCTACGACTGTGAGTACCAAAACCTGTCCCCCCTGAGCCCCCACAGCGCCGCCTGCAGAGGGAATCCCGAGGCTTCCCCCGACCGCGACTCTCTGAAACCTAAGTCCCGACGCCTGGAAAAGACCCTGAAGGACCGGACTTTCACTGCAGAAGTGACCCCCAGGAGTCCCTCTCCCTTGCCCAAGTGGAGGTTTCCCCGAGGAAGCCCCCCCTTGCCTGCCTGCAGCGCTGAAGAGATCCCTTGATCTCTCATAGACTAACATTGAAAACCGGACGCTTGTTTCTACACTGCACCCGGCCGCCCCCGCGCTGCTGAGGGTGAAATTTCTGTGTGGGCTTGTGTCCCCCCCGGTGCCCTACAAAACCCCCCTGGTCTGCCCTCCGAAGATGCGGGTACTTACCTGCAAGCAGACCGGAACCGGGGCACCCCCTTCTCTCCATTATAGCCTATGCGTTTTGGGCACCACTTTGAACTCTGCACCTGACCGGCCCTGAGCTGCTGGTGTGGTGACTTTGGGGTTGCTCTGAACCCCCAACGGTGGGCTACCTTGGACCAAGAACTGAACCCTGTAAGTGTCTTACTTACCTGGTAAAACTAACATTACTTTACCTCCCCCAGGAACTGTGAAAATTGCACTGTGTCCACTTTTAAAACCGCTAAATGTGTTTTATGTAAAAAGTATATATGCTATTGTGATTATTCAAAGTTCCTAATGTACTTACCTGCAATACCTTTCAAACAAGATATTACATGTTAAATTTGAACCTGTGGTTCTTAAAATAAACTAAGAAAATATATTTTTCTATAACAAAACCTATTGGCTGGATTTGTCTCGGGAGTGTGTGTACCTCATTTATTGTCTGTGTATGTACAACAAATGCTTAACACTACTCCTTGGATAAGCCTTCTGCTCGACCACACTACCACAAAATAGAGCATTAGTATTATCTATTTTTACCACTATTTTACCTCTAAGGGGAACCCTTGGACTCTGTGCATGCTATTCCTTACTTTGAAATAGCACATACAGAGCCAACTTCCTACAGGTGCCCAAAACGCATAGGCTATAATGGAGAGAAGGGGGTGCCCCGGTTCCGGCCTGCTTGCAGGTAAGTACCCGCGTCTTCGGAGGGCAGACCAGGGGGGTTTTGTAGGGCACCGGGGGGGACACAAGCCCACACAGAAATTTCACCCTCAGCGGCGCGGGGGCGGCCGGGTGCAGTGTTGGAACAAGCGTCGGGTTCGCAATGTAAGTCAATGAGAGATCAAGGGATCTCTTCAGCGCTGCAGGCAGGCAAGGGGGGGCTTCCTCGGGGAAACCTCCACTTGGGCAAGGGAGAGGGACTCCTGGGGGTCACTTCTGCAGTGAAAGTCCGGTCCTTCAGGTCCTGGGGGCTGCGGGTGCAGGGTCTTTTCCAGGCGTCGGGACTTAGGTTTCAGAGAGTCGCGGTCAGGGGAAGCCTCGGGATTCCCTCTGCAGGCGGCGCTGGGGGGGCTCAGGGGGGACAGGTTTTGGTACTCACAGTCGTAGAGTAGTCCAGGGGTCCTCCCTGAGGTGTTGGTTCTCCACCAGCCGAGTCGGGGTCGCCGGGTGCAGTGTTGCAAGTCTTACGCTTCTTGCGGGGAGTTGCAGGGTTCTTTAAAGCTGCTTCTTGAAACAAAGTTGCAGTCTTTTTGGAGCAGGTCCGCTGTCCTCGGGAGTTTCTTGTCGTCGTCGAAGCAGGGCAGTCCTCAGAGGATTCAGAGGTCGCTGGTCCCTTTGGAAGGCGTCGCTGGAGCAGAGTTCTTTGGAAGGCAGGAGACAGGCCGGTGAGTTTCTGGAGCCAAGGCAGTTGTTGTCTTCTGGTCTTCCTCTGCAGGGGTTTTCAGCTAGGCAGTCCTTCTTGTTGTTGCAGGAATCACATTTTCTAGGGTTCAGGGTAGCCCTTAAATACTAAATTTAAGGGCGTGTTTAGGTCTGGGGGGTTAGTAGCCAATGGCTACTAGCCCTGAGGGTGGGTACACCCTCTTTGTGCCTCCTCCCAAGGGGAGGGGGTCACAATCCTAACCCTATTGGGGGAATCCTCCATCTGCAAGATGGAGGATTTCTAGAAGTTAGTCACCTCAGCTCAGGACACCTTAGGGGCTGTCCTGACTGGCCAGTGACTCCTCCTTGTTATTCTCATTATTTTCTCCGGCCTTGCCGCCAAAAGTGGGGGCCGGGGCCGGAGGGGGCGGGCAACTCCACTAGCTGGAGTGTCCTGCGGTGCTGTGACAAAGGGGTGAGCCTTTGAGGCTCACCGCCAGGTGTTACAGCTCCTGCCTGGGGGAGGTGTTAGCATCTCCACCCAGTGCAGGCTTTGTTACTGGCCTCAGAGTGACAAAGGCACTCTCCCCATGGGGCCAGCAACATGTCTCTAGTGTGGCAGGCTGCTGGAACTAGTCAGCCTACACAGACAGTCGGTTAAGTTTCAGGGGGCACCACTAAGGTGCCCTCTGGGGTGTATTTTGCAATAAAATGTACACTGGCATCAGTGTGCATTTATTGTGCTGAGAAGTTTGATACCAAACTTCCCAGTTTTCAGTGTAGCCATTATGGTGCTGTGGAGTTCGTGTTTGACAAACTAGACCATATACTCTTATGGCTACCCTGCACTTACAATGTCTAAGGTTTTGTTTAGACACTGTAGGGGTACCATGCTCATGCACTGGTACCCTCACCTATGGTATAGTGCACCCTGCCTTAGGGCTGTAAGGCCTGCTAGAGGGGTGTCTTACCTATACTGCATAGGCAGTGAGAGGCTGGCATGGCACCCTGAGGGGAGTGCCATGTCGACTTACTCGTTTTGTCCTCACTAGCACACACAAGCTGGCAAGCAGTGTGTCTGTGCTGAGTGAGAGATCTCCAGGGTGGCATAAGACATGCTGCAGCCCTTAGAGACCTTCCTTGGCATCAGGGCCCTTGGTACTAGAAGTACCAGTTACAAGGGACTTATCTGGATGCCAGGGTCTGCCAATTGTGGATACAAAAGTACAGGTTAGGGAAAGAACACTGGTGCTGGGGCCTGGTTAGCAGGCCTCAGCACACTTTCAATTGTAAACATAGCATCAGCAAAGGCAAAAAGTCAGGGGGCAACCATGCCAAGGAGGCATTTCCTTACACACAGGCAGTAAATGAGGAACACTCAGACAATTCCAAGCCAATAGGTTTTTGTATAGAAAAATATATTTTCTTAGTTTATTTTAAGAACCACAGGTTCACATTCTACATGTAATATCTCATTTGAAAGGTATTGCAGTGCCCTGTGGTGCTGGAACAAAGGGGGTGAGCCTTTGAGGCTCACCGCCAGGTGTTACAGCTCCTGCCTGGGGGAGGTGTTAGCATCTCCACCCAGTGCAGGCTTTGTTACTGGCCTCAGAGTGACAAAGGCACTCTCCCCATGAGGCCAGCAACATGTCTCGAGTGTGGCAGGCTGCTAGAACCAGTCAGCCTACACAGGTAGTTGGTTAAGGTTTCAGGGGGCACCTCTAAGGTGCCCTCTGGGGTGTATTTTGCAATAAAATGTACACTGGCATCAGTGTGCATTTATTGTGCTGAGAAGTTTGATACCAAACTTCCCAGTTTTCAGTGTAGCCATTATGGTGCTGTGGAGTTCGTGTTTGACAGACTCCCAGACCATATACTCTTATGGCTACCCTGCACTTACAATGTCTAAGGTTTGGCTTAGACACTGTAGGGACACAGTGCTCATGCACTGGTGCCCTCACCTATGGTATAGTGCACCCTGCCTTAGGGCTGTAAGGCCTGCTAGAGGGGTGACTTCTCTATACTGCATAGGCAGTGTGAGGTTGGCATGGCACCCTGAGGAGAGTGCCATGTCGACTTACTCGTTTGGTCCTCACCAGCACACACAAGCTGGCAAGCAGTGTGTCTGTGCTGAGTGAGGGGTCCCCAGGGTGGCATAAGATATGCTGCAACCCTTAGAGACCTTCCCTGGCATCAGGGCCCTTGGTACCAGGGGTACCAGTTACAAGGGACTTACCTGGATGCCAGGGTGTGCCAATTGTGGGAACAAAAGTACAGGTTAGGGAAAGAACACTGGTGCTGGGGCCTGGTTAGCAGGCCTCAGCACACTTTCAATTCAAAACATAGCATCAGCAAAGGCAAAACGTCAGGGGGTAACCATGCCAAGGAGGCATTTCCTTACAGTGATGGACAGTGGAGTGGTCACTCCCCTTTCCTTTGTGTGGTTTTGTTTGCGCCAGAGCAGGGACCGGGAGGTCCCTGAATTGGTGCAAACCGAATGCAAGGAGGGCACCAAATGTGCCCTTCAAATCAAGCTGGTGGTGCCAGGAGGCTAACCCTCCCCACCTTGTAACACCCATTTCCATGGAAGATGGGGTTGGCTCCCTCTACCACAGGAAATCCTTTGTTCTGCCTTCCCCTGCTTCAGCTGGTCAAGCCGCAGTAGGGCAGCGTGGGCAAACCCCGAAATACTGGAAGGAACAATACTGGGGGGGGGGACGGGTAAGATTCCAACATGTTTGACCCCAAAACATGCCTAGGCTTGTAATTACTGTTATGGTGCTGAACAGTTAGTGACCTGTGGCCAGTACACAGGTAAAATGGCTTCCCCACACTTACGAAGTCCAGTGCATTGGAAGTGGAGTTCTACGGGCACTGCTTCTCATGCAGGCGGTGCCCTCACACACAGGAACCGTCACCCTGCCCTCTGGGCAAGGAGGGCCTACCATAAGGGTGACTCACAGTGACCTGGTGCTGTGATAACTAGTGAAAAGGGTGCATGCATGCTGCAATGGCAGGCCTGTAGACACAGTTTGCATGGGCTCCCATGGTGGCGTAATACATGCTGCAGCCCCTGGGGGGGCCCTTGGTACCTAAGTACCATATACTAGGGACTCACAGGGTTACACCAGCATGCCAACTGTGGAGTGTGAAGGGTACCAGAGGAACCACATTTAGAGGAGAGCACTCAATCACTGGGGTCCTGGTTAGCAGGATCCCAAAGACAGTCTAAACACACTGAAACAGCAAACAAGTGGGGTTAACTATGCCCAAAAGTGACTTTCCTACAGTATGCTGTTCTTGTTCTTCCTCCAAAGGGTAACAGTACTGTGTCTAAAAAATGTAAACTTTTAAAGACACTAAAAATTCGTAACTGGAAAAGTACTCTCCTGATTCTGCTGATCACGGTATCTGAATTTATTTAAAAGTATGATGTTTTCATAAATTGGTGTTGAATTTCTTTGTATCTCTCATTTACTGTATGAGTGTGCGCCTTACATGCATAGCACTGCCCTCTGATATGCCTAACTGCTCGACCATCCTATCCAAAAAGAGTGTTTAAGATGTCATTTGTACCTCTGATACCTCTGGGAATTGTTTGGACTCTTTATATTGTGTACTAAAATAAGGTACACTGTGCAAAGAACCAGATTCCTACACCTATTCCCTCTTGTACCCAGGACAAAGAAGAGAAGTGGGTTTCAGGCCTCAGTTTGCCGACCTCCTGCGTGGCTGCAGGGACACAGCACTGCAAGATGTTTCCCTAAAGTAGCCAGCTGATCAACAGTGGCAATTGGACTTGGACTTGGACTTGGACTATACTTTACTTTGGGCTCTCCCTGACACGGAGTCTTTAAATGCCTTCCCCCGATGTATGGTGGAGATTGACGTGTACTCCTCTGGTTGTTTGGGCACTAGAAGAAAGTTTGAAAACTTTTGCAAACCTTTCCTCCAGAGCTATAGGGCGACCCGTCAGGAAAAATTAGCCAACCGGCAGCTCTACGGCATTGGATTGGGTTTCAGCTTAATCTGGGTCAAGGTTCCCAACACATGGGAATTAGCAACCAAGTCCCATTTTTCATTTTCTGTCTGCAAGAAATCTTTAGAGTTCCAGCAAGACCAACCTAATTCAAGTATCTGGCCTCCCACAGAGGTGGCCTTCTCATATAGAATTGTTTTTTTTTTTTCAAAAGTGACCATGTCCTTACTGTTTTAGTACTTAAACTTTCTCAATGTTTTTGACTTCCAGACATTTCATAGACACGGATACTTGTATCTGATGTATCATTGGTGCTTTGTGCTTTTTGGGACTATTTCTACTTATTTAGTTAGTAACTTTTTCTACTGTTTATACACTCTCTCAATTTACAGAATCCATTGTATTCAAACCGGAGTGCTTTTTGTCATGCTACCGGGGATTGAGCACAGTTTTATTTAATTTGTGAGATCTAGCAGCTGGTGTCCTTATTCTTTTGTGTTTAATGTGTCCAACCCAAATAATAACCCACTTTCCTACACTTACAAATGCCTGAGCTGCTGTGTGCAGCTGCTGATAATCTAGTATATATTTTGAAATCACTTGCATATTTGTTACTTTTTACCCGGCTGTGATTCTGCAGCAGCATAGTTTTGTACTTTTGTGTTCTAGGGTAGGCTCTGCATATATATGTGAAGTACGGGTGAACTTTATTTTGATTTTATGATTGACATTGGGTTTCAATGAGATGTTGCTTGAAGAATTAATGCTTTCCTCATGGGAAAACTGATAAATATTGGCTATGGCTGCTCTCACACTAACACTTGGAGGTCAGGAAATCTGTTCAAGTATGGAACGAGTCTGCGTTGGCATACATGCTATGCATTTGGGTCAGTATCATAAATGCATTTATAGATTTCATCTTAAAAGCCTGAATGCCAGCGTTACCAGAGCCTCATTTACATTTGTGCTGGATCTTAATTAATAATGCAGCTTAGACTTGCTGATTCCTTTACAGGTTTGTGAACTGAATTATTTGGAAATTCACTTTTCACTATGGATGAATGTTAACCCAGAGTACTGGACTGATGTAACCAACTGGATTCAGGACCTGTGAACTGGTTAACCTTTAACAGTTAATTGTTGACCACGAGTGCAGAATCAATCCTGAGGGGTGAATGTGATTTGCTGTGATCATAAACTCTAGTTTCATATCCTAAAATTGAGAAGACATTGTGCCACTAGCTCCTTGGACCTGCCCTTACAGATAAGATGTTGTTAATCCAGAAGTTTGCTTTTGAGCTGCTGCCAGGCATAAACATGCAGTTTGAATCTTCTGGCATGATTACTAGGATAGGAATGGGCCATCTTAAGATCTTTGTCCTTCCTGACAGTGACATTTTGTGTGCTTGAACTTTACATTTTCCCCCAAATTGACCTCACTGTTTGAGGTGCTCTGTCAATTAAGTGTCTTGGATGCAAATCACCATATAAACCATTTAAATTTAATGTGTTGACTGACTTCACCGCCATGCTAGCAGTGCAACCTTGTTAGCTTCACGTGTGTTGGATGTGTGCGTTTCGGTAATCTATGTATATATATTTTTTAGGTGGATATGATTATCGTCCTACATTTTCAAACACTCCAAACAGTGGTTACACCCAGCCCCAATTTAACGCTCCTCGTGACTACTCCAACAACTATCAACGGGTAAGGGGTGGTGTTCATAAATTTGATTGGGGCTGGGAGCGTGTGTGACTGCATCATTGCTCATGTGAAAATAACTTGTCTTTGTAGTTATTCTGTGTATACAGGTGTTTAGGAAAGCTCCAAGGTAGTCAAATTGATGTCCGATTTTCAGGTTTATTTTTGTAGTATATGCTGCTTTAGTACACACATTCTTGACATGCTGTTAGGCAGTTATGTTTGCAAGCTAAAGTCTGAGTTTCAAAATAACTTGTGATCCCTCCTGGAAAAACACAATACACTAGCACAAAGTATTCTCATGGTTTCGCCATCTACAGCATCGAAAGACCCACTGCTAACCAGAAATTTGAATTCAACCATTACAGGAGGAATTCTCCTGGCTCCAGATTTGATGAGTGACTCGTGGAGGGTGTGTAATTGATAATGACTTAAAAAAAAATCCCTGAAGTTCATTAAGAAAAGTTCAGTCGGTGGCCATCACACTCAAAGTCTTTGGGTAAGTCCAAGGAAAAAAAACACACAAAATCCAACCTGGACTTTTGTCCTTCCTGCCACTCCGTACTCCTCGGAAGGCGCGAGGGTGTTACGATGCCTCCATCTCACTCCCAAAGTCAATAGTTAAAGCGATCCCACAACTTGTCAAGGCACTACCAGAGATTCAGGACTGTCTGACACAGAGGCAGATCGAAGAGTTCCCTTAGGACTTGCTCAGACTCGTCTGATCCTTTCTGACTCCCTGTGGGTAAGCCTTCATGCCCCCAAGTTGTCGAGAGGCCTTTCAGCTGGAGTTGGCCCTCAACGCCAGTTGGGCCCTCCGAATCCAGGCCTCCTCAAGTTCCTGTTCCAACTCCGATGCCACACTATTTCCTGGAGTCTCAATGCTGGAGCAGGCTCAATATGGGAGTAGGATGCTGGATACTGACCCCAACTGAGGCTTGCTCTTCTTTTAATAATCTCCAGATTGTGGCAAGCCACTGCCTGCCAGTTTGGGTCAGAGAGCCATCCAGTCCCATGCAAACTCTATTCTTTTCTCTCTCACCCCCCCCCCCCCCCCCACCCCCCCCCCCCCCCCCCAAAAAAAAAAACCTGCAGCGCCACCTACCAAACTCCTTTAGCAGACCCTTAGTGGAGCAGTGTCACCCGGTGGGAGTCAACATCTGATGATCCTTACTAGGTTGCCAGACTATTATATCACAGGTGTGTCCTGCAGAGTGTCTGGAAGGGGTTCACCTTAGCTTTCATTGCCTCTACCGCAACTACCTTTTCCATTACAACTGACACAGCACCAACTGTCGGTCTTATGGCAGGAAGTGCAAGCCCTTTTGGCCAAAGGGGCAAACAAGAGGGTGCCTGCTCCAGATGTAGGTCTGTTATTTCTGCTACTTTCTGGTTCCAAAGAAGAACGGAGGCCTTTGTCCTATTTTAGACCTTTGCCCTCAATCCCTTCCTCCTAAAGGAAAAACAATCAATATTTCTTCATCAGTCCTGAAGGCAGGGTGGTGGTGTTGGATCTGCACCTTTTTCCAGATGTCTGTCCTGCAGGCCTGTCTGCACCACCTGTGCTTTGTGGTGGGCTGCAAGCATGTTTAGTTCCCTGCACTCCCTTAACTCACCAACATCTCTTTGGTGTTCACAAAAATGGTGGCACTGGTAGCAGCACACCATCGGAGATCCCAGTCTTCCCCTACTCTGACAAGTAGCTGTTGAAGGCAAGCTTGCCGCAGACAGTCATCAACCACCTCCAGACTACAGCGAACCTCCTGGTAATCTTTAGTGTTTCTCAAAGTTCAGGTCACATCCTTAGACTCTCCCCTTCATCAGAGCCATTCTGCACATAGTTCCACTCCCCCCTCCCCCCCCCCCCCAATGGAAAGGAGAGTCCAGGACTTTGTGATCCCAATCTTTCAGCCTCTGTCCTAGCTTTCTTTAACAGACAACTCGCTGCTGCTGGGTGAGATGTCCTCCTGCTTTTCGAGCAAACCTTGTGGCATATGTGGGCTCTGCAGTGGGATTTGAAGTCTGAGTGGACCTCACATCAAGGGGACCTCTCTGATAATGTCCAGATTGCAGAGGAAACAAAGAGTTCGATGGCATCTGTCGCTGTAGATACGCATGTTCTGCAATAGCTCGCCATCTGGTGTTGGGCCGGAGTGTTACAAGTTGTTTTTCTTCGAAGAAGTCTTTCGAGTCACGGGACCGAGTGACTCCTCCTTTTGTCTCCATTGCGCATGGGCGTCGACTCCATCTTCGATTGTTTTTTTTCCGCCATCAGGTTCGGACGTGTTCCTGTCGCTCCGAGTTTCGGAACGGAAAATTAGCTAATTTCGGAAGATTTTCGTCGGTATTGTTGCGTTCGGGATCGGCGTACTTAGATTCAACACCGCATCGAAGATCGAAGAGCTCCGGTGCCCTTCGGGGTAGTTTTTCGATCCTCTGTCGGGGCCTGGTCGGCCCGACCGCGTGCTGAAGAACGCCGATGGAACGGACCCCGTTTCGTTTCTGCCCCAAATGCCACAATAAATACCCCTTCACAGACCAACACTTGGTCTGCAACCTGTGCCTGTCACCTGAGCACAGCGAAGACACCTGCGAGGCCTGTCGTGCGTTCCGGTCCCGAAAAACACTCCGAGACCGTCGAGCCAGAAGACTTCAGATGGCGTCTGCACCGACAGCCCAACAGGAGTTCGAGGAACGGGAAGAGGAAGGTACCTTCTCGATCCAAGACTCAGACTCCGAAGGATTCGACGATACACAAACCGTGAGTAAGACGTCGAAAACCACACAGAGAAACATTTACAAGGCCCAGGGGGACGCCACTGCCACCAGGCCATGGCTCGACCCATAAATTCGGTGACCGACCGTCGGCACCGAAAAAGGCCCAAACAGTGCCGAGATCGTCCGACTCCGGTCGAGACACCGGCACGCAGCCTTCTCGGGACCGAGAAAGTGCTGGAGACAAGCCTCGACACCGAGATGCCGGTGTGGACACGGCTCGACGCCGAGACAGCGGCACCGAAACAGATCGACGCCGAGAGGTTTCGGCCCCGAAAAGGAAAAAAGTCACCTCGGAGCCGAAAAAACACGCAGACAAAGTTTCGATGCCGAAACAAACTGCAAGCGACCCAGCTTCAGGCTCTTATACAGAAGAGCACTCGCTAACCTCCCAAATGCAGAAGCATAGGTTTGAGGAAGAGCTACAAGCAACTGATGTGGACCATACGCAAAAGCGTATCTTCATTCAGCAGGGGACAGGAAAAATAAGCACCCTTCCCCCCATTAGGAGAAAGAGGAGGTTGGAGTTCCAGACGGAACAAACACCACAACCAAAAGTGGTGAAAAGAGTTACACCACCACCCTCTCCTCCGCCCGTGATTGACGTTTCACCAGCACAAACTCCATTACACTCCCCAGCTCACACCACCATGAGCCAGGGTGACCAAGATCAGGACGCATGGGACCTATACGACGCCCCAGTGTCAGATAACAGCCCGGAGGCATACCCTACAAAGCCATCTCCACCAGAAGACAGCACCGCGTACTCTCAGGTGGTGGCTAGAGCAGCACAATATCACAATGTAAGCCTCCACTCAGAACAGGTCGAGGATGATTTCTTGTTCAACACACACTCCTCCACCCACAGCTCATACCAAAGCCTGCCTATGCTCCCTGGTATGCTCCGGCACGCAAAAGACATATTTAAGGAGCCGGTCAAAAGTAGGGCAATCACACCAAGGGTGGAAAAAAAGTATAAGCCGCCTCCTACGGACCCGGTTTTCATCACTACACAGCTGCCACCAGACTCTGTTGTTGTAGGAGCAGCTAGGAAAAGGGCCAACTCCCACACATCTGGAGATGCACCACCCCCAGATAAAGAAAGCCGCAAGTTCGATGCAGCTGGTAAGAGTCGCAGCACAAGCTGCAAACCAGTGGCGCATCGCGAACTCCCAGGCACTACTTGCGCGCTATGACAGAGCCCACTGGGACGAGATGCAACATCTCATTGAACATCTGCCCAAGGACTTACAAAATAGGGCAAAGCAAGTGGTCGAGGAAGGACAGACCATTTCCAACAACCAGATCCGCTCCTCCATGGACGCTGCAGATACAGCTGCACGGACAATTAATACATCTGTAACTATCAGAAGGCATGCATGGCTCCGAACGTCTGGATTTAAACCAGAGATTCAACAAGCAGTTCTCAATATGCCTTTTAATGAAAAAGAACTGTTCGGTCCAGAAGTGGACACAGCGATTGAGAAACTCAAAAAAGATACGGACACTGCCAAAGCCATGGGCGCACTCTACTCCCCGCAGAGCAGAGGGAATTACAGCACATTCCGTAAAACGCCCTTTCGAGGGGGGTTTCGAGGTCAAAGCACACAAGCCAGCACCTCACAAGCCACACCGTCCAGTTACCAGGGACAGTATAGAGGAGGTTTTCGGGGACAATATAGAGGAGGGCAATTCCCTAGAAATAGAGGAAGATTTCAAAGCCCCAAAGCCCCTACTACTAAACAGTGACTCACAGGTCACTCACCCCCTCCACACAACACCAGTGGGGGGAAGAATAGGTCATTATTACAAAGCATGGGAGGAAATCACTACAGACACTTGGGTTCTAGCAATTATCCAACATGGTTATTGCATAGAATTTCTACAATTCCCTCCAAACATACCACCAAAAGCACAAAATTTAACAACACACCATTCCAATCTCCTGGAGATAGAAGTGCAGGCACTATTGCAAAAGAATGCAATCGAATTAGTGCCAAACACACAAATAAACACAGGAGTTTACTCACTGTACTTTCTGATACCAAAGAAGGACAAAACGCTGAGACCAATCCTAGACCTCAGAGTAGTGAACACTTTCATCAAATCAGACCACTTCCACATGGTCACACTACAAGAAGTATTGCCATTGCTAAAACTGCACGACTACATGGTAACTTTAGACCTCAAGGATGCTTATTTCCATATACCAATACACCCATTGCACAGGAAATACCTAAGGTTTGTATTCAAAGGAATACATTACCAATTCAAGGTACTGCCTTTCGGATTAACAACCGCACCAAGAGTCTTTACCAAATGTCTAGCGGTAGTCGCAGCACACATAAGAAGGCAGCAGATACATGTGTTCCCATATCTAGACGACTGGCTAATCAAGGCCCATTCGTTAATAGAGTGCTCAAATCACACAAATCATATCATACAAACCCTCTTCAAACTAGGGTTCACCGTCAATTTCACAAAATCCAAAATTCTGCCACACAAGGTACAACAATACCTGGGAGCCATAATAGACACATCAAAAGGAGTAGCCACTCCAAGTCCACAAAGAATTCAAAATTTCAACACCATCATACAACGCATGTATCCAACACAAAAGATACAAGCAAAGATGGTATTACAACTCCTAGGCATGATGTCATCATGCATAGCCATTGTCCCAAACGCAAGACTGCACATGAGGCCCTTACAACAATGCCTAGCATCACAGTGGTCTCAAGCACAGGGTCACCTTCTAGATCTGGTGTTAATAGACCGCCAAACTTACCTCTCGCTTCTGTGGTGGAACAACATAAATTTAAACAAGGGGCGGCCTTTCCAAGACCCAGTGCCACAATACGTAATAACAGATGCTTCCATGACAGGGTGGGGAGCACACCTCGATCAACACAGCATACAAGGACAATGGAACGTACATCAAACAAAACTGCATATCAATCACCTAGAACTTCTAGCAGTTTTTCAAGCACTAAAAGCTTTCCAACCAATAATAGTTCACAAATACATTCTCGTCAAAACAGACAACATGACAACAATGTATTATCTAAACAAGCAGGGGGGGACGCACTCCACGCAGTTAAGCCTGCTAGCACAAAAAATTTGGCATTGGGCAATTCACAACCAAATTCGCCTAATTGCACAGTTTATACCAGGGATACAAAATCAACTCGCAGACAATCTCTCTCGAGATCACCAACAGGTCCACGAATGGGAAATTCACCCCCAAATTCTGAACACTTATTTCAAACTCTGGGGAACACCTCAGATAGACTTGTTTGCGACAAGGGAGAACGCAAAATGCCAAAACTTCGCATCCAGATACCCACACAAACAATCCCAAGGCAATGCCCTATGGATGAACTGGTCAGGGATATTTGCTTACGCTTTTCCTCCTCTCCCTCTCCTTCCTTACCTGGTAAACAAACTCAGTCAAAGCAAACTCAAACTCATATTGATAGCACCAACTTGGGCAAGGCAACCCTGGTACACAACGCTGCTAGACCTATCAGTGGTACCCTGCATCAAATTGCCCAACAGGCCAGATCTGTTGACACAGCACAACCAAAAGATCAGACACCCAGATCCAGCATCGCTGAATCTAGCAATCTGGCTCCTGAAATCCTAGAATTCGGGCACTTACAACTTACCCAAGAATGTATGGAAGTCATAAAACAAGCAAGAAGGCCATCCACCAGGCACTGCTATGCAAGTAAATGGAAGAGGTTTGTTTGCTACTGCCATATTAATCAAATACAACCATTACACACAACTCCAGAACATGTAGTGGGTTACTTGCTTCACTTACAAAAATCTAACCTAGCTTTCTCTTCCATTAAGATTCACCTTGCAGCAATATCTGCATACCTGCAAACTACCTATTCGACTTCCCTATATAAAATACCAGTCATTAAAGCATTCATGGAGGGCCTTAGGAGAATTATACCACCAAGAACACTACCTGTTCCTTCATGGAACCTAAATGTTGTCCTAACTAGACTTATGGGTCCACCTTTTGAACCCATGCACTCCTGCGACATACAGTTCCTAACCTGGAAGGTGGCATTTCTCATCGCCATTACTTCCCTAAGAAGAGTAAGCGAGATTCAGGCGTTTACTATACAGGAACCTTTTATACAACTACACAAAAATAAAGTCGTCCTAAGGACCAATCCTAAATTTTTGCCAAAGGTTATTTCACCGTTCCATCTAAATCAAACAGTGGAACTTCCAGTGTTCTTTCCACAGCCAGATACCGTAGCTGAAAGGGCACTACATACATTAGATGTCAAAAGAGCATTAATGTATTACATTGACAGAACAAAAAACATCAGAAAGACTAAACAACTCTTTATTGCATTTCAAAAACCTCACGCAGGAAACCCAATTTCAAAACAAGGTATAGCCAGATGGATAGTTAAATGCATCCAAATCTGCTACCTTAAAGCTAAACGACAGCTGCCCATTACACCAAGGGCACACTCAACCAGAAAGAAAGGTGCTACCATGGCCTTTCTAGGAAACATCCCAATGCAAGAAATATGTAAGGCAGCCACATGGTCTACGCCTCACACATTCACCAAGCACTACTGTGTAGACGTGTTATCCGCACAACAAGCCACAGTAGGTCAAGCCGTATTAAGGACATTATTTCAGACTACTTCCACTCCTACAGGCTGATCCACCGCTTTTGGGGAAATAACTGCTTACTAGTCTATGCAGAACATGCGTATCTACAGCGACAGATGCCATCGAACTGAAAATGTCACTTACCCAGTGTACATCTGTTCGTGGCATCAGTCGCAGTAGATTCGCATGTGCCCACCCGCCTCCCCGGGAGCCTGTAGCAGTTTGGAAGTTACCTTCAATTATTTATATGTATCATCTCAACCTTAAATAGGTGCATACTTAGTCACTCCATTGCATGGGCACTATTACTACAATTCAACTCCTACCTCACCCTCTGCGGGGGAAAAACAATCGAAGATGGAGTCGACGCCCATGCGCAATGGAGACAAAAGGAGGAGTCACTCGGTCCCGTGACTCGAAAGACTTCTTCGAAGAAAAACAACTTGTAACACTCCGGCCCAACACCAGATGGCGAGCTATTGCAGAACATGCGAATCTACTGCGACTGATGCCACGAACAGATGTACACTGGGTAAGTGACATTTTCATTTGCAGTGGTGATTCTTGGACTGCGCCTACCTCTTCCCTACCCCCACCCAGAGTTGACAGTGGTGACAAGTGTGTCCCTTCTAGGTTGGGGTGACAGTCTGGGAAAGGTAGAGATCAGAGGCCTCTGGTGGAGGCCCAGCTCTTTATAAACCTCCTGGAGCTGCTGGCCGTCCACTTACCATTTAAAGCCTTCCTCCCATTCATCAGGGAGAGGCTGGTACATGTGCGTACAGACAATACAAACTGGACAGAGTGGAAGCCTGGGTCCTGTGCCAAGCAGAACTATACCTCTAGAAATGGCTGGACCACCAGGGGATCTTCCTAGTGGTGAACCACCTGGCTGGATCTTTAAAATGCCAGGACAGACAAACTCGCCCATTGATGCCTAACATGACAAGTGACAGTTGCACCCGGAGGTGGCACAAGTTCTCTTCCACAAATGGGGAGAGTGGGCACTGCCGAGACTGTGCAGTGTCCTCACATATGCGTGTTGAAGTTTCCAAGGCATCTTTAGCTAGGAGACAGGTTCTGCCTAGAGTGGACCTTGGGACTCCTTTGTCTTCCTACTGATACCTCTTCTACCCTCTGTTCTATAGATCAGGACTGACCTGGCCAAAGTCATCTTAGTTTCCCTAGATTGGGCATGGAAAGTATGGTATCTATAACTCCTGGGCTTGTGCATCTCATCCAGTCAGGCTACCTCTCTGTGCAGACCTTCTCTCACAGCAACAAGCAGGGTTCTGCACCTGGGCCTTTGTGCTCTCCACCTACATACATGGAGATTGAGTAGTGACAGCTTAACACCTTTAACCTTCCACTGGACCTTGTTGTCATCTTGGTAGTTGGGCATTGTAGGAAGTTGGCTCTGTATGTGCTATTTCAAAGTAAGGAATAGCATGCACCGAGTCCAAGGGTTCCCCTTAGAGGTAAGATAGTGGCAAAAAGAGATAATACTAATGCTCTATTTTGTGGTAGTGTGGTCGAGCAGTAGGCTGATCAAAGGAGTAGTGTTAAGCATTTGTTGTACATACACACAGGCAATAAATGAGGAACACACACTCAGAGACAAATCCAGCCAATAGGTTTTGTTATAGAAAAATCTTTTCTTAGTTTATTTTAAGAACCACAGGTTCAAATTCTACATGTAATATCTCATTTGAAAGGTATTGCAGGTAAGTACTTTAGGAACTTTGAATAATTACAGTAGCATATATACTTTTTACATAAAACACAATAAGCTGTTTTAAAAATGGACACAGTGCAATTTTCAGTTCCTGGGGGAGGTAAAGTATTGTTAGGTTTCACAGGTAAGTAAGTCACTTACAGGTTTCAGTTTTTGGTCCAAGGTAGCCCACCATTGGGGGTTCAGAGCAACCCCAAAGTTACCACACCAGCAGCTCAGGGCCGGTCAGGTGCAGAGGTCAAAGAGGTGCCCCAAAACACACAGGCTTCAATGGAGAGAAGGGGGTGCCCCGGTTCCAGTCTGCCAGCAGGTAAGTACCCGCGTCTTCGGAGGGCAGACCAGGGGGGTTTTGTAGGGCACCGGGGGGGACACAAGTCAGCACAAAAAGTACACCCTCAGCAGCGCGGGGGCGGCCGGGTGCAGTGTGCAAACACGCGTCGGGTTTACAATGGTTTTCAATGAGAGATCAAGGGATCTCTTCAGCGTTGCAGGCGGGGGGGGGGGGGCTCCTCGGGGTAGCCACCACCTGGGCAAGGGAGAGGGCCTCCTGGGGGTCAATCCTGCACAGAAGTTCTGTTCCTTCAGGTGCTGGGGGCTGCGGGTGCAGGGTCTTTTCCAGCCGTCGGGACTTTAGGTTCAGGCAGTCGCGGTCAGGGGGGAGCCTCGGGATTCCCTCTGCAGGCGTCGCTGTGGAGGCTCAGGGGGGACAACTTTGGTTACTCAGACTCGCCGGAGGGTCCTCCCTGAGGTGTTGGTTCTCCACCAGTCGAGTCTGGGTCGCCGGGTGCAGTGTTGCAAGTCTCACGCTTCTTGCGGGGAGTTGCAGGGGTCTTTAAATCTGCTCCTTTGAAACAAAGTTGCAGTTCTTTTGGAGCAGTGCCGCTGTCCTCGGGAGTTTCTTGTCTTTCTTGAAGCAGGGCAGTCCTCAGAGGATTCCGAGGTCGCTGGTCCCTTGGAAAGAATCGCTGGAGCAGGGTTCTTTGGAAGGCAGGAGACAGGCCGGTAAGTCTGGGGCCAAAGCAGTTGGTGTCTTCTGTTCTTCCTCTGCAGGGGTTTTTCAGCTCAGCAGTCTTCTTCTTCTTGTAGTTTCAGGAATCTAAAGTTTTAGGTTCAGGGAAGCCCTTAAATACTAAATTTAAGGGCGTGTTTAGGTCAGGGGGGTTAGTAGCCAATGGCTACTAACCCTGAGGGTGGGTACACCCTCTTTGTGCCTCCTCCCAAGGGGAGGGGGTCACATCCCTAATCCTATTGGGGAATCCTCCATCTGCAGGATTTCTAAAAGTTAGTCACTTCAGCTCAGGACACCTTAGGGGCTGTCCTGACTGGCCAGTGACTCCTCCTTGTTGTTCTCATTATTTTCTCCGGCCTTGCCGCCAAAAGTGGGGGCCGTGGCCGGAGGGGGCGGGCAACTCCACTAGCTGGAGTGTCCTGCGGTGCTGGCACAATGGGGTGAGCCTTTGAGGCTCACCGCCAGGTGTTACAGCTCCTGCCTGGGGGAGGTGTTAGCATCTCCACCCAGTGCAGGCTTTGTTACTGGCCTCAGAGTGACAAAGGCACTCTCCCCATGGGGCCAGCAACATGTCTCGGTTGTGGGAGGCTGCTGGAACCAGTCAGCCTACACAGATAGTCGGTTAAGGTTTCAGGGGGCACCTCTAAGGTGCCCTCTGGGGTGTATTTTACAATAAAATGTACACTGGCATCAGTGTGCATGTATTGTGCTGAGAAGTTTGATACCAAACTTCCCAGTTTTCAGTGTAGCCATTATGGTGCTGTGGAGTTCGTGTAAAACAGACTCCCAGACCATATACTCTTATGGCTACCCTGCACGTACAATGTCTAAGGTATTGCTTAGACACTGTAGGGGCACAGTGCTCATGCACTGGTGCCCTCGCCTATGGTATAGTGCACCCTGCCTTAGGGCTGTAAGGCCTACTAGAGGGGTGACTTATCTACACCTGCATAGGCAGTGAGAGGCTGGCATGGCACCCTGAGGGGAGTGCCATGTCGACTTACTCGTTTTGTTCTCACCAGCACACACAAGCTGACAAGCAGTGTATCTGTGCTGAGTGAGGGGTCTCCAGGGTGGCATAAGACATGCTGCAGCCCTTAGAGACCTTCCTTGGCATCAGGGCCCTTGGTTCCAGGGGTACCATTTACAAGGGACTTATCTGGATGCCAGGGTGTGCCAATTGTGGATACAAAAGTACAGGTTAGGGAAAGAACACTGGTGCTGGGGCCTGGTTAGCAGGCCTCAGCCCACTTTCAATTCAAAACATAGCATCAGCAAAGGCAAAAAGTCAGGGGGTAACCATGCCAAGGAGGCATTTCCTTACAGGCATCCCTTGACAAACTGTATAGCCTGATGAGAAAAATGTGTGGTTTGGTGCGCCACACGCCCGATTTACCCTATCCAACCTAAGGTATCTTCAGTTATTTATTTTCTGTCTCACCTGTCCCGGCTTTACTTTCTGTTCATTTATAGGGTATTTAGAGCACATCAGCCAGGTACATGGGTTCCGTACAGACTGTTACTGGAACCAAGCTGTTCCTGGATAACGAGCACTAATCTGGGTGAAACCAGTACTGGGTTGTCTGTCTTTAGGTAGACTCTGGTTTGGCAATTTGTCTGGACTGTTCCAGTTGGAGCAGGGTAAAGACTGGTTTGCATAAAGCTGGGTCCAAACCGAGGTGGCCTGGTGTACAAAATAACGATGAACTGGGATATAGCCCAGAGTCATTACCAGTGGCTAAGCTTAATCCATAAAGTTCCCGTAACCATCCATAACTTTATGTATTCCGCATTATGCGAAGAGTAATAAAAGTATTTGTAGGAAGTTGGCTCTGTATGTGTGCATGCTATTCCTTACTTTGAAATAGCAGAGTCCAAGGGTTCCCCTTAGAGGTAAAATAGTGGTAAAAATAGATAATACTAATGCTCTATTTTGTGGTAGTGTGGTCGAGCAGTAGGCTTATCCAAGGAGTAGTGTTAAGCATTTGTTGTACATACACATAGGCAATAAATGAGGTACACACACTCAGACAAATCCAGCCAATAGGTTTTTGTATAGAAATATATCTTTTCTTAGTTTATTTTAAGAACCACAGGTTCAAATTCTACATGTAATATCTCATTCGAAAGGTATTGCAGGTAAGTACTTTAGGAACTTTAAATCATAAAAATTGCATGTATACTTTTCAAGTTATTGACAAATAACTGTTTTAAAAGTGGACACTTAGTGCAATTTTCACAGTTCCTAGGGGAGGTAAGTTTTTGTTAGTTTTACCAGGTAAATAAGACACTTACAGGGTTCAGTTCTTGGTCCAAGGTAGCCCACCGTTGGGGGTTCAGAGCAACCCCAAAGTTACCACACCAGCAGCTCAGGGCCGGTCAGGTGCAGAGTTCCAAGTGGTGCCCAAAACACATAGGCTAGAATGGAGAGAAGGGGGTGCCCCGGTTCCGGTCTGTTTGCAGGTAAGTACCCGCGTCTTCGGAGGGCAGACCAGGGGGGTTTTGTAGGGCACCGGGGGGGACACAAGCCCACACAGAAATTTCACCCTCAGCAGCACGGGGGCGGCCGGGTGCAGTGTAGAAACAAGCGTCGGGTTCGCAATGTTAGTCTATGAGAGATCTCGGGATCTCTTCAGCGCTGCAGGCAGGCAAGGGGGGGATTCCTCGGGGAAACCTCCACTTGGGCAAGGGAGAGGGACTCCTGGGGGTCACTTCTCCAGTGAAAGTCCGGTCCTTCAGGTCCTGGGGGCTGCGGGTGCAGGGTCTCTCCCAGGCGTCGGGACTTTGGATTCAAAGAGTCGCGGTCAGGGGAAGCCTCGGGATTCCCTCTGCAGGCGGCGCTGTGGGGGCTCAGGGGGGACAGGTTTTGGTACTCACAGTATCAGAGTAGTCCTGGGGTCCCTCCTGAGGTGTTGGATCTCCACCAGCCGAGTCTGGGTCGCCGGGTGCAGTGTTGCAAGTCTCACGCTTCTTGCGGGGAGCTTGCAGGGTTCTTTCAAGGCTGCTGGAAACAAAGTTGCAGCCTTTCTTGGAGCAGGTCCGCTGTCCTCCGGAGTTTCTTGTCTTTTCGAAGCAGGGGCAGTCCTCAGAGGATGTCGAGGTCGCTGGTCCCTTTGAAAGGCGTCGCTGGAGCATGATCTTTGGAAGGCAGGAGACAGGCCGGTGAGTTTCTGGAGCCAAGGCAGTTGTCGTCTTCTGGTCTTCCTCTGCAGGGGTTTTCAGCTAGGCAGTCCTTCTTCTTGTAGTTGCAGGAATCTAATTTTCTAGGGTTCAGGGTAGCCCTTAAATACTAAATTTAAGGGCGTGTTTAGGTCTGGGGGGTTAGTAGCCAATGGCTACTAGCCCTGAGGGTGAGTACACCCTCTTTGTGCCTCCTCCCAAGGGGAGGGGGTCACATCCCTAATCCTATTGGGGGAATCCTCCATCTGCAAGATGGAGGATTTCTAAAAGTCAGAGTCACCTCAGCTCAGGACACCTTAGGGGCTGTCCTGACTGGCCAGTGACTCCTCCTTGTTGCTTTCTTTGTTCCCTCCAGCCTTGCCGCCAAAAGTGGGGGCCGTGGCCGGAGGGGGCGGGCAACTCCACTAAGCTGGAGTGCCCTGCTGGGCTGTGACAAAGGGGTGAGCCTTTGAGGCTCACCGCCAGGTGTCACAGCTCCTGCCTGGGGGAGGTGTTCGCATCTCCACCCAGTGCAGGCTTTGTTACTGGCCTCAGAGTGACAAAGGCACTCTCCCCATGGGGCCAGCAACATGTCTCTGGTGTGGCAGGCTGCTGGAACTAGTCAGCCTACACAGACAGTCGGTTAAGTTTCAGGGGGCACCTCTAAGGTGCCCTCTGGGGTGTATTTTGCAATAAAATGTACACTGGCATCAGTGTGCATTTATTGTGCTGAGAAGTTTGATACCAAACTTCCCAGTTTTCAGTGTAGCCATTATGGTGCTGTGGAGTTCGTGTTTGACAGACTCCCAGACCATATACTCTTATGGCTACCCTGCACTTACAATGTCTAAGGTTTTGTTTAGACACTGTAGGGGTACCATGCTCATGCACCGGTACCCTCACCTATGGTATAGTGCACCCTGCCTTAGGGCTGTAAGGCCTGCTAGAGGGGTGTCTTACCTATACTGTATAGGCAGTGAGAGGCTGGCATGGCACCCTGAGGGGAGTGCCATGTCGACTTACTCGTTTTGTCCTCACTAGCACACACAAGCTGGCAAGCAGTGTGTCTGTGCTGAGTGAGAGGTCTCCAGGGTGGCATAAGACATGCTGCAGCCCTTAGAGACCTTCCTTGCCATCAGGGCCCTTGGTACTAGAAGTACCAGTTACAAGGGACTTATCTGAATGTCAGGGTGTGCCAATTGTGGATACAATGGTACATTTTAGGTGAAGGAACACTGGTGCTGGGGCCTGGTTAGCAGGGGCCCAGCACACTTCTCAGTCAAGTCAGCATCAGTATCAGGCAAAAAGTGGGGGGTAACTGCAACAGGGAGCCATTTCTTTACAGTATTATACCTACAATTTCTAGCTATGTAGTTTTAGATTAATACTCTGCAGGCACTCCAAGGACCTACAGAACCTCTATTGCCATGTAATTTGGCCCTCACAGATAACCTTTAGGGCACTTGGTCAAAAAGTGTTTGGGACCACCAGTTAATAGAGGTGTTTTTCTATTTCTGACACCATATGATTCAGCTTTTTACTGAACCTCCTTCACCAGAGTTTAGTGGTGCTGGTGGCCACCACTGAAATTTATCCCAACTCCTTCCCTACCACTCCACTTGACCGCGAGTCAATGAATAGAAACTGTTGGCAAGCATATTTGTACCTTTAGGAGCCTTGCTCGTTGGCCAGTAAATGTCAGGTGTTCCCTAGGCTGCTACTACCATACACAATGGGGCGTAGTGGCCCACATCTTACCAACAGTTCCAAGTGCCCTTTAGACATTCCTAACCCAAGCAAATAAAGGATGGCTGCAATGCAGCAAACTTTGGCTTCCACTCTGTCTAGGACATGGCTGACTGCCTCTGTCTGGTGATGCGTACAAGTGTGGCACTTAGGCACCACGCCTGGATGAGGTCTACAGGCTTCTCCAGGGATATCCACGTATCCTTACTGGACATCCAAGTATCCTTAGTGAACATGCCATTTGATGGTTGTCTTTTTGACGACAAAGCAGTCAGCCCTGGAATGGCTTAAAGAAAGTAGGGCCACAGCATATTCTTTGGGGTTTTCTGCCTCCACTAGACAATTCCACCAGCAATTTGGAACTGGAGCTTTCTTTTGCCAGACCCACTCCACCAGCCGAGCAGGCTTATCAGCCCTTTTGTAGCAAAGGCTGCAGTTGCAAAGACAACACCCGGGACGCAGGAACAACGTGAAGCTCAGCCCCCCACCCTCCTCAATTCACAAGCACTAAGTTGCTTTGTCTTTGCCATCAAACAACTGCCCCGTTGGATCCGGGGCCTATGACCTCCAATTTTACTTCTTCCTGTCACCTTCCACCACCATCAGCACAGGTGAAAGACACTACCTATAGCTCACAGTGGACCTTTAACATGTTCAGTTGGCAGTGCATTGCTTCTGGGTTAGGGAGACCATCTTGGCGAGGTGGCGATTGGAGGCCTCTGGTCCCAGTCAGACACTAGAGTCCACATGTTGTTTTAGTTGTGATATACCTGGGTGCTAAAGCCATTCCTCTCTTCATCAGAGGAATGTTGGTGCAGGTGCTCGTTGGCAACATCACTGCCATGTGGTTCTACAACAAGCAGGATGGGGTAGTGAACTGGAACCAGCGTCATGTGGTGCTGCACCTCTGGAATTCGCTGTGCCCCCGGGACTTTCTCTGGTGGTGAACCACCTTGTGGGATCTCTCAATGCCAGGGCAGATGAACTTACTTGCTGATGCTTAGCAACTCACAAATGGCAGTTGCACCTTGAGGTAGCACAGGACGACTTCCATAAGTGAGGCGAACCCTGGCTCTTTTCTCCACAGCAGAGAACATTGTGTCAGCACTTTTGTGTGCTGGAGTTTCCAAGGCGGCTCTGAGATGCGTTCCATCCAGAGTGGAACTCAGAACTCCTGTGTGCCCTTCTGCTGTTGCTTCTCCTGCCTAGAGTGCTGAAGATGAGGAGCGACAAGCCCCAAGCCATCTTAGTGGCACCAGGTTGGGCCAGAATAGTGTGGTACCGAAAACTCCTGGGCATGAGCAATTGTCCTCCAATCTAGCTACTGATAATGTGAGGATTTTCTGTTGCAGCTGCAGGGTTCTGCATCCAGGCCTGCACAATTTGCATCACAATGCAATGAGATTGTTCTGTGACAGTTGACCTCCTTCAACCTTCCTCCTTATGTCATTGATGCAATTCTATTGGCAAGATGTCTGTAAGGAAATGCCTCCTTGGCATGGTTGCCCCCTGACTTTTTGCCTTTGCTGATGCTATGTTTACAATTGAAAGTGTGCTGAGGCCTGCTAACCAGGCCCCAGCACCAGTGTTCTTTCCCTAACCTGTACTTTTGTATCCACAATTGGCAGACCCTGGCATCCAGATAAGTCCCTTGTAACTGGTACCTCTAGTACCAAGGGCCCTGATGCCAAGGAAGGTCTCTAAGGGCTGCAGCATGTCTTATGCCACCCTGGAGACCTCTCACTCAGCACAGACACACTGCTTGCCAGCTTGTGTGTGCTAATGAGGACAAAACGAGTAAGTCGACATGGCACTCCCCTCAGGGTGCCATGCCAGCCTCTCACTGCCTATGCAGTATAGGTAAGACACCCCTCTAGCAGGCCTTACAGCCCTAAGGCAGGGTGCACTATACCATAGGTGAGGGTACCAGTGCATGAGCATGGTACCCCTACAGTGTCTAAACAAAACCTTAGACATTGTAAGTGCAGGGTAGCCATAAGAGTATATGGTCTGGGAGTCTGTCAAACACGAACTCCACAGCACCATAATGGCTACACTGAAAACTGGGAAGTTTGGTATCAAACTTCTCAGCACAATAAATGCACACTGATGCCAGTGTACATTTTATTGTAAAATACACCACAGAGGGCACCTTAGAGGTGCCCCCTGAAACTTAACCGACTGTCTGTGTAGGCTGACTAGTTCCAGCAGCCTGCCACACCAGAGACATGTTGCTGGCCCCATGGGGAGAGTGCCTTTGTCACTCTGAGGCCAGTAACAAAGCCTGCACTGGGTGGAGATGCGAACACCTCCCCCAGGCAGGAGCTGTAACACCTGGCGGTGAGCCTCAAAGGCTCACCCCTTTGTCACAGCCCAGCAGGGCACTCCAGCTTAGTGGAGTTGCCCACCCCCTCCGGCCACGGCCCCCACTTTTGGCGGCAAGGCTGGAGGGAACAAAGAAAGCAACAAGGAGGAGTCACTGGCCAGTCAGGACAGCCCCTAAGGTGTCCTGAGCTGAGGTGACTCTGACTTTTAGAAATCCTCCATCTTGCAGATGGAGGATTCCCCCAATAGGGTTAGGATTGTGACCCCCTCCCCTTGGGAGGAGGCACAAAGAGGGTGTACCCACCCTCAGGGCTAGTAGCCATTGGCTACTAACCCCCCAGACCTAAACACGCCCTTAAATTTAGTATTTAAGGGCTACCCTGAACCCTAGAAAATTAGATTCCTGCAACTACAAGAAGAAGGACTGCCTAGCTGAAAAACCCCTGCAGAGGAAGACCAGAAGACGACAACTGCCTTGGCCCCAGAAACTCACCGGCCTGTCTCCTGCCTTCCAAAGATCCTGCTCCAGCGACGCCTTCCAAAGGGACCAGCGACCTCGACATCCTCTGAGGACTGCCCCTGCTTCGAAAAGACAAGAAACTCCCGAGGACAGCGGACCTGCTCCAAGAAAGGCTGCAACTTTGTTTCCAGCAGCCTTGAAAGAACCCTGCAAGCTCCCCGCAAGAAGCGTGAGACTTGCAACCCTGCACCCGGCGACCCCGACTCGGCTGGTGGAGATCCGACACCTCAGGAGGGACCCCAGGACTACTCTGATACTGTGAGTACCAAAACCTGTCCCCCCTGAGCCCCCACAGCGCCGCCTGCAGAGGGAATCCCGAGGCTTCCCCTGACCGCGACTCTTTGAATCCAAAGTCCCGACGCCTGTGAGAGACCCTGCACCCGCAGCCCCCAGGACCTGAAGGACCGGACTTTCACTGGAGAAGTGACCCCCAGGAGTCCCTCTCCCTTGTCCAAGTGGAGGTTTCCCCGAGGAACCCCCCCCTTGCCTACCTGCAGCGCTGAAGAGATCCCGAGATCTCTCATAGACTAACATTGCGAACCCGACGCTTGTTTCTACACTGCACCCGGCCGCCCCCGCGCTGCTGAGGGTGAAATTTCTGTGTGGGCTTGTGTCCCCCCCGGTGCCCTACAAAACCCCCCTGGTCTGCCCTCCGAAGACGCGGGTACTTACCTGCAAGCAGACCGGAACCGGGGCACCCCCTTCTCTCCATTCTAGCCTATGTGTTTTGGGCACCACTTTGAACTCTGCACCTGACCGGCCCTGAGCTGCTGGTGTGGTGACTTTGGGGTTGCTCTGAACCCCCAACGGTGGGCTACCTTGGACCAAGAACTGAACCCTGTAAGTGTCTTACTTACCTGGTAAAACTAACAAAAACTTACCTCCCCCAGGAACTGTGAAAATTGCACTGTGTCCACTTTTAAAACAGCTATTTGTCAATAACTTGTAAAGTATACATGCAATTTTTATGATTTGAAGTTCCTAAAGTACTTACCTGCAATACCTTTCGAATGAGATATTACATGTAGAATTTGAACCTGTGGTTCTTAAAATAAACTAAGAAAAGATATTTTTCTATACAAAAACCTATTGGCTGGATTTGTCTCTGTGTGTGTGTACCTCATTTATTGTCTATGTGTATGTACAACAAATGCTTAACACTACTCCTTGGATAAGCCTACTGCTCGACCACACTACTACTAAATAGAGCATTAGTATTATCTATTTTTACCACTATTTTACCTCTAAGGGGAACCCTTGGACTCTGTGCATGCTATTCCTTACTTTGAAATAGCACATACAGAGCCAACTTCCTACAATGTCCCTCTACAAATTCATTGTATATCAGCTGTTGGGATAAATTTGTGACTTAGGTCGGCTCCTGACCCACTATAAGCCAAGCTGTCTGAAGTTTTGTTGGGCACTTTTGAAGGCTTTTATTGGCGTTCTGCTTTTTTGCAGTTGCTTGATCAATCTACTTTGTCATCAGTTTTGAAGGTATTTTTGAAACTGTTGTCAACGTTTCTTTTCGCCAACACCCTTAAAGATGCCACAGTGGTACATCAACTTTGTTCTCACATTCTTGATGTACACTCTTGGACTGCTGTGCAGTTGTCTATTAATACTCCTGACGTTGAAAACGGTCTGTTTCTCACCATAAGATCAGCAAGGCGTGTGAGCTGCAGGGTCTGTCAACCCACCTTCTGCTATGTTCATCCCAGATAACTTTTTTTTGAGGCACCAAGTTTCTTTTCTACAGAAAGTGGTCACTCCTTTTGAAGTTGGGCAGGCTATCACACTTCTACATTTTTTTGGTACACCTCATCCCTATATGGAGGAAGAGAGACTTTATGTGGACCCCAACAATTCTGTAAGGTCATCAGGCACAAGATCACATAGGTTTTTCCGTACCAAAAGAAGGGCAAGGCTGCGCAAAAGCAGACCATTTCCTAACGGGTTGTTCTGTGTATAAAGATCTGCTATGCACAGGTGAAGAAGCATCCACCAGGGGGTTTAGAAGCTCATTCCACAAGAGCTAAGGGTGCTGCAGCTGCACTAGCATGCATATTACCTCTCTTGGGCATTCGCCAGGCAGTTACAGGAGCCCATTCCCTTGACGGTCAGGTGTGTCAAGAGGGACATTTTGCATGCTCAAACCTGCAGCACTATTTGGTTTTTGGTTCAAGCCAGTTCAGAGACCCACTACCTGGGTAGCCAATGCTCTGGTATCTACTCATAAGGTGAGGAATCTGCAGTTGGGAGTATCCATCAGAACAAGTTACTTGCCTTCAATAATGCTCGATCCAGTATATAATCTATCTGCAGATTCCTCTACCCTACTGCCTCCCTGTTCTGTGAACTGGGCTCAATTTCCATCGAAAAAGGGCCTAGTCCAGAGATTGGCACACTGATCATGCCAGCCTGCTAATACTCTGTGTCTGAGGGCACAAACAGACACAAGTGTGCTTGGGTGGCACTTAGGTGCTGCTCCTCATCTCACTTGTCGTGGAACAACATTGGCGCAGAGCCGCATGGCACCACCTACCAATGTGCATGAGTACTTCTTTAAAGTCTGCATCCAGTCTGATGCCTGGGGGAGTATTCAAAGGCGAGGAATCCGCAGTTAGGAGGGTTACTTAAGGTAAGTACTTTGTTTGATGTAGCAACATTAGGAAACCACTCTTGTCACAATCCTGTGGGTATTGCCGTGTTTAGAATGTAGTTCATGCGAAAGACTTCTAGGGGAAGCCTTACATAAAGCGATAACGTAAACAAGTTGAAGGATCCTTTTTACATACTGCTCTCCATTGCTATTGAAGCATTTTCATAATGAGCTCCAAAGCTAGTTTTGGTTGTCAGTGCGATATTTGTTTCCATATTGTTTATTTTGAAATAGGGGGTGATCCATTTTACGTCAGTAGGATTTATTGGCTGGTAACTTAAGTATTTTACTCCTTTGGTTACTTTCCATTAGGTGAATAGTCTACTGCTTTGAAACCGATATTCAAGGAAACGAACAAAATGGACGGCAGTGTAAAAAAAAAAATGCTCACAAAGTTAAAAATAAATTGAGGAAAAAATACTTGGAAACTTGGCAGAAGTGGAAACAAATATATATTGTTAGTCACTATCATTCCTCAAAACCCTGGGTTCACAGACTGGACCTTAAAGTAGCTCAGTCTAAAAATTAGCACGTGACTAACTTGTTAATATGGCCCGCATATTCCTCCTTCAGGGATGATCCATTCACTCTGTCTCCCATATTCAACATTTTTTTTCTGTGTGCCGCCTTTCCTCTTGGGTTTTCCTGATGATGGTAATACTGTTAACATTGAAATGTCAACTTTCTCTTTTAGAGTGAACAACGTGTTTTTAAATCATTTACCTTAATTTTAGATATACCGTACTTAATTTTAGATCCCCGACCTTGTGTCTAAAAAAGTCACATCTTTTTAATCAGTTTTTACCCCTTCTTACTTGCAAATGACTTCAAAGAGCTTAGTGTTCCTTGCATTCATGTCTTTTTTTATGAAATCAGGTCAATATTTGGAGGCTAGTCCCTAATAGTCAACTAAACACACCGGTCAACCGGCTCTTTGCGGGTTATGTTAGACTTCAAGTGGCCATCAGGTGATTTGAGACTGCGGACTAGCTGACTAAAAGCAATAGTCTTCCAAATCTGATCCAGTTTTTTTAAGAGGCTGTTCCCTTGGAGCTATATGACGAGTCCTGGTCTGTAGTTTATTTTCTAGACTCGGAGCTAAACCAACAAATTGATTGTGGTTCCTGAATCCGAGCTAGAAGCAGTCCCTCAGCAGTCATCTCCTTTGTGAAGAATAAATGATGATGAAAGTACTTTTTCAAAGACTTATCTTTTCACCCTTTATGTAGCTAAATGTGCTTTTCTGGCCTATACTCAACTGATTATTTTTTTTTTCTTCTTTCTATCCTTAGGATGGGTATCAACCAAATTTTAAACGTGGTTCAGGACAGGGTGGACCTCGAGGAGCACCGCGAGGTAATACACAAGTGATGCGTACCTAATTCTGCTCACCAGGAGACTCTGACCTGCTCTAGAGGGTTAAGGATTGTAAAGAACACTTGTTACTTACGACTATGAACTAGGCCTCCATCCAAGAACACATTTTGCCCAGAACTTTTTTTTTTGGAGTGCTTCCTTTTAGTTGGCTCTCGAATCGACTAATCCTGCATATATTTTTTTTTTTTAAGGAGACAAGTAATTTCCGCCCAAAAGCTCAACAGAAAACATTTGTCAGGATTGTGAAATTGCCTTTCTACTAAATTAAGATGCAGTCCTGAAAACTTGAAATTCTTTTAATTTATATTATGACATTTTAATCCGATCCCGGTGCTGCCGCCGCTGCTGTCCCGCCTGGGAGTACAAACACTTTTTTGCAGATGAGATTTACTAGCATTTTGAAAGCTGTATCTTTCCTTTTCTGCCTTTTTAAATCTCCCGTTATTTCAAAATTTGTATATTGATGTTGCTTCCTGAGTTTCAATAAAGATGTGTTGCGTTACCTGCAGCCTGTTGCAAAGTTTTCTTTTTTTCGGTCTACTTTTGTTTGCTTCTACCTTTCTGTCATCTTATTTCAGGTACATGAGCCTGCGAAAAGGCAGAGATAAAGGTGCTCGTAGGATAAACAACTACTATTGTGCATCTGTTACATAATTGTTCTACTTAATATAATAGCCAGAAAGCATGGTTGTGAATTTAAAAGTTTAAGTGAAATCATTGGACGCTTCTAACAAATTATTTTAAAGACCACTATCAAAAAATTACCTTTCCCATTCCTCAATTTTAACTATATTACATTTGTTCCTCCAGGTCTACTTTGCTTCTCTCCAGGTTTAGTTTGCCCTAATAAGTGTTTAATTTTTGTCAAAATAAAGCAATAGCTTGTATGGTTCTGTTTATTTTTGTATTAAACGTGGCTGTGTAATGTGTAGCTTTGGGACAAGGTATATTTCTACTGCAAAGCCACATTGCTGACTTGATGTTTACAGAGCTCAAGTAAGTTAGTCAAATAGTTAAGCTGGTAAAGGCCCACAATCTCTAGAACATCACCTTTTGTGCCAAAACGAAATGCCTGTAAGCTTCAGGTGCTGGTAAACAGACCTCCAGTTTGTGTTTTCAAAATTGTCAGTCAAATGAACTTGTTTTTCATCGGACATTGTCATTTAAACACAAACCTACTTTAAAAAAAAAAGGGTGAAATTCAGCGAGATTGAGGTGTTCCTTTAAATAACTGACGGCAGCAGGAAGGCAAAGTTTAACCAAAACGGGTCCCAGAGTAACCAATGGTAGAGTCCTTCATCGTAGAGCATCTTCGGTGCCTCTCGGCTCTACGTTCTTCATAGCAGATGGCTAGATTCTCAAGCAGGACATCAGAATGCAAGGGAATCTTTTACTTCGTATCTGTACCCAAAATGCAGGCAACCAATTGAAGGCATGCAGTGATAATGCGCTATGACCTGCAAACCCCGTGTGAAAAACCATCGCATAACAAGCCAGCCAGTAACTGAATCCAAAATACATCAAGTTACCACGAACAATGCACAGAAAATATCACTTCTAGCCTTGGCCCGTAGGAAATCTTTTGAATACCATCACCCCATACACAAGTACAGATGTTTCTTGACCTGCAGTCTGACCCACAACCAAGGCTTCAGATGAAACGGAAGCAAAAGGTTTCTCAAAAGAATGAAAATTGGAATCATACATTCCTGCCTGTCATGTTGTAGAATCCTTGTACTCCCTCGCATATGGACTGAAGGTTTTGTGTGTTCTGGAAACCACTGATGGACAAAAGGGGGGATGCCAACATTGTCCTCTTTGGAGACCTAGAATATATCACGCCTCCTTGAGTGAAGGACCTGACAGTTCAATCATTGTATTTGTAAAGCGCCATAATCGCCGGTAATGGTATCCAGGTACTGTACAAAGAACTGTACTGCTGCATCTGTCAGTCAACAGATAGAGCTAAAGTTCTCATTGAAATCTGTTAACAAAAAACTAGGCAAAAAGCATCCCCTGTGTTCCAGATGATGATTTTCTGGCAAGGCCATCATTATTGGGTCACTACTCCAATAACCAGACCTGCCAACTTACACAGTGTCACTCGATACCTGCTCCCTTCACATGGTCACCCGGTGAGCAGTCAATATCACATGGTGAGAAGGAAAACAGCTGGAAATCATTGCACTTTTCAGCTGTTTTTGGATACGATTTTTTTTTTTTAATTGGTTTATTGAAGTAAGAGCAATCAAAGATTAAGGGGTTAGAAGTGCCTCTTACAAAAGCAGTTCTCGACATGGGGCTCTGCTTCTTTCATGGCCCGGCCCCTCCTCTCAAGGTGGAACATTTTACAAACTTGGCAGATCCTAATACCCCAAGGACCTTGTCAAAATCGCAAACAATATTTTCCTTTGAGATGTTTAAGCATTTTAATATCTTTGAATTTATGAATCTGGGATGGTGTCCCATAGGTGCACCATACAATTCCCATCTGAAATGGCCTACATGCTGGTATCCAGTGACTTTGGTACTCTCTAAACCTCCACACAGTAGCCATTCCAAGTTGGCCAAGCAGGCTTATTCCTCATCAGTTATTTGATGCTATCAATACTTAAGGAAGAAGGAAATGTATTTCAAGTTCTCCGACAACCCATCTAGACGGAGCCCCACTCCAGGTCTACAGTCTGTGGTTCATCCTTAACCAAAGGCTGAAGTCATCCCATATGGACTGTGCTGGAACCTGAGCAAATAGGATAAACAAATCGGACTAGAATACCAACGCTACCTGGAAAAAAACATTTGCTGTGTACCTTTCACAGCGATCAGGACCGGGGAAAAGTCGTCATCATGTACTTGGCTAGAGGATCTGGCTTAATTCTGAAAGTCCAAAAGTAATTCAGTTGTCACAAATCACTTCACTGATCTAAGGACCACATCCTTCCTTTAATCACCTTAAAAATCATCCCTGGCCAACATCCAGTTGCTCCCATCACAGAAATACCTGTAACTCCAATCTGCCACTGCAGTGGGTAAGATCCGAGAGCTATTGTACCATCACTGAATTCAGTCGATCCAGGTAATGCCGGAACTCCTTTAAAATTTCTCTTCAAATTTTTAACTTGGAGTTAGTTATTTAGCTCTGTTGAAATATTGTCCATGTAAAGGAGTAGGTCACCATACTTGATCTTTAGCATACACACTTGATTGCGAGGAACCCAAATGCAATTGGAAGCAATTGTTGTAGAGCAACCTTTTCTCCCAGGAACACTTGTCTCCTATGGAGATTTCCCCCCATCATGTTCCCAGCTAGAAATGCGATCATCTTATTGATGGATCAGACATTTGAAAAAAATTTCGCCGTTCCATCCTTTTTGTGATTCAGCTACTAAAGAACGTCCACTACTATGTTGTCAGGATTGGAAACTGTCTGAAAACCTTGGAGTTTTGTCCAGGAAATAAGACATTCATACAGTAGGCGAAAAGATCACACTACTGTGCATTCATGGCCATTTTTTTTTCCATGTTCGTGATAAATCCTGGCCTTCAAAGTAGTTCTGGCCATGCAGAAGTATTCTCTTAAGGTGGACTTGGTGAGAAAGTAAATAATTAACTGGATGCCCTTGGTCGTCATTGCAGCTGCCTAGTTTGCTGAAGCACAGTCTTGCCAGCATGTCACTCCTGTAGTACGTCCTAACAGAGGTGATTCACCTCCGTCCTAAGATGTAAATGACATTCAATCATCAGGGGTGCCTTATTTCACCTGGTAACAAACAGGTGCGAAATCATCTTGTAGATGGTAGGGTCGGACTCGCTAGCGATCTTCTCTGTTGGGAATTATGGGCAAATTGCAGCAGCAAACTTTCTCCGTATCCAGATTTTCAGAAGAGTCCTAATCAGTAGATTCTAATCCACTCTGCTTTTTTAGGGGTTTGAGGCTAGACCAAAATCCCCATGATGCTCAACATCCAGACAGCCTGTGAGATAGTCTTTGTCTCAATTACTGCTCTTAAAATAGGTTTTCACCTGCATTTGCAAAGAAATCCATCTTCAGTTTAACAATTGGATCCATATCCGTGCTTCACTGTCTGGTACCATCACCTCGGAGCGGGATCTTTTGCCTCGATGAGGTGCTTCCCCTCAAATCGGATGGTCCTCGGCTTGTCCGTAGGTGCACATTTAACAGCTTTGGGATGGCCCTGAATGGTTGAGGAGACATGAAATGGCCTTGCACTGCTGCCAGCCCATTTGAAATGCCGCTTACACATCCTCTCACAGCATGGCTACTGGGCAGCCCTTATTTTATGCCTTAGTGGGATGGGAGGGCAGCAGTAGGATCTGTGCCAGGTGACAATGGCAGCCCTTAAAACTGGGCGTGTCAGCTAGGTCTTTAGCATCCCCCTGCATTGGGACGGCCCAATATATTAACAAGGTAGCTCGCTAATGTTTTACCTTGCAGTGGACTGGCTGACAAGATATCCAGGCACACAGCAAAGGCTGGTTTTACTTGCATATGCATTATTGATCCAGTTAATCTTCAATGAGTAGTCTGCAGACTGGTCTTGTCGCAACAGATCTTTACTTGTTTAGAGTGCCATCACCTTTATCTAAATAGCCGCCAGGAGTATGAGTGGATATTCATGTTTTGGCCAAGCTCTCTAGCACTCACAAAAATGGCATGCAATGATCTCTGGTGGGCTTTAACCAATGCCTCACTTTAGGGTCTGGTAAACTGCCTTTTGATAGACCCCCTACAAATAAATGTTCTACAAGAATTTAAGTTGTAAGCAAAAGTTCAGTCATGGGTTTTGAAACGCATGAGAGAATGTATCAAAGGATTCAAGATCAAAGAAACATGTACAACAAAAGATGCAATTGTTTCAGTTGTGTATTTGAAGCATTAATTTCAAGAGACTGATCATATGAAAAAGTGTTCCCGGTGAATGCGCAATGAAGTGAAAATCAGTGACCCGTGACAATTGAAAAAAGTACACAAATAAACAAGTATTTACAATATGTACAAAAGGCCGATACCCAAGGATTTCAAGGTTGAAACACTTCCAAACAGTGTTTCAAACATCTGAGTTTGAGTATCCAGCAATAAATGATCTGGGTAGGCCCATAAAAAGTCGACGTTTTGACCCCTAAGTAGACAGATCATCCAGGGTCTTCATCAGGACAGACCTAAGCCTTGCCCTATAAATCTGGGCCAAGTTCATAGCCAAGACAATCCTAAAAGTTTTTTCCTTTCTGGTCCAAACTATGGTTGAAGAGCCAATGTGTACTCGTGTAGCACATCTGTGGAAATAGGCGTCCCGTCCGCATTACAAAACTACTCTACCTTTGATAACCGCCTAGCAGACCACGATGGCCACAACCTCCTTGTGAATGCTAAGTGACTAAAGCACAGCCCACAAGTGTGGTCCATTGTCAGGGTTTCATGTTGTACTCCCATAGTTGCTCCTTGATGGTGACCTGTCTGCCCCTAGTACCACCCACCCAATCTGAGGCTTGTTCCCAGATCGACCTGGATGAAGAGCGCAGCTTCCAGTTACCCATAAAATAAAGACCTCCAGTAAAGTAAAATTAACTTAATTTCTAAGAAACAAGCAGCTGCACCGGTTCCAAGTAGTTTTACCATCCAGGCTTAAGAATAACCTCCTGATTTTTCAGTTCAGTAATAGAGCATCTCTGACAAACAGTATTTCATTGTACCTTTGTTCTGCCAGCGGCTGCAAAGAAAAGGCGGTGGTGAGTCATGGAAGATGATATCCCAATAAGGACCATCTTGGGTTCTCTAGTCATGTGATCTTTAGTTTTGGTTTGACTGAGCTTTCCTAGGGTCAGTGGGGCATTTAAATGAGGTCAAAGTTAGATACGCCAGCTGCTTGTGTCGTGCTGATGTAGACTAGATGACTTCAATTAGTGATTGGTGTTTTAACTAAGGAGCAAGGTGTAGTGGAAGCCCAGCAATGAACCAGGTAAAGACAACCTCTTGAGTGCATTCACTATTTGGAATTGCAAGAGTTGATCCATAGTGATGTGGTTGACCAACTCTACATATTAATTGATCAGTCAAGAGCTAGTTTGTTTCTCCACATCTGTGGGAGTGTTTCAGGCAATTTGACATGTATTTGTGAAGAATTTTCTCAGTGGTCAAATTTTCTCATTCCCAGAGAATTCTGTAAAACCATGGTTTAGGCTCTTTCATTTAATAGTTTGTTTTCACAAACGTGTTTGTGCCTGAAATGTGACCTTGTCTGTCGCCTTTCCACAGGCTTTATGTACCTAACATTTCTTGCTTTCTGTTGCTCTTTTCCTAACTACTAATCTCAAAACCCTCCACGTCCCTCAAATATTTAAGGATATTAGTTTCGCCAAAACTTGCTTAGTGTCACAAATAGCAACTGAATAGTAGCTCTACATGAGTAAAGGTTATACTACATTGTTCCTCGTTGAATCTTCAATTCTTTTACGGTGTCAAAGTATCTTTTTTCTTTGTGATCATTATTGTCCTACAGGTATTTGTTACTATTCCTGCCTGAGCAAAAGCGAATGTTGGCAGCATATAGGTGGATTGTCCGCTTTTAAAGTGAAATTAAACTTCACTTTTTTTTCTCTGCGTTTTCACATTCACTTTGTGATGAATAGGGTTTACCAACAAGATGTCATTTTTACAGTGCACGTTGGCGTGCTTTGCATTATAAACTAATGCTTTGTTTCCAGGAAGACTTCCTAAATATATTTTAAAGAAAGCATTGGCAATTGCTACTTCTGTCTGCACACTCTTTACCTTTGAATATTCCCCAGGCACCCGACTGCTTTCAGAAACTCTTCATAGCTGTGCTCTCATGCGCCACTAAATGGTGCCATGTGGGTCTGCATACGCTTTGTTCTGCCCCCCAGAAGCCACAGAGCCAGATATAAGCATCATTCTTGCACGCCAAATGCATGATTCATGCTACTGTGGTGTTCCGCTGCTATGTGTTGATGAAATTCACAGGTTTCGCCTTTATTGACAGCTCACGTTTATTTGTTGAAAAGCCCAATTCAGTCTTAGAACCAGTGCACAATTTAGAAAATGAGTGCTGTTGCCCAAAGCGCTGCACAGAAGGCCACGACTGTCCCAATTGCATTGAATACCAGCGGTACGCTACTTTGATTTCATCTACTGCCCTTCTTGCTCTCGATAATGTCTGATGCAGAAAAGTGCCGGTTCCCCTCACTGGCTCTAATTAAGCACTGTTTAGAATGCTTCAAGGAAAAGTAGGGCCACTGCACACTCAGTCTTTTAGCTCCTCCCAGACAGTTTAATCACCAGTTCAGGAAATTCCAAGGCTACTACAGGGAGTTGAAGTACAGGCAAGCCATTCTCCCCGATCTCCTCTGCAGTCATCCCAGACCTTTCATGGCTGAGGAGTTGGATGTGACATACTGCGCCGCAGGGCATCAGTACTCTGAGTTGTCCTCCCCTGCTTCACCAGCCTCCAAGCCACTTAGGTTTGTCTTTAAATAGTGCAGAACTAGCCTCTGAGAGGCTTAATTTAGTACTCTCCTATTGCGGTGATTCATCACATCTGACAGATGAGTCCCCGTCAGCATCGTTTTGCCCTAATGTTTCTTTCTGCCTTACGGCACCTCCCTCCCACACTAGACTTGCTCTCGGAGGAGCACCTGTCCATTGTAATGCAGGAGGTGCAACCTTTACTTTACAAAGCCGCCATGGCGAGGGATCTGGCTCAGAAATTAGGACGATATGTTAATTTAGCTATTTCCTGGTGCCGAAAAAGAATGGAGGACTTTGGCTTATCTTAGATCTTTGCCCTCTGAATGCTTTCCTACTGAAGGACAAATTCAAAGTGCTCATTTTGGCCCATTTCGTCTTCCTTGGACCCCGGTAACTGGATGGAGGCCCTGCCCCTGTAGGAGGTGTATTACCATGTACCTGTCTGTCCCACAAACTTTATCTGTAGTTCAAGGTAGGCCAGAAGCATTTTCACTTCACTTTGCTGTGCTCCTCTTCACCTCACCAGTGCCCCTCAGATGTTCACAAAATTAATGGCAGTGGTTGCCATCCATCTTTGGAGTTCAGGTAAACCAGATTTACCCTACCTTGATCACTGGGGTTTGAAGGGATTCTCGGCAGTCTCCGTGGTACTGCAACAAGCAGGTTAGAGTGGGTTCTTTGCCTCTGGAATTAGCTGGTGCATCAGGATATATCACTTATCACGAACCTCCTTTTGGGGATACCTGATCTACAGGGCAGAGGAGCTCAGTAAGTGGCACATGACATCTTCTGATAGTGGACTGAGCACAGGCTAGATATTTTTGCCACTGTCGAACCTGCAATGTCAATACTTTTACATGTTGGTCTTCCCACAAAAACTTGTGCCAATAGATTCATTCTGGCTTGAGTCAAACGTAGGATTAGTGTGCCTTCTATCCTTTGCTTCTTTTGAGTTCTGAAGATAAGGCATACGGCCTAAGCCATCTTTATGGTTCGGGATTGGGCCAGGAAAGTGTGGTACCTTGAGCATCTGGGCAGGAGTGTGCCCCAAGCCACTCAGGTTGTCACTCCAGGAGGGTATTTGGTTGCAGCATCAGGGCAGGGATCTGCACCTGAACAAACACAATCTACACCTACATGAGTGGAGATAAAACAGCTGCAGTTGACTGCATTTGATATACCACCTGAGGTTGACAATTTCTGCTAGGCGTCCATCTAGAAAGTCCTTTTACAGTGGGCAAAGGACAAATATGACCTATGGAATCTGCAAGACTGTCTACTTACAAGCCAGGCTATCAGTTGTTTTTGTCTTTGACCCAGCAAGGTCTTGCAGTGGGTGTTATTACAGGTTGTCTGCCTTTTCATTGTTTTTGCATTTGCTGGACCACCATCCTTGTTTAAATCACCTGTTATTATGCAGTTTCTTTAACGTTTAACACGTTTCCCTACCAAACTGTTTCTGTTGCCACAGTGGGACCTTGGCTTTATCTTGATGTTCTCATGTATAATCCCTTCGGACGAGTGCACAGCTGCTCTTTGCCTCTTCTGACAAACTTTGACATACTCAATGGAATAACTTAAGCTGCTTGTATGAGTGAACTTCAGGCGATATTTGTAGAGCTGCCCTACATCACCTTTTTTCCAGACAGAATGGTGCTGACAACCCTGGTGGCCTTCTTGCTGGACGTTTTGAGTTTATTCCCTTTTGGGCAATTGGTCAATTTCGAAGCGTTCTTTGCCTCGCCTTACATTTTGAAAGACAATGCTTTATCAGTTGGACTCAAAAGAATCCAAAAGGCTTTTAAATTATTAGAACCAAGAACCATCAGGTTTCTGAACAGGTTTGTTGGTTCTCTCGGGCACCAAATGGAAAGACTACAGAAAAGGATGGTGTAGGTGGATAGTCTTCTGCAGTAAGGTCTGCTGCGCATTGGCCAGACTGCAACCTCCGGCAGGTCTGAGAGCCCATTCCACCAGTTTTAAGACTGTGTTGGCACCAGAGTGACGTAGGCGCTGGTGCACATGTGCATGAAGCACTACTTCCTTACCAGCAAGGTTCTATGGGAAGGACACTTTACCCGCATGGTCCAGCGCAAGATATTTGGTCCAGAGTCTGCTCCACAAACCCTCCACTTAGAGAGGTAATGCTTTGGTATCTATACTCAAGGCAAGGAATCTGTGGTTAGAAGTATTCATCTGAAGAACGAGTGACTTACCTCTGGTAAACCTTTTTCTGGTGGATACTGTATCCGACTGCAGATTCTTTGCCGCCCTCCCACCTCCCCATCCTGTATAAAAGTGACCTTTTCCACATCTAAAAAAAGGTCCCTTATTAGTGATCTGCACACGGTTACTGACATTTTGTGCTCTGCATCCAGGGGCGCAGAAAACCAAGCAGGAAACATTGGCAGACAGTGGTGGTGGTGGTTCTGTATGGCTCTGTCTCTTCCTGTGCAAAAGTCTACGTGGTGCCATCTAGCAGTGCTTGGGAGCACTGCTATGAAAAGTTTGTCAATCCAGTCTGGCTCCTGTTATTAGAGTATCCACCAGAAAGAGCATTACCAAAGGTAAGTAAATTGTTTGTGATATGCATTGCTTTGCTCATTCCTGCCATGTAGTGTTTGGTGCACACATTATAAGATGATTTTGCTCTTTGTAGCACGTCCAGGGTGTGGTGACTTGTGATCCTTCTCCAAAACCCACAGGGCACCTGAACATAGATTCCACCTTTGGCTGTTTTGTTTCCCCTCTGTCTGGTTCGGATGTATCTTTCAGAGCTGTTGCACTATAGGAGCACATTTTTTAAATCCAGACACCAAAATGGCTTCCTCCTAAGGCACGACAGTCTTAACCCTATTGAATCGAACTGGACCATGAGATGATGTGACCAGGGCCAATGAAAATGGTGCATGATCAGTTATGGAGAACACATTGTAGGCTTCAAGAGTACATACTCTGATTGCGAAAATAGAGGCCTCATTGGTATCCCAAAAAGCAAACAAAAGCACAATCCACAATACCTTGCCCTAGACAACTCTGATGTAAGAACATCTGAAGGGCCCCAGTGAAGCCACACCCAGGACACAGACTGCTCCCAGGATTCTACCATCCACATCTTCCGAAGAGCTTCCCTCAGGGGTTCCACCTCTCTGAGCCTCTACTCCAGTGCACATATCAGCCATGTTTCTTGTCCCAAGCTGCTGCATAAAAGACCCTGCCAGCTGACAAAGCCCTGTTTCAGAGCTGTCTCAACCTTAAATGCATCTATGGTCCAGAGAAGCTTCAACACCAACCTGTCGAGCCTCAGTATTGAGACATCGTCTCTGCACAAAAATACTGACAGGTCTGCCTTCGAATAGAGGTCTACTCTGAAGTAGTCTGAAACCAGCATTAATTTTGAGTGAGTCTACGCTAACAGATGTGCAGGAAAAGCAGCTTGATAAGTAGAGGAAGATTTACATTGACCCAGTCACCCCACCTGTGATCCCTTATCAGTGAAAAGGTTCATGTTTGAAGAAGCCTTGTTGAGACAGTTTAAGATCTTTCCTACTGCGAGAAATGGCAGGCCCATGGCGAGTAGCACACCGCTGCTTCAGCCACCTACACAGTCTGTCGTCAGTCTGCTCACACAGGATTGGATCATGAATCTACAATGGATCTTCCAGTCTGTTACAAGGAACCTGCCCCCGCCATTGATAGAGCAACCCCTGCTAGGACTACAGCATTGACCCGGATGAAAATCTGCAGTCACACCTCAGGGTCCAGGAGGGACCAACTCCAAACACCTACTCACAAGGACCTTCCAGAGCCACAGCTGTGGTTACATGAGTAGACAAAGGTAAAGGGCCCCCTGCCTCATAACAGTGACCTCCCCCAAAGCTTCCTCAGATTCCCCTAACACCCCTCCCCCCCAAACAGATGATACCACCTGTAAAGACATGGCTCCCTGTTGCAGTTACCCCCCACTTTTTGCCTGATACTGATGCTGACTTGACTGAGAAGTGTGCTGGGACCCTGCTAACCAGGCCCCAGCACCAGTGTTCTTTCACCTAAAATGTACCATTGTCTCCACAATTGGCACACCCCTGGCACCCAGGTAAGTCCCTTGTAACTGGTACCAAGGGCCCTGATGCCAGGGAAGGTCTCTAAGGGCTGCAGCATGTCTTATGCCACCCTAGGGACCCCTCACTCAGCACAGACACACTGCTTGCCAGCTTGTGTGTGCTGGTGGGGCGAAAATGACTAAGTCGACATGGCACTCCCCTCAGGGTGCCATGCCAACCTCACACTGCCTGTGGCATAGGTAAGTCACCCCTCTAGCAGGCCTTACAGCCCTAAGGCAGGGTGCACTATACCACAGGTGAGGGCATAGGTGCATGAGCACTATGCCCCTACAGTGTCTAAGCAAAACCTTAGACATTGTAAGTGCAGGGTAGCCATAAGAGTATATGGTCTGGGGAGTCTGTCAAAAACGAACTCCTCAGCTCCATAATGGCTACACTGAATACTGGGAAGTTTGGTATCAAACTTCTCAGAATAATAAACCCACACTGATGCCAGTGTTGGATTTATTACAAAATGCACACAGAGGGCATCTTAGAGATGCCCGCTGTTTTTTTCCCAATTGTTCAGTGCAGGACTGACTGGTCTGTGTCAGCCTGCTGCTGAGAGACGAGTTTCTGACCCCATGTGGTGAGGGCCTTTGTGCTCTCTGGGGACAGAAACAAAAGCCTGCTCTGGGTGGAGGTGCTTCACACCTCCCCCCTGCAGGAACTGTAACACCTAGCAGTGAGCCTCAAAGGCTCAGGCTTCGTGTTACAATGCCCCAGGGCATTCAAGCTAGTGGAGATGGCCGCCCTCTGGACACAGCCCCCACTTTTGGCAGAAAGTCCAGGAGAGCTAATGAGAAAAACAAGGAGGAGTCACTGGTCAGTCAGGACAGCCCCTAAGGTGTCCTGAGCTGAGGTGACTCTGACTTTTAGAAATCCTCCATATTGCAGATGGAGGATTCCCCCAATAGGAATAGGGATGTGCCCCCCTCCCCTCAGGGAGGAGGCACAAAGAGGGTGTACCCACCCTCAAGGACAGTAGCCATTGGCTACTAACCCCCCAGACCTAAACACACCCCTAAATTCAGTATTTAGGGGCTCCCCAGAACCTAGGAAACTAGATTCCTGCAACCTAAGAAGAAGAGGACTGCTAAGCTGAAAAACCCTGCAGAGAAGACGGAGACACCAACTGCTTTGGCCCCAGCTCTACCGGCCTGTCTCCCCACTTCTAAAAGACACTGCTCCAGCGACGCTTTCCCCAGGACCAGCGACCTCTGAATCCTCAGAGGATTGCCCTGCTCTAGAAGGACCAAGAAACTTCTGAGGACAGCGGCTCTGTTCACCCAAGACTGCAACTTTGTTTCCAACGAAGCAACTTCAAGACAACTGCGTTTCCTGCCGGAAGCGTTAGACTTGCTACTCTGCACCTGACGCCCCCAGCTCGACTTGTGGAGAAACAACACTTCAGGGAGGACTCCCCGGCGACTACGAGACCGTGAGTAGCCAGAGTTGCCCACACAGCGTCGCCTGCAGAGAGAATCCCGAGGCCCCCCCTGACCGCGACTGCCTGACTCCCAGATCCCGACGCCTGGAAAAGACTCTGCACCCGCAGCCCCCAGGACCTGAAAGATCGGAACGCCAGTGCAGGAGTGACCCCCAGGAGGCCCTCTCCCTTGCCCAGGTGGTGGCTACCCCGAGGAGCCCCCCCTTTGCCTGCCTGCATCGCTGAAGAGACCCCTGGGTCTTCCATTGATTTCCAGTGGAAACCTGACGTGTGCTTGCACACTGCACCCGGCCACCCCGTGCTGCTGAGGGTGTACTTTCTATGCTAACTTGTGTCCCCCCCGGTGCCCTACAAAACCCCCCTGGTCTGCCCTCCGAAGACGCGGGTACTTACCTGCTGGCAGACTGGAACCGGGGCACCCCCTTCTCCATTGAAGCCTTTGCGTTTTGGGCACCACTTTGAACTCTGCACCTGACCGGCCCTGAGCTGCTGGTGTGGTAACTTTGGGGTTGCTCTGAACCCCCAACGGTGGGCTACCTTGGACCCAAACTTGAACCCCGTAGGTGTTTTACTTACCTTCAAAAACTAACAAACTCTTACTCCCCCTAGGAACTGTGAAAATTGCACTGTCTAGTTTTGAAATAGCTATATGTGATTTATATGAAAACTGTGTATGCTATTTTGATTATTCAAAGTTCCTAAAGTACTTACCTGCAATACCTTTCATTTAAAGTATTACATGTAAAATTTGAACCTGTGGTTCTTAAAATAAACTAAGAAAATATATTTTTCTATACAAAAACCTATTGGCCTGGAATTGTCTCCGAGTGTGTGTTCCTCATTTATTGCCTGTGTGTACAACAAATGCTTAACACTACTCCTTTGATAAGCCTACTGCTCGGCCACACTACCACAAAATAGAACATTAGTATTATCTCTTTTTGCCACTATCTTACCTCTAAGGGGAACCCTTGGACTCTGTGCATACTATTCCTTACTTTGAAATAGTGCATACAGAGCCAACTTCCTACATTGGTGGATCACCGGTGAGGTACAAGACTTTGCATTTGCTGGACTACTCAACCAATACCTGATCACACGACAAATTCCAAAAATTGTCATTAGAAATTGATTTTTGCAATTTGAACTATTTTGCTAAATTTTTAAAAGTCCTGCTAGGGCCTTGTGTTAGTCCCTGTTAGCATTTCTTTTAGAGTTTATAGGTTTTGTGAAAGTTTGAATTAGGTTCTAGAAATAGTTTTAGATTCTTAAAAAGTATTCCAATTTTTAGAAACATAATGTCTGGTGCAGAAGAGAATGTGATGGAACTCGACCTCACACCTTACCTCCATCTTAAGATGAGGGAGCTAAGGTCTCTCTGCAAAATAAAGAAAATCCCAGTTGGCTTAAGACCCTCCAAACAACAGCTCCAGGAGCTGCTGGCAGAGTTTGAAAAAGCCAACCCCTCTGAGGATGACCTCCCAGAGGATGAAGTTAGTGACCTGGAGGAGACTCCCCCCCCCCCCCCCCCCTCCAGTCCTAATTAGGAAGATCAGGGCCCCTCAAGCCCTGTCTCCAACTATAATAGTCAGAGATGCTGCTTCCCTCACAGGAGGGTCCAGCACCTCTGTAATCACTGAGGAGAGCTTCAGTGAAGATGAACTCCTGTTAGCCAGGATGGTCAAAAGATTGGCTCTAGAGAGACAGCTCCTAGCCATAGAAAGGGAAAGACAAGAGATGGGTTTTGGTCCCATCAATGGTGGCAGCAACATAAATAGGGTCAGAGATTCTCCTGACATGTTGAAAATCCCAAAAGGGATTGTAACTAAATATGAAGATGGTGATGACATCACCAAATGGTTCACAGCTTTTGAGAGGGCTTGTGCAACCAGAAAAGTAAACAGATCTCACTGGGGTGCTCTCCTTTGGGAAATGTTCACTGGAAAGTGTAGGGATAGACTCCTCACACTCTCTGTAAAAGATGCAGAATCGTATGACCTCATGATGGCTACCCTTATTGAGGGCTTTGGATTCTCCACTGAGGAGTATAGAATTAGGTTCAGGGGGGCTCAAAAATCCTCGAGCCAGACCTGGATTGATTTTGTAGACTACTCAGTGAAAACACTGGATGGTTGGGTAACTGGAAATCAAGTGCATGACTATGTTGGGCTTTATAATTTGTTTATGAAAGAACACATTTTAAGTAACTGCTTCAATGAAAAGTTGCATCAGTATCTGGTAGACCTAGGTCCAATTTCTCCCCAAGAATTGGGAAAGAAGGCAGACCACTGGGTCAAGACTAGGGTAACCAAAACTTACACTGGGTGTGACCAAAAGAAAGGGGTTACAAAGCCTCCCCAGGAGAAAGTGGGTGACACTAGAAATAAAGAAAAAGAGTCCTCTGTAGGCCCCCAAAAACCAGACCAGGTGGGTGGGCCCGAGACACAACCCAAAACAAAGGTGGGTTCCAGGGTAAGAACTGGGATGCCACTATGGCATGGTGCCAAAACTGTAGACAGACAGGGCACCACACCAAGGACACTTCTTGTCCCAAAAACAAACCCCCTAGCAAAATCCCAGGGGTAACCAGTGTAGCCATTGGGGACGACTCCTCAGATGAGGAGGTCTTCATAGCCTTCAACTGGAAAAAGGGCCCAACAGGTGAGTTGGAGATTCCAGAGGGAAGTAGACACTTCCACCACCTACTGGTGAATGGAATCCCAGCCACTGCCCTGAGAGACACTTGTGCCAGTCACACTATTGTGCATGACAGGCTGGTGTTCTCAAACCAGTACATCCCGGGTGAGCCTGCCAGAGTAAGAGTTAGCCCAGACAGAGTCACTGATAGGCCTGTGGCTTTTGTGCCCATAGAAGTGGGTGGGACTTTTAGCTGGAGAAGGGTGGTAGTCAGTACAGACCTCCCCCTTGATTGTCTCCTTGGAAATGACTACCCAGAGGTTAGTCAGAGCCCAAGAGAGGAACTGGTCCAGTGCCAGTCCTCTCCCAAGGATTCTGGAGGTGCTGCCTCTGCAGTAACTGCAAGTAGGCCCTAGAAGAAAAAGAAAAGAAAACAGTGTAGAAAGGGTGGACAACCTTTAGCCAAGGTTCCAGCAAGCCAAGGAGATTCTGCTCCAGTAGGGGAGAACTCCAAAAGTGGCACTGGTAAAGTCCAACCTGACCCACAAGAAGTCCTGGCTAGTCAGGCAACTGTTAAGCCTGAGTGGGTGGCTCCTCAGCTAACAGAAGAAAGAGTGGAAGAAGGGTGTTTACTACCAGATGTGGTAACCCCCCACTCTAATACAGCAGACAGGCACCCTGAACCCTAAGAAGCCTGTAACGTAGCCCCTTCCCTTGTAGGTGAAGAGCTAAAGGTGTGGTTCTGGGCACTGACAGCGGTCAGTGGCCTCTGCTCGGTGTTAGCCTTTATGGCTGCACTATCCTTGGCATGGTGGTCTGACCCCATGCCAAATAGCAAGTTTGGCCCCCTGACCCTGTTGGTCATGGTGGGGTTACTCCAGCTCTGGGTAACCTCTTTGGGTAAGCTAGGGGTGACCCTGGCTAAGATAAGATTAGCAGAGGTGGATACCTCTAACCCCAAAATAGAGAGAATGGGTGGAGACATTAAAAACAGACAAGAGGCAATTCAGACTAGGTCCTATCACTGTGGAAGTGGGTCAGTTCCCCAGAGGGAATTACCTGAACAGGAGGATGTAAGGCAGAGTAGGCCCTGCAACAAATCAGCCTATTTCCTCTACACTTCCTCGCCTGACAGACTAGGAAGACTCTCCCAGCTTTGGCTGAGTCTCCTGGCCTGTGGGCTGGGGGGGGGGGGGGGCTTGTGTAAAGAAATGGCTCACTGTTGCAGTTACCCCTCTCTCCCCCCCCCCCCCCCCCCCCCCCCCCCCACACACACACACATTTTGCCTGATACTGATGCTGACTTGACTGAGAAGTGTGCTGGGACCCTGCTAACCAGGCCCCAGCACCAGTGTTCTTTCACCTAAAATGTACCATTGTCTCCACAATTGGCACACCCCTGGCACCCAGGTAAGTCCCTTGTAACTGGTACCCCTAGTACCAAAGGCCCGGATGCCAGGGAAGGTCTCTAAGGGCTGCAGCATGTCTTATGCCACCCTAGGGACCCCTCACTCAGCACAGACACACTGCTTGCCAGCTTGTGTGTGCTGGTGGGGAGAAAATGACTAAGTCGACATGGCACTCCCCTCAGGGTGCCATGCCAACCTCACACTGCCTGTGGCATAGGTAAGTCACCCCTCTAGCAGGCCTTACAGCCCTAAGGCAGGGTGCACTATACCACAGGTGAGGGCATAGGTGCATGAGCACTATGCCCCTACAGTGTCTAAGCAAAACCTTAGACATTGTAAGTGCAGGGTAGCCATAAGAGTATATGGTCTGGGGAGTCTGACAAAAACGAACTCCTCAGCTCCATAATGGCTACACTGAATACTGGGAAGTTTGGTATCAAACTTCTCAGAATAATAAACCCACACTGATGCCAGTGTTGGATTTATAAAAAAAAAATGCACACAGAGGGCATCTTAGAGATGCCCCCTGTATTTTACCCAATTGTTCAGTGCAGGACTGACTGGTCTGTGTCAGCCTGCTGCTGAGAGACGAGTTTCTGACCCTATGTGGTGAGGGCCTTTGTGCTCTCTGGGGACAGAAACAAAAGCCTGCTCTGGGTGGAGGTGCTTCACACCTCCCCCCTGCAGGAACTGTAACACCTAGCAGTGAGCCTCAAAGGCTCAGGCTTCATGTTACAATGCCCCAGGGCATTCCAGCTAGTGGAGATGCCCACCCCCTGGACACAGCCCCCACTTTTGGCGGCAAGTCCAGGAGAGATAATGAGAAAAACAAGGAGTAGTCACTGGTCAGTCAGGACAGCCCCTAAGGTGTCCTGAGCTGAGGTGACTCTGACTTTTAGAAATCCTCCATCTTGCAGATGGAGGATTCCCCCAATAGGAATAGGGATGTGCCCCCCTCCCCTCAGGGAGGAGGCACAAAGAGGGTGTACCCGCCCTCAAGGACAGTAGCCATTGGCTACTAACCCCCCAGACCTAAACACACCCCGAAATTCAGTATTTAGGGGCTCCCCAGAACCTAGGAAACTAGATTCCTGCAACCTAAAAAGACTGCTAAGCTGAAAAACCCTGCAGAGAAGACGGAGACACCAACTGCTTTGGCCCCAGCTCTACCGGCCTGTCTCCCCACTTCTAAAAGACACTGCTCCAGCGACGCTTTCCCCAGGACCAGCGACCTCTGAATCCTCAAGAGGACTGCTCTGCTCTAGAAGGACCAAGAAACTCCCGAGGACAGCGGCTCTGTTCACCCAAGACTGCAACTTTGTTTCCAGAGAAGCAACTTCAAGACAACTGCGTTTCCCGCCAGAAGCGTGAGACTTGCTACTCTGCACCCGACGCCCCCGGCTCGACTTGTGCAGAAACAACACTTCAGGGAGGACTCCCCGGCGACTACGAGACTGTGAGTAGCCAGCGTTTCCCCCCCCCCTGAGCCCCCACAGCGACGCCTGCAGAGGGAATCCCGAGGCTCCCCCTGACCGTGACTGCCTGACTCCCAGATCCCGACGCCTGGAAAAGACTCTGCACCCGCAGCCCCCAGGACCTGAAAGATCGGAACTCCAGTGCAGGAGTGACCCCCAGGAGGCCCTCTCCCTTGCCCAGGTGGTGGCTACCCCGAGGAGCCCCCCCCTTGCCTCCCTGCATCGCTGAAGAGACCCCTGGGTCTCCCATTGATTTCCATTGGAAACCTGACGTGTGTTTGCACACTGCACCCGGCCGCCCCTGTGCTGCTGAGGGTGTACTTTCTGTGCTAACTTGTGTGTTTCCCCCCCCCCCCCCGGGTGCCCTACAAAACCCCCCTGGTCTGCCCTCCGAAGACACGGGTACTTACCTGCTGGTAGACTGAAACCGGGGCACCCCCTTCTCCATTGAAGCCTTTGCGTTTTGGGCACCACTTTGAACTCTGCACCTGACCGGCCCTGAGCTGCTGGTATGGTAACTTTGGGGTTGCTCTGAACCCCCAACGGTGGGCTACCTTGGACCCAAACTTGAACCCCGCAGGTGGTTTACTTACCTGCAAAAACTAACAAACTCTTTCTCCCCCTAGGAACTGTGAAAATTGCACTGTTTAGTTTTAAAATAGTTATATGTGATTTATATGAAAACTGTGTATGCTATTTTGATTATTCAAAGTTCCTAAAGTACTTACCTGCAATACCTTTCATTTAAACTATTACATGTAAAATTTGAACCTGTGGTTCTTAAAATAAACTAAGAAAATATATTTTTCTATACAAAAACCAATTGGCCTGGAATTGTCTGAGTGTGTGTTCCTCATTTATTGCCTGTGTGTGTACAACAAATGCTTAACACTACTCCTTGGATAAGCCTACTGCTCGACCACACTACCACAAAATAGAGCATTAGTATTATCTCTTTTTGCCACTGTCTTACCTCTAAGGGGGACCCTTGGACTCTGTACATACTATTCCTTACCTTGAAATAGTGCATACAGAGCCAACTTCCTACACCACCTGTCAGGAGAAATGGGTCTGTTGCGAGTAGTCCAGTCATTGCTTCGGAAGAACCAGTTCCAAAACACAAACTGGGACAAGGCATACATTCCATGTACTTTCTAATACCCCAAAAAGACAGAATATTCAGGCTATGTGACTTCAGGCTGCTAAAATGCTTTATCGTGTCAGAACTCTTCAAGATGACAACTGTACAAGGTCTTGTTTTGCTTCTCTGTTAGGCACAAGTAGTACCTCAGGTGTGTGCTAAGTGGAAACTATTATCGATTTAAAGTGCACCTTTTGGGGCCACAGCTCTGGGGGTGTACACAAAGTGATCGCAGTGCATCTTTGCTACAATCCATACTTTGGCTGACTAGTATGGCGCAGCAGCCAACCACTATGCCTCTCAATCAAAAGCTCTGCCGCTCCTCTTATTTTAGTTTTATGACGAATGCCAAAAAATTGCACCTTTCTACTCAACAAATGTAACCTTTCTTAGGAACCGTCTTTAGCGCAGTAACAGGCAAAGCCAAGCGCAAGCTCATGGTATGTCTGAGCTGGTACTAATCTAGCAAATCCGATTCACAGTACACATTGAAGGTCCTGCTTTGCAACACTAAACATACTTTTTATCACTTGAATGGGGAAAACTACAATCTATAGAAAGGTCTATGTCCTTGTGCATTGGGAGTTTGTGAGAGATATCAAACCACCCTGAAACTGAACCTATTTGACCTAGCCTCTGAATCCTCCAGCTTTCATACCAGTTGTACATTTTACCTGTTGATTGATAGACCTGTCGTTTCTTGCTACAAAGTTTCAGACTGCTTCCTGACTGCTACTGTTTGCATTGCTTTGGAAATCTATGCTAATGTGTGTTTTGTTTTTTAATCTGCTTATATCAATGTCAAGTGAGCTTTTCAACCTGCAGGACCACTGGAGGTGCTCAATTGTTTTTGTTGCCATGTTGTTGGCCTGCAAACTCCTGCTTTTCTGAGAAGGAGGTTATACAGGGATCACAGAGTGAAACTTTAACCTGGTTTACGGTGACTAATCATCCCATATTTCATACTGTTAAGAGACTGGTGGTATGAGTGTAAAGTTCAAGAGGCCTGGCCCTCTCCTCTGTAGCCTTGTGGGTAGTCTACCTACTAGCTGTTTTTGTCAGTCCCCCATAAGTATTCCCTTGCCCAACCTCTTGTATTGGAAATGTAATATAGGTACAACTGGTTTTCATGTTAACTGAGCAAATGCAGGATCGCTGGGATTCTGTGTGTTTGGGTGCACATGATGGTGGTTTCACTGAAGTCAGACCTTTTTTTCCTCCCACAGTAGACCTGGTAACCTTCATTTGCTACACTCAGTGTGAAGTAACTTGAAATCCTATTCACTTAGGCAGTAGAGAGAGTTGGTAAGCAGGTGTTCAATGGCATGTGCGGCTTTAGATACACATGGTGTGCATACTTCCGCCATCTAGTGTTGGGTCCAGATGTGTGCAAGTTGTGACTTGAGACTTCTTCAAAGAAAAACGACATAAAGTGACTCCTCCTCTCGGTGATATGCATGGGCATCGACTGCATTGTTAGATTGTTTTCTTTCCGCCATTGGGTTCGGATGTGTTCTTTGGATTCTCTTGCTGGAGACCGATTTTCCTAGCTGTTCGGTATATCTACACCGCAGCTTCCATCTTGTTTTCAATAGTATTTCATAGCTCATCCATCGAAAATAAAGAAAACTGTCACTTGTTGATGCAATGTGCTTCACTCACGACCTATTGGTCTCAAACTGTGAAGGGGTGCTAATGAAACAGACTCCATTTCGATTTTGTCCTCGTTGCCATGAATTTAACCATACCGACCTCCACCAGGTTTGTAACCTGTGCCTATCTCCCGACCACAACGAGCAGAACTGCAAAGCCTGTTGATCGTTCCAGTTAAAAAAGATATTGCGGGATCGTGGAGCTCATCTGAAAGAAATGCAGCGCAAGGGCCTCGAGGAGACCTCCCCCCCTACCTCTTTGGTCCCCATGACCCCGAACAGGAGGAAGAACTGCAGGAGGCCTTGTTAGCAGAAGAGGTGCTTTCTATTCTGGACTCTAGTTGGATTCAGAGTTACAACTCTGCATTCACACTCAAGATCTTCCTTTGGGACAACACAGTCAGTACTAATGTCCCTGTCCAGCCTACAAAAAAGACCATTGGTTTTGACTCAAATTTCGACTCCTGGGCCATGGAAGGCACTGACCATCTGCTTGGCACCCAAAGCCAAGCCTAAGCATACCTCCACTGTTTTGAGCCAGCTAGTCTCTGTGCCGATCCGACCCTCTTCGGCTCCAAACGTTTTCACCACTGCTACTTTGGCTCAGACCACCTCAGTCCCAATCACCTCTGCACCGAGACACATGTAACCATCGGTTCCGAAACACACCATCTCCGCACCGGAACCAATATTAGAAACTTTGTCTGAAAGAATCGACCCCAAAAAAAGTCAAAAACGTATATTCAACCTTCTACGGAACGTATTCTGGCAAAAGCAGTACACACTTCGCCTACTCCATCTAAGCGCCAATGTTTTCGAAGAGGCTATTGAAATACCAGCTCCTCTGTAAAAGAAAAAGGACATTGCTACTAGTCCTATTCATCCACCTTTGCCTCCACCACCTCTACCTCTCACCACCACCACCACCTTCACTTCACACATTTAGTGATATAGGTGTGGCTACACCACAAGGCTCCCCACAGTCTTTTACAGGGGATCAAGGAGAGGGAGGGTGACGCTACACATCAAACCGCCATGGGATCCCTATGACATTAACCCCTCCTCCCCAAGGATAGTGAGCCAGACCCCCAGATGATGCAACATCATTTCAGGAACTAATAGACTGGAACCACTAGGTCTCATTACACAAAGACCCAATAGAAAAGGACTTTCTGAGACACTAAATGCCACGACCAGAGCATGCAAGTATTTGCCCATGATGAAAGGGATGACCAAGACAGGCTGAGGAGATCTTTAAAGATCCAGTAAGGGCACGTATTATTACTCCACGTGTAGATAATATATATATATATAGCTGCACCCTCAGAATGTTAAGAGCCAACTTCTTCCGGAGTAATTAGTAGTATCTAATGCATGTAAAAGGGTAAGTTCACAAGCAACATCAGATTCCCTCCTCCAGGTACAGAGTCAAGACTAATTAATGCGTCAGGTAAAAGATAAAATAGCAGCTTAGGCATTCTAAAGGCCGAGGGAATGGTGCCTCCATTCGTGCCACTCCCTCCACCTCCAAGCAGTAACTCACTTTCTGTTCCCTCAACCATTTAACATCTGTCGGGACATCTACAACAATTCTTCTTAGCCTGGAAATGCATATAACAGATCGATAGGTGTTGGACATTATCCTACATGGTTATTGCCTGGAGCTCATCAAAACACCTCCAAACATACCACCAAAGAAACACAAACTTTCTATAGAATATCTGTTACAGCAAGGAACCTAAAAGGTGTTTACTTTCACATCCCAATTCACCCAGCTCACCTCAAATATCTCAGGTTCATAGTACAAGGAAAACAATACCAGTTCAAAGGGTTTCCTTTGGGGTTACTACTTCACCTTGTGTTTTCACCGTGTCTGACAGTAGTTGCAGCAGGTATGCACAGACTAATCACGTCTTCTCATACATCGACTGGCTTATCAAAGCCAGTACATTAACATTATGCCATTAACACACACAAGTTGCTCTTCACCTTCATCATTTGGGGTTCTCAATAAATATACAGAAGTAATTCCTACAACCCTACAAGTTCAACCATGTTTGGGAGCTATCTTCAACAAACAGCTTGACTAGCTTACCCGAATTCAGTCAGAATTCAGAACATCACAACGTTAACAAAACAAACATCCCAATCAACAAATAACAGTCAACACAGTAAAACTCTTGGGAATGATGGCATCTTGCATTACATCGTGCCATACGCAAGACTACTGTTCACTAATGACCGAGCTGAAACTCATATACTGACAAAAAACAAATTCCCTGGAATGCACTTCTTAGTCGAAAGAAAACATTTATTATTTCAGTGCGCAAGGTTCCTAAAAGGAGATTAGCATGTTGAAAGCACATTAGTCACAGCAATGAAATGAAAACATACCAAATGATTCTCCACTGCAATATACACAGCAATGTATCTATATTATAATGCAAAGCAAATAATTTAAAAAAAATGCATCGCCGTAGGGCCTGCCAGGTGCTTCATCTTTCTCCCGGGAAATCTATATCAGGCATCCGACGTCTGAATCCTGATTGAGGCCACTGACTCACTGGATCTGTTTTATATCTTTAAAAAAAAAAAAACAAAGGAGCTTTCTGGAAAAACCCCTCCTTTTGCCATTCAAACATGCTGAGTAGTTTAGGTATGCTTTCAAAATAACACTTTGGGGTTCGTCCACAATCCCAAGATGTCAAGTCAAAGCAAGGCCGTTACCTGCCCTCTGAGTACATCCTTATCAACCAAAGCCTTGGTGAGGAAAAAGCACGAAAACAAAGAATGCACGGTTTACTATGTGGAAAATCACTGGCAGCCTTTAACCTGGCAGTGTCTAATGCTACGATAAAGTCAATAGGCAGAATTAATCTAAGGCTAAACTGAATACAAAATGTGTGAACACTGATGTGACGGTGGACAGCTAAGCCAAGTGCAAAGTGGTGCAACACGAAGTCAGTGGTCAAAACACACATTTCACTACCTTCTGCCCTTTTGATCAATGACTTTGTGAAAACTACAGATTGAAAATCAACTTCTCTCTGAGTCATCGGCTTGCTGGCAGGAGAAAGATGAAGCACCTGACAGGTCCTATTGTGATGCATTTTTATTAATTATATGCTTTGCATTATAATATACATATATTTGCTGTGTATATTGCAGTGGAGAATCATTTTGGTATGTTTCCATTTCATTGCTGTGAGTATTTTTCAACGTGTGCTTTCGACATGCTAATCTCCTTTTGAGAACCTTGTGTATTGAAATAATAAATAGCTTCTTTGGACTAAGAAGTGCATTCCAGAGATTTTTTGTCAGTGGACGAGTTTGTCAGCTCAGTCATTAGTGAAAAGCAAAATTACTACACGTATTTCCACTGCAGGAATGTTCCGTCGAGTCAATGGTCTCAGTCTCAACTACAAGATCTAGTGTTGGTAGACAGCTGCACTCATCACTCTGCAGTGGTGGAACATACAATACCTACCAAAGGGACAGCTGTTTTCTCTACCCTGTTCCCCAGATCATTCTCACAATGGGCTCATCCCTCAGAGGATGTGGTGCTCCTCTCCATCTCAATCTAGGGGCTTTGTAACTCCGAACAAACTCTGCACTTCAACTATTAGGAGCTTCGAGCCATGCATCAAACATTAAAGGCTGTTCTAGTCCCCTAACCGGCAAGATTGTATTAGTCCGAACAGACGACACAACAGTAGGGGGTGTGGAATTTAATAAAGTATCTACTTGTCTATAGGACAGGTTGTTCTTTACATCTACGAGTCCTGTAAAAAAAAAAAAAAAATCTGCTTTTCCCTTTGGTGCCATGTAGTGCGGCAACAAATTATGGCAGCAATATTGTTATGTAAGAGCTCTGATAATAGCCTCTTGGATTACGCCTAGACTAATACTACAGTAAGGCTTGAATACTTGCAATTTTAAGCCCTAAAGTAGCAATTTCTTTATTTTGCCACCTTTTTGCAAATCCACATACTGTGGCTCGAGTAAGCAGTAAGCATTAGTTCCAGGGCTTGAATGCCTTTGAGTCTCTGAAAACCTACAAACTTGCATGTTTTAAGGATTTTCACCAGCTCTTCTCTAAATCTTTTCCCATACCGAGAAAGGTTGGAAATGTACTCTTGACAAGGGCAGAAGTAGTTCTTCCAGGGTTGGGGAAAAAGTGGTTGTAGGGAAAATGAACTTGTAAATGCTTAATAGATTTTCACATGAGCAAATCTACACGTATATTTGCTTGTGCTAAAATAAAGTTAACAAATATTTTCTAGGAGTATGATTTCCTGGTCTACTTATGTAAATTAATGTGAATTCATGAAAGCCACTAATTCAAAGACATACTCAATGGGTGCACTTTTGTAACTTTCTTTAAGAATTGGGCCCCTAAATGGGTCTAGCGTTAACCAAGACTTTGTTACAATGGTGAGGGCCTGATAGCTTCCACAACAATAAAGTGTTACAAAAGCCATGTCCTAACAAGACACACATTGACAAATCCAAAACACTGACAACCAATGTCGGATTGGCTGCCTTTGCCACTGCTCGCTTTATTTCATTTCTCTCATAATTTTGTTGAAAATGGTTGTGCTGATTTTTCCATTATGAATATTTTTGGGAAATACTAGCATACATCAACGTATTTTACTAAATGATGCTTCAAAGAAAGTACCTAAAAATTCACAATAATTTTGCAAAAAAGTTATTTTTCCAAGTTGCATTTGTTTTGAACATTTTATTATGAAAGCAAAGAATCATCAATCTTGCTTACACGCTACTACAAGCATTTGCATCTAATCAGAGCATTCTGGGACCATTATACATAGTCTCATTGTTAAACTTTTCAAACGTGAACAATTTTTTTTTCTACTGGAACCACTGTCAGTAGTGCAGTGTGACCTTACAGCGTTTATTTTGAGCACTCACTAATCATAAAGGATTTGCATTAATGAACGGTCACAAAGAACAAGACTCTGCAGCACCCAGGCCTCAAAGTTATTCTGACCTGCCATAGACAGCTCTCCGCCAAAGGCAGTGGATTGAAAGTAGCCCCAGACCCTGGGGGCACTGCCTTGGGTGCACACCGTTCTCGCTGAGGAAGTCTGGGACACTGCAAGGCAAACATGGCATTGGGCCACACCCAAGGGCCTAGGGTGGCCCCTGGAAGCAGTGGCCATCGGAGCCGGGTTGCAGCTGCGACCGGGGAAGCAGAATTTACCCCCTTCGCGGTGAGGAATTGTCACTTGCTCCAGATCTGCTGCACAGCTGAGGTCCCAAGACGACTGGAGAAGAGTGGCAGTGTCCCATCTGGCGGCCAAGAGGCGGGCCAGGCAATGGTGGGTGTGCGTTAGGCTGCTCAACAGAAGGGAGAGGAGGAACCCACCCTCCCAACACCTACAGTCAGCGAGTTGGTCTCTGTCCGCTGGGGAGAGCCTCATTGTGCCCGCCCTGTAGGACCCAATGCCTGGGGGCCTTCACCTGCTGGGGGATATGTGGGAGAGGAGAGGAGGGGTCAGGTGGATCCCACCTCCCCCACTAAGGTGATCAGCCGCAGCCCCTGCTTGTGGCCGGCTGGCAGGAATTCCTTGCTCTTTACGCCAAACCACACTAGATCTTAGGACCTCATTACTGTGAATCTCACAAGATACTGTGCTAAGGGGCCTTGATTGAGTGCACTAGAGCAGGACGGAGGAGGGGGGCTGAACCAAGGGGTTTCCTGCAGACACCCGGTGCTATCCAACCTCAGTATTGCAGATTAGACCCATGTTACCCCACAAACTGCTGAAGAAGTGCTATGAACGTAGAGGGGGGGATACCCATGCATTCATTCTTCCTTGGGGCACACCAAGCAGAAACTTAGAGACAGATCTAGAGTGGAGAGCCCTACCTCTGTGTTTGGACCGGGGGCTGTATGCACCATACGAACTGTCCTTGAGACTGTCTCGTCAATCACCCTCCCCCCTCCCAAACACACACATATTGACAGTGTCACCCTAATCGAGCAGTTTGTGTTCTCAATTTCTTACACAGCAATTAAGTGAGACTGGCCGGATGCCCGTTAGCGTGCCAGCCTGGGAAAGGGTGTTGTATGCTTAGGGGTAGTTTCTTTACTTTGAATAGAATTGTTCTATTGTTTGTTTTTAGCATGACATGTGGCCTGACTGTTGAGGGGCTAATTGGACCTAGAAGGGGCTAGGGTCAGAACAGGGATGTCCTATCAGACACTTCTACGTGGCTCAGCAGGAATAAGATCAGGGACACAGCTCCTATTACTGACCTGGAGCGTGCGGGGATTAGCTAGCTACGTTAAACACTACAGAGTCTATCAATACCTGCGCACGCGGCATATAAGTGTAGCACTTTTGCAAGAAACACACTTAGCAGCACCTGACTAAGACAGCATTTGCAAGCGCAGCACTTTGACAGAAACCAAATACTCTTGGTATGCCAGAGGGGTCCTTATTTGGGTTGTGCCAAGGACACCATTGTAGGTTTTACATACTAGAGTGGACCCAGAAGGGAGCTATGCAGTATTAGAAGGGGCGTTAGATGGTCTCCCCTCCACATTAATTTCCTTATGTGCCCTAACACAAACCAGGCACACTTCCTGCAATCCCTTACATCGGCTTTGTTTCGCAATATGATGGGCTCTAGTTACTGGGGAGGAGATTTTAACTGCGTGCCAGAGTTAGTGCTAGACCGATCCTTCCCACCTGTACAGAGAGAACAATGGATCATGCTGTCTCAGCACCTTGCACGCTGGGTCACCAACACGCAGGTTAATGCATGGCATAGCCTACACCTTGTGCACAGGGAATACTCTTACTACTCAGGTTTGCATGACATACACACCAAGATAGACCTCATATAGTGGGGGAGAGGATGCTGCACAGCAGTCAGAACGATTGCCTCGGGATCTGGGTTCGAGCCTCAGTGGAACATCCTGTGATTCTGGGCAAATTATTTAATCTTGCCCATGTACAACGCCTGGATACCCTCACCGCTGATCAGCAGCATTATATAAATCTACACATTTCATTTTATATATACATGTTCGATGGCATGGGTAGCTGCAGATACACATGCTGTGGTACCGGGGGTCACCAGGGCTGAATATTTGGAACCTACTACTTCGGACCACTGCCTGTTACCACTTCAGCTTACTTGGGGACATTTCCTCCCCTGTATAGCCACCTGGCAGCTTTTGTCAGAAGCTCTACAAGATGTGTCCTGAGAAGCCATGTCATTGCACGTCATCTCATACTTCAGGGCTAAGCCCTCCCCTGTATAGCCACCTGGCGGCTTCCGTCGGAAGCTCTACAAGATGTGCCCTGAGAAGCCATGTCATAGCACGTCACCTCATGCTTCACAGATAAGGGCATGGAGTCTGACCTCGGAGTCAAATGGGACGCCTTCAAAGTGGTTCTGCGGGGCCACGCAATAAAAAAAAAAGTTACACAGAACTTGGGTGGTGCTTCGCAAAGAGCTGAACACTGGAAACTGATTTTCAAAAACTCAAACTACGCCTGACATATAAGATGGCATCGCAACAACTACGCAGAGTAAATTAAAAGGAATATCTCACAAAAAACATGCAGACGGTGGTAAGGCAGGCAGACTGCTGTCATGGCTTCTCTGGTCTGAAAAGTCAAGGACACCCATCACTGCTATTCGTAACATGACAGGTCATATCCTCAACACCCAACATAAATAATGCTTTCTGGTCTTACTATGTCAACCTTTACTCGGCCCCACGCCCTTTTGATGTCACTCCGATTTGTTCATTCCTAAACACCCTCCAATTACCCTGCCCACAGGCAATTCACAGGGCTGACCTCGAGGCCCCCCTCTCCACAGACAAAATAGCTCAGACGATCCAGCAATTGGCAAGGGGACAAATCACAAGGGATGGCCGGTTGACCAGTAGAGTTTTACTCTGCGTTCCGACCTAAACTCCTACCACACTTACTCATAATGTTTATCGTAGCGTTCGCAAAGGGCATGCTTCCACTCTCCCTACGAGAGGCCGTTCTGGTGGTCCTCCATAAACCGGATCGCGATGCGCTACTGCTAGACTCACACTGCCTCCTCTCCCTATTGAACACAGACTATAAGATCTTGGGGAAGGTATTGGCCAACTGACTGGTACCTGTTGCGTAGCAGTTAATACATCAGAACCAAAACTGGTTCATCCCGGGAAGAAATACCGTCCTAAACCTCTGCAGCTTATTCATACTGATGAACTGGAGGACATCTTCGGGTAACAATCCATGGATGTCCGCTGTAGACATAGAGACGGCATTCTACTCGCTCGGGTGACCGGGCAATCCTCAAAAAGATGAGGCTAGGCCCCACGTTCTGGCGATGGATCAAGACACTATAACTCGACAGGGGTGCCCTCCATCCCCTAATATTTCTACACTAGCAATGGACCCCTAGCATACACACTGTGGACTGGGGGGTCCAGGCCGATGGCAGCTGGCATATCGTCTCGCTATACGCAGACCATGCACTTGTATAACGTAGAGAGGATGCCACGTTGCTCCCTCAAATCATGGATACCCTGCAGAGATTCAGCAAGGCATCCGGTCTGATGGTGAATTGGGACAAGTCCTGCTATTCTCGTTGATGGCCTTAACTGAACCTAAAAAGAGGGGGCTACCACGCACCCCACTCCCCTGGGAGTGCAATACTAATACGTATTTTGGGGTCCGTGTGTACCACTCCACTACAAACTTTGTTGGATAGAGCCATCAGGAGCGCAACAGCTTCTCTTCCATTTTGAATTCCCTTCCACTCTTGCCAGTGGGCAGAATTGCCATTTCAATGATGCTCATCCTCCCCAGGATATTATGCTTTTTTTCCACCCTACCAGCAAAAATGTTTGAAGACCTCCTCACCCTCGTTATCACGCTGATATGGGGCAAAGACAGACATAGAGTGTCTCTAACCAAGCCGACAAGGTGCCCCGCATTATGAGTACTACTATGTAGCTGCCCAACTCCAATGGCCCACAAGATGGCTTGCAGGTTAAATATGTCAGAAATGGGACTCGGGGAAGGACTGACACCGAACATGACACTGTAATGGTTACTGGAACCCGATTTAGGGATATCTGGAAATAGGCAAAATGCCTCGACAAGGATGGCCAAGTTCTGCTGGACCACCTTTGTATCTGGAAAACATAACAACTGCCCTCCATACTCACCAGCACTTCCCCTATGGGTGTTGCCAGAATGCCAGGACCTTCTGGTGCGAATGCGTGGTCTAACACTGGGCTGTAGGCCTGGGGAGTCCTGTTCACTGATAAGATTATCAGCACATTCGAATGCCTAGTAGATGAACATGGGATACCACAGGGCTCATTCCTGCTTTAAGGACTTAAGATACTTATGGACTTAAGAGCGGACTTAAAAGTTTTGCAAACCATATGGCGAAAAACTCACAATGAGCCAGAGTCCTCCATGGTGTTCCAGGTCCTGCTGCCTGTAAGGCCATAACGCAATTATACATCACTATACGTTACGAAGGGAAAATCCCCATGCAACAGCTCTGAGCATATTTGGAAACAGCATTAGCAACACCACCGACAGACAAACAATGGTCACAATGTTTGAGCACACCAAAACTTGTTTCAACTAACTCAAGGTTCATATGCACACAGTTTAGTTATCTGCACCACATGAACCTGACCCCTAAAAGGGTAGCACGCACGTTCCAAGGAGCAGCAGACATCTGCCCCCTCTGTCACACTACTAGGGCTGACTTTATACATATGGTGTGTGTAGGAAGTTGGCTCTGTATGTGCTATTTCAAAGTAAGGAATAGCATGCACAGAGTCCAAGGGTTCCCCTTAGAGGTAAAATAGTGGTAAAAATAGATAATACTAATGCTCTATTTTGTGGTAGTGTGGTCGAGCAGTAGGCTTATCCAAGGAGTAGTGTTAAGCATTTGTTGTACATACACATAGACAATAAATGAGGTACACACACTCAGAGACAAATCCCGCCAATAGGTTTTTATATAGAAAAATATCTTTTCTTAGTTTATTTTAAGAACCACAGGTTCAAATTCTACATGTAATAGCTCATTCGAAAGGTATTGCAGGTAAGTACTTTAGGAACTTCAAATCATCAAAATTGCATGTATACTTTTCAAGTTATTGACAAATAGCTGTTTTAAAAGTGGACACTTAGTGCAATTTTCACAGTTCCTAGGGGAGGTAAGTTTTGATTAGTTTTACCAGGTAAGTAAGACGCTTACAGGGTTCAGTTCTTGGTCCAAGGTAGCCCACCGTTGGGGGTTCAGAGCAACCCCAAAGTCACCACACCAGCAGCTCAGGGCCGGTCAGGTGCAGAGTTCAAAGTGGTGCCCAAAACACATAGGCTAGAATGGAGAGAAGGGGGTGCCCCGGTTCCGGTCTGCTTGCAGGTAAGTACCCGCGTCTTCGGAGGGCAGACCAGGGGGGTTTTGTAGGGCACCGGGGGGGACACAAGTCCACACAGAAATTTCACCCTCAGCGGCGCGGGGGCGGCCGGGTGCAGTGTAGAAACAAGCGTCGGGTTCGCAATGTTAGTCTATGAGAGATCTCGGGATCTCTTCAGCGCTGCAGGCAGGCAAGGGGGGGATTCCTCGGGGAAACCTCCACTTGGGCAAGGGAGAGGGACTCCTGGGGGTCACTTCTCCAGTGAAAGTCCGGTCCTTCAGGTCCTGGGGGCTGCGGGTGCAGGGTCTCTCCCAGGCGTCGGGACTTTAGGTTCAAAGAGTCGCGGTCAGGGGAAGCCTCGGGATTCCCTCTGCAGGCGGCGCTGTGGGGGCTCAGGGGGGACAGGTTTTGGTACTCACAGTATCAGAGTAGTCCTGGGGTCCCTCCTGAGGTGTTGGATCTCCACCAGCCGAGTCGGGGTCGCCGGGTGCAGTGTTGCAAGTCTCACGCTTCTTGCGGGGAGCTTGCAGGGTTCTTTCAAGGCTGCTGGAAACAAAGTTGCAGCCTTTCTTGGAGCAGGTCCGCTGTCCTCGGGAGTTTCTTGTCTTTTCGAAGCAGGGGCAGTCCTCAGAGGATGTCGAGGTCGCTGGTCCCTTTGGAAGGCGTCGCTGGAGCAGGATCTTTGGAAGGCAGGAGACAGGCCGGTGAGTTTCTGGAGCCAAGGCAGTAGTCGTCTTCTGGTCTTCCTCTGCAGGGGTTTTCAGCTAGGCAGTCCTTCTTCTTGTAGTTGCAGGAATCTAATTTTCTAGGGTTCAGGGTAGCCCTTAAATACTAAATTTTAGGGCGTGTTTAGGTCTGGGGGGTTAGTAGCCAATGGCTACTAGCCCTGAGGGTGGGTACACCCTCTTTGTGCCTCCTCCCAAGGGGAGGGGGTCACAATCCTAACCCTATTGGGGGAATCCTCCATCTGCAAGATGGAGGATTTCTAAAAGTTAGAGTCACCTCAGCTCAGGACACCTTAGGGGCTGTCCTGACTGGCCAGTGACTCCTCCTTGTTATTCTCATTATTTTCTCCGGCCTTGCCGCCAAAAGTGGGGCCTGGCCGGAGGGGGCGGGCAACTCCACTAGCTGGAGTGTCCTGCTGGGTTGGCACAAAGGAGGTGAGCCTTTGAGGCTCGCCGCCAGGTGTGACAATTCCTGCCTGGGAGAGGTGTTAGCATCTCCACCCAGTGCAGGCTTTGTTACTGGCCTCAGAGTGACAAAGGCACTCTCCCCATGGGGCCAGCAACATGTCTCGGTTTGTGGCAGGCTGCTAAAACTAGTCAGCCTACACAGATAGTCGGTTAAGTTTCAGGGGGCACCTCTAAGGTGCCCTCTGTGGTGTATTTTACAATAAAATGTACACTGGCATCAGTGTGCATTTATTGTGCTGAGAAGTTTGATACCAAACTTCCCAGTTTTCAGTGTAGCCATTATGGTGCTGTGGAGTTCGTGTTTGACAGACTCCCAGACCATATACTCTTATGGCTACCCTGCACTTACAATGTCTAAGGTTTTGTTTAGACACTGTAGGGGTACCATGCTCATGCACTGGTACCCTCACCTATGGTATAGTGCACCCTGCCTTAGGGCTGTAAGGCCTGCTAGAGGGGTGTCTTACCTATACTGCATAGGCAGTGAGAGGCTGGCATGGCACCCTGAGGGGAGTGCCATGTCGACTTACTCGTTTTGTCCTCACTAGCACACACAAGCTGGTAAGCAGTGTGTCTGTGCTGAGTGAGAGGTCTCCAGGGTGGCATAAGACATGCTGCAGCCCTTAGAGACCTTCCTTGGCATCAGGGCCCTTGGTACTAGAAGTACCAGTTACAAGGGACTTATCTGGATGCCAGGGTCTGCCAATTGTGGATACAAAAGTACAGGTTAGGGAAAGAACACTGGTGCTGGGGCCTGGTTAGCAGGCCTCAGCACACTTTCAATTGTAAACATAGCATCAGCAAAGGCAAAAAGTCAGGGGGCAACCATGCCAAGGAGGCATTTCCTTACACAACCCCCCCCCCAAACGAAAGAGGATGAGACTAACCTTTCCCAAGAGAGTCTTCATTTTCTAAGTGGAAGAACCTGGAAAGGCCATCTGCATTGGCATGGGCAGTCCCAGGTCTGTGTTCCACTATAAAGTCCATTCCCTGTAGGGAGATGGACCACCTCAACAGTTTAGGATTTTCACCTTTCATTTGCATCAGCCATTTGAGAGGTCTGTGGTCAGTTTGAACTAGGAAGTGAGTCCCAAAGAGGTATGGTCTCAGCTTCTTCAGGGACCAGACCACAGCAAAGGCCTCCCTCTCAATGGCACTCCAACGCTGCTCCCTGGGGAGTAACCTCCTGCTAATGAAAGCAACAGGCTGGTCAAGGCCATCATCATTTGTTTGGGACAAAACTGCCCCTATCCCATGTTCAGAGGCATCAGTCTGCACAATGAACTGCTTAGAATAATCTGGAGCTTTGAGAACTGGTGCTGAGCACATTGCCTGTTTCAGGGTGTCAAAGGCCTGTTGGCAGTCCACAGTCCAGTTCACTTTCTTGGGCATTTTCTTGGAGGTGAGCTCAGTGAGGGCTGTCACAATGGATCCATATCCCTTCACAAACCTCCTGTAGTACCCAGTCAAGCCAAGGAATGCCCTGACTTGAGTCTGGGTTTTTGGAGCTACCCAGTCCAGAATAGTCTGGATCTTGGGTTGGAGTGGCTGAACTTGGCCTCCACCTACAAGGTGTCCCAAGTAAACCACAGTTCCCTGCCCTATCTGGCATTTGGATGCCTTGATAGAGAGGCCTGCAGATTGCAGAGCCTTCAAAACCTTCCTCAGGTGGACCAGGTGATCCTGCCAGGTGGAGCTAAAGACAGCAATATCATCAAGATAAGCTGTGCTAAAGGACTCCAAGCCAGCAAGGACTTGATTCACCAACCTTTGGAAGGTGGCAGGGGCATTCTTTAAACCAAAGGGCATAACAGTAAACTGATAATGCCCATCAGGTGTGGAGAATGCTGTCTTTTCTTTTGCTCCAGGTGCCATTTTTATTTGCCAGTACCCTGCTGTCAAGTCAAAGGTACTTAGAAATTTGGCAGCACCTAATTTATCAATGAGCTCATCAGCTCTTGGAATTGGATGAGCATCTGTCTTGGTGACAGAATTGAGCCCTCTGTAGTCCACACAAAACCTCATCTCTTTCTTTCCATCTGTGGTGTGAGGTTTGGGGACTAAGACCACTGGGCTAGCCCAGGGGCTGTCAGAGCGCTCAATGACTCCCAATTCCAGCATCTTGTGGACTTCCACCTTGATGCTTTCCTTAACATGGTCAGACTGTCTAAAGATTTTGTTCTTGACAGGCATGCTGTCTCCTGTGTCCACATCATGGGTACACAGGTGTGTCTGACCAGGGGTTAAGGAGAAGAGTTCAGGAAACTGTTGTAGGACTCTCCTACAATCAGCTTGCTGTTGGCCAGAGAGGGTGTCTGAGTAGATCACTCCATCTACTGTACCATCTTTTGGGTCTGATGACAGAAGATCAGGAAGAGGTTCACTCTCTGCCTCCTGATCCTCATCTGTTACCATCAACAGATTGACATCAGCCCTGTCGTGGAAGAGCTTAAGGCGGTTTACATGGATCACCCTTTTGGGGCTCCTGCTTGTGCCCAGGTCCACCAAGTAGGTGACCTGACTCTTCCTCTCTAGTACTGGGTAAGGGCCACTCCATTTGTCCTGGAGTGCCCTGGGAGCCACAGGCTCCAGAACCCAGACTTTCTGCCCTGGTTGGAACTCAACCAGTGCAGCCTTTTGGTCATACCAAAACTTCTGGAGCTGTTGGCTGGCCTCAAGGTTTTTGGTTGCCTTTTCCATGTACTCTGCCATTCTAGAGCGAAGGCCAAGTACATAGTCCACTATGTCCTGTTTAGGCTCATGGAGAGGTCTCTCCCAGCCTTCTTTAACAAGGGCAAGTGGTCCCCTTACAGGATGACCAAACAGAAGTTCAAAGGGTGAGAACCCTACTCCCTTCTGTGGTACCTCCCTGTAAGCGAAAAGCAGACATGGCAGGAGGACATCCCATCTCCTTTTGAGTTTTTCTGGGAGCCCCATGATCATGCCTTTTAATGTCTTGTTGAATCTCTCAACTAAGCCATTAGTTTGTGGATGGTAAGGTGTAGTGAATTTATAAGTCACTCCACACTCATTCCACATGTGCTTTAGGTATGCTGACATGAAGTTGGTACCTCTGTCAGACACCACCTCCTTAGGGAAACCCACTCTGGTAAAGATACCAATGAGGGCCTTGGCTACTGCAGGGGCAGTAGTCGACCTAAGGGGAATAGCTTCAGGATACCTGGTAGCATGATCCACTACTACCAGGATATACATATTTCCTGAGGCTGTGGGAGGTTCCAGTGGACCAACTATGTCCACACCCACTCTTTCAAAGGGCACCCCCACCACTGGAAGTGGAATGAGGGGGGCCTTTGGGTGCCCACCTGTCTTACCACTGGCTTGACAGGTGGGGCAGGAGAGGCAAAACTCCTTAACCATGTTGGACATATTGGGCCAGTAGAAGTGGTTGACTAACCTCTCCCACGTCTTGGTTTGTCCCAAATGTCCAGCAAGGGGAATGTCATGGGCCAATGTTAGGATGAACTCTCTGAACAGCTGAGGCACTACCACTCTCCTAGTGGCACCAGGTTTGGGGTCTCTGGCCTCAGTGTACAGGAGCCCATCTTCCCAATAGACCCTATGTGTTCCATTTTTCTTGCCTTTGGACTCTTCAGCAGCTTGCTGCCTAAGGCCTTCAAGAGAGGGACAGGTTTCTTGTCCCTTACACAGCTCTTCCCTTGAGGGTCCCCCTGGGCCTAAGAGCTCAACCTGATAAGGTTCAAGTTCCAAAGGCTCAGTTCCCTCAGAGGGCAGAACTTCTTCCTGAGAAGAGAGGTTCCCTTTCTTTTGCTGTGTTGCAGTTGGTTTCCCAACTGACTTTCCTGTTCTCTTGGTAGGCTGGGCCATTTTTCCAGACTCCAGCTCTACTTTTTCACCCTGTGCCTTGCATTGTGCTCTCGTTTTCACACACACCAGTTCAGGGATACCCAGCATTGCTGCATGGGTTTTTAGCTCTACCTCAGCCCATGCTGAGGACTCCAGGTCATTTCCAAGCAGACAGTCCACCGGGATATTTGAGGAGACCACCACCTGTTTCAGGCCATTGACCCCTCCCCATTCTAAAGTAACCATTGCCATGGGATGTACTTTTCTCTGATTGTCAGCGTTGGTGACTGTGTAAGTTTTTCCAGTCAGGTATTGGCCAGGGGAAACCAGTTTCTCTGTCACCATGGTGACACTGGCACCTGTATCCCTCAGGCCCTCTATTCTAGTCCCATTAATTAAGAGTTGCTGTCTGTATTTTTGCATGTTAGGCGGCCAGACAGCTAGTGTGGCTAAATCCACCCCACCCTCAGAAACTAGAGTAGCTTCAGTGTGGACCCTGATTTGCTCTGGGCACACTGTTGATCCCACTTGGAGACTAGCCATACCAGTGTTACCTGGATGGGAGTTTGGAGTGGAACCTTTCTTGGGACAGGCCTTGTCTCCAGTTTGGTGTCCATGCTGTTTACAGCTATGACACCAGGCCTTTTTGGGATCAAAGTTTTTACCCTTGTACCCATTGTTTTGTGAAGAGGCTCTGGGCCCACCCTCCTGTGCAGGTTTTTGGGGGCCTGTAGAAGACTCTTTACTATTTTTAGTTTTGGTTGTCTCATCACCCTTCTGCTGGGGAGTCTTTGTGACCCCTTTCTTTTGGTCACCCCCTGTTGAAGTCTTGGACACCCTTGTCTTGACCCAATGGTCCGCCTTCTTTCCCAATTCTTGGGGAGAAATTGGTCCTAGGTCTACCAGATGCTGATGCAGTTTATCATTGAAACAATTACTTAACAGGTGTTCTTTCACAAATAAATTGTACAGCCCATCATAATTACTTACACCACTGCCTTGAATCCAACCATCTAGTGTTTTCACTGAGTAGTCAACAAAGTCAACCCAGGTCTGGCTCGAGGATTTTTGAGCCCCCCTGAACCTAATCCTGTACTCCTCAGTGGAGAATCCAAAGCCCTCAATCAGGGTACCCTTCATGAGGTCATAAGATTCTGCATCTTGTCCAGAGAGTGTGAGGAGTCTATCCCTACACTTTCCTGTGAACATTTCCCAAAGGAGAGCACCCCAGTGAGATCTGTTCACTTTTCTGGTTACACAAGCCCTCTCAAAAGCTGTGAACCATTTGGTGATGTCATCACCATCTTCATATTTAGTTACAATCCCTTTGGGGATTTTCAACATGTCAGGAGAATCTCTGACCCTATTTATGTTGCTGCCACCATTGATGGGTCCTAGGCCCATCTCTTGTCTTTCCCTCTCTATGGCTAGGATCTGTCTTTCCAAAGCCAATCTTTTGGCCATCCTGGCTAACTGGATGTCCTCTTCACTGGAGTTATCCTCAGTGATTTCAGAGTTGTTGGTCCCTCCTGTGAGGGAACCAGCATCTCTGACTATTATTTGTGGAGTCAGGGCTTGAGAAGCCCTGCTCTCCCTAAGTAGGACTGGAGGGGGGGAATTTCCCTCCAAGTCACTATCTTCATCCTCTGAGTTGCCATCCTCAGAGGGGTTGGCCTTTTCAAACTCTGCCAAAAGCTCCTGGAGCTGTACTTTGGTAGGTTTGGGGCCCATTGCTATTTTCTTTAGTTTACAGAGTGACCTTAGCTCTCTCATCTGTAGATGGAGGTAAGGTGTGGTGTCGAGTTCCACCCCATTCACATCTGTGCTAGACATTATGCTTCTAAAAGTTGGAATACTTTTTAAGAAACTAAAACTGGTTCTAGAATCTAATTCAAACTTTTACAAACTTTTAAACTCTAAAAGAAATGCTAAACAGGATCTAACACAAGGCCCTAGCAGGTCTTTTAAGAATTTAGAAAACTTTTCAAATTGCAAAAATCAATTTCTAATGACAATTTTGGAATTTGTCGTGTGATCAGGTATTGGCTGAGTAGTCCAGCAAATGCAAAGTCTTGTACCCCACCGCTGATCCACCAATGTAGGAAGTTGGCTCTGTATGTGCTATTTCAAAGTAAGGAATAGCATGCACAGAGTCCAAGGGTTCCCCTTAGAGGTAAAATAGTGGTAAAAATAGATAATACTAATGCTCTATTTTGTGGTAGTGTGGTCGAGCAGTAGGCTTATCCAAGGAGTAGTGTTAAGCATTTGTTGTACATACACATAGACAATAAATGAGGTACACACACTCAGAGACAAATCCCGCCAATAGGTTTTTATATAGAAAAATATCTTTTCTTAGTTTATTTTAAGAACCACAGGTTCAAATTCTACATGTAATAGCTCATTCGAAAGGTATTGCAGGTAAGTACTTTAGGAACTTCAAATCATCAAAATTGCATGTATACTTTTCAAGTTATTGACAAATAGCTGTTTTAAAAGTGGACACTTAGTGCAATTTTCACAGTTCCTAGGGGAGGTAAGTTTTGATTAGTTTTACCAGGTAAGTAAGACGCTTACAGGGTTCAGTTCTTGGTCCAAGGTAGCCCACCGTTGGGGGTTCAGAGCAACCCCAAAGTCACCACACCAGCAGCTCAGGGCCGGTCAGGTGCAGAGTTCAAAGTGGTGCCCAAAACACATAGGCTAGAATGGAGAGAAGGGGGTGCCCCGGTTCCGGTCTGCTTGCAGGTAAGTACCCGCGTCTTCGGAGGGCAGACCAGGGGGGTTTTGTAGGGCACCGGGGGGGACACAAGTCCACACAGAAATTTCACCCTCAGCGGCGCGGGGGCGGCCGGGTGCAGTGTAGAAACAAGCGTCGGGTTCGCAATGTTAGTCTATGAGAGATCTCGGGATCTCTTCAGCGCTGCAGGCAGGCAAGGGGGGGATTCCTCGGGGAAACCTCCACTTGGGCAAGGGAGAGGGACTCCTGGGGGTCACTTCTCCAGTGAAAGTCCGGTCCTTCAGGTCCTGGGGGCTGCGGGTGCAGGGTCTCTCCCAGGCGTCGGGACTTTAGGTTCAAAGAGTCGCGGTCAGGGGAAGCCTCGGGATTCCCTCTGCAGGCGGCGCTGTGGGGGCTCAGGGGGGACAGGTTTTGGTACTCACAGTATCAGAGTAGTCCTGGGGTCCCTCCTGAGGTGTTGGATCTCCACCAGCCGAGTCGGGGTCGCCGGGTGCAGTGTTGCAAGTCTCACGCTTCTTGCGGGGAGCTTGCAGGGTTCTTTCAAGGCTGCTGGAAACAAAGTTGCAGCCTTTCTTGGAGCAGGTCCGCTGTCCTCGGGAGTTTCTTGTCTTTTCGAAGCAGGGGCAGTCCTCAGAGGATGTCGAGGTCGCTGGTCCCTTTGGAAGGCGTCGCTGGAGCAGGATCTTTGGAAGGCAGGAGACAGGCCGGTGAGTTTCTGGAGCCAAGGCAGTAGTCGTCTTCTGGTCTTCCTCTGCAGGGGTTTTCAGCTAGGCAGTCCTTCTTCTTGTAGTTGCAGGAATCTAATTTTCTAGGGTTCAGGGTAGCCCTTAAATACTAAATTTTAGGGCGTGTTTAGGTCTGGGGGGTTAGTAGCCAATGGCTACTAGCCCTGAGGGTGGGTACACCCTCTTTGTGCCTCCTCCCAAGGGGAGGGGGTCACAATCCTAACCCTATTGGGGGAATCCTCCATCTGCAAGATGGAGGATTTCTAAAAGTTAGAGTCACCTCAGCTCAGGACACCTTAGGGGCTGTCCTGACTGGCCAGTGACTCCTCCTTGTTATTCTCATTATTTTCTCCGGCCTTGCCGCCAAAAGTGGGGCCTGGCCGGAGGGGGCGGGCAACTCCACTAGCTGGAGTGTCCTGCTGGGTTGGCACAAAGGAGGTGAGCCTTTGAGGCTCGCCGCCAGGTGTGACAATTCCTGCCTGGGAGAGGTGTTAGCATCTCCACCCAGTGCAGGCTTTGTTACTGGCCTCAGAGTGACAAAGGCACTCTCCCCATGGGGCCAGCAACATGTCTCGGTTTGTGGCAGGCTACTAAAACTAGTCAGCCTACACAGATAGTCGGTTAAGTTTCAGGGGGCACCTCTAAGGTGCCCTCTGTGGTGTATTTTACAATAAAATGTACACTGGCATCAGTGTGCATTTATTGTGCTGAGAAGTTTGATACCAAACTTCCCAGTTTTCAGTGTAGCCATTATGGTGCTGTGGAGTTCGTGTTTGACAGACTCCCAGACCATATACTCTTATGGCTACCCTGCACTTACAATGTCTAAGGTTTTGTTTAGACACTGTAGGGGTACCATGCTCATGCACTGGTACCCTCACCTATGGTATAGTGCACCCTGCCTTAGGGCTGTAAGGCCTGCTAGAGGGGTGTCTTACCTATACTGCATAGGCAGTGAGAGGCTGGCATGGCACCCTGAGGGGAGTGCCATGTCGACTTACTCGTTTTGTCCTCACTAGCACACACAAGCTGGTAAGCAGTGTGTCTGTGCTGAGTGAGAGGTCTCCAGGGTGGCATAAGACATGCTGCAGCCCTTAGAGACCTTCCTTGGCATCAGGGCCCTTGGTACTAGAAGTACCAGTTACAAGGGACTTATCTGGATGCCAGGGTCTGCCAATTGTGGATACAAAAGTACAGGTTAGGGAAAGAACACTGGTGCTGGGGCCTGGTTAGCAGGCCTCAGCACACTTTCAATTGTAAACATAGCATCAGCAAAGGCAAAAAGTCAGGGGGCAACCATGCCAAGGAGGCATTTCCTTACAGTGTGGGACTGCCCAAAACTTGCCCCCTATTGGGTTGAGAGTGCAAGCTTTCTCACAGATTCTCTGGGCACCCCTTTCCGAAAGAAAAACATGCATGGGAAGAAGCAAGTCTGTTATGTGCCGCTTTTATTAACTTAGATCTTTGATCTTGGTTGGGGAATTACACTATCACCCATCCCTGGTATTGTTACATGGGCAGTACTTAGTAGGGTGACCACCTGGCATTGAGGCAAATTCTGGACAGGACTGTAAAAAATTCAGGACAAAGGGTCAAAATTCAGGACAAAAATTCAGGACAAAGGGTCAAAATTCAGGACAAAAATTCAAGAACAAAGTCAGTTTTACAGACAAACGCAAGAGAGGCCATGCCTCACTATGTTGTCAGTGCAGTTATGTACTCTTTTTCAACATAGCACTATTTATTCACTGTGGACCTTTTGTGATTGCCTCCTGGTGTGCTACAGATAGGTGTCACATTACGTCCTTGTTCAGTAGTAAATTAATGCCCTTCACGGCAAGGCCATCACCCCTACCCAAATCTACCCGATCTTTCCTGAAGAGAAAGTAACAGCAACATTTTGATTATGTTTCTGAACATTTCAAAACCCCTGGCAAACAGTTTGGGAAACATTAAGGTAATTAACCTTATGCTAGTTTAAACAAATTGAACAAAAACATCTGGCTTACCCCAACCGCCCATGGACTTTCAACCTATTTTTTTTTAAAGAGGCAGGGCAGATGGTGTGGGTGACAGTCTCACACCTAATGACAGGATGTGATGTACCCATAACTTGTCTGTAGTCTCACTGCACTAGAGTGTATGTTTGGGACTCTACATTTATCTCAGAAATGGGAGCCCGGACTACCAATCAAAGATAATAAAAGAGTAGGGTGAAATCGAGTTCAAATGGGAGATCCACGGCAAGTAATTCAAAGGGTTGTTGCTAACAACTGGATAAATAAAGAAGAGAAGAACAAGGTGGGACAATTCCTAAAATCAGACAAGATGGGTCCACCAAGACTATTTGAAGGTATTGGGTACCTGGGGAGTTGTCTGCACACAGGAGCGAAACAGAAGGGGCACTATCAAGTGGTTGAATAATCAACACCCATCCACCTTGGCAAACTCTTCTGGTGCAATGGTCCGCTGTTAGTGCTTGTGAAGGGTGAGCAGGGGCCAGACCCCTTGCAAGGTTGTGCAAGGCAATTGCCCGCTTAGTCCATGTCTTTATATGGTTTTGAAATTGAGCAAAAGCCAAACTAGAGATCTGGGTTATCCCTAAGTGTCAAGTACACATACAATCTTCAAAATATTTGGGATGTAAATTACACAAACAAAATTTACAAATTTTAAAATTGAATTAGTGTTTCATTAACATATGGCACTGTTTTCGCCTTCATACACAATTAGATCTCAGATTGAACTGGGAACAAGTTACCTTTTGATACCTAGTGATTAATATCTACCATTCTTATACTGATTTCCAGGATGAAAATCTCGGCAGAGCAAACGGTCCCTCCAAGCCCAGTTTGCTTTTTGGTCTTCTTTTCTGCTTTCTGTAGAGGCTATGTGGCACTAGTGAAGATGATGTGCTACCCCAATGATAGTATTATTTTGCAAACCTTCCCCTGCTCGTCCTTCATTCCTTCTTCAGATAGGCCACACGTCTGATTTGGTCACTGCGGCGCCATCAGGAGCTCTTTCCACTCTAAAGCTAACTGTGACTGCGGGTGGATTAGGTCTTCTGGACTTAGAATGCTTTTATTCAGCTGCAGATGTCCAATGGGTGGCTCACTGGCTTTCTGCCCACCTCCCTGCATGAGATGGGGTTTACCAGTAAAGACTTTTAAGGAAGGCTTAATGCACTGCTCATCGTTTCCTACTGACCATTCTATGGATCACCATCCGGGGTTATCATGCATGGCTTTCTCTTGCCTTGCCAGAACCTGTAAACTCACTGACACAAAGAAACCCTGTGCTCCTGCACTACCTTTGCTAAGCCTTCCCACTCGCACAGGATGGCTGTGCTCAGAGCAACTCTATCAGTGGCATGTTGCAGGTGTCTTAAAATTGGGGACTTTGTTTCTGAACAGTGAGCTACTAAATTTCCAAACCCTTGTGGCAGACTACCATCTTCACCCCGGTCAACTATTTACTTACAACCACCTTAAATAATCATTAAATGCCCTATTTCATGTCTGCTACCTAGCAATAACCCTACAAGAGGTGTGCCAGAAGCTCTGTACCATAGGAAATGGTGGCAAACTGATAGAATGGGTGTACAGACCTATCCTGCAACATGGAAACCACTGCAGGTCTTCTTGTCATACTACCTGGGTGATTGATGTAGCCAAACCTCTGCAAGATATGGTCTAAAATACTGGACTTTCCCCACAAAGTATCCCACAGCTGTCACTTTAAGTAAATTCATAGTGCTTCCTTGTGAATGCATTCTGCCCGTTGCTTGCCATTGGCCTTGTTGTTTGTAACTCACTGTAAAGAAATGGCTCCCTGTTGCAGTTACCCCCCACTTTTTGCCTGATACTGATGCTGACTTGACTGAGAAGAGTGCTGGGACCCTGCTAACCAGGCCCCAGCACCAGTGTTCCTTCACCTAAAATGTACCATTGTATCCACAATTGGCACACCCTGGCATTCAGATAAGTCCCTTGTAACTGGTACTTCTAGTACCAAGGGCCCTGATGCCAAGGAAGGTCTCTAAGGGCTGCAGCATGTCTTATGCCACCCTAGAGACCCCTCACTCAGCACAGACACACTGCTTACAAGCCTGTGTGTGCTAGTGAGAACAAAATGAGTAAGTCGACATGGCACTCCCCTCAGGGTGCCATGCCAGCCTCTCACTGCCTATGCAGTATAGGTAAGACACCCCTCTAGCAGGCCTTACAGCCCTAAGGCAGGGTGCACTATACCATAGGTGAGGGTACCAGTGCATGAGCATGGTACCCCTACAGTGTCTAAACAAAACCTTAGACATTGTAAGTGCAGGGTAGCCATAAGAGTATATGGTCTGGGAGTCTGTCAAACACGAACTCCACAGCACCATAATGGCTACACTGAAAACTGGGAAGTTTGGTATCAAACTTCTCAGCACAATAAATGCACACTGATGCCAGTGTACATTTTATTGTAAAATACACCACAGAGGGCACCTTAGAGGTGCCCCCTGAAACTTAACCAACTATCTGTGTAGGCTGACTGGTTCCAGCAGCCTGCCACACTAGAGACATGTTGCTGGCCCCATGGGGAGAGTGCCTTTGTCACTCTGAGGCCAGTAACAAAGCCTGCACTGGGTGGAGATGCTAACACCTCCCCCAGGCAGGAACTGTGACACCTGGCGGTGAGCCTCAAAGGCTCCCCCCTTTGTCACAGCCCAGCAGGGCACTCCAGCTTAGTGGAGTTGCCCGCCCCCTCCGGCCACGGCCCCCACTTTTGGTGGCAAGGCTGGAGGGAACAAAGAAAGCAACAAGGAGGAGTCACTGGCCAGTCAGGACAGCCCCTAAGGTGTCCTGAGCTGAAGTGACTCTAACTTTTAGAAATCCTCCATCTTGCAGATGGAGGATTCCCCAATAGGGTTAGGATTGTGACCCCCTCCCCTTGGGAGGAGGCACAAAGAGGGTGTACCCACCCTCCGGGCTAGTAGCCATTGGCTACTAACCCCCCAGACCTAAACACGCCCTTAAATTTAGTATTTAAGGGCTACCCTGAACCCTAGAAAAAGAGATTCCTGCAACTACAAGAAGAAGGACTGCCTAGCTGAAAACCCCTGCAGAGGAAGACCAGAAGACGACAACTGCCTTGGCTCCAGAAACTCACCGGCCTGTCTCCTGCCTTCCAAAGATCCTGCTCCAGCGACGCCTTCCAAAGGGACCAGCGACCTCGACATCCTCTGAGGACTGCCCCTGCTTCGAAAAGACAAGAAACTCCCGAGGACAGCGGACCTGCTCTAAGAAAGGCTGCAACTTTGTTTCCAGCAGCTTTGAAAGAACCCTGCAAGCTCCCCGCAAGAAGCGTGAGACTTGCAACACTGCACCCGGCGACCCCGACTCGGCTGGTGGAGATCCGACACCTCAGGAGGGACCCCAGGACTACTCTAATACTGTGAGTACCAAAACCTGTCCCCCCTGAGCCCCCACAGCGCCGCCTGCAGAGGGAATCCCGAGGCTTCCCCTGACCGCGACTCTTTGAATCCTAAGTCCCGACGCCTGGGAGAGACCCTGCACCCGCAGCCCCCAGGACCTGAAGGACCGGACTTTCACTGGAGAAGTGACCCCCAGGAGTCCCTCTCCCTCGCCCAAGTGGAGGTTTCCCCGAGGAATCCCCCCCTTGCCTGCCTGCAGCGCCGAAGAGATCCCGAGATCTCTCATAGACTAACATTACGAACCCGACGCTTGTTTCTACACTGCACCCGGCCGCCCCCGCGCTGCTGAGGGTGAAATTTCTGTGTGGGCTTGTGTCCCCCCCGGTGCCCTACAAAACCCCCCTGGTCTGCCCTCCGAAGACGCGGGTACTTACCTGCAAGCAGACCGGAACCGGGGCACCCCCTTCTCTCCATTCTAGCCTATGTGTTTTGGGCACCACTTTGAACTCTGCACCTGACCGGCCCTGAGCTGCTGGTGTGGTGACTTTGGGGTTGCTCGGAACCCCCAACGGTGGGCTACCTTGGACCAAGAACTGAACCCTGTAAGTGTCTTACTTACCTGGTAAAACTAACAAAAACTTACCTCCCCCAGGAACTGTGAAAATTGCACTAAGTGTCCACTTTTAAAACGGCTATTTGTCAATAACTTGTAAAGTATACATGCAATTTTTATGATTTAAAGTTCCTAAAGTACTTACCTGCAATACCTTTCAAATGAGATATTACATGTAGAATTTGAACCTGTGGTTCTTAAAATAAACTAAGAAAAGATATTTTTCTATAACAAAACCTATTGGCTGGATTTGTCTCTGAGTGTGTGTACCTCATTTATTGTCTATGTGTATGTACAACAAATGCTTAACACTACTCCTTGGATAAGCCTACTGCTCGACCACACTACCACAAAATAGAGCATTAGTATTATCTATTTTTACCACTATTTTACCTCTAAGGGGAACCCTTGGACTCTGTGCATGCTATTCCTTACTTTGAAATAGCACATACAGAGCCAACTACCTACATTGGTGGATCAGCGGTGGGGTACAAGACTTTGCATTTGCTGGACTACTCAGCCAATACCTGATCACACGACAAATTCCAAAATTGTCATTAGAAATTGATTTTTGCAATTTGAAAAGTTTTCTAAATTCTTAAAAGACCTGCTAGGGCCTTGTGTTAGATCCTGTTTAGCATTTCTTTTAGAGTTTAAAAGTTTGTAAAAGTTTGAATTAGATTCTAGAACCAGTTTTAGATTCCTAAAAAGTATTCCAACTTTTAGAAGCAAAATGTCTAGCACAGATGTTACTGTGGTGGAACTCGACACCACACCTTACCTCCATCTTAAGATGAGGGAGCTAAGGTCACTCTGTAAAATAAAGAAAATAACAATGGGCCCCAAACCTACCAAAATACAGCTCCAGGAGCTTTTGGCAGAGTTTGAAAAGGCCAACCCCACTGAGGGTGGCCACTCAGAGGAAGAGGATAGTGACTTGGAGGAAAATTCCCCCCTACCAGTCCTATCTAGGGAGAACAGGGTCCCTCAAACCCTGACTCCAAAAATAATAGTCAGAGATGCTGGTTCCCTCACAGGAGAGACCAACACCTCTGAAATCACTGAGGATAACTCCAGTGAAGATGACCCCCTGTTAGCCAGGATGGTCAAAAGATTGGCTTTGGAAAAGCAGCTCCTAGCCATAGAAAGGGAAAGAAAAGAGATGGGCCTAGGTCCCATCGATGGTGGCAGCAACTTAAATAGGGTCAGAGATTCTCCTGACATCCTAAAAATCCCCAAAGGGATTGTAACAAAATATGAAGATGGTGATGACATCACCAAATGGTTCACAGCTTTTGAGAGGGCTTGTGTAACCAGAAAAGTAAACAGATCTCACTGGGGTGCTCTCCTTTGGGAAATGTTCACTGGAAAGTGTAGGGATAGACTCCTCACACTCTCTGGAAAAGATGCAGAATCTTATGACCTCATGAAGGGTACCCTGATTGAGGGCTTTGGATTCTCCACTGAGGAGTATAGAATTAGATTCAGGGGGGCTCAAAAATCCTCGAGCCAGACCTGGGTTGATTTTGTAGACTACTCAGTAAAAACACTAGATGGTTGGTTAACTGGAAATGAAGTGTGTGACTATGTTGGGCTTTATAATTTGTTTATGAAAGAACACATTTTAAGTAACTGCTTCAATGAAAAGTTGCATCAGTATCTGGTAGACCTAGGTCCAATTTCTCCCCAAGAATTGGGAAAGAAGGCAGACCACTGGGTCAAGACTAGGGTAACCAAAACTTCCACTGGGGGTGACCAAAAGAAAGGGGTTACAAAAACTCCCCAGGAGAAAGTGGGTGACACTAGAAACAAAGAAAAAGAGTCCTCTGTAGGCCCCCAAAAACCAGAACAGGTGGGTGGGCCCCAAGACACAACCCAAAACAAAGGTGGGTACCAGGGTAAGAACTGGGATGCCACTAAGGCATGGTGCCACAACTGTAAACAGTCTGGGCACCACACCAAGGACACTTCTTGTCCCAAAAACAAACCCCAGAACAAAATTCCAGGGGTAACCAGTGTAGCCATGGGAGATGACTCCTCAGATGAGGAGGTCTTCATAGCCTTCAACTGGAAACAGGGCCCAACAGGTGAGTTGGAGATTCCAGAGGGAAGTAGACACTTCCACCACCTACTGGTGAATGGAATCCCAACCACTGCCCTGAGAGACACTTGTGCCAGTCACACTATTGTGCATGACAGGCTGGTGCTCTCAAACCAGTACATCCCAGGTGAGACTGCCAGGGTAAGAGTTAGCCTAGACAGGGTCACTAAGAGGCCTGTGGCTTTAGTACCCATAGAAGTGGGTGGCACTCTTAGCTGGAGAAGGGTAGTAGTCAGTACAGACCTCCCCCTTGATTGTCTCCTTGGAAATGACTACCCAGAGGTTAGTCAGAGCCCAAGAGAGGAACTGGTCCAGTGCCAGTCCTCTCCCAAGGATTCTGGAAGTCCTGCCTCTGCAGTAAATGCAAGCAGGCCCCAGAAGAAGAAGAAAAGAAAACAGAGTAGGAAGGGTGGACAACCTTTAGCCAAGGTTACAGCAAGCCAAGGAGATTCTGCTCCAGTAGGGGAGAACTCCAAAAATGGCCCTGATAAAGTCCAACCTGACCCACAAGAAGTCCTGGCTAGTCAGGCAACTGTTAAACCTGAGTGGGTGGCTCCTCAGCTAACAGAAGAAAGAGTGGAAGAAGGGTGTTTACTACAAGATGTGGTAACCCCCCACTCTAATACAGCAGACAGGCAACCTGAACCCAAAGAGGCCTGTAACTTAGCCCCTTCCCTTTTAGGTGCAGAGCTAAAGGTGTGGTTCTGGGCACTGACAGCTGTCAGTGGCCTCTGCTGGGTGTTAGCCTTTATGGCTGCACTATCCTTAGCATGGTGGTCTGACCCCATGCCAAATAGCAAGTTAGGCCCCCTGACCCTATTGGTCATGGTGGGGTTACTCCAGCTCTGGGTAACCTCTCTGGGTAAGCTAGGGGTAACCCTGGACAAGATAAGGTTAGCAGAGGTGGATACCTCTAAGACCAAAATAGAAAGAATGGGTGGAGACATTGAAGAGGCAGACAAGAGGCAATTCAGACTAGGTCCTATCACTGTGGAAGTAGGTCAGTTCCCCAAAGGGAATGACCTGAACAGAAGGATGTAAGACAGAGTAGGCCCTGCAACTAACCAGCCTATTTCTCCTACTCTTCCTCGCCTGACAGACTAGGAAGACTCTCCCAGCTTGGGCTGAGTCTCCTGGCCTGTGGGCTGGGGGGGGCTTGTGTAAAGAAATGGCTCCCTGTTGCAGTTACCCCCCACTTTTTGCCTGATACTGATGCTGACTTGACTGAGAAGAATGCTGGGACCCTGCTAACCAGGCCCCAGCACCAGTGTTCCTTCACCTAAAATGTACCATTGTATCCACAATTGGCACACCCTGGCATTCAGATAAGTCCCTTGTAACTGGTACTTCTAGTACCAAGGGCCCTGATGCCAAGGAAGGTCTCTAAGGGCTGCAGCATGTCTTATGCCACCCTAGAGACCCCTCACTCAGCACAGACACACTGCTTACAAGCCTGTGTGTGCTAGTGAGAACAAAATGAGTAAGTCGACATGGCACTCCCCTCAGGGTGCCATGCCAGCCTCTCACTGCCTATGCAGTATAGGTAAGACACCCCTCTAGCAGGCCTTACAGCCCTAAGGCAGGGTGCACTATACCATAGGTGAGGGTACCAGTGCATGAGCATGGTACCCCTACAGTGTCTAAACAAAACCTTAGACATTGTAAGTGCAGGGTAGCCATAAGAGTATATGGTCTGGGAGTCTGTCAAACACGAACTCCACAGCACCATAATGGCTACACTGAAAACTGGGAAGTTTGGTATCAAACTTCTCAGCACAATAAATGCACACTGATGCCAGTGTACATTTTATTGTAAAATACACCACAGAGGGCACCTTAGAGGTGCCCCTTGAAACTTAACCAACTATCTGTGTAGGCTGACTGGTTCCAGCAGCCTGCCACACTAGAGACATGTTGCTGGCCCCATGGGGAGAGTGCCTTTGTCACTCTGAGGCCAGTAACAAAGCCTGCACTGGGTGGAGATGCTAACACCTCCCCCAGGCAGGAACTGTGACACCTGGCGGTGAGCCTCAAAGGCTCCCCCCTTTGTCACAGCCCAGCAGGGCACTCCAGCTTAGTGGAGTTGCCCGCCCCCTCCGGCCACGGCCCCCACTTTTGGCGGCAAGGCTGGAGGGAACAAAGAAAGCAACAAGGAGGAGTCACTGGCCAGTCAGGACAGCCCCTAAGGTGTCCTGAGCTGAAGTGACTCTAACTTTTAGAAATCCTCCATCTTGCAGATGGAGGATTCCCCCAATAGGGTTAGGATTGTGACCCCCTCCCCTTGGGAGGAGGCACAAAGAGGGTGTACCCACCCTCCGGGCTAGTAGCCATTGGCTACTAACCCCCCAGACCTAAACACGCCCTTAAATTTAGTATTTAAGGGCTACCCTGAACCCTAGAAAAAGAGATTCCTGCAACTACAAGAAGAAGGACTGCCTAGCTGAAAACCCCTGCAGAGGAAGACCAGAAGACGACAACTGCCTTGGCTCCAGAAACTCACCGGCCTGTCTCCTGCCTTCCAAAGATCCTGCTCCAGCGACGCCTTCCAAAGGGACCAGCGACCTCGACATCCTCTGAGGACTGCCCCTGCTTCGAAAAGACAAGAAACTCCCGAGGACAGCGGACCTGCTCCAAGAAAGGCTGCAACTTTGTTTCCAGCAGCTTTGAAAGAACCCTGCAAGCTCCCCGCAAGAAGCGTGAGACTTGCAACACTGCACCCGGCGACCCCGACTCGGCTGGTGGAGATCCGACACCTCAGGAGGGACCCCAGGACTACTCTAATACTGTGAGTACCAAAACCTGTCCCCCCTGAGCCCCCACAGCGCCGCCTGCAGAGGGAATCCCGAGGCTTCCCCTGACCGCGACTCTTTGAATCCTAAGTCCCGACGCCTGGGAGAGACCCTGCACCCGCAGCCCCCAGGACCTGAAGGACCGGACTTTCACTGGAGAAGTGACCCCCAGGAGTCCCTCTCCCTCGCCCAAGTGGAGGTTTCCCCAAGGAATCCCCCCCTTGCCTGCCTGCAGCGCCGAAGAGATCCCGAGATCTCTCATAGACTAACATTACGAACCCGACGCTTGTTTCTACACTGCACCCGGCCGCCCCCGCGCTGCTGAGGGTGAAATTTCTGTGTGGGCTTGTGTCCCCCCCGGTGCCCTACAAAACCCCCCTGGTCTGCCCTCCGAAGACGCGGGTACTTACCTGCAAGCAGACCGGAACCGGGGCACCCCCTTCTCTCCATTCTAGCCTATGTGTTTTGGGCACCACTTTGAACTCTGCACCTGACCGGCCCTGAGCTGCTGGTGTGGTGACTTTGGGGTTGCTCGGAACCCCCAACGGTGGGCTAACTTGGACCAAGAACTGAACCCTGTAAGTGTCTTACTTACCTGGTAAAACTAACAAAAACTTACCTCCCCCAGGAACTGTGAAAATTGCACTAAGTGTCCACTTTTAAAACAGCTATTTGTCAATAACTTGTAAAGTATACATGCAATTTTTATGATTTAAAGTTCCTAAAGTACTTACCTGCAATACCTTTCAAATGAGATATTACATGTAGAATTTGAACCTGTGGTTCTTAAAATAAACTAAGAAAAGATATTTTTCTATAACAAAACCTATTGGCTGGATTTGTCTCTGAGTGTGTGTACCTCATTTATTGTCTATGTGTATGTACAACAAATGCTTAACACTACTCCTTGGATAAGCCTACTGCTCGACCACACTACCACAAAATAGAGCATTAGTATTATCTATTTTTACCACTATTTTACCTCTAAGGGGAACCCTTGGACTCTGTGCATGCTATTCCTTACTTTGAAATAGCACATACAGAGCCAACTTCCTACACTCACAATTTGTTGCTTTCAATTTGCTGGCTTTATTTGTTTTAGGCCATGCAGCTTGAATTTGTCCCTTCCCTTGCCAAAACCTTATTTACAGTATCCTGCAGAGTGCTCCCTTTCTGTAAACAGGCCTGTAAATCTTGTTCTTATCTCATCATATTTGCTGTGCATTCAAAGAACAAAGTCAAATGTCAGGCTCTGTCTTCGGTGGGAACTTAGTGTTTACTTTCCTTTCTCTGACTTCAAAGTGAGAGGATTTATGCAACAATCTTGCTGGATACTGGGGTTAGGAAAGAGTTTTTTCTATCACATGACAACATTTAAATAGACTTCAGAATATATCAGAATTGCACCCTACTCTGTATCACTCCACTTTATGCCACTCCATGCCACTGTTCTCTTCTCCATTCGGAACCACTCTACATTATGTCACTGCTCTCTATGCTACTTCACTCTATGCCTCTGTACTCTACTCTGTACTACTCTACTCTAAACCACCGCACTTTGCACCTCTCTACACCACTGCGCTCTGCTCGTCTGCACGCCATACCACTCCAGTCTAGGCAACACCAATCTAATCCGCACAACTCCACTCTCTGCCACTCTGCAACACTGCACTGTACGCCACTGCACTCTAAGCTAATACACTCTATGCTAATGCACTTTACTCTGTAACACTCAACTCTATGTCCCTGCACTCTACATCAATACACTGTACATCATTCTAATCTACTCTGCACCTCTGCACTCTATGCCACGGCACTCTACACTACTTTACTCTATGCCATCACACTCTATGCCACTTTATGCAACTCCACTCTAACCTGCAGTTCTCCACTCTAAGCCACCTCACTCTACTGTGAAATAATCTACTTTATGCCACTGCACTCTGTGCCACTGCATTCTATGCCACTGCACTCTACCCTGCACCTCTCTACTCTATGCAACTGCACTCTACTCTGAAACAATCTATTCTACGCCACTGTACTCTATACCACTCTGACCACTGCACTCTAGTTCAATGCACTCTACACCACTGCAAGCTGACACTCTGCAACACTGCACTGGCCACCACTATACTCTACACCACTCTGCCCTGTACTACTGCATTTTGCACCAATATACTCTATTCCACTGCATTCTATGCCACTCTACTCTGCACAATGCCACTCTATGCTACTGCACTCTACACCAGTGCACTCTAAACAACTGCACTGCCCTTTAATCTGCACCACTGTACTCTATGCCACTGTTCTCTGTACCACTCTACACCACTGCACTGACACTCTACTCTGCAACTCTGCACTCTACACCACTCTACTCTATGCCACTGCACTCTAGGCACTATACTCTACACCACTCTACTCTGCACCACTCTACACCACTACACTCTATGCCACATGAGTCTACTCTGCACTCTATGACACCACCCTGCATTACTGCGCTCTCTGCTACTCTATTGTATGCCACTCTACTCCACTGCACTCTATGTAACTCTACCCCATGCCACTCTATGCCACTGCACTGTACGCCACTGCCCTCTACTCTGTACCACTGTACTCTATGCCACTGCTCTCTGTGCCACTCTACTCCACTCTACATCACTGCACTGACACTCTACCCTGCAGTGTTGCACTCTCCACCACCATACTATACACCAATGTACTATGTACTACTGCATTCTATGCCACTGCACTCTATGCCACTCTACTCTGCATCACTCCACTCTACAGCACTTTGCCCTACTCTGCACCACTCTACACTACACCACTGCACTCCCTGCAATGTGAGTCTACTCTGCAATCTATGCCACTGCACCACTCTACACTACCGCTCTCTCTGCTACTCTATTGTATGCCACTCTACTCCACTGCACTCTATGCCACTCTACTCTGTCCCATGTCACTCCATGCCACTGCACTCTAAACCACTGCACTCTACGATAATGCACTCTAAACAACTGCACTGTACCCCACTGCACTGTACTTTGCACCACTGGGCTCTACGCCACTGCTCCTAAGCTACTCTACTCCACTCCACTCCACTCCACACCACTATGCCACTAGCTTTAGGCCGTGCTGAACAGCAGCTACTCTGGTGTATAACATGGCTAATGGCTAAAACACATTAGCAAAGCCACTAACTCTTTCGTAGATGAGACCTATTGGCTTTGCCAATGTTTGTTAGTACTATGAGGTACCGTGGTACCTGAAAGAACTGTGAAAAATACAATTACATCATAATAAAAGCTGCTACAAAATGCGCAAATACATTTCGGTTAAATAAATAAAAAGTGCTTCTCAAATACAGATTTGAATAATATACAGTTTATACCTAGTGATAAAAAAAATTATAACACTCCATTAAAACCACACACTCCACAGCTCACCTTGGAACACCATTACAATACCTCTCTGAAAAAAATATCTTTGCCACCAGAAAACTTCAAGTGACTCCTTTTAGTAAAGTCAATGCAGGTTTTCAAGCCCCTTTGTATTTGCAGATTTGCCCACATTTGCATGTGTTTAGGGAAGGAGACCCCCTGGCAAGAAGGCCTATTCTTATCTGTCTGCCCCTCCCTCCCTCAGAGCACAGGAGACCCCCTGCCTTCCAGCCCAGCTAGGGAAACTCCTCTGCCCGTAATTTCGCCCTGCCTCCGTTGCCCTTTAAGTGAAAGCTAAAATTACGGACAAATGCTGTCCGTTAAAGCTTTCATCACGGACAGCAGGGCGAAATTACGGACAGTCCGTGAAATTTACGGACGGGTGGTCACCCTAGTACTTAGGCTAGTTATGCAGTAGGAATATTTGGCAGGATACACCTTTGGTAATAGCTGTCAGCCGAAGCTTTCACAGCAGCAAGTGTTTCATCATCCAACCTTGTCCATGAACAAGTTATTGCAACAATAGAAGTCGTAGCTACTGCTGACTTGGCTGCTTCATTAGCCAAGTTATTGCCTGCAACGTGTACTCCTACACGTTGATGCCCCAGTGTATGAACTACATGGACATTATGTAGTGTTTCCTTCAGATCTGCTACTCTCCCCATAGCAACCTGTTTGATGGTGTTGCCTTTTGAATCTCTGACACTGGTAATGCAGATATTGATTGAAGGACTGGACACAGTAGTATGAATCACAGACTATCAACGTTAGTTGTTCTGGATCTGTGTGTTCCGGTGCTGTGACCAGAGCCTTGAGCTCTGCTAGTTGTGCAGTGCAGTCCCCTAAGGTCTGCGTGTAAGTAAGTGTTCTGCGGATGGAATTCACCATCTTTCATGTAGCCACTCACAGCCACCCAAGCAGCGGATTATTGATGTTTATTGTCTATGGCTGGTTGGGCTGAACAATCAGTGTAAATAATTGTTTGCTATTGATCAATTGGCAAAGTGTTAGCCGGTATTGGATATTCCATTTCATATAGAAGGAGTTCTTGAGATTGTAATTTTGGGTCAAATATATAGTCAATATCAGTTGTTGTCAGAGACGTTGCCCATTGGATCTAATGTGAATGTAATGGCTTAGCATTGGAGTCCTGGCCTTTGTAACAGCCTTGAGGGCTGGGATCGAAACAGCAATAATGCGTTTCCCCTGAACCAGAGGTCTCTCTTTTATGACGCCCATCTGAACAGCAGTCAGAATCTTTTATGTGGGAGCAAAACGTTCAGCTGTAGAGTACAGGTGTGATTTGTATCCAAGAGGGGGATGGTATCACCCTCATTAAATGTTACATAGGTGAAACCGATGGCACCAGCAATTACTCTGATGACCAAATGTGTTTTGTTATCCCTTGTGTGTAAATGATTTGCTGCAGGCATGTCTTGTTGTAATGATCTGAGAATGCGTGTGCTCAGCTGTCCAAAATTTTCTTGAAACGTTGGGCATATCAAGTCATATAATGGTTTAATGAATTGTGCATGATCTGGAATGTAAGTTCTGCCAAAGTTTAAAAAGCTCAACAAAGACTGGAGCTTTTTTATGGTACTTGGTGGTTGCAATTGTGTGCACTTTTCTAGAAAGTGGGGTGCTAGACTCTTACCTTCATCTGATAACTCGTATCCCAAAAATAGGACACTGAGAAAGGCAATTTTTGTTTTCTTGAAATTTAATTTATAGCTGAATTCGGCAAATCCCACAACAATGAGGGTCACCCGCTTCAGATAGTGAATGAGATCATCATCCGTTAGGTCGATGTCATCAACCGGGGACAACGCTGTAGGGTCAATGTCATGTAAAATGGATGTTACACTTGATAAAAACAGCCCAGGACTGTTTTTATACCCAAGTGGGAGCCTACAATTTGTTTCTGAAAGCCTAAAGCGGTAAATGCTGTTAAATCCCTACTTTCAAGCGCTATATTTGGGCAGAAGAAGCCGTTGAAAATATCCAAAGTTATATATTTTATGCACTGCGTTGTTAATGAGTGCTGTGCTATGTGCATTTTGAATAGCGAATGTACGTGTATGACTGTTTAAATGTCTGTAATCTAAGACTATGCTATATTAATGGTCCGATTTAGCAATGGGAAATACAGGATTATTCATTGGTGAGACACAGGGCTCAATTACACCCTGGTACTCTATTTGTGCTAGTATTTCTATCACAGGTGTTTTAGCCTCATGCTTAATAGGATATTGAGGTTTAGGCTGTGTTTGGGACCTAACTGGTATTATGTGGTAGGGAGAATCTTTATCTCACCCAACATGATTGCGATACAGTGCAGGGGCCTGTGCCTGTGCCCAATCAAATGAGTATGACTCTATTAATTCTATAGGAACCAGGGGCGAGAAGGAGGGCTTACTGATGCCTTCCCCCTGCGGGACTTCACAGACAAATTCTAGCAGCCAATCCTTTTCGGCCAATAAAATTTAATAAATGTCAGTCAGTTGTTTCCAGAATATAATACCAGTTGTGCGTTCAGTGTCTCCCTCTGATTTAATTTTCATTTTATGCACCCTATTGGGAGGAGAGACGTGCATGTCCGCAGTTTCGACTTCTATAACGTCATCAGTTGCTTTCACCTCCAGATGCTTTAGAAGATTCTGGCGAACTATTGTGACCTCTGCTGCGCTGTCTAGCAGAGCCAACTCCTATTCTTCAACAAAACTCTCATCTTGTGTGGCATTTCGTGCAGAAATTGCTGCCACATTCTTTTTTTTTAATTGGGGTTTTTGTGGTGGAAGCTTCTCTTCTTTTTTTTTTTTACTGAAACGTCTGCTGAATGTTGAATCTTTTTTCAGTTTCATGTACTCGGTTTGTTGTTTTGATAGCCTACCTCTCACTACATTATCCGGTGAGTCCTGAAAGGAACGAGATTGGCATGTATCAATATATTGATATCTTTCAAGAGTTTTTATATTATCCCTATTTAAAAAGTTATAACATTTCTCAGGTGTTTCCGATTGTGGAGATTCTCCCCTGTCTTTTTTAAATGTTTGTTTTTGTTTATTCCAGTGTTTTTAAGAACCCTCAGCTGCTTGCTTGATAGAATCCTTATTGGATTTACCTTGTAATTGTGGTTTACTAGGTCTGGCTCCCAAACTTTACTCAAATAGGATTCAGCAATAATTTTAGGCAGCTTGCATTCTTGATCCTGTGCAAGAACATCCCAGAGCCACAACTTAACTGCTAGTGCTACTGCTTTTCCTTTAGGGTTACTTATTATTGAGGACAATGTAGCAAAATTGCCCATTAATTGCATCCCCAAATTAAGAGCCATGGCATCCCCATATTCATCTTGGACTTGTTTTAACACCTCTGGAAGATTGGCAAGGGTTGGTGTACCATGTGTAGTAGTGTAGAGAGTTGCAGCTACCCACTGTGGGAACCCTACCAAATCGCAATCACATAATGAGAATTCCATGTTTATCTTGGGGTTCCATGTGGGGAAACACAGCTTCTGGTGCATTTTTCTGAGCTAGTCAAAACTGAATTTCTCCACTGTTTGCAGGTACTTTACCCATGATTGAATGCACTGTTGCAGGGTTAATGCCTTGTGTGACTTCATGCGGTTGTGCTGCAGCAGCGGGTGCTGGGTTTGTATTTAACATTTGCTTTACAAATTGTACTAAGAGTCTATATATTGCTACAAGTTCAATATGTAAGCGGCGAACGTCAGCTGCCACCAAGGTGCCTGCATCAGGATGCGGTTTGTATGTAGCCAATTGGGGCCAGGGTAGGACCGTCATTACTCAGAGGACCTAGCCTAACATGTAGTGTTGTATGGTGTAGGGCGCCATCAAGCCAGTTCTGGTGGACTTGAAAAGATAGCGGTATCTCTGTATATCCGTATGCTCTGTATTGTACAGGTGCATTAGCATGTGTATAATGATGAAATGTATTAGTGTTCCCGTCAACTGCTGGAAAACTCACCCAAGAGTAGAAAATGTCTGTTCTATAGGCTGGATGAGCCTCAACCACAAATGTAAGAACACCCCCCTGGGCCGTAAGGCCATTATTTAAAAAATGATTAGTGGAGAGGGGGTGCTCATATTTACTGTAATTACTCCCGATGCGGGTTTTCCATAGTAAATGTAGTTGTTCAGAGATAAGGACACTAATTAGAGATTCATCCTTTTAAATTTCAATCTTGAACAACCTTCAGTCTAAAATAGGTGCTACCTATCTAGCTGGGAGGAAATCCTCAATACCAGGGGCGTCTTTGTATATAGTATTGGGGTGCCTCTAGCACGTAGTGAGACAGATATTCAGGGAGATCCGTAATTGAGTGCCTGACCAAACATTGGTGCCACCATGTTGTGTTGGCTCGCATTATACTAATGTGACTGCTGGATTTGGGCGGTAGCACCACCAGGTTGTGGGGAACTGAGTCCAAATCCACACCGTGTGACAACTGTCACCCTAACCCTTCCAGCCAGCAGTGCTTAATTCAAGCCGGTGGTGTCCGGTACCCCGCACCAGCACTTATTTCTGAGGGATGGCGCTTATTTTTCTGCCTCAAGCATTTACTGTGAGCAGCAGACACATATGGAAAAGACGGGGGAAGAGAAAAGCGAAAAGCCATCAGAAAGGCAGAAAGCTCCAAGAGTGAGATGAAGGTGCAGGGAGAGCTGTAAATGGATTAAAGAGGCCTGAGATGGCTTCAGGATTATGCTGCCTCAGTATTCCTTTCTTGCACATTTAATTGCAGCAGCCGCGTGTTTCAGAGGAGAGCTTTGGGCACCGGCACGTTGTTGTTTACAAACTAAGCACTGCCGGACAGCTTGCAGTACCTCAGCAACATCTGAAAGTGGCACTGATTTGTGGCAGCCGTGCGCAGGGAATACGTGGTGTAACAGATCTCGGCCGTTTCTCTCAGTTACAGTCGTCCCAAACATGCAAAAACAGAAGCAGAAATTGGTTCAATGAGTTTTATTGAATCAACTGCATTATAGATAAAACAGCATGTACTGCAATGTAAAGGATAATAATAGCAATGCAGTTACAAGGAATGTGAAATATAAGAAAAGTCCCACGTTAGTGTCAGAATGGTGTGGGTTGGAATTCCTACTTACGGCACTAAGGTACTACTAGAGCACAGCAGTGTTAGCCCTAATCCCCGCCCCAGGATCCCTAGGATGACACCATACCTAAATATGGTAGTAGCGAAGAGGGCTTTTAGTCTATTGAGAGTCCTCTCCCTTGTAGGTGGAAAAGACGTCAAGTCTCAGCAGACAGCTGCAGTGAAGCAACAGCATGCAGTGGCAGTTTTGTGGCTGGAACTCTCCGTCTAATGTATAGGGGGCGAGTGATGTTTTATAATATAACAGTTGATGTTCTGATAACTGTCCTAACTTATGAATACATGTGTTTCTCGTGAAGTGGCAGATTGTGGTGTTACACTTTGTAGTGACAACAATATCGGGTATAGCCTTGCGCAGAGCACATAACAAGAATGTCCTACTAAGAAGAATGACAACAGTTCCTAGGCTAAAAGTGTAGGAGATAAAACAAATAAAACACCGCAGAATGAAGCTTTTGCTCAGCAATTAAAATGAATAAAATAAATGATTAGGCTAAAGGGCACAAGCGGCAGGCCTATGGCTAAAATAACGTGCCCATAAAAAGCTCCCACAACCTCATCACACAAGTACCCGTTTAGCAATGTATACTGTACCTTTGCTATACTACAAGTTTTGTGCATGTGCTATCTGTGATGCTAAAACCAATAAAGAAATATTGGGGGGGGGGGGAGTGGCGGAGATGACCAACCCTGACCACACTTTTGGCAGCAGGAAAGATGGGAAAATTAGTCAGATTAGGAGGTGTGCCCACTTCATGCCAGCCCCACCCCTAATGTGGACGAGCTGAAGTGGACACTACTATTTAAATTCCTCCATCTTGTTTAGAAGGAATTTGCCCACTAGGGTTAGGGTTATACCCACTTCCCAGCGGAACTGGTCATAAGAATGGTGTAGTCACCCTACAGGTGGTCAGCCCATTGGCTACCGACTGGCACTCCCAGTAACACCCCGAAATTGAGTATTTAGGTGGCACCCCTAAACTCTAGAACTCAGGTCTTGACATCCTATGAAGAAAAGGACACAGAAGAGTTGCACCCCTGCAGAAGCGGAAGAAGCACAACCCCCCCCTCCCAGCCCAGGAGACTCAGCCTAACCAGGGAGAGTCTTCCTAGTCTGTCAGGCGAGGAAGAGTAGAGAACCCGGCTGTTGGTTGCAGGGCCTACTCTGCCTTACATCCTCCTGTCTAGGTCATTCCCTCTGGGGAATTGACCTACCTTAACAGTGGTAGGACCCAGTCTGAATTGCTTCTTGTCTGTTTCTTTAGTGCCTACAGGTATCCACCTCTGCTAATCTAATCTTAGCCAGGGTCACCCCTAGGTTACCCACAGCTAGAGTAACCCCACCATGACCAACAGGGTCAGGGGGCCTATCTTGCTATTTGGCATGGGGTCAGATCACCAGACCAAGGGCAGTGCAGCCATAAAGGCCAACACCCAGCAGAAGCCACTGACAGCTATCAGTGCCCAGAGCCACACCGTTAGCTCTTCACCTACAAGGGAAGGGGCTAAGTTACAGGCTTCTTTGGGTTCAGGGTGCATGTCTGCTGTGATAGAGTTTGGTGGGGGGGGGGCTACATTTTGTAGTAAACACCCTCCTTCCACTTTTGCTGAGGAGCCACCCACTCATGCTTAATGGTTGCCTGACTAGTCAGTGCTTCTTGTGGGTCAGGTTGGACTTTACCAGTGCCACTTGTGGAGTTCTCCCCTACTGGAGCAGAATCTCCTTGGCTTACTGGAACCTTGGCTACAGGTTGTCCACCCTTCCTACACTGTTTTCTCTTTTTTTTCTCTTCTGGGGCCTACCTTTAAACACTGCAGGGGCAGTACCTCCAGAATCCTTGGGAGAGGGCTGGTACTGGACCAGCTCCTCTTTTGGGCTCTGACTAACCTGTGTAGTCATTTCCAAGGAGACAATCAAGGGGGAGGTCTGTACTGACTACCACCCTTCTCCAGCTAAAAGTTCCACCCACTTCTAGGGGCAGTAAAGCCACAGGCCTATTAGTGACCTTGTCTGGGCTAACCCTTACTCTGGCAGTCTCACCTGGGATGTACTGGTTTGAGAACACCAGCCTGTCATGCACAATAGTGTGACTGGCACAAGTGTCTCTCAGGGCAGTGGCTGGGATTCCATTCACCAATAGGTGGTGGAAGTGTCTACTTCCCTCTGGAATCTCCAACTCAACTGTTGGGCCCAGTTTCCAGTCGAAGGCTATGAGGACCTCCTCGTCTGAGGAGTCACCCCCCAGTGGCTACACTAGTCACCCCTGGGGTTTTGCTAGGGGGTTTGTTTTTGGGACAAGAAGAGTCCTTGGTGTGGTGCCCTGTCTGTGTACATTTGTGGCACCATGTCTTAGTGGCATCCCAGTTCTTGCCCTGGTACCCACTTTTATTTTTGGATGTGTCTTGGGGCCCACCCACCTGGACAGGTTTTTGCGGGCCTTCTGAGGAATCATTTTTTATTTCTATGAGTGTCACTCACTTTCTCCTGTGGAGGCTTTGTAGCCCCTTTCTTTTGGTCACCCCCAGTGGGAGTCTTGGTTACCCTAGTCTTGACACAGTGGTCTGCCTTCTTTCCCAATTCTTGGGGAGAAATTGGACCTAGGTATACCAGATATTGATGTAACTTTTCATTGAAGCAGTTACTTAAAATGTGTTCTTTCATAAGCAAATTATAAAGCCCATGATAGTTATGCACTTCATTTCCAGTTACCCAACCCTCCAGTGTTTTCACAGAGTAGTCTACAAAATCCACCCAGGACTGGCTCAAGGTTTTGTGAGCCCCCCTAAACCTAATTCTGTACTCCTCAGTGGAGAATTCAAAGCCCTCAATCAGGGAAGCCTTCATGAGGTCATAGGATTCTGCATCTTTACCAGAGAGTGTGAGGAGTCTATCCCTACACCTACCAGTGAACCGTTCCCAAAGGAGATCACCCCAGTGAGATCTGTTTAACTTTGTGGTTGCACAAGCCCCCGCAAAAGCTGTGAACCACTTGGTGATATCATCACCTTCTTCATATTTTGAGACAATCCCTTTGGGGATTTTTAGGATATCAATATTTTCTCTGACCCTATTTCTTATGTTGCTGCCACCATTAATGAGTGCTAAACCCAGTTCTGTTCTCTCCCTTTCTATAGCCAGGAGCTGTTTCTCCAAAGCTAATCTTTTGGCCAACCTTGCTAAAAGGATGTCGTCTTCATTCGCTGCCATGCATTGCTGTGATCGACTTGGGCCTTTCCGATGAGCAGGACAGCAGGGATACAGCTCACTCTCCGGGCTTTTCCCTTTGCAGTTTAATATCAGTGTGCCAAAGTCGCACCTCACTAGTCTTGAGGTGCTTCCCTTCATTGGTGCCATTCTGAACACTTCGGTTTCATGCCTTTCTCCCAGGAATACGATTCCAGGGGATTAAGGCTCTGGTCCCAATCTTGCAATCTCTGCCCTGCATTTGAGTAAGGTTATCTTTGAGGCTGCTGGCACTGGAAGCCTCTTGCATCATGCTGGTAGAGCATGCGAGGTGGCATACGCAGGCTCTGCAGTGGGATCTGAAGTCCTAGTGGGTCCAACATCAAGGGGATCTCTCCGACCACATTCAGATTTTAGAGTAGACTGTGAAATATTTGCAGTGGTGGTTAATGGACCATGATTGGGTCAGTGGCAGACTCTTCTCCGTTGCCCACCCAGAGCTGACAGTGGTGACTGATGTTTCACTTCTTGGTTGGGGCAGCCAGCTGGAAGAGGTGGAGATCAGAGGACTCTTGTTTACGGCAGTCTTGCCTCTACATCAGCTTTTTCTGATGAGGATCATCCGCTTGGCATTGAAAATCTTCCTTCTGTCCATCAAGGGGCGGCTGGTAACAGGTGATCACAGACAACACCACCACCATGTTATGATGCAACAAACAGGACAGGGTGTGGTAGCAGGCCCTATGCCTGAAGCTAGATGTATTCGCCACAGCAGAGAACGTGCAGTGTCAGCGCTTTTGCACACTGTAGTTTCCGGTGTGTCGCTCGGAGATATGTACTGCTTTGTGACTCTTGTGTGCCTTTCTGCCGATACCACTTCTGCCCCATTTCTCATGAAGGTCAGGACCTTTGCAACAACACTTTCAAGATTGGAAATTTAGCAGTGACATCTGAACAACTTCGACCTGCCTCCAGAGGTGGGTGATTTCATCTTGGCAACCAGGCATCCCTTGACAAACTGTATATGCCTGGCCGTTAGGACAAATTTGTGATTTAGTGCAGTACATGAGTTTTACCCCCTTCACTCCAAGTTATCTGAAATTGTGTTTTGTTCTGTTTCTTGCCCCACAGGGCTTTGCGTTGCACACAGTTAAGGATTATCATTCAGCCTTCTAACGGTTGCCAGATCAACCCTTATTGTTAAAGTCACTAATTGTGGTGAGATTTTTGAAAGGGCTACAACATGTTTCTCCCTTCTCCCTTTCTCATGCCCCAGAGGAATAATAATCTGATACTGACTATCTGATGTACAGTCCGTTCAAACCACTTCACAGCAGTCCTCTACGGCTCCTTACTATCAAGACCATTTCTTACTGCCCACAGCACGGTGTGTCAGTGAACATCTGGCTCTTTGTGTCCATCCACCCTACTCTTCCTACCCAGACAAACTAGTGCTGCAGACTCTGGCATCCTTCCTGACGAAAGTTGTGACAATGTTTCACGTCAAACTGTCACCCTGTTTTATGTTCAGACTCTCTCTTCTAAGGAGGAGAGACTCCATCGCTTGAACCCCAAGAGAGCTCTGAATTTATACATAGATAATATGGTGTGGACAGCCAGCTCTTTGTGGAGTTATCTGTTGCAAAAAAAAAAAAGGCAAAGCAGTGCAGAAGAGGACCTTCTCCCATTGGATTGTGCTTTGCATTAAGATCTGCTACACATTGGCCAAAAAGCAGCCTCTGGAATGACTGTGTGCCTATTTCACCAGTGCCAAAGCTGCTACCACTGCCTTGGCATCCAGAGTGCCTGTCCTAGACACTTGCCAGACGGCTATGTGGGTGTCCCTCCATGCATTCACGAAACATTATTACCTGGACTGTCAGGTTTGCCTAGAGGGGCATTTTGAGCTCAGTCTTGCAGGGCTTTCTGGTTTGAGTCCATTCACAGACCCACCTTCGAATAGGTAATGCTTTGTTTGGTTTCTTTTCAATTGGTGAGGAATCTGCGGCTAGAAGTCTCTATCAACAGAGCAAGTTATTTGCCATCAGTCTCGATCTTTCTGGTAGGGAGACTGTCTAGCTGTCTAGGAATTTGTAAACTGTCTACCGATTTGCTTTTGGGGGCTCTGTGTCTGGGGGTTCAGACAGTCTTGAAAGCAACTGATGTCAGTGCGCAAGATTAGCTCCTATGTAAGCCCCACACATCATTTCCGAAGGGAACTTTTGTCATTGAAGAGCCGTAAGGCACCATCTTCCAGTACGCAGTGCTACCTCTTAAAAGTTTATGAATGCATTCTGATGTATGTGGGATATTCAAAAGGTGATGAATCTGCAGCTAGTCTCTATCATAAAGAGCATTACCGTAGGTTAGTAACTTGTTCTCGGCTGTAATTACAGCACAGGTACCCTGTACTAATGATGACAAATTTATTTTTGATTTTGAGAAGGCAATCAAAATTTGTTGGAGAAGGAGCAGACTTTAACATTAGACTTCAGGTGAAGTATTGTTGCAAACCAACACTAATCTATGCAAAACACTCACTGGGCAAATCAAGTTTTTGTGGTTCTCCCCATGGATCAACAATTATTCCATCTTGCAGGCCCCTGCAACTATTTGAAAAAGTGAATGAAGTATTCAAGTCAGGACTTTGTGCAGTGTATGCCTTCGGCAGATCAGTTCCCTGAATGCACACACAGTCCAAACCCACCGAGCTGGTCTGCAGAGTCCCTCAGGGATCATCCCTTAGCCTGACGCTCTTCAACATCTACAGGGTTCCTCTCTCCAAAATCATGTACACTTTGGACTCAATGTAATCTCATACACCAACGACACAGAACTAATCTCCCAATCCAAGGATAGCACCAACACCCAAGCACATTTTATTGGCTTTATGTCGGAAGTCACCCTCTAGATAAAGTCTAACTGCCTTAAACTCAACTTGGACAAGAAGCAGGTAGTACCCTTCAGGAGAGACCAGACTCTGTGGTCCTCTGCCTGGTGGCCATCAGAACTTCCCTAACCCCTTGTATCCAAGCCAGGAACCTGGGAATCCTGGTCAACAAGAATTCTTTAACCAATATTTTCAGGAAGCTTCCTTTGTACAGCTGCTGAACAAACACCCAAGGACTCATCACCAGCAAGCTAGACTACAGAAATGCCCTCTATATCGCAATCATTTCCTAACTCACTAAGCAGCTCCAGACCATTCAGAATACAGCAGCTAGGCTCACACAAATCCTCCCGTCCACTTACTGACATCCCCCCCAACCTTCCATCTTTGCACAAGGACTCCTGGACTGTCTTCTATTCCGTTATTGGTTTAGGGGTGGGGGTTCAGGGGATTTCCGGTGCCCCTCAATGCAATCATACTACCAAAACACACCAGGGCACACCAGCCACCAACATCTTCCAGGATACACAAGAAGTCCAAGCAAAGAGAGGGGTCTATATATTATTCTAGAGAGAGTGGTAAGTGTCTTGGACCAATATTTTGCTTCGATGGGGCAGTTCGAAAACCATATAGAAAGAAATCAGTCGGAGCTTTTCAACAACAAAAACACAATGATGATAAAATCTTGCCAGCGTGCCATAATTTCTTAGGAGTAAAATAAGTAGTGTGTAGATCATTTAACAGTATGAGGTGCTGCCAAGATGACATCACAAGTTCAGGTAGGGCCATTTTCTCCAATCACATTCCTCCAGCGGCCCACCCTTCCTTCTCAATTTTCTTTGTGAGCCGTGAACAAATCATGCTTGTTAATAACCAGTTTTACAGATGCATCCTCACTTTCTCCAGTGAGCCAAAAATTATCTTGGCTTCTAACAGGCTATTTTCCCTAGGGTCAAACAAAGAATCCTGATGAGATGCCACAGCATGCATTAGCTGCAGATTTATAGGAATGGGTCTTGTGCCAGTCAAATTAGGTTTCGATGGCTTGAAACAATTTCACTTGCTTTCTTGCCAGACGTCCTAGCATAGAAATCTCAGTGAGATCCCAGCCCCTGAAACCAGACAATTTGCTACTGTGCAAGAGCCATGTACCATGCCATAATCACATCGCAAGAGTGGGTCTTTTATCCCAACTCGATTGAGCATAGTACAGAGCATCAATACAAAATGGTCACTCAGGTTACCTCTTGGAGAGAGTTTAGGATGTGGTCACATATAATAAGCCCATGATATTGTTTCGACAAACTAAAGAGATTTTGATCCAGAATGCTGGGTCATCGTAACCGCCATGGATCAGTCATTGAAGAACAGGATTTGTGAGTCCCAGTAACATAGTTGAAGGTCTGCTGAGCCCAAGCTGACATTTGACGTAGATTGGGTACATTGGTTGAATGGGATCCACGGGCCAGATTTACTCGTTAAATAGGTGCAGACCCCAGCCGAATGGCTTAATAAACAGAGGCTGTAAGGTGTACAATTATGATGACGACACCCAGTTAGTATTTCGCTTGGATGACTCCCCTTCAGCGCATATAGGTTTTCAAGACACCATGAGATATATCTCTGGTTAGATGGAGAGGAACCAACTTAAAATAAACCGAGACGAAACACAGGTTGCACTGTAAAGAAATAAATAAGATTAAGGTTTTGGATCAACACTGTTGACCTATGGCCTTATGTTCGATGCCTGTTCCCTCACCGGTGATTAAGAACCTGGGGGTGATGCCTGATAACACTTCGTCCAAGCTGACCCAAGGTGGGACCCTTTGGGTATAAATACTACAAAAAGGCTTGAGAGCTTCCAGCTTTAGTTAAAGATGCCAGAATATTTCTTTGGTTGACAACACTGACCATAAATGTCTGTTTACGCTATCAGAACTATTATAGCACATTATGTAAGTGTTGTTATTGTGTATAATGGTTATGCTTTCGGTCCGAAATGCTGCTAGAACAGCTGGTGTTTTAGGAGTGTTTTTTAATTTTGATTGTTCTGCTTTCCTAGATGCAAAAAGCAAAAAAGCCTACTCTTTTTAAAAGATGTAGTTGTAATTTGGCATTATGTTTGTGTGTAATCGCCTAGTATCGAACATTATCCATGCCTGAAATCTTTGGCCAATTCCTCGGGAAGTGGAAGGGACTGCAAACCCGCCCTTAATTCTAAGGCTGTGCAAAGGGAGTAACTTGGTTATCCAGCTGGTGGCCTATTATACATGCACCAGTGAGACCCTCACTGGTGATTTGTCATGTTTTATAAATCCTGATTATTTAAGATTGACCAGTTGTCAACAATACCCACCATGGTTACTGACAGTTCAGGCACAGATACCTCTTTTGTTAAAGTACTGTACACCCATACCGACGCTCAAGTAGCAGTAAACAGCACCCTATCACCCCCGTTCCCACTCTGAAAAATGCATAAAAGCACTCACCCCTTCCATCTGCTCAATCACTCACACACGCACCCCCCCATCCACACTCACCCCCATCCACCATCACTCATCCCCCACCCCCATCCACAATCACTCATCCCCCATCCATAATCACTCACCCCATCCACAATCACTCACACACCCAGACACGCACCCACAAGCACCTCCCTCTCCCCCCACATGTATGACATTCACACACACTCTCTCCCCTGTCGGACGATCCACTTCCCTCGTCCGTTGAGGAGGTCGTCCGGGAGGGGATGGGTCCTGTCGCTTCCACCGCCAGCAGCGCCTCACCATCTGGACACCCCCTCACCGTATTAAGGGTTGTAATATGGTGTGCGGTCTCTTTTTGGCGTGGCGGTACCGCCTCTGCACCACCGACCGCGACTGGTCTCGGAGTTCTACCCAATTTTGGGCGGAATTCTGAGATTAGTCGTATTAGGGTGGTCTTAAGACCGCCAGCACTGGTGGCATTTCGGCTCCGGCAGCTTCGGCGGTCTTTGGGAAAGACCGTCAAAGTCGTGATGAGGGCTTCAATGTTTTAGGGTACCAGTTACAACAAATCCTCATCATTTTTGTAGGTGAAATTGACATTAGGTTTTGTAGAGATAATTAACAAGATTGGGGAGTGATTACATCAATTCAATTACAACTCCATAGAACCAAAAAAGCATATTTTTGGCAAACACCAGGACTTCTTTATCAATATCTTGTTATCTATTCTTCATGATGTAAAGTGGAAAAGGTGCTGCATCAAGATACTGGGGGTCCCTGTATGGGCCAGACAGTCCTGGTTCTCAGATCTTCTGTCCTTGGACACAACCAGCATTTTTTAAGCACCTAAGGAGAAGGGTGTGTTCTTCATACCTTTATTTATGAGAGATATTTTGAGAGGACAGATCTTGCCATATGGGGTAGGAGTAGGTAAAGAGCCACAATGAGAATTTATGAAATGGAAACTGTGAACAGTAGATATTGTAACAAACAATCTCACAGGAAGATATTAACATTACGGGTGAGGGTGGCTAGATTTCTGAAAACAAAGCAATAATTCATTAGGTGTGTTGGATATAAGTGAGTTTTTTTGGGTGCTAAGCATATCTTTGTGTGTAGAAAGATTCAGCACAAAGCAAGGGGAGGCTGGTTTGCAAACATTTTTGAAGGACGATGCAGTTCTTCAGAAGACCTTTCTTTGTTCTGTAACAGGGCAAAATCCATAACACAATACTGTATTGAAGGCCAGTAAAATTGTTTTTGGTCGACCTAGTAAAAGGACATTGCCTTAAATAACTCAGCAGAGGACATGATTTAAAACGCTAGAAAGACCATTTCCTCACACTTGATACTTTTAAGCTGGTTTCTATTTATTAAAAGTTTTTTTTATACTGCAGTTTCTCTTTGTTAAGCATTGATAAAGGCGCTATAATACAGACAGTAGTGTATAATACAATGCAGCCTATCCATTTCACTCAAAGACCTCGTGGTACAATAGTCTGGTAGTGTTTTAACTGAGGCCCCTTCGTTATACTGGCCTGCTCTTGTTCCATACAGCGCACGGGAAAATTAGGTTTTGGGTGAATACGTGAATGGGTGAGGAACAGTTGAAAGGCTAGCAGGATGGATGTAGTGCCTGAATGAGTGCTGAAATGTTGTGAATAGCCCAATATTACCCACCATCCTATTAAAACACTGCAATTGCCGACTTTGGCTGATAGGAGGAAGTGATGGGGTCCAGAAGAATGAAGAGGACATCAGTGACTTAACAGTGATCATTCTTCCTGCTGGGCTACACGATCTATCACGTTCAAGGATGGGTGAATGAGTATCTCAGTAAATACATGAGTGAAATACGTGGGGACACTTTGGAAAGGACACTGTGGCATTTCAATGCACTATCAGTCCCCTTGTTAGGTTTCCCATCCTCAGCTAAGTTTGTTAAAGAATCGTAATCTAACCCACAGGTTGTCAGGGCCCCAGATGCGTGCCATCTTTTGTGTCATCTATGTGTACCGACAGCATGGGGACAATTTAGGAAGAAGTGCACCTGGAGTCCGGTTCCATCTTCCTCCTTTGAACAAGTTCTGTGATCCAAGGAAGAGGTCTGTCACTGAGAGAAATTGAGGGATGGGGGTCAAAAAATCTGGGAGAGGCCAAAATCCAGAGCTGGACCTGTGAATTGAAGAGTCACCCAGGAGCAGAGACGAGGCCATCACTGGGAAAGAATCAGGAGACTGAGAGTATCAGTGCCTGGAACTGAGCTTCCAGGGGCGAGGGCAAAGGCAAAGTAGAACATGCCTTTGCAAACACCAGAAGTGGTCAGCCTGATGGAAAATCAGGTGAAAGCGGAGTTTGAGTTGTGCATAGTAAAGAAAGTACATAAACAAATCAGTTTTTATCTTGCTGTCCAAAAGCACTGAGGAAGGGACCTCAAACTTCAGGGCTGGGTACAAATACCTGGTACTTCTGCTAATATTACTACTCGGTACCAGGAACCGACTGTGGTTTCGGATGCATTATTTATGGTAATACTCTGTTCTATTTTAACTGTACCAAGAGTATCAGATATTATTGCCACGAGCTTTGTGTTGTGAAAACTATTGCTCAATAATCTGGCCGAAGTACTAGGTTAATTAAACTCTTTTAATGTACCATTGAAAGTCCTTATGTTTTTTTTTATTAGATTCAGAACCTCACTAACCAATGCCAACTACACCTGTGGTCTAGAGCAGTGGTTCCCAGCCTGAGGGCCGGGGACCCCTGGGGGTCCGTGAAGCCTCCTCAGGGGGTCCGCGGCTGCTTAAAATGTTTTATAATATTAGGTCCCAGCTATCAGTAATGACTCAGTGGGGGTCCCCGGGTTCCAATAATGATTCAGTGGGGGTCCCCGGGCTCCAGTATTGATAAAATGGGGGTCCACAGAAGTCAAAAGGTTGGGAAACACTGGTCTAGAGAGATGAAGTTTTGCACCACAGTCATCAGTGGATGCCCCTTGGGTGATAATGGATAGAGGCGTCCTCCCATCACTGGACCTCTCCGCTGCTGTCGACACCATTAGAAGCTCACGTCTACGTTAGCCTTTAACACTGCTGGCCAGTATGGCAACAGTCCTGTTATGGCTCTCTTCATATTTGCCAGGATGATCACCAGTGATTCAATTGGGAACCTTTAGCTCATTACCCAAACCTCTAGACGGTTCTCCCCAGTATTGCAAAACGTCCCCATTATTGTTTACTTTTTATCATTAGCACTTCTGCTAGAGACGTTTAGTGTTTAGACAAACTTGTGTGCAGCCAACACTCATTTTATTTCTGATCATTTGCCCTCCTAGATTGCTCAAATTCTGGATTCTACTCAAAGATTGGTGACAAAACCTTTAAAAACTGAACGTTTAAAATCGGAATGTCTTCCTATCTGCAATAAACTGTTGGTGGGACAGTGTACTGGGCCTTCCGCTCTAGGCTAATTTCCAAAACCTAGAAAAGACCTGGAGGTTTTTTATAGGATAAATACCTGCATTTCAGGTATTATCCTTGACTCTTAACAATCCCCACAACTTCCAAATTGTTGTTTCCCCTGCAGTTTGTTTACTTTTCCTTCTCTCATTGAGTCCCTGTCTTCAAAGCTTATATTCTGTCCCGATGGATGATGGCGACTTAGTATACTAAGCAATTCAGAAGCACAAACCAGGCCGTTTGATTAGTGAGTGATAGCAGCTTTATAAATCAATCCCCAGCTGTTTATTAGTGATAGCATGCTCTATAAATCTCCAAAAATAAAGACAAAATGGAGAATCTACATCACAAAAATCGCCCCAAATTGTCTGTCATAGTAAGCCACTGTTTATATGTCTTGAAGAGGTTGCCTTGGGCAGGAACATCCTGTAGCAGTTGTTCCAGGTCTGGAGTTGATGGACTTGAAGTCATGTATTAGAGTAATTTAAAGACTAAGGGCCAGATGTATCAAAGGTTTTTACCCATTCTATGTCTATGGGAAAAAGTGTTCGTACATATGGCCCTAAGTGCCCAATGTTCAGATTCTCTGCGGATATCTTCAGACGTAAAATAGGAAGTCAATGAAGAAAAGTGGGCTGGGGCCGTGTGCACCAGTCGTTCTGTCGCAAACGGGAGAGCGCCTTTGTTCCCAAAGTGTCCCTGGGGGCCTGTCATGGACAACAGCCTGTGGATTCTCTTCAAAACAAGAAAAGTACACTGTTCCAGCAAGGGAGAAAGACAGCAACTACGGGAGGGTCCTATTTTAGGAGCAGAAACCTCACACACCCAGATAGGTGTCATGCTTCATCATCGGAGTTGCTCCTCGTCAGACTGGCGCTGCAATGTCTGACGGGTACCACCCCAGATGGGGGGGCTCTTTGCCGGAGTTCTTGTCTGAGATGATGCCAAGACCCTAGGTGTGTGCATAAAGTAAGGAGATCAAGAAAAAGAAATCTAAAATTGACTCACTGAACCTCAAAGAAAAATCTATTTAATAAGAATGTATAGGTCAGAGGCCACGGTTAAAACTAATCATAAGAGTGAAACAGAGTTAATGGTCAATCACTCTAGGGCAGGGGTGGGAAATTTCCACGCTATCCCCCATAAAGGTCAACATGTTTCGCGTCTCCCAGAGGCCCAAACGGGTCCAGTGACGCTTCTTCAGGACCAAAAATAGACTAGATGTATCTCCTATTTGTGTAAAGTACAAAGAAACTTATACCTGAAATTGTCAGGACAAACTGTATCCAGTCACTCACACTAATATGGGATTGCTAATCCTGTCTGTCGCCCTCGTCCCCATTAAGGAGCGTGCTACATGGGACAGAGCGGACCAATGGTCAGGTATATACCTCCTTGATTTAGGATCCTCCTGCCGGCGGGTAACCTACCCGGGTCCGCGTCTCCCGGATTCTCTTCTTCTCGTTGACAGACAACTACTTTACAGATATTTGGATTACAGACATCTTGGAGTCCTGAGAACAATGAAACAGCATTACTGTATTCTTTCCAGCTTTTTATGTGACAAATAGAAATAAAAGCCTACATGAAACTGTCTGTTGCAGAAAGAACAAAATAGGACAAGACAGGAAACAGTTCAGGAAGGCCCCATGTTTATGGCTCAGAGGAACTAAACTGACTTTTGTCTTACACTGCTGTACTGCAAATCCCTGCTCTTAACAGGATGCATTTACTAATAGGTTCTATGCTAAAGAGAGTCCCCCTTGCATGCTCTCACATAGCCTGCATGTAAGAGAAAAATCCTACTCAACTCCTTAGAGACAGGTTCAAGGCTCACATGACCCCATCTCTCATCTCTCCTAGCCTAAGGTCGGCTCCAGTTTTCGTCATGTCCATTTACTGGTTTGTATGTCCCTGCACAAAGCTCCTTGCATGATATAACTCCTTCCTCAACCAACATCCATTGAAACCCAAGTCATGTTCTATTCCTTCTCAGCCCAACTTACTAACTCCAATGCCTACCTTCTTACAGGAGTTACAGCACAATGAAATGACTTCCACTATTCCAACTCTGCGATTGGAGCACATCAGCTTGCAAACTGCATCAACTTCCGTTCCCCCCTACAAAAAGAATACGCAATATTTATCCGTCTATTCCAATGCTGTTTGTGCAGAAATTGTGGAATGGAAAATTTACTGACAGCTCGATCAATAGCCTTTATCTGAGACTGTGGTGGCCGTTGTTGCTACATCACTGCAATTATTCAAAAGGGAATACCTCACTGTAGTCTAGTGCCTCAGCCCTTGCCGTAATGTTTCCATGCGCTACATCTTAATTCTTCCTACAATGCTAGTATTTTAATTATCACTCTAGATACGTGAGGTGCCAACCTTCCTTCCACAAAATATCAGTAAAAGTGACTCCACCGTTTCCTTAAATTGTTCCAAAACAAAATAGTAGCAGAACAGTATATGCTTGGAAATAAGTACCAGAAGAAGTCTACCAACAAGCCTAAAGAGAAGCTTGAAACATGTCAAATTTCTCTTGTTTGCAATACCTCAATCATCGGATGTCTGTGCAGCGATACCTGTCTGTTACATTAGATATTGCCTTTACATAAGCATATTTACAAATAACAATAATACATATGACTTCTTTTGTAGAAAATAGAATTCGTTTATAAATGTAACGGGTATTTATGAAAATGTTTCGAGCTGTGCCTTCCACCTAAATTGTGTAAGATTCATCTTTGGTGCTCTGTCGAGTTCGTTTAGCAGAGTGGTTCCCAACCTTTGGACTTCTGTGGACCCCACTTTATCATTACTGGAACCCAGGGACCCCCACTGAATCATTGTTGGAATCTGGTGACCCCCCCCACTGAGTCATTACTGAAAGCTGGGGATGTAATCTCTTAATATTATTTAATTTTCTAAGCAGTCGCGGACCCCCTGAGGAGGCTTCGTGGACCCACAGGTTGGGAACCACTGGTTTAGCACACAGGAGAAACATTTTGAATCCTACACAAAAAAATGTCCTCCACAGCAGAGAAAAGAAATACATTTAAGGCTTTTGTTTTTGTTTTACAGGGCGCGGTGGTCCATCAAGACCCAACCGAGGGATGCCTCTGATGAGCGCTCAACAAGTGAACTAAAGGACCTCATGGCAGACCACGGAAAGGAAGCATTGGCCAATGTCCAGCATTTTAGTATAAAGACTGTTCTCATTGCTCTGATTAAGACTACTTTTGTAAGCTCCTTACTGGAAACGGAAGGATATGTTATTTTATTCTGTATATTAAACTAAATCCTCACCATTCATTCTGAGCCCTAGCTGGGTGGTGATCATTCTGCTCACCCTGGGGTAATGCAACATTTCTGGATAATTTGAACCTCAACTCTTCATGTGAAAGGAAGCACTGAAAATGCACTAGGTGTACAATGCTGAAAGTGTGTATTATCCTGTCTGTGGACGCCGGTAATTGGTCATCACATGTTTAAAGGACTTGTGAAGGATAGTTACAGAGCATCTGATGATGGCTTAGAATTCAAACCTGTTTGACTAGGCAACCCCAAATGTTGCCTTTGCGCCTTGCAGGGCTAAGCTGCTTCTCATTTCCTAATGTGTTTTTTTATTTTTTTCTATCACCAGGCTAGGAATGCGCTTTGGTAATAAAGGCTGACAAATGTAATTAATGGCTGCTGTTAAAATGTGCTTTTTTAGGGAAGCAGAAACACTGATCTGATTGGCTGCACCCTCTAGTGATGGATGCATCACGTGGTCATCCACTTGCCAGTACAATGTGAACTTCATTGAGCTGCTTTTGAAGCACTTGTAAGTCTTTGCGGTGTCTTCTGCAAGAATATTCTGGCATGATTAACTGAGCAGTCCATGTTACTCTCTAGTTATGGAAACTGGCAGTGCTGAGGTCACATATCTGTTCTGCACTGTTTTTCCCCACCTGCAAAGTACTTTTTACTAGGATCTAAATGCGTGCGATTATTTTAATGTGTTCCTGAACAATAATGCCTGGCGTTCTTTGAACACACAGCCCCATTTAGAAGAAGTGAAATGATGGATCAAAGGGTATAAAAGCCAAATAAATTTCTGTTTATAAAAACTACATCTTGCATCATTTGTGGTTTGTTTCTCCCTTAATTGTAGAAGGTGTACATGGATTTTGCATTTACTCGTGGTGTAACCATCTACTTAACTGGGAGGGAGCTTTAAAGCTTTAAGAGAGATCTGAAGCGCGTGCTCCTTTGCTGGGCAGAACACTGACATGCAGGCTTGGCCCCCAGTACTGTTGTTCTTCTGTTGAACATAAACATGGTGTAACAATTTGATGATCCCTACTCGGGAAGAGTGGGTGGGAGGGAAGTATCCATAGGTTGTCATGGCTATTTACAAGAGTCAACCCAGGATAATCAAGATACTCCCTGTGGGCCATTGATTCTCTTAAGGGGCGGACATTGAGTATTCAAGGGTTACTCTGGAGTGGTACAATTTGCAAACGTAGCTCCTTCATATAGCCAGACGTAGGACTGGTATAGTAAATGCAACTTATAAAGTCAACTGAGTTTATTTAACTGCAGTCAGTGCCACATCCTCAAAGAAGAACGTGACGTTTATTAACAGGCAACTAGAAAGAACTGATGGAATTCAATTGTACAGTCAAAGCTTAAAGGTGTTAGTACCTTTAGTGGCCGAGATATGACCCCCAAACATTTTTATAGCGTTAACCCACAAGATTTTATTTTTGTGGCCACTGTTACCCTAGCAGGGAGGATCATGGGCTCTCAGCTTCCTACATGTCTGGTCTGGGTCAGTGCAGTGCTTGTAAACACAGTCCCAGTGTTTGGGACAGAGGTGCCAGGCCGCCTTATTCATAATCTAGTTGCAGACAGGACAGTGCACTGAAGCCCCAGTTGCTGGGTTTCCAATAAATATCCAGAATTCACTTCACTCAAACACCCACACAATAGCACCTCATGCAAGGGAAGTAACTAGTGGCGTTTGGGGTGCAAAGGCTCTCTCCATTTCCATGTGGGTGCTTGGAATCAGTACCAGTCTGGGCACAGTCAGTGGCATAACCAAACTGGAGGGGGCTCCCCTGCAAAAAACATGGAGGGGGGGCCCCTTCTGTACTCACTCAAGAGCTCTCAGGCCTGGGTGCAGTACTGAGGGGGGCCACTGGAGCTCGCTCTCATCCGCGCACAGCGGGGGCCTTTGTTAATGCCACTGGGCACAGAGTAGTTAAAGATCAGTAGCGGATGCAACTGGTGTCAAGGATTTTTCAGTGGCTGCTGGATCCTGTTTCCAGCTATTTCTGACCCAGTGAAAATGCAGAACTTGTCCTAATGTAATTTTCCGTCCCCGGGACACAATTCAGCAGTCAATACAATAGAGATCTAGCCCCATGTCTTACAGTTTGCATGGAGTCCCTTGACGCAGGTTCATAGCTCATTGTGCTATATTAAGTTTGCAATTTGTAAAGTGGAAGTTAAAAAAAGTAATGACCCACTTACCTATCTACATAAAATACAGATCTGTGATCTACACGTTATATGTTGTGCTTTGCAGTGGGCACATTAACCCTTTATGCTACTTCATGAGTCAAACTGTGCCTGGACTAAACCAAACTCTCCTGGAACTTCTTTAAACCATCAGAGTTATCTTAGGGTATTATAAAACTGCTGGGAACACAAAGCTCTCTGGGGCAGTAGTGTTCTAAATGGGCCGGTACGATAACGTACTCCGTATCTGCATTTCTTTAATTTGGAAGAGATAGCATTTGCATTTCTTTAATTTGGAAGAGATAGCACCGGCACTTCTCAGCACTGCTCCATTGCTTTTGATGGAAGAGTAGCAGCACTTCTCAGCAGCAAGCAGGTACTCCGGGATAAGGAGTACCTGCACTGCTATATTTCTGTTCTATTTCAAGAACTGTGCAGCATGTATCTTTACCTGATAAGATATTTTAAATGCAGCCTCTTTGTGAGCAGCTAAGTAACCTAGAACAGATTTACAGTCATATTTGTCCTTGTTCCCAATTAGTTTGCAGCAGATTTTTATAGAACAAATGTATTAGTTGACTGTCTTACTCTGCTTTTCATGTGTTGACCCCTGGTGGATCCTCTTTTTTTCTTCCACACCTTGACTGGGGTAGATTTTTTCTATTTCCAGCACTGAGTACAGGTACAGGTTGCAACTAAACCGCCTTTTTACCCATTTCAGGTTACATGTTATCTACCTCCATACTCTCTTAATCTACTAGGCTCTGCATCGAAAAAGTTATTAATCTTTATGGGGGGGGGGTGAACAAAATAGTATATACAAGTTAGCAGAAGCTGCACTTCTACAAAAATGGTATGTCACAGTGTGAGGAAAAGGGGTGTATTTTATAGTGTGGTTGTGCGACCTTAGTCTGTAATACACGTACCAGCCCTATCTGATAGAGACATCTAGTTACAGGTTCTTTACCTTAGAATTTCACCCAGGCATCAGTCCGGATCCGGAGATTTTTCTCAAGCAGTACCCGTGTGCACCATTAGGTGGCATTGATTGGCTCTGCGTTCAACGTCTGTATCATCCGCGTCAGATATGATGTCGCAAGTCCTATATAGGCACCACTGCGGCGCGCTGACGTCAGTTATTTTCTTTCCTCGCCAGCCAGCGCTGATCCACCCTCACCTTTTGACTGGTCTTTTTTACTTTTGTCGAAGCTCTTTCGAGTTTTTCTATTCCTCATGCATTGAGGGATGTCTTTGTGTAACACCGGGTTCAAGCCCTGCAGATCCTACCATCAGCCGATGTCCGTGATGGACCCACACCTTGCATGCCTTTGGTGTCAGGAATGCAACCTCAACCCGAAGTCGTGCTCCGAGTGCTTGGCTCTGTGTTAGTCCAGATCTCGGTCGATCGGAAGATCTTGGGATGGTTTCCGGCTCCCCCATCTTCTTCGTCCCACTCTAAGTCCTCGGGATGTTCAGGTAAGTCGAGACATAAGAAGGCAAAACGTTCTTCGACTTCGCTTCATTTGCCGGCCGATGAGATGAGGGAGCAGGAGCGTTGTCGATTGAGGCCTCCATCTGCAGAATCTGCGCCTGTGCCGACTTCGAGCTTCCCTGAGTTTCCGGGAGCTGGAGCGACTCATGCCCAGCTTAAAGAGTTTATGAGGCCATGCTCCTCATTTTTTAGCATTCCGCCTCCATTGATGCGCCTTTGGGCCCTGCAAAGTCAGAAGGGGCCCCTTCGGATTCCACACCGGCGGCTTCGTCCTTGGCTCCGAAGGACACCCAGGGACCCATTCATGACTGAATCTGCACCGCCCATACCACTTCATCCTTCTCCAGCACCAGTTCCGACATCGACCTTCCCGGCGGCACCACCCCGCTTCCTCATTGCTTACACGGAGCCGGATGGGTGACATACAACGCTGACTCGAGCAGGGGCTTTGCCCCCTATTTTGGATCCTGAGCCTTATTACTATGGGCCAGGTTAAGGTGAGGAAGGGGAGGGGAGGGCAGGCTCGACCTTTTACCAGCTCAAAGACTCCATGGACTGGCGTACGAACCTGGGTGAAGCCAGTGGACTGGATACCTCCCCAGATACTGGCATGATCTCTCCCCCTACTGTGGCTACGCAGGAGTGAGCTTCATATTCAGTAGTGGTGCGCAGAGCAGCTGAGGTCCTCAATCTTGATCTTCAGTGGCAGCAGGACTAACCTCCTAACAGAGGTGCTTCAGCCTGGGGTTTCATCCTCCGAACCCCTGCTTCCCTTTAAGGAATACCTTACAGATGTCCTTCTGGGTACTTGGTCCAAACCCAGCACAGCGGCTCCTGTGAACAGGATTATTGCCTGCCGCCATCGCCCTGCAGCAGGTGACAGGTTTCCTGATGCAACACTCCACCCCCGAGAGCTTGGTTTTCAAAGCCTCCACTTCCCAGAGCGCATTCCCTTCTGCACCCCCACATATGGAATCCAGGAGGCTGGACACACTTGGGAAGAAGATGTTTTCTTCTGCCAGCCTGGCATTGCGGTCTTCGAAACACTGCATGCCTTTTGGGCCGTTATTCCCACGCCCTGTGGGATACGGTTGTGCAAGTGCTGCCACAGGACCCGCAGGAGACCCAAACTGTACTTTCCCAAGCAGTTGCTGATGGGAGAGACACAACAAAGTTCCAATGTGGACTGGACACGACCGACTCACTCGGCAGAGTGGTTGGTTCGACATTGGCCTTGAGGCTTCATGTTTGGTTGAGGACATCTGGCTTTTCGTGAGATGTCCAAGCTAATCTTATGGACATGCCCTTTGATGACACATGTCTCTTTGGAGAGAAAGCAGACTCAGCGCTTGAGTGCTTCAAGGATTCTCGTCCTACGGCCAGTTCCTTGGGCCTTGCGGTGACCCCTCATCCCCGTCAGTCTGCTTTTCACCTTTTTCGTGGCTACAGACGGGGTGCCCAGCCACATTTATTTTTCTCACGTGGCTGTGGTATCCACTGTCCTCGTGGATCAGGAAGCCAGACTGTACACCACCTCCACACCCCCCCACCCCCTCCAGCTGCCTCCAAGCCTTCCTAGTCTGACACTTCCCCACCAGGGACCAGTCAAAGGCAGGATCCACCATCACCTGCTCTGCTTGCAGTCCATCACGTCATACAAGTGGGTTTTGCAGATAGTCCAAAGGGGCTGATCCCTCCCTTTCAAGACTACCCCTCTATCCATACCACCGTCCTATGATCAAATAACGGAGGATCACTTGGCACTTCTCTCAAAGGAAGTTACAGCTCTCTTGGCCAAGGGAGCCATAGAGGGGGTTCCTCTGCCAGAAGTAGGTAATGGTTGCTATTCTGGCTACTTTCTGGTGTCCAGAAAGGACAAGAGCCTCTGCCCTGTCCTAGCTCTTCGGTCCCTCAATCTCTTTCTCAAGAAGGAGAAGTTCAAAATGCTTACTAGGGCTCATGTTCTATGTGCCCTGGACCCAGGAGACTGGATAGTAGTGTTGGATTTGCTTACTTTCATATTCCCGTCCTGCCTGCCCACAGAAATTACTTGCGGTTCACGGTAGGCCACAAGCACTTTCAGTTCCCAGTGCTTCCCTTTGGCCTTACCAGAGCCCCTTAGGTGTTCACCAAGGTGATTGCGGTGGTCACTGCTCATCTGCGTAGATCAGGGGTTTCAGTCTTTCCCTATCTCGATGACTGGCTGTTGAAGAAGGCGAGCTTGCCCCAGGCTGTCACCTCCCACCTCCAGACTACGGCGGACATCCTGCAGTTACTGGGGTTCACTGTAAACATGCCAAAGTCACACCTGACTCCCTCTCAGATGCTCCCTTTCATTGGAGCTGTTCTGGACACAGTGCAGTTTTGGGCTTATCCTCCTGAGCTCCAATTCCAGGATATTCAGGCTATGATACTGATGTTTCAGCCTTTATCCTGGATTTCAGTGTTAATGACCGTGAGGCTACTGGGCCTCATGGCCTCCTGCATCCTGCTGGTTACACATGCCAGATGGCATATGCGGGCTCTGCAGTGGGATCTGAAGTTTCAGTGGGCACAGCACCAAGGGAATCTCTCCGACATGGTCCAGATCTCAGAGGGAACTGCGTGAGATCTGCAGTGGTGGCTAACGAACTGCGATTGAGCCAGAAGCAGATCCCTCTTCCTTCTCCGACCAGATCTGACAGTAGTGACAAATGCGTCACTCCTGGGATGGGGCAGTCGGGGTTAATTTGTAAGAGAAAAAGTGCTGGTACCCAAAACCTTACTCAAAGGTTCACAGCCAGCGCAATGGAACATAGGCATGCTGAATAGCATGGCTGTGTAGCCCTGAATGAACCCCAGCCTCTTTAACCCACTTCCAGGCACTCCCTTCACCTTTAGCTCACTCCTACAGATCCCTGCTTTCTCCCTTCATGCCGCTTTTCTGTCTTTCTCTTCATCCTTCTTTCCCGTTTGTGTGTGTTTTCCTTCTTTTGTTCTCAGGAAAGTCAGATCAGGAAAAATAAGTGCTGGTGCTCAAAAAATATGTGCTGGTGGCCTCCCACCAGCAACCACCAGCTCAAATTAAGCACTGGGGCAGCTAACTGAGAGAGGCAAAGATCAGAGGTTTTTTTTTTCTCTGGCGGAGTCCGGACTCCACATCAACCTGTTGGAGTTCCGGGAGATCAGACTAGCATTGAAAGCATTTCTTCCCTCTCTCAAAGGGAAGATAATGCAGGTATTCATCAATCAATCAATTTGTTGAGCGCGCTACTCATCCGGTAGGGTCTCAAGACGCTGGGGTGAGGGAGGTGTGGGGGGGGGTGCTACTGCTCGAAGAGCCAGGTCTTGAGGTGCTTTCTGAAGGACAGGAGGTCCTGGGTCTTGTGTAGGTTGGTGGGGAGGGAGTTCCAGGTTTTGGCAGCGGGGTGGGAGAAGGGCCTGCCGCCAGATGTGGTGCGGTGAATGCGAGGGACTGTTGCAAGGGTGAGGTCGGCGGAGCGGAGCTGGCATTTCGGGATGTGGAAGTTAAGTCGATTGTTGAGGTAGGCCGGTCTGGTGTCGTGGAGGGCTTTGTGTGCGTGGATAAGGATTTTGAAGATGATCCTTTTATTAATGGGGAGCCAGTGGAGGTCTCTCAGGTGGCCTGAGATGTGTTCATGGCGAGGGAGGTTGAGGATGAGACGTGCCATGGACAACACCACTGCCATGTGGTACTGCAACAAGCAGAATGGAGTGGGGTTGTGGACCCTTTGTCAAGAGGCTCTGCGCCTCTGGACGTGGCTGGAACATCAGGGCATTTCACTGATGATTCAGCATCTGGCGGGCATCTGAACGTCAGAGCCGATGAACTCAGCCAGCAATGTTTAGTCGATCATGAATGGTGTCTTTTTCAGCAGTGGATTGAGCCTTGGCTAGATCTGTTCACCTCCGCAGAGAAAGCACAATGTCAGTATTGCATGTTGGAATTTCCAAGGTTGCACTTGCTCAGCCACACTTATGAGCATGGTTCTCAAGAAAATCAAGAATGACCAGGCCCAAGTATTCCTTGTGACTCAGGACTGGGCCCAAAGAGTCTGGTATCCTGAGCTATTGAGCATCAGGCTGCCACTTTGGGAGGATCTTTTGTCTCAGCAGCACAGGAGGGTTCTCCACCCTACCTGTCCAGTCTTGCCCTTCTTGTGTGGAGATTGAGCAGTGGTAGTTGACAGCTTTTGACCTTCCATCCATAAGTCTGTAAAGTTATCTAGGCAGCCTGGTGTCCCTCCACCAAAATGGTATACATCTATCATTGGAAGAAATTTGTGGCATGGTGCACAGACAAGTTTGTTGACCCCGTCTCTGCCCCACTCACTGAGGTCCTGTTGTTTATCCTTTCTCTGGCCCAGCAAGGCTCTGCTTTGGGCACTCTAAAATGTTATTTATGTGCTGTCTCTGCATTTGTGAGGTTGCCTGATCAACCTTCTTTGTTTAAGTCTCCTATTGTTAATAGGCTCCTTAAGGGTCTTACCTATATGTTTCCTCCATCCCCATTCATTATGCCTCAATGAGATTTAAACTTAGTTCTGACATTCCTAATACGCGCTCCTTTTGAGCCCCTTCACAATTGTCCTCTCAGGCTCCAGATATTAAAAATGGCCTTCCTTATGACCATTACCTCTGATTGCAGGGTGAGTAAGATGCAGGCATTGTCATCTAAGCTGCCCTACCTTTCAATCTATCCTGACAAAGTGGTGCTTCGCACTCAAGCTTCCTTTTTGCCACAAGTGGTCACGCCTTTTCATGTAAGTCAAAAGAGTTCCAGGTGGATGATCAACTCTTTGTCGGTTATGTGGGTGCGAAGAAAGGTCAGGCAGTGCAGAAGCAGACCATCTCCTGATGGGTCATACTCTGTATTAAAATCTGCTAGGCACTGACCAAGAAGCAACCACCTAAAGATTTGTGTGCTTATTCTACTAGAGCAACAGTTGCAACCAGATGGAGTTCCAGTCCTTGACATTTGTCAGGTGGCAACGTGGCATCTCTGCACACGTTAGCCAAACATTACTGCCTGGACAATGAGGTCCATAGGGACAGGTACTTTGCCTGTTCAGTCCTGCAGGACTTTGTAGTATGATCTTAGTTCGTAGACCCATCTACGGGGATGGTATTGGTTGGATATCTATTCTAAGGTAAGAAATCTGCAACTTGATGTCACTATCAGATGGACAAGTTACTTACCTTTGGTAACACATTATCTGGTAGAGACAATATATAGTTGGAGATTCCTTGCCGACCTACCCATCCTTCCCACTCTGCAAACTGATTTCTAGAGACAGGGACTCCCCTTTGATGCACTATTGGTCAGTGTTTTTCATGACTGCGCTTCTGGCGTGGAAAGTTGTGAAAAGAAACTGACAACAGCACACCAGTGTGGTGCTTATATAAGACCTGAGACGACATATCCTGCATGGACGATGCCAATGACAGATGCAGAGCCAATCGAGGCCACTTAACGGCGCACAGAGGTACTGCTCAAGAAAAATTCCGGGTTCCAGACTGATGCCTCAGGGAAATTTTAAGGGAAGGAATCTGCAAATAGATATTGTCCTGACCAGATAAGGCGTTACCGGAGGTAAGTAACTTGTCCTTTAGGTCCATAGGTTTCGTCTATACCACCCTCAGTCAACCCTGAGTAGCTGTGGCACTGAGCAGCAAGGCTTACACAGAGGAGCAAGAGTTAAGCATTTAAACAGCACCAAAACAATTGAAGAAGAAACCTACACAACACTCAAGAAACCCAACACCAATTTGTAAAAATAACTGTATTTTATAATAATTTAGTCACTAGAACGTAAAAGATGCACTGGAGGGATCTGGCGATAAAGATTTTACAAACAATAATAAATCAACCGTGAACAAGCCTTGGCAAAGTCAACAAATTGGACACTTAAAAACTTTTTCAAAGAAAACCTAGGTAAGTGGCAATGCAGTTGGTTACAAGTACTTGGGGTGACCTACTGTGGCAGGGAGCTAGTCCTGGGGACCGGCTAGGTTTTCAAGAACAGCTACCCTCACTGTGGAAGCAGTTGATCTGTAGTTCCAGGCACTTTACCTGTGTTGCAGTGGACTTCTACGGAGTGGTCCTGATGCAAGAGACGAAGGATGCTTTAAAGGATGCTGTAGATGCGCAGCAGTTAGCAGGGTTCTTCCTGCAGGGATTCCTCAGTCAATTAAGATGGTGAGAGGGTCGTGGTTGAAGGGTCTCTGTCCCACAAAGTCCTCTCCTGTCTGGCTAAAATCCATTCGCCCTTTGTCATGGTCACAGGCTATATGAAGTTGACTCTTTATATGATATATCAAAATGAGATATAATGTGCAAAAAGTCCAAGAGTTCCCTTACCAGTGGACAGCACACAGGTTATAGTACAGCGACTTATGGGACCAATCTCCTGGACTGAAGGTAAGTAGTGGACAAGGGTCAGGACCACACCAACAGGTCACAGTGGGCAGCAGTGGGGTGCCGGGGAGAAAGAAGTGTAGTACGACGTTGGGTGCCCAATGTTAGTCAGTGGGGATTGGTATGGTTGTAAAGAAGCTGCAGGTTTGGACAGGGAGTGCAATTGAGGAGAACCAACATGTGGGTTCATGTCTTGAGATGCTCGGGGACGTGGGAACACCTTCGGTCCTCTTCTCCACGGGCCAGGGGCGATGGATGCAGAGGTATCCTGAGGTATCGAGTTTTCTCCACCGGGAGCACTCATGGTTGAGAGGCCCTCTGGGCAGAGGCTGCAGGCAGCGTTGGGGAGTCCACAGTGGGCTAGTCCCAGGTGGGCTCCATCTCTGGAGGGCTAGTGGACCACATTGGCTCCGTTGGCCCACCTCAGCTCGGGCTAGGCGGCATGAGTGCAGTGGTGCTTTCCAATGTTGGGTTTTTGCGGTCTGGATTCCTCAGGTCTCTTGCGATGAATGAAAGATGCAGGGAAGCAGCTCGCTGCTCCACAGGAGTTCCTGGGTCTTTATTGAAGGCGGGCAGTCCTCTGAGGCTTTTGGAGGCACAGCGGCTAGCAGGATAAGTCGACTTTGGCACAAATCAGCGGGAACAGCAGACAGACCATCAGGGCTGGGGCCAAGTCAGGTGGTTTTTCCTAAGACTTTGGTTTTGCAGCTCTTGAGTGTTCTCCATTGTAGGACAGCAGGAATCTAAAGTGTTATCACAGGATCACCTAAATGCTCAATTTAGGGGGCGTTAAGAGTAGTGAAGGCCAGTAGCCAATGGGTAGCCTAATTCCACCACACACAAGGTGGTGAAATTCCTAAGGCTGTGTTCTTTCCAGGCTGGTCACCCTAGGGGTGTGTCCAGCCTGGAAATGCAACACGCCTCCTGCATAGCTAATTTATCTGCCTGACCATGGAGGAGATGAGTCCTAGAGCAGGGGGTGGTCAGCATCTTCCTCTGAGGAAGGCCAGATTTGCATATCAAAGGTGGTGGGCTTCTTTGAAGCCTCCTGCCTTGCAATGCAGATTTGCAGGTCATTCTGTTGGAAAACACCCCTGCCAGATCATGCTTTGTTTCTGACCTCCCGAGAGCAAAGGCTCCCACCCTTGAGGATCGGAATCTCGTCTGTTGGTGGCAGGCTGGCTAGAACTAGTCAGTGAGCCCACCAGCAGTTGGTAGGTTTTCAGGGAGACCTCTAAGGTGCCCTCTGGGCACAAACATTAATAAATCTAATTAATAAAAAATGTAAGGTTTTTACTTTTGGAACATGTAAAAGTACATGTTCCACTCTTTAACACACAGCACCCTGCCTTAGACCAGCAAAGTCCAGGGGACTCGACCCAAGGATGAGAGTTCGGGGTGACCCTCAGCAGCTGGTAGAGTCACACGAAGTGGAGGCAGCCCCTACAGGCGACCCACGGGGGGCAGCCACAGGAGTCACAGTGAGGCCCACTCAGCACACCTAAAAAGGAGTCCCAATGCACTGAAACAGCAGGCAGGAGACTGTGCTTTGCAGGGAAGAGTGCTGGAGGCCGGGGCTACAAGGAGCCTGAAGATCCCTTGGAGGAGGAACAAACAAGCCTTGGTAGCTGCAAGAGTCGCAGTGCACAGGGGTACTGTCCTGCAAGGAGAAGCAAGGGCTTACCATCTCCCAAGTTGGGCAGCTAGTAGAGAGGACCACTCCAGACCACAACCTGTGATGCAGGATCCACGCAGTCCCGGAGGAGAGAGTATCCACTCAGCAGGTCGTCGTTGCAGTTGGTTCCTGCGGATGCAGGGGAGTGACTCCTTCACTCCAAGGGAGATTCCTTCTTACTTCTTGTGCAGGCTGAAGACTTGTCCCCCTCAGAGGATGCATAGCCAGGGAAATGTTGCAGTTGCTGGAAGGAGCCAAAGAAACAATGTTGCAGAGCAGAGTCATTGCTGGAGGGTCCAGTTGCAGTCCCGGTAGCCAGAAGATGAAGTAAATGATGCAGAGGAGTCCTGCTGGAATCTTGCACGTTGAATCTGAAGCCCCACCTGAGAGGGAGACCCTAAATAGCCCAGGAAGGGGGATTGGTCACCTAGCAGGGTGACCACCTATCAGGAGGGGGCTGTGACGTCACCTGCCTGACTTGGCCACTCAGATGCTCCCAGGGAACTTTGCCCACTTTGGATTCAAGGTAGCAGAATCAAGTGGCCACCTGAAGGAGCTCTGAGCACCACCCCAGGGGTGGTGACGGACAGGAGAGTGGTCACTTCCCTTTCCATTGTCCAGTTTCATGCCACAGTAGGGAAAGGGGTCCCTGGACTGGTGCAAAGCATACCGGTGGCTTGGGGAGGCTACCCCTCCCAAGCCATGTAACACCTGTTTCCAAGGGAGAGGGTGTTACCTCCCTCTCCCCCACAGGAAATCCTTTGTTCTGCCTTCCTCTGCCTGCAGCAGGAGGGCAGAAACCTAATTGAGGGGTAGCAGCAGCACAGGCTGCCTGGAAAACCCCAGAAGACTAGTAGGAGCAATGCTGGGGTCCTTTAAGGGCCCCCCAGAGTGCATGGAATCATACAACCAATACTGGCAATAGTATTTGGGTATGATTTCGACATGTTTGATACCAAACATGGCCAGGTTCTGAGTTACTATTATGTAGCTCAGTGGTTCCCAATCTGTGCGCCGCGGCTCGCTGGTGCGCCATCAAAACTAGCCAGGGGCGCCGCACACAGTTTGGGAACCACTGAGCTATTTATAGCCCTTGGGCCAGTTCGTACAAAATAAAACTACTCAGTTGTAGCAGCTCTTTTTTAATTTTGTCCTTGAGCGCCCTCTGGTGGTTAAACACAACTAAAGGGATTCTACATTTCACAATATTTAAACAGTTATGTTATAACTACATAAAAATGAGACCTGCCCATTTTACTAGGGTTACCGTCAACCAATATTTTCCCCTTACTAAAAAACCCTATGCATGCTGTAATTAAACTACTGTTACATTTTTATTTTTTACAGTTATATATAGAATTACAATACCTTAATTGGCGTCATCCCAATTCTTTTCAGGGAGAAAAATGGATGTACTCCCTAGGCCAGGCTTACATCCCCCAACCGCCAACAAAAAGTAACATAATGGGGAGCCGCAGCCAGTGGCCAATAGATCAAGGGAGCCGTGGGTCGAAAATGTTTGGGAACCACTGATGTAGCTGGACACAGTACACAGTGTAGCTGTGTCCAGTACACAGGTAAAATGGCTTCCCCCCCACTTACGAAGTTCTGTGTAATGATGCTTGAGTTCGTAGGGGCACCTCTGCTCATAGAGGGGTGCCCTCAGACACAGGTACCAGCACCCTGCCCTGTGGGCTGGGAGGGCCTGCCATAGAGGTGACTTACAGTGACCTGGTGCAGTGATCTGTAGTGAAAGGGTGGATGCACCTTTTCACGTAGGCTGCAATGGCAGGCCAGCAGACACATTTTGCATCGGCTCTCATGGTTGGCACCATACATGCTGCAGCCCATGGGGAACCCGTGGTGCCCAAATGCCCTGGGTACCTAAGTACCATATACTAGTGACTTAGTGGGGGCACCAGTATGCCAATTGCGGAGTGTGCTTAGTCCTAAGCAACCAAATTTAGAGGGAGAGAGCACAGTCACTGGGGTCCTGCTTAGCAGGCTCCCAGAGAACACAGTCAAAACACACTGACAGCAGGCAAAAAGTGGAGGTAGCCATGCCAAAAAGTGGGTACTTTCCTACAGTGGTGTACTGTTTTCTCCTGGAGGTTGTATTAAAATGAGGTTGAGTTTGAGAATATGTTTCTCAGCAGTCTCTGTCCAAGGAAAAGTACATAATTGTTTTAAATGATTACCACACAAAGTGGTTTGTGATAACCACCATGGACCATATTGATACTGAGAATGTAATAACATTCTTCGAAGGGATAATCTTGGATGCAGGGGTGTCTGATAATGATGTGCGGTTTATTTCCAGGAATATGACTGAATTTTTAACAAAAATGGGAATTGTGCATGGAAGAGTGGCCTTGTTCAGACCTCAAGCCAATGGTTTAGTTGAAAGAATGAATCGAATACTAATGGAGAATATTCAGTTATCCTGGGCTAATGGACTACCACTGAGGGATGAGTTAAAGAAATTGACTTGGGTGTATAGAATAACACCACGCTCATTGACATGAGTATCACCATTTATATCTTCTAACGGAACCAGGAAGGAAGGACATTCCTGCATGGTTGAAAAGATAAGAATATGTGTGGGTTGATCGCAGAACAATTAAAGATGGTGTTTCATTGCTAAAGCTGCAAAAAAACAAGAAATATTATGATGCCTGGAAAAGAATCAAGAAAGTGAATGTGGTTAGTGGGTGACTGGATTGTGGTAAATAAGGAAGGAAGTGTTAGAAGGGAAGATAGCTACTTTTCGCAACCATTTGAGGTGAGGAGTGTGCAATGGACTCAATCATTCAAACAATCAATCATTTGTTAAGCGTGCTACTCACCCGGTAGGGTCTCAAGACGCTTGTGGGGGGAATGGGAGGGACTGGGGTCGTTCTGGAAGATGGATCTGTATGGAGTTTAGGAAACGTGTTCAAACTCACAAGCCATCTGAGTAATGCTGTAGGTGATGTATGAAGCGTGTGAAACATCATAGACATGCGCCATGAGAAATGTATGTATCCAATTGTTATCATCCTTTTTTCTTGTTAGGTTATAGACGTTTAGAAATTGTTTTCCTTTTGTTAAATACGTAAAATGTACTTCAATTACAAAAGGGGGAGATGTGATGAGTTGGCAGAACATACATTATGCAATATGGAACTTGGAATGTAGGAAACCAATGTAATGTTATGAAATGTATGGGCAACAGCAGAACAAGTGGAGACGAGAGCTGGAGGTAAGTGATTGAAGAGATAAAGACTGGGTTTAAACAACTCCACAATGTGTGCATCTCTACAGTAGGCAAGTAAATGTATTGTTTATTTGTGTATTTTGTTTGGATTGTGCAACGGTGAATCATGCTTTGATTGGTTTGTCAAGGACACAGAAAGCCGTGCTGCAATTGGTCGACTTTCGCTGAAAAACTACGTTGGGATTGGGGTTGTTGACAAGTCATATAGAGTCATGGTTTTATTGGTTAGTTGGTGTTGTAGTCACATTGAGATTGGTTGACCATTGATCCAGCCGTGCAGTGATTGGTTGCTTGTTGTTAGTTTGTTAGTTGTTGTTTGGGCATTACACTTTAAAAGCTTAAAGTTCTTGAAATTGAGGGAGAAAACAATTCCTTCAGAAATTTGCCCCCATATGAAATAATGTTGAATGTAGGTCTTTATGTGTGTCTATGGTTATCGTTTTTTTGTACTTCATTTTATACATTGGCTTTGCATTTTGTTTAACTTATTTTTCTATTCTTTGTCTATTCTGATTCTGCACTGGGAAAAGTTATTTTTAGTCTTTTAGTGACAGATCAACTTTTAGGTATTTGCACACTTATAAACCATAAGACACAAACAGGCAAGGGGTATAGTGGTCTGGTGCAGGGACAGGTGAGCTGAAGACCTTTTGGCCCAACCAGCGTTGTGCGCCAGTCTAGAGGCAGTCTTTTCATGTCTATAAAGTTTTGCCATCTGTTCAGGCCTAAAAGCTGCAATGTGGCAATGGGTGAACCAGTGACAGACCTGCAGTTGCCTTATTTCAATACAGTTAATCATGTTTCAAGAAGTCAAGTGCAGGTTTTTTCTTTTTATTAGGAACCACAACATAAGAAAACTGATTCTCCAATCGAAGGCCTGCGCCCTTACGCTCACAGGCTGTGTTGAAGGAAACAGGCTTCTTGCAGGTTTAGCCCCCACACCTCCCCCCCAATTGTGACTACGAGGTACTGGTGTAATGGCTCTGAAATGCCCTGAGCCCTGCTATACAGGAATCAGTGCATGAGCTGTGACTCTTAAATTAATGTATGTTTAATTGGCTTGACCCCAATTGGCCTAACCTGACTTACTTGTAAGTCCCTAGTATATGGTACCAGGAGTACCTAGGGCATGTAGGTTGAGGTGTCTCTCATGAACTGAGCAGTAGTTATGCCCCCACAAGTACGACAAGGTAAAACCTGGCTACCAGTCTGCAACTGCAGACTGGAAGAGCAGGTTAAAACTGCTAACTCGACTTTGACATTTGAAGTAACAGCAAAGCCCCAAACCTTCCTTTTTAATATATGTAAGTCAATCCTAAGGTAAGCCTAACGCAGGGGTCTTTTTCAACCTTACAAAACCTTCTTTTCCAACTCTTGCATTTGCCAAGGCTTGTTGGTGGTTTTCCAGCACCACTGACAGACTGCATCATGACCGCTGATGTGCGAAATCACTTGCATCACTTCTGGAACTCCTCTTCTGCTCCTGTGCTGCACTGCTGACTTTCTTCATCCACCATCGACCTACAGGTCCTTTTCTGTCAGGATCCACCTTCAGTTTCTTCCAGTCTTGTCTGGGTCTTGCACAGTCCCTTTCCAAAGTTGCTTTGTGGGTTTGGGGAAAAAACAGGTACTTTCCTCTTCTCTCCTGGTCGCAGGGGGGGCACCCTGGTACTTACCTTTGGGGTTCCTCCAGCTCCCCTCTACTGATTCCACTTCCTTGGGTGGGGGACTGCCTTTCACATTCCACTTACTTAGTATATGGTTTGGTCTCCCCCTAGGGCCTTCATTATTTGCTATTTTTTTACTATTTGCTATTGCTTTCTATGCTAATCACTGACTTCTAACGTTTACATAATAGAGTATTTACTTATCTCCTATTGAAGTATTGTCTATTCAGTATTTTAGTATTTGTGTTACTATAATAAAGTACCTTTATTTTTGTAACACTGTGTGGTTCTTTCATGCGTTTAAGTGCTGTGTGACTGTAGTGGTATTGCATAAGCTTTGCATGTCTCCTAGATGGATGTATGATGTAACAACGAACTTACCATGCATGCCTTTACAACGCAGTAAGTGCAACGCATGGTCATTACCACGCATGCACTTACCACAAAATGTGTTTTACCACGCATATGCTTTTACCACGAACATTTCATAGTAAAGGCATATGCATGGTAAAAAGTAGAGTAGGAGAATATACACGTCTTTACCACGAAATTTTGTAGTAAATGCATAGTTGGTAAAGGCAATGCATGGTAAAAAGAAGAGGAGGAGAATACACACATATATATATAAATATATATATATATGTGTGTTCGATGACTCCTCCTTTTCGGCTCCATTGCGCATGGGCATCGACTCCATCTTAGATTATTTTCTTTCCGCCATCGGGTTCGGACGTGTTTCTTTTCACTCCGGTTGTTCGAGTCGGAAAAGTACTACAAGCTCTCTAAATTCGTCGGTATTGTTTTCGATCGCGTACCATCTATCATTGACACCTTAGTACCGGCGGACACGGATCTCTACTTGCCCTTCCGGGCACCCACGCCCAACTCGGGCCTGGTCGGCCCGACCAAAAGTCTTGTCGAAGCCTCATGGACCGTACCCCGTTTAGATTCTGCCCTCGGTGCCACGCCAAGTACCCTTACACGGACCAACATCTAGTCTGTAACCTGGGTCTATCTCCAGACCACCGAGAGGATACTTGCAAGGCCTGCAGATCCTTCTGCTCCAAAAAGACTCTGTGAGGCCGAAGAGCGCGAAGGTTAGAGATGGCGTCGAGAAGCACCGAACGCCTCGACGCAGAAGAGGAGGAGATGATCCACACCGCAGTCTCTATCCAGGGGTCCAACTCTGAGCACAAGTCCGACAACGACAGACCAATAACAGTGGATCAGCACGTGAGTACGCTTGCCCTGACCCAGTCCAAGCCCAAACACAAGGCCTCGGGACGCCACTGCCAGAAGACCATGGCTCCACCGTAAGAAAACTACCGGTGACCAAGCAACATCTTCGGCACCGAGAAAGGCCACATCACCGAAGCCTTCGGACTCAAGCTGAAGCACAGCCTCTGAAATCCTCAAGCACCAACCCATTGAGTCGAAGCCCCGAAAATCCCTCTCGGAGCTGAGGCCAACAACTACTCCAGGCCTTTCGATCCCGAGGAAACCGGCTTCAAAGCCGAAAAAACACACATATACAGAGGAGCATGGACTTTCCAGACACAGCCGCAAGAATTATTAATACACGGCTGTCACCATTAGGCGACACGCATGGCTTAGGTCGTCTGGCTTTAAACCTGAAATCCAGCAGGCTGTTCTTAACATGCCTTTTAACGAATACCAACAATTTGGCACACAGGTTGATACAGCCATTGAGAAAATGAAAAAAGACGCCAACACTGCCAAAGCTATGGGGGCGCTTTACTCAACTCAATACAGAGGCTCATTTCGAAAGCCTCAATATAGGGGAGGCTTTAGACCCCAAACATCTGAGCCATCTACCTAACAATTCAAACCCCCTTACCAGACACAATAGCAAAGAGGGGGGTTTCGGGGAACCTACAGAGGACAATTTCCCAGAACTAGAAGAAAATATCAGCCCTCAAAGCAACCCACACATACCAAACAGTGACTTCATCCACATCTTCCCTCACCACACTTCCCCTGTGGGAGGAAGACTGCAAACATTCCACACACACTGGTTACCCATCACAACGGACAATTGGGTCTTATCCATTATCCAACATGGTTACTGCATACAGTTTGCACAAACCCCTCCAGATATGCCTCCAAAACCACACAAACTCTCCTCTCAACACATTTCAATGTTGCAAACAGAGGTACAGTCACTGGTACTCAAACAAGCCATAGAGCTTGTACCACATCATCAAAGAGGAACAGGGGATTACTCCCTGTATTTCCTCATTCCCAAAAAAGACGGAACATTGAGACCAATACTAGATCTCAGAACTCTCAGTCTTTACATCCTATCAGAACACTTTCACATGGTAACACTACAGGAAGTAGTCCCATTGTTACAACAACAAGATTTTATGGCAACACTGGATCTAAAAGATGCGTATTTTCACATACCCATCCATCCAGCGCACAGAAAATATCTCAGATTTGTAATACAAGGAAAACATTACCAGTTCAAAGTGTTACCTTTCGGGATAACAACAGCTCCCAGGGTATTTACAAAATGCCTTGCCGTAGTCACAGCCTTCCTAAGAAGACAACATATCCATGTCTTTCTTTATCTCTGTCTCTTCTATATGACTGGCTAATAAAAGCCAACACTCAAACACAGTGCCAATACCATACACGTTATGTAATAAACACCCTACACACACTAGGGTTCTCAATAAACTACCGAAAATCACACCTACAACCAGCACAGGTTCAACAGTATTTAGGAGCCACATTAGAAACCCAAAAAGCACTTGCAAGCCCAAGTCCCAAAGGGTACAATCATTCCACAACCTATTACCACTAATCCAGCCAAACCAACAGTACACAGTCAAGTTTGTCATGAAGTTGTTGGGCATGATGGCATCATGCATCACCATTGTCCCAAATGCAAGACTAAACATGCGGCCCTTAAAACAGTGCCTTGCAAAACAATGGTCACAGGCACACGGTCAACTTCAAGATCTAGCGTTGATAGACCGCCAAACACACATCTCGCTTCAGTGGTGGAATTCCACAAATATAAACAAAGGGCGGCGATTTCAGGACCCTGTGCCTCACGCCATTCTTACAACAGAGGCATCAATGACTGGATGGGGAGCACACTTCAACAATCACAACATTCAGGGACAATGGGACACCAAACACAAACAGCTTCACATAAATCACTTAGAACCTCTTCTTGTTCACAAACACATTCTCATCAAAACAGACAATATGACGACAATGTACTACCTGAACAAACAGGGAGGAACCCACTCATCACAACTTTGTCTTCTAGCACAAAACATTTGGCATTGGGCAATTCACAACAACATTCACCCTGTAGCACAGTACATTCCAGGGATTCACAATCAATTAGCAGATGGTCTCAGCCAGGATCATCAGCAAACACACGAGTGGGAAATTCACCCCCAAGTACTTCAGAAGTACTTTCGCCAATGGGAAACACCAGGCATAGATCTATTCGCCACCAGCCAGAACGCAAAATGCCAAAACGTAGCATCCAGGTACCCACACCCTCTATCCAAGGGCAATGCTCTATGTATCAACTGGTCAGGGATATTTGCTTACGCTTTTCCCCCGCTCATTCCATTTCTGGTCAACAAACTGCGTCAAAACAAACTCAAACTCATACTTATAGCGCCAACGTGGGCACGTCAACCATGGTACACAACATTGTTAGACCTGTCACTAGTAACACACAGCAAACTACCAAACAGGCCGGATCTGTTGACACAAAACCAACAACTGATCAGGCACCCCAATCCAGCAATACTCAATCTAACAATCTGGCTCCTGAAGTCTTAGAGTCTGGATATCTACATCTTCCACCAGTATGTATGGAAGTAATCAAACAAGCAAGAAAACCCACTGCCAGGCAGTGCTATGCAAACAAATGGAAAAGGTTTGTCTTTCACTGCCAATCCAAACACATAACACCTCTTTCCGCATCCATACAAGACATTGTAAGTTACTTACTTCAGTTACAAAAAGCAAATTTTGCTTTTTCATCCATTAAAATACATCTCACAGCTATTTCAGCCTAGTTACAAAATATACAAAACAAGTCTCTATTTAGAGTGCCAGTCATCAAAGCCTTCATGGAAGGGCTAAAACGTATCATACCTCCAAGAACACCACCGGTACCTTCATGGTACTCACACGGCTCATGGGTCCACCATTTGAACCCATGCATATGTGTCAATTTTAATATCTAATGTGGAAAGTAGCATTCCTTGTTGCAATCACTTCATTATGAAGAGTTAGTGAAATACGAGCATTCACTATTGAACAACCCTTTATACAAGTACACAAACATAAAGTTGTACTTCGCACAAACCCAAAATTCCTACCTAAAGTCATCTCACCGTTTCATTTAAATCAAACAGTGGAACTTCCAGTCTTCTTCCCACAGCCAGACTCAGTAGCAGAAAGAGCGCTCCATACATTAGACATTAAAAGAGCTTTAATGTATTACATTGACCGAACAAAATAATTTAGAAAAACTAAACAGTTATTTGTCGCATTCCAAAAAAACCATACTGGTAATCCTATCTCAAAACAAGGCATAGCTAGATGGATAGTAAAGTGCATCCAAACCTGTTACCTAAAAGCTAAAAGACTGCTATTAGTAACACCAAAAGCACACTCCCCCTGAAAGAAAGGAGCAACAATGGCATTCCTAGGAAATATACCAATGACAGAAATCTGTAAAGCAGCCACTTGGTCAACACCCCATACATTTACCAAGCATTACTGTGTAGATGTGTTAGCAACACAACAAGCCACAGTAGGACAGGCTGTACTAAGAACACTATTTCAAACAACTTCAACTCCTACAGGCTGACCACCGTTTAGGGGAGGAAAACTGCTTTGTAGTCAATGCATAGCATGTGTATCTGCAGCTACACATGCTATTGAACGGAAAATGTCACTTACCTAGTGTACATCTGTTCGTGGCATGTTCCGCTGCAGGTTCACATGCGCCCTCCCTCCTCCCCGGGAGCCTGTAGCCATTTAAGTTACATTTAAATTTGTACATATGTATATATATCTCTATTCCACTGCATGGACATCTCTTTCTTTACACTATATCACTCCTACCTTACCCTCTGCGGGAAAACAATGTAAGATGGAGTCGATGCCCATGCGCAATGGAGCCGAAAAGGAGGAGTCACTCAGTCCCGTGACTCGAAAAGACTTCTTCGAAGAAAAACAACTTGTAACACTCCGAGCCCAACACTAGATGGCAGGACCTGTGCAAAGCATGTGAATCTGCAGCGGAACATGCCACGAACAGTTGTACACTGGATAAGTGACATTTTCCATATATATATATATATATATATATATATACATATGTATATATATATAATTACCCCTTACTACCACATATCTCATACCCACCCTAAAATCTAAAAATACCCATACCATCCCAAAACCCATACCCACCCTAATACCTAAAAATGACCTTACCACCCCAAAAACCATCCCCACCCTAAAACCTAAAATGCCCTTATCGCCCCAAAACCCATACCCACCCTTAAACCCGAAAATATCCTTACCACCCCAAATCCCATCCTCACTCTAAAACCTAAACATGCCTACTCCACCCAAAAATCCATACCCACCCTAAAACCTAAAAATGCCCTTACCACCCCAAATTCCATACCCACCCTAAAACCTAAAAAAACCCTTACCACCCCAAAACCCATACCCATCCTAAAACCTAAAACTGCCCTGAACACCCAAACCCCATACCCACCCTTAAACCTAAAAATATCCTTACCACCCCAATCCCATACCCACTCTACATCCAAAAAATGCCTGTTCCAACCAAAAACTCATACCACCCTAAAACCTAAAAATGCCCTTACCACCCCAAAACCCATACCCACCCTAAAACCTAAAAATGCCCTTACTACTCCAAAACCCATACTCACCAATAAACCTAAAAATACCATTACCATCCCAAAACCCGTACCCACCCTAAAACCTAAACATGCCCTAACCACCCCAAAATCCATACCCACCCTAAAACCTAAAAATGCCCTTACCACCCAAAACCCATACCCGCCCTAAAACCTAAAAATGCCCTTACCGCCCAAAAACCCATACTCACCTTCAAACCTAAAAAGACCCTTACAACCCAAAACCCATACCCACCATAAAATTTAAAAATGCCCTTACCACCCCAAATGTTATACCCACCCTAAAACCTAAGAATGCTCTTACCACCCCAAAACCCATACCCATCCTAAAACCAAAATATGCCCTTACCACCCCCAAACCCATACCCACCCTTAAACCTAAATATGCCCTTACCGTCCCAAATTCCAGACCCACCCTAAAACCTAAAAATGCCCTTACCACCCCGAAACCCATACCCACCCTAAAACCTAAAAATGCCCTTACCACTCCCAAACCCATACCCTCCCTTAAACCTAAAAATACCCTTGCCACCCTAAGTCCCATACTCACTCTAAAACCTAAAAATGCCTATTCCACACAACAACCCAAACCCACCTAAAACCTAAATGTGCCCTTACCACCCCAAATTCCAGACCCACCCTAAAACCTAAAAATGCCCTTACCATCCCAAAACCTGTACCCACCCTAAAACCTAAAAATACCCTTACCACCCAAAACCCATACCCGCCCTAAAGTCTAAAAATGCCCTTACCACCCAAAACCCATACCCACCCTAAAACCTAAAAAAACACTTACCACCCACAACCCATACCCACCATAAAACCTAAAAATGCCCTTTCCACCCAAAAACCCATACCCGCCCCAAAACCTAAAAATACCCTTACCACCCAAAACCCATACCCACCCTAAAACCTAAAAATGCCCATACCACCCCAAAAAACCATACCACCCTAAAACCTAAAAATGCCCTAAGCTCCCCAAAACCCATACCCACTCTAAAACCTAAAAGCACTCTTACCACCCACAACCCATACCCACCATAAAAGCTAAAAATGCCCTTTCCACCCAAAACCTGTACCCACCCTAAAACCTAAAAATGCCCTTACCACCCCAAAACCCATACCCACCCTAAAACCTAAAAATGCCCTTACCACCCAAAAATCCATACCCATCCTAAAATCTAAAAATGCCCTTACCACCCAAAAACCCATACCCACCCTAAAACCTAAAAATACTCTTACCACCCAAAACCCATACCCACCCTAAAACATAAAAATGCTCTTACCACCCAAAAAGCCATACCCACCCTAAAACCTAAAAATGCCCGTACTACCCCAAAACCTATACCCGCACTAAAACCTAAAAATGCCCTTCCCATCCAAAAGGCCCACCCTAAAACCCAAATATCCTCATACCACCCCAAATCCCATACTCACCCTAAACACCATATGTATATCTCACTCATCTCACTTAATACTTACCTGCACTTACCTTTAAAACCTTTACCACGCATACACCTTTATCATTCATGCCTTCACAATGAAATTTGTTATGAAGGCAGGCGTGGTAAAGGTATATACGTGGAAAAGGCATGCGTGGTACAGGCATCGTAGTAAATGCATCTCATTGCATTTGCTGCATTGTAAGTGATGTTTCCCCTCCTAGATGAGTCTTGACTGCTCATCCACAGCTTTCTCCAGAGAGCACTGGCTTCCAAGTCACTGTCTACACCTCACTGATAGAGGATACCTGGACCTGGTATAAGGTGATAACACCATAGGCACTCACCACACACAGGCCAGCTTCCTACAACCACAATAAAATCAGTGCATAGCATATGAAAAAAAATGGTTATTTACTTCTAGGAGTAGTTTTTCTGGACTGACATGCGACCCTGCCTCGCCCCAAAAAATGAAACTTTGCAATGAGGATTACACTCTGCGATGCCTAAAATCATTAACAATCAACCAACAGGGGCAGAGGTCACCAAAGGAAAAAAAGAATCTGAAGATAGGGACCACGCACCACGCACATCTGACGTCACAAGAGGATGGGCCTAGCACCAAATGGTCACAGATGATGTCCAGCAAACAAAAAACAAAACAAAACAAGAGAACTAACAAAGTTTCCAGACCCAACTACTAAATGGCGGAATGTGAATCCAGAAAATTCTTCATGCTGCAAAACTACTCCTACTGGTAAGTAACCATTTTGGTCATCATCATGAAATAACTTTGTGAAAACTAGTTCTAAAGTGTTTTGTATTGACATCTGTGGAGTCTGCTTTTTAGTTGTCAAACACTAATTCCCATTCATAAAGATCTCTGTCACTAGCTTATAAACATTACAAGATCTTCTTAAACATGTTTGCCCTAATCAAATAGGGTTTGAAGAATATGTGTAAAAAGCCCAAGTTATCATTATATTTTCTTGTACTGGCTCTAGTGATTGACGTGCTATCTTTGCCTTCATTGGTTCAACTGTTAGCCCCTCCTCCCACCTTCACACCCCGAAGAAGAAAAGAGGGGGAAGATGAGGAGTGAGTAGTGCTGAAAACAAGCATAAGCAAACACAATAGGCCTTGCATTTTTTCTTCTGATACTGTACAAACAATGCCTCCCACACACATGCCCACATCACCTTTCTGTTACACACAAAGCTGTTATACCACATGATGCTATCGCACACACAAACACAAGACTGCCATAGTGATAGGAGTGGTGGTAGCAGCAGTGATGGTGGTGACACCAGTAGTAGCAGTGATGGTACTAGTGGTGATACTGGTAGCTGTAGGTCTGGTGGTAGTGGAGATGATGGAAGCATTATTGAGGATGGTGGTTGTTCCAATCGTGGTGTTGACCGTGGTGGTGATTGTGGCAGTAGTGGCAGTGACAGTGCTGATGCTGGTAGTGATAGCAGTGGTGGTAATGTTATTGATAATGATGGCAGTGGTGGTACTAGTAATGGTGGTAGTAATATGAAAAAATAATATGCAATGCACTAGGGTCTCGCATTTCTCCGAGTTACAGCTATTAACAGTTGTAAACTCCCACCCGGATTTTTCTTTCCACATTGAAAGAAAAAAACTGCGCGATCTCACTGCTACAGTTCACTCGTAATGAAACCTATCGGCAAAAGTGCAATTATCTACGTAACCGGCAAAAGTGCAATTAACTATGTAACATCATCGATGTTATGCAAAGCGCTCGACTTCTGCCAAGCGAGATCGCGCTGCAAACAAAAGATAAAAAGTAGTCCACAAACCAGACGGGAAACAGTGAGCCTCGCATGTTTTCAGTACTTGGTCGCTGCGCTCGAGGAGGGCTAACCACTGGAAAAGGCATGACGTATGCGTGCCTTCCACTAATGAAAGCAATCAGGTTGTAACAGGCAAGCCCATGAACCAATGAAAGACAACTGACGTGACGTGAACGGGGCTCCGAGCCCTTTTCTGACTCCTAAAGCATCTCACAAGCGCAATCCATGCACAAGCGCATGCGACGCAAGCTCGAATTAAAAAAACGGTGGTTGTACTAATAGTGGTGGTAATGCTTGTGGTGGTACAGTTAATGGTGCTGTAGCAGAATTAATAGAGTTGGCAATGGTGGTGATGGTGGTGGTGCTAATGGTGGTTTTGCTGTAGTGGCAGTGGTGAAGTTACTAATGTAAATAATGGTAGTTGTAATGGCGGTATTAGTGGTAATTGTGGCAGTAATGATGCTGTGTAAGCTGTAATGTTGATGGCAGTAGTGGTGGTGGAACTAAAGTTGAACGTAATGACAGTGGTAATATGATGATGGCAATAAAAGTTGTGGTAATTAAAGTATTAATTGTAGTGACATGAGGATAATGGTGGTAAAATGGTGATAAAGGTGATGCTAGTAGTAGTAATGGTAAAGAAGTAATGGTGTTGGTAAGGATGGAGATGTTAGTGGTAACGGTGATGGTGTTATTAATGTTGGTAGTATTGGTGGTAGGGTTAGTGATGAAGGTGGTGGTGTTTTTTATGGTAAAGGTTAGTCTGTGTTATTTTTGCTATTGTGTTGTTAGTAATAATGACGGCGACAATGGGCATATTAATATTGGCCGTAGTAGTGATGAGGGCGGTGCGGATGTTGATGGGGTGGGGGTGCTTGGCACCTGCTTGTTAAAGTGGAACTGGTTAGGAGTCAGCAAGCAATGAGGGATGGCACAAACTGGAAGGGCTGGTATGAAACACAAATAAGGGCCCTGATTTATACTTTTTGACACAAACCTGCATCATTCCTGGATGTCAGTCGGGCGTCATATTTAAGCTATGATGCAGGCCCGCGGTAAGGCCCAGTTAGCGTCAGCTAACCGGGTGGTGGAGGCGTAGGGGAAACTGGAGGTTGTGTGTGGAAGAATGGTGCTAGTCAGGTTAGAGTAAAAAAAATGACTATAACCTGATGAGCGTCATTATTGCCTTGCACAACCCCAATGGACATGACTCCTGTCTAAGTAAAGACAGAAGTCATGCCCCCCAGCCCGATGGCCATGCCCAGGGGACTTAGATCCCCTGGGCATGGTCATTGGGCACAGTGCCATTTATGGGGGCCCAAGTTAGCCCCCCCATGGCACTTTGCAAAAAAAATAAAAATACTTACCTGGACTTACCTGGGATGGGTCCCCCCATCCTTAGGTGCCCTCCAGGTGTGGGTGCGGGTGGGTGGGGGTGTCCCTGGGGGCAGGGAAGGGCACCTGTGGACTGTTTCCATGGTCTAACGCCTGCCCTGACCCAGGCGTTAAATAAAGGTGCTAAGCAGGCTTTGCGCCATTATTTAAGGCCCTCTTCCTCCTTTGCGTGATTTTTGCACTGGAGGATAAATAAGGCACTGGGGCTTTTGAGTAATTTTTTGCCTGGGAATGCCTATCTTGCATCTCATTGACGCAAGGTAGTGTTCCACAAGCAAAAAATTACTTTAACTCCAATATTTTGGCGCTAGACATGTGTAGCATCAAAATCTAAATATGGAGTTAAGTTTTCGCCGGATTTGCGTGAAGAAAATGATGCAAATCTGGCGCAAACAGAGTATAAATATGCCCCAAAGTGCCTAGCTGGGCAGGCAGAGCAGAACCTGGGTTCAAGATAAGAGTTATGAAAAGTTCTGGATGAGCTTCATTTAAGGTTATCAACAATGAATGAGATCCAAAAGATTGAAGACCTGAGGAAATTTTCTTCACATTCTTCTCATGGTGGCAAATTGATCTCTACCTCAGGCACACTAAGAAACTGATCAGGATGGCTTGGGTCTAATATGATTCCCAGCTCCCTTTATTGTCTACCTTTAAATTTGATTTGTGCATTGGTTTGTGCATTGCAACAATCCACAACTTCAATTTGTTTCCGACCATATGCCATCAATTTGACATCTCATACTGCTAAAGCATCCACTTCAATCAATCAATCAAGGATTTATAAAGCACAGCAAATCACACTTGAGGGTCTCTAGGCGCTGGAGTTGCTGACTGCTTCGTGGTGATCCATTCATTCACACAGCCAGGTCTTGAGTCCTTTCCTGAATTGCTGAAGTGATGAGGCAGTCCTGAGGTGCAGGGAAAGGCCATTCCAAGCTTTGTCCGGCAGGTTTGAGATGGAGAGTCCTCTGCTGTTGCTTTGGCGGATCCAGGGGGTGTCTGTGCGGAAGTGGGAGGCGGATCTTAGGTATCTGGTTGGTTGGTAGAAGGTCCTGCATTTGTTGATGTATGTTGTTCCTTCGTTGTGAAGGGCTTTGTATGCGTGGGTCAACATTTTGAACTGGCATCTCTACTGGATCAGGAACCAGTGTCGTTTCTTGAGGTGCAGTGTGATGTGTGTCCGTCTGGGGAGGTCAAGGATAAGTCTTACCACTGAGTTTTGTATCATTTGCAGTCTCTTCAGGAGGCATACTTCCTACGAAGAGAGTATTGCCATAGTCCAGCCTGCTGGTGACGAGGGCCTATGTGAAGGTTCTTCTGGTGTTGACTAGAAGTCACCTGAAGATCTAGCGGAGCATGCATATGGTGTGGAAACCGGCGGATGAGGCTGTGTTTACCTGTTTCTTCATAGATAGCGTGCTGTCCAAGATTTTGCCAAGGTTGCGGGTGTGTTCTGTTGAGGAGAAGATGGGCTGAATGTAGCAGGCCACCATCTATACATATCACCTCCGATGAGTGTGTATCTGGTACAGAGTCTGCTGTTAACTTTCATAGGGTTTCCATTCACTTTTATTTCACAAAATGTTGCTTCACTGTCATCTTCAATTCCACAAATCTGATGTACAGACTCTTCCTTAGAATCATACAGCTCAGCAGTCCTCTTCTTCGGTGAGTTACAGGAATCTGAATTCTTAGGTTCAGAGGAGCCCCTAAATACAAGATTAGGGATGTGTTTAGGTCAGGGAGGGCAGTAGCCAATGGCTACTAGCCCTGAGGGTGGCTACACCCTCTTTGTGCCTCCTCCCAAGGGGAGGGGGTCACATTCCTATCCCTATTGGGGGGGATCCTCCATCTGCAAGATGGAGGATTCCTAAAAGTCAGAGTCACTTCAGCTCAGGTTGCCTTAGGGGCTGTCCTGACTGGCCAGTGACTCCTCCTTGTTTTTCTCATTATCTCCTCCGGCCTTGCCGCCAAAAGTGGGGCCATAGCCGGAGGGGGCGGGCAACTCCACTAGCTGGAATGCCCTGTGGCGCTGGAACAAAGGGGGTGAGCCTTTGAGGCTCACCGCCAGGTGTTACAGCTCCTGCAAGGGGGAGGTGATAGCATCTCCACCCAGTGCAGGCTTTGTTACTAGCCACAGAGTGACAAAGGCACTCTCCCCATGTGGCCAGCAACATGTCTCGAGTGTGGCAGGCTGCTCCAACCAGTCAGCCTACACAGGTAGTTGGTTAAGGTTTCAGGGGGCACCTCTAAGGTGCCCTCTGGGGTGTATTTCACAATAAAATGTACACTGGCATCAGTGTGCATTTATTGTGCTGAGAAGTTTGATACCAAACTTCCCAGTTTTCAGTGTAGCCATTATGGTGCTGTGGAGTTCGTGTTTGACAGACTCCCAGACCATATACTCTTATGGCTACCCTGCACTTACAGTGTCTAAGGTTTTGCTTAGACACTGTAGGGGCACAGTGCTCATGCACTGGTGCCCTCACCTATGGTATAGTGCACCCTGTCTTAGGGCTGTAAGGCCTGCTAGAGGGGTGACTTATCTATACTGCATAGGCAGTGTGAGGTTGGCATGGCACCCTGAGGGGAGTGCCATGTCGACTTACTCCTTTTGTCCTCACCAGCACACACAAGTTGGCAAGCAGTGTGTCTGTGCTGAGTGAGGGGTCCCCAGGGTGGCATAAGCTATGCTGCAGCCCTTAGAGACCTTCCCTGGCATCAGGGCCCTTGGTACCAGGGGTACCAGTTACAAGGGACTTACCTGGATGCCTGGGTGTGCCAATTGTGTAAAACAAAAGTACAGGTTAGGGAAAGAACACTGGTGCTGGGGCCTGGTTAGCAGGCCTCAGCACACTTTCAAATCAAAACATAGCATCAGCAAAGGCAAAAAGTCAGGGGGTAACCATGCCAAGGAGGCATTTCCTTACACAACCCCCCCCCCCAAACGAAAGAGGATGAGACTAACCTTTCCCAAGAGAGTCTTCATTTTCTAAGTGGAAGAACCTGGAAAGGCCATCTGCATTGGCATGGGCAGTCCCAGGTCTGTGTTCCACTATAAAGTCCATTCCCTGTAGGGAGATGGACCACCTCAACAGTTTTGGATTTCCACCTTTCATTTGCATCAGCCATCTGAGAGGTCTGTGGTCAGTTTGAACTACAAAGTGAGTACCAAAGAGGTATGGTCTCAGCTTCTTCAGGGACCAAACCACAGCAAAGGCCTCCCTCTCAATGGCACTCCAACGCTGCTCCCTGGGGAGTAACCTCCTGCTAATGAAAGCAACAGGCTGGTCAAGGCCATCATCATTTGTTTGCGACAAAACTGCCCCTATCCCATGTTCAGAGGCATCTGTCTGCACAATGAACTGCTTGGAGTAATCTGGAGCTTTTAGAACTGGTGCTGTGCACATTGCTTGTTTCAGGGTGTCAAAGGCCTGTTGGCATTCTACAATCTAGTTTACCTTCTCGGGCATTTTCTTGAAGGTGAGTTCTGTGAGGGCTGTCACTATGGATCCATATCCCTTCACAAACCTCCTATAGTACCCAGTCAAGCCAAGGAATGCCCTGACTTGAGTCTGGGTTTTTGGAGCTGCCCAGTCCAGAATAGTCTGGATCTTAGGCTGGAGTGGCTGAACTTGGCCTCCACCTACAAGGTGCCCCAAGTAAACCACAGTTCCCTGCCCTATCTGGCATTTGGATGCCTTGATAGAGAGGCCTGCTGATTGCAGAGCCTTCAAAACCTTCTTCAGGTGGACCAGGTGATCCTTCCAGCTGGAGCTAAAGACAGGAATATCATCAAGATAAGCTGCACTAAAGGACTCCAAACCAGCAAGGGCTTGATTCACCAACCTTTGGAAGGTGGCAGGGGCATTCTTTAAACCAAAAGGCATAACAGTAAACTGATAATGCCCATCAGGTGTGGAGAATGCTGTCTTTTCTTTTGCTCCAGGTGCCATTTTGATTTGCCAGTACCCTGCTGTTAAGTCAAAGGTACTTAAGAATTTGGCAGCACCTAATTTGTCTATCAGTTCATCAGCTCTAGGAATGGGATGGGCATCTGTCTTGGTGACAGAATTAAGTCCTCTGTAGTCCACACAAAACCTCATCTCTTTCTTTCCATCTTTGGTGTGAGGTTTGGGGACTAAGACCACTGGGCTAACCCAGGGGCTGTCAGAGTGCTCAATTACTCCCAACTCCAGCATCTTGTGGACTTCCACCTTGATGCTTTCCTTAACTTGGTCAGACTGTCTGAAAATTTTGTTTTTGACAGGTATGCTGTCTCCTGTGTCCACATCATGGGTACACAGGTGTGTCTGACCAGGGGTTAGGGAAAAGAGCTCAGCAAACTGCTGCAGGACCTTCCTACAGTCAGATTGCTGTTGGCCAGAGAGGGTGTCTGAATAGATCACTCCATCCACTGAGCCATCTTTAGGGTTTGATGAGAGGAGATCAGGGAGAGGTTCACTCTCAGCTTCCTGATCCTCATCTGTTACCATCAACAGATTCACATCAGCCCTGTCATGGAAGAGCTTAAGGCGGTTCACATGGCTCACCCTCTTGGGGCTCCTGGTAGTGCCTAGGTCCACCAGGTAGGTGACCTGACTCTTCTTCTCTAGCACTGGGTAAGGGCCACTCCATCTGTCCTGGAGTGCCCTGGGAGCCACAGGCTCCAGAACCCAGACTTTCTGCCCTGGTTGAAATTCAACCAGTGCAGCCTTTTGGTCATACCAAAACTTCTGGAGCTGTTGGCTGGCCTCAAGGTTTTTACTTGCCTTTTCCATGTACTCTGCCATCCTTGAGCGAAGGCCAAGTACATAGTCCACTATGTCTTGTTTAGGCTCATGAAGAGGTCTCTCCTAGCCTTCTTTCACAAGAGCTAGTGGTCCCTTACAGGATGGCCAAACAGAAGTTCAAAGGGTGAGAACCCTACTCCCTTCTGAGGCACCTCTCTGTAAGCGAAAAGCAGACATGGTAAGAGGACATCCCATCTCCTTTTGAGTTTTTCTGGGAGCCCCATGATCATGCCCTTTAATGTCTTGTTGAATCTCTCAACAAGGCCATTAGTTTGTGGATGATATGGTGTAGTGAATTTATAAGTCACTCCACACTCATTCCACATGTGTTTCAGGTATGCTGACATGAAGTTGGTACCTCTGTCAGACACCACCTCCTTAGGGAAGCCCACTCTGGTAAAGATACCAATGAGGGCCTTGGCTACTGCCGACCTAAGGGGAATAGCTTCAGGATACCTAGTAGCATGATCCACTACTACTAGGATGTACATATTTCCTGAGGCTGTGGGAGGTTCAAGTGGATCCACTATGTCCACACCCACTCTTTCAAAGGGGACCCCCACCACTGGAAGTGGAATGAGGGGGGCCTTTGAATGTCCACCTGTCTTACCACTGGCTTGACAGGTGGTACAGGAGACACAAAACTCCTTAACTTTCTGGGACATGTTGGGCCAGTAGAAGTGGTTGACTAGTCTCTCCCACGTCTTGGTTTGTCCCAAATGCCCAGCAAGGGGAATATCATGGGCTAAGGTCAGTATGAACTCTCTGAACGCCTGAGGCACTACCACTCTCCTAGTGGCACCAGGTTTGGGATCTCTTGCCTCAGTGTACAGGAGCCCATCTTCCCAATAGACCCTATGTGTTCCAGTTTTCTTGCCATTGGACTCTTCAGCAGCTTGCTGCCTAAGGCCTTCAAGAGAGGGACAGGTTCTTGCCCATTTACACAACTGCTCCCTTGAGGGTCCCCCTGGGCCTAAGAGCTCAACCTGTTAAGGTTCTAACTCCATAGGCTCAGTTCCCTCAGAGGGCAGAACTTCTTCCTGAGAAGAGAGGTTCTCTTTTGGTTGTTGTGTTGCAGCTGGTTTCCCAGCTGGCTTTCCTTTTCTCTTGGTGGGCTGGGCCCTTTTTCCAGGCTCCAGCTCTACTTTTTCACCCTGAGCCTTGCACTGTGCCCTTGTCTTGACACACACCAGTTCAGGGATACCCAGCATGGCTGCATGGGTTTTCAGTTCTACCTCAGCCCATGCTGAGGACTCCAGGTCATTTCCAAGCAAACAGTCTACTGGGATATTTGAGGAGACCACCACCTGTTTCAGGCCATTGACCCCTCCCCACTCTAAAGTTACCATAGCCATGGGATGTACTTTAGTCTGATTGTCAGCGTTGGTGACTGGATAAGTTTGTCCAGCCAGGTATTGACCAGGGGAAACCAGTTTCTCTGTCACGATGGTGACACTGGCACCTGTATCCCTCAGGCCTTCTACACTTGTCCCATTAATTAAGAGCTGCTGCCGGTATTTTTGCATGTTAGGAGGCCAGGCAGCCAGTGTGGCTAAATCCATCCCACCCTCAGAGACTAATGTAGCTTCAGTGTGACACCTGATTTGCTCGGGGCAGACTGTTGATCCCACTTGGAGACTAGCTCTTCCAGTGTTAGCTGGAGTGGAGTTAGAAGTGGTAGTTTTCTTGGGACAGGCCTTGTCTCCAGTTTGGTGTCCAGGCTGATTACAGCTACGACACCAAGCCTTTTTGGGATCAAAGTTTTTACCCTTGTACCCAAAATTGTTTTGTGAAGAGGCTCTGGGCCCACCCTCCTGTGCAGGTTTTTGGGGGCCTGAAGAAGACTCTTTACTATTTTTGTTTTTGGATGTCTCAACACTCTTCCCCTGGGGAGGCTTTGTGACCCCTTTCTTTTGGTCACCCCCTGTGGTAGTCTTGGTCACCCTAGTCTTGACCCAATGGTCCGCCTTCTTTCCCAATTCTTGGGTAGAAATTGGTCCTAGGTCTACCAGATGCTGATGCAGTTTATCATTGAAACAATTACTTAACAGATGTTCTTTCACAAATAAATTGTACAGCCCATCATAATCATTAACACCACTGCCTTGAATACAACCATCCAGTGTTTTCACTGAGTAGTCTACAAAGTCAACCCAGGTCTGGCTCAAGGATTTTTGAGCCCCCCTGAATCTAATTCTGTACTCCTCAGTGGAGAATCCAAAGCCCTCAATCAGGGTTCCCTTCATGAGGTCATAAGATTCTGCATCTTTTCCAGAGAGTGTGAGGAGTCTATCCCTACACTTTCCAGTGAACATTTCCCAAAGGAGAGCACCCCAGTGAGATTTGTTCACTTTTCTGGTTACACAAGCCCTCTCAAAAGCTGTGAACCATTTGGTGATGTCATCACCATCTTCATATTTAGTTACAATCCCTTTAGGGATTTTCAACATGTCAGGAGAATCTCTGACCCTAGTTATGTTGCTGCCACCATTGATGGGTCCTAGGCCCATCTCTTGTCTTTCCCTTTCTATGGCTAGGATCTGTCTTTCCAAAGCCAATCTTTTGGCCATCCTGGCTAGCTGGATGTCCTCTTCCCTGGAGTTATCCTCAGTGATTTCAGAGATGTTGGTCCCTCCTGTGAGGGAAGCAGCATCTCTGACTACTATATTTGGAGACAGGGCTTGAGAGGCCCTGTTCTCCCTAGTTAGGACTGGTAGGGGGGAATTTCCCTCCAAGTCACTATCTTCATCCTCTGTGTTGCCATCCTCAGAGGGGTTGGCCTTTTCAAACTCTGCCAAAAGCTCCTGGAGCCCCAGACCTTCCAAACTATAGGTCTGGGGCCCATTGTTATTTTCTTTATTTTACAGAGTGACCTTAGCTCCCTCATCTTAAGATGGAGGTAAGGGGTGATGTCGAGTTCCATCACATTCACATCTGTACTAGACATTATGCTTCTAAAAGTTGGAATACTTTTTAAGAATCTAAAACTAGTTCTAGGTTCTAATTCAAACTTTCACAAAACTTTTAAACTCTAAAAGGAAATGCTAACAGGGACTAACACAAGGCCCTAGCAGGACTTTTAAGAATTTAGAAAAATAGTTCAAATTGCAAAAATAAATTTCTAGTGACAATTTTTGGAATTTGTCGTGTGATCAGGTATTGGCTGAGTAGTCCAGAAAATGCAAAGTCTTGTACCCCACCGCTGATCCACCAATGTAGGAAGTTGGCTCTGTATGCACTATTTCAAAGTAAGGAATAGTATGCACAGAGTCCAAGGGTTCCCCTTAGAGGTAAGATAGTGGCAAAAAGAGATAATACTAATGCTCTATTTTGTGGTAGTGTGGTCGAGCAGTAGGCTTATCAAAGGAGTAGTGTTAAGCATTTGTTGTACATACACACAGGCAATAAATGAGGAACACACACTCAGAAACAATTCCAGGCCAATAGGTTTTTGTTATAGAAAAATATATTTTCTTAATTTATTTTAAGAACCACAGGTTCACATTCTACATGTAATATCTCATTTGAAAGGTATTGCAGGTAAGTACTTTAGGAACTTTGAATAATCACAATAGCATATATACTTTTTACATAAAACACATTTAGCTGTTTTAAAAGTGGACACAGTGCAATTTTCACAGTTCCTGGGGGAGTTAAAGTAATGTTAGTTCTTGCAGGTAAGTAAACCACCTACGGGGTTCAAATTGGGGTCCAAGGTAGCCCACCGTTGGGGGTTCAGAGCAACCCCAAAGTTACCACACCAGCAGCTCAGGGCCGGTCAAGCTCACACAAAAAGTACACCCTCAGCGGCACTGGGGCGGCCGGGTGCAGTGTGCAAACATGCGTCGGGTTTTCAATGGGTTTCAATGAGAGACCAAGGGGTCTCTTCAGCGATGCAGGCAGGCAAGGGGGGGGGGGGCTCCTCGGGGTAGCCACCACCTGGGCAAGGGAGAGGGCCTCCTGGGGGTCACTCCTGCACTGGAGTTCCGATCCTTCAGGTGCTGGGGGCTGCGGGTGCAGGGTCTTTTCCAGCCGTCAGGATTTTTGAGTCAGGCAGTCGCGGTCAGGGGGAGCCTGGGGATTCCCTCTGCAGGCGTCGCTGTGGGGCTCAGGGGGGACAACTTTGGTTACTCACAGTCTCGGAGTCGCCGGAGGGTCCTCCCTGAGGTGTTGGTTCTCCACCAGTCGAGTCGGGGTCACCGGGTGCAGTGTTGCAAGTCTCACGCTTCTTGCGGGGATTGCAGGGGTCTTTAAATCTGCTCCTCTGGATACAAAGTTGCAGTCTTTGTTGAACAGGGCTGCTGTTCTCAGGAGTTTCTTGGTCTCTTGGAAGCAGGGCAGTCCTCTGAGGATTCAGAGGTCGCTGGTCCCAGGGAAAGCGTCGCTGGAGCAGTTTTCTTTGGAAGGCAGGAGACAGGCCGGTAGGACTGGGGCCAAAGCAGTTGGTGTCTTCTTTCTTCTTCTGCAGGGATTTTCAGCTCAGCAGTCCTCTTCTTCGGTGAGTTGCAGGAATCTGAATTCTTAGGTTCAGGGGAGCCCCTAAATACAAGATTTAGGGGTGTGTTTAGGTCAGGGAGGGCAGTAGCCAATGGCTACTAGCCCTGAGGGTGGCTACACCCTCTTTGTGCCTCCTCCCAAGGGAAGGGGGTCACATTCCTATCCCTATTGGGGGGATCCTCCATCTGCAAGATGGAGGATTCCTAAAAGTCAGAGTCACTTCAGCTCAGGTTGCCTTAGGGGCTGTCCTGACTGGCCAGTGACTCCTCCTTGTTTTTCTCATTATCTCCTCCGGCCTTGCCGCCAAAAGTGGGGCCATGGCCGGAGGGGACGGGCAACTCCACTAGCTGGAATGCCCTGTGGCGCTGGAACAAAGGGGGTGAGCCTTTGAGGCTCACCGCCAGGTGTTACAGCTCCTGCAAGGGGGAGGTGATAGCATCTCCACCCAGTGCAGGCTTTGTTACTAGCCACAGAGTGACAAAGGCACTCTCCCCATGTGGCCAGCAACATGTCTCGAGTGTGGCAGGCTGCTCCAACCAGTCAGCCTACACAGGTAGTTGGTTAAGGTTTCAGGGGGCACCTCTAAGGTGCCCTCTGGGGTGTATTTCACAATAAAATGTACACTGGCATCAGTGTGCATTTATTGTGCTGAGAAGTTTGATACCAAACTTCCCAGTTTTCAGTGTAGCCATTATGGTGCTGTGGAGTTCGTGTTTGACAGACTCCCAGACCATATACTCTTATGGCTACCCTGCACTTACAATGTCTAAGGTTTTGCTTAGACACTGTAGAGGCACAGTGCTCATGCACTGGTGCCCTCACCTATGGTATAGTGCACCCTGCCTTAGGGCTGTAAGGCCTGCTAGAGGGGTGACTTATCTATACTGCATAGGCAGTGTGAGGTTGGCATGGCACCCTGAGGGGAGTGCCATGTCGACTTACTTGTTTTGTCCTCACCAGCACACACAAGCTGGCAAGCAGTGTGTCTGTGCTGAGTGAGGGGTCCCCAGGGTGGCATAAGCTATGCTGCAGCCCTTAGAGACCTTCCCTGGCATCAGGGCCCTTGGTACCAGGGGTACCAGTTACAAGGGACTTACCTGGATGCCAGGGTGTGCCAATTGTGTAAAACAAAAGTACAGGTTAGGGAAAGAGCTCTGGTGCTGGGGCCTGGTTAGCAGGCCTCAGCACACTTTCAAATCAAAACATAGCATCAGCAAAGGCAAAAGGTCAGGGGGTAACCATGCCAAGGAGACATTTCCTTACAGCGAGTTACCAGTAGCTCGCAGAAACCTTCAGAGTATCTCCAAGGATGGAGTTCATTTTTAACTAAGTGCAATAAATATTTTTTATGTTTTCCTTTTTAAAGTTAAGGAAAGGCTGTGGTGTTTATTTTAGATTATTATCAGTTTGCATATAGCAGAGCGTGATAATGAGCAGTGCTCCATTCAGGTGTATGACCCATGTGGGTCACAGAGATTCAGAATGAAGCACCAAGGTATTTAACTCTTAAATAAACATTGTTTTCAACTCACTATTAGAGCATGAGAACAAAATAATATTTCTGAATGCTTTTAAAGGAGAGAAAATTAAAATGAAGAGTTAACAATGATTAAGTCAACTCTTCATTTTAATTTTCTCTTCTTTGAAAGTGTAACATTTAGAAACGCAAGCACCTTGTTCCAAGTGACTCGAAGAAACAGTGCCATATTTATAACTGAAAAATCAATTTTCTTTTCGATGGTAGAAATTCAAAGTGCAGAAAAATGTTCCATTAAGTGCATAAAATGTTTCCTTATTATGAACATTTTTGCAGGACATTTAAAAAAATCGTTGTGTGGTACATGTAACGATGTCTCTTATGGCGCAAAGTATGTCCTGTGCCCCAAATACATATGACACATGCTCTCAGTCACCTATACATATATATCCCATTAATTCATACACAAGTTCATACATCCCCGCAGACCATGCACTCACTGTTGCATGGGGCAAGCCTATCATAGTACCCATAATCACAATATTTTGTTCACACCACAGTATCGGGCTCCATGGACATGAGGTTTAAAGTCAATGAAGCTGGGCGAGGATGTGTCTGGTAACAATACGCGAGTTACTTGGCCTTCAGTAGCTCACGACGATTTGCACTGATCGGAAGTAACTCTCATTAAAGGTTGGAGATCCCTGTTCTAGAGGTTGTCCTATTAACTTTCGAGTCATTTATATGTTTCACATTGTCATATCTTCTGATGCTACCACTGTACATTCCTAAACTTTTATTGTCTCTTAGGTTCACTTCAACTTCTGCTTGCCCTGACTCATTCACATTCAGTTGTTTTATATCATGTGACATGTATTTCAAACTTTAGCAATTTCCACAGTCTGATCAAGAGTGAAATCTTTTGTCATTAATAACATCTCTTGTGTAATTTAATTTGCTATTTTATGTAAATTTTGTAGAGCAGGGCTAAATGTTAGAAAAAGTGCCATGGCCGTGTCACAGTGCTTTTTTTCCATGGGGCAGGTGCCAACCTGGACAGTTAAGGAACAAGTTGACAATGGGAGGGAGGGTGTAAAAAACAGGCAATGGGATGGAGGCCGCAACATAGCACTTTTTTAAAATGTATGGCAGGCAACAGAAGGTGGGGACGGAAGGGAATACGCAACATTGACAACAGGAGAGTGCAGTGAATAAGCAACACAGACAACAGGAGGGTGTGGTTTCATTTTCAACCAATTATTTTATAAACTAGCAAGTAATACATTTTCTGTAGTAATGGAAAAGCGTTCAACTTGCATAGTACGAAGCCTCTCGTTCTGTCAAGAACATTCACTTCTATTAAGGACAAGAAGTTGAGGTTTATCCCATCTGGTCGAATATTTTTGTCACTTAAATTTAATAGATGCACATTTGCTTAGACTAGTGGTTAATGATGGTTGACCCCACATTTGTACATTAAACTTTCTATGCATTACTGATTTTATCTTCTAATTTCAGTATCAGGTCAGAAGACAGAGCACCATGCCATAGGACTTGTTCTTTTTCAACAAAGAACCATGGGCATTGTAGTTTTAATTGTTGTGTTGTGAAATGTTTATTGTGGTGACATGGCTGCTATTCAATTAAAGCAAAAAACGGTATGCCAACATGCAGAGCTGCCACGTTTCCCAGGTCCATGCCTGGTGTGCTGATCCAATCCAGTTTTTTTTCTTTTAATTTTGTAGATCTATTCTATAACGGAATAAACAAGACAAGAAGTCTAGATTTCAAAGAAAAGACCTGGGCAGCACATCACGCATCCTACATGCCGATAGACCTGATTCTGGCAAGATACTCCCGATTTCTGAAGACATAAGTGGTTTTATTTTGGCTGTTCCCTGTCAGTGGGGGGAAATACATTCTCCCGATTATGTTTTTTAAAACTTCCCACTTTCTCTTCCAAAATCTTGGCATATATGAGGCATGGACCTGGAAAACTTGACAGGGATGTCTGTGTCCTTCACATATTTGAAAAGTGTTGTACACAAATATTGTATAATTTTCGAATACCATCCCTGCCAAGTTTAACGCATCAGGGGTTAGACTAATGCAGTTTAGTGATGGTGTCTGCATCACTGCATTAAAATGCATCGGTCATGCATATATAACTCCCTGATGTGCTTTGGGGGAGGCCGTTTCAAACAAATAGCTTGCTGTGCAGCATTTATTCTCTGCACTGTTGCTCTGTCTGTAAAGTAATTTACCCTGCCTGTGAGCCTGAAAGACTTGTTGTTATGGTGAGATGGCACATAGGGATACATTGTATCTTTTCCTTGCGCAAAAAAAGATTGCATTCCCTCTCCCAGTCCGCCAGACCTCTCTGAGACATGTGTGGCTGCTGGATCTCTCAGCACAGTCTAATTGTGAGTTGGTGAGTAAAATGGGTATTCTTACTGTAGTTTCTGACTGCTGAGGGTGGCCACTGAGTAAGCAAAGAGTAACATGATGCGTGTTAGTCACACAAGGGGGCATATTTATACTCTGTTTGCGCCGAATGTGCGTCAAAAATTTTGACGCACATTCAACGCAAACCGTGCACCATATTTAAACTTTGACGCCCTGGCCCGCGGACGTCAAAATTCCTCCGTGTGAGTCATTTTTTGGATGCGGGAATCTGTCTTGTGTTAATGACATGCAAGGTAGGCATTCCGCCCAAAAAATGACTTTAAGGCCTGTGCGCCTTATTTATACTCCTGCGTCATTTTGATGCACAGGAGCGGGCGGGCCTTAAAAAACGGCACACAGCCTGATGTGCGCTGTTTTTTAACGCCTGGGTCAGGGCAGGCGTTAAGAGACCTGTGGGCGCACTTCCATGGTCTCGGACACCTCCTGCCACCCTCGCTCACCCCTGGAGGACACCCATGGATGGGGGGACCCATCCCAGTTAAGTACAGGTAAGTTGAGGTAAGTATTTTTTAATTTTTTTTTTAAGTGGCATATGGGGGCCTAATTTGGGCCCACCTACATGCCACTGTGCCCAATGACCATGCCCAGAGGACAGAAGTCCCCTGGGCATGGCCATTGGGCAAGGGGGCATGACTCCTGTCTTTGCTAAGACAGGAGTCATTTCAATGGGGGTTGTGCGTCATCAAATGGCGCAAGTCCGGTTTGAGGCATGATTTTTGCCTCAAACCTGACTTGCACCATTTTTTGACGCACAACCCCCATTTTCCGCTACGCCGGCGCTGCCTTGTTTGAGTCATTTTTTTCTACTCTGACCAGTCCCCAGCACCGGCTAATGTCATTCCTTAAAAAAGGCGCCCGCATGGCGCATTGGAATGGCGTTAGCCGGCAGTAAACATTTTTACCCAAACCAGCGCCAGCGCTGGTTTGCGTCAAAAAGTATAAATATGGGCCAAGGTATTTAAATTTTTAGCGCCTTTGCCACCTGCCAGCCAAAGACACACTGCTTTAATCCAAACTATGTTTTGATTTATTAGGTTTGCTGAAACCCGAAAGGAAGAAGTTGTCTTTGTGAATTCAGCAGTAATTTTAATGATTGAGAACACAGATTACATTTAAGTAACTTTTTTATGTATCCTTAGTAGTATTTCAGTTGTGGCATCAGAAGCCAGTCCTGAAAGTGTCACTCATAGTTGTTGAAATGTCACTCATAATTACATTGAAATTATGAAAATGTCACACATAGCAATCTCAAGCATTGGCAGCTTTGGCCATTCTCTGCTGTACTTCAGTGGGTGGATTTTCTGGTCCTTCACTGTGACACTAGTATTAGGACGGTTGTTAATTTAAGAAGATCCGAAATATTAAGAACACCCATGTGTCTTACAGCCTTTTAAGCAAATTGAATAAAGTACATGGTTCAAGACCACTATTACTAAATCATAGAACTCTGTACCTTATAATGACAATTGTATATCTATACTTTCCATTCAATGGGAAAACTATTCCTAACACATACCCTTTTTTCTTTATATAATTAAGCATTTGTTCCCTTCATACCATTTCGATGAAACTTGTAATGTGACTGGGTTTTGACTATTTCTTATTAGAGTTCCTGTATTCGCAGCCATTTCAAGATGGCGGCCGGGTGATGCTCGGTGGGAGCCGCGCGCTGGCAGCTTGCTGCAGTCCGCTTTCGATGTCTATGGCGGCGCCCAGCTCCCCATGTGAGTCCAGTCAGTCACAGACGCTCGCTGCACAGGAGCGACCCGGGGCTGCGGGAGACTGAGGTGAGGCTCTATCAGTCGTCGGTCACTGTTGAGGGAATGCCCTGAATCCCTCACTTTCGAGAACGTGTCCGCAATGTGATTATTATGGGATCTGCAGGCAGTGGTGAGGGCGAGATGATCCTAAGTCTCGGGGGTTGATGGTCTGCAGTGTGCGGGCCCCGGAGCCCCCTGAGGGCTTAATTTATAAACGAAAATAGTAAGTGGGGTAGTTTACAGACCCATGTGGACGAATGGGGATAGTCTTGTTTTTACGGCCCCGTGATAGAAACGCAGCCACTGACAGGGTTTCCAGGCGGTTCTGAAAACGAACCGGTAAAATAGTCTAATACTTGAGCACCTGAGGTGGTACCCTTAGTACTTCTAGCTCCATAACGGCACATCTCTGTGACCGTGACAAAGCCGTTTAATATTACTGAAACACCTGATGCACGCAGCATTTCACCGGGCGACTAGCTGCGATCTGGTTCACCCACAATATCTGTTTCTGGATGCTGAAAGCCAGAGAGGACTCCATAAAAATGTGATTTTTTTGTAAGTGGGTACGGCTCTTGCGTGACACAAGTATCTTGCAAAGTGAATGTTTAAAGCACTTGGCGAACTGACACTTCTGTTAGGCATTCCAAACTCTAAATAAGCAAATGCTTATTATTATTTTTTTTGCGATTGACCAATGAATATATAGTTGAAGGGCCTTAAATATTGCCATTCGTACCATGTAGTAAAGGTGCCCGTATTTGATTTTCAACACTTACTTTTTGTTTTCAGTCGAGTAAATATATCTAAATGTGGAGGCTGTATAACTGATAATGTGTTAAACCAGATCCTCCATAATTGAGACAACATAGAAGGTCGGGGGAAGGTTTCCAGCTTGCTCAGTCCTCATTTGTCGTATAGTCTCTTACTCGTGGACCCATGTGAAGACCTGCGATTCTGTGCGACGCACCATTTGAGTCGGTAACTTTGTCAAAGGCTATAATGCTGTGCTTCTGTCTGCAGAACAATCAGGACACAGACATCTTAAACATAGGGGATTAGACTTCCTCAAAGAGGAGGCGTATGCCAACACTGAAGGGGACTCATTCAGACAGCAGGGTGCTAGGCTAATGTGTGCCAAAGGTGATGTACTGAGTGGTCTCCTTGTGGGAAAAGGGAATGCCAATGAAATACGTAGATGGAATGTCAAACGACTTGTAACACTCTTTGTGTGGGATAAACTAGCAGAAAATGGCCTACTTAAATTGCAGAGCATAGAAGTGTATCTCTCCAGTGCAGCTTATGTACTGCACTGAATCATCCTTCTTTTCTTGTGACTTCCTTTGCTGGTAAGGATGGTAAGAATGCATGTGGAGGCGGTTTTGAGAAAGTCTCTGAACATTCCATGAAACTGGTGTTTGCTGTCGTGTTTGGCATGAAGTGCCTGGAAGAGCCCCTTTGTAAAGCAGAGGTTAAGTGTTTGCTCAATTCATTGTGTGTTTGAGTGGTGATGTGTGGAGTCTGTATGTTTCTGTTGCTTGAAACGTGCACTTGATGTGTGGAGGGGGAGTATTGGAGTATTAAACCGGAGGTCAGGAATGTGCAGGTTGAGGCCTTTGGCGTTGGCCCTTTTCAGGGACTAACAGTACCAAACAGGAAACACCAATATCTCGCACACAGTACCAAACAGGAAACACCAATATCTCGCACACAGGCAAGAAATATTTTCCCTATTGAGCAGGCACTCACTTTGTAGGTTCATTTTCCTGTTCTTTCACGAACAATTTAATCTGACAGCGGTAACATTGATAACTTTGATATTGGTTACTTTGAATACTAAATATAATGAATAAATGCTGTAAATCCCAAATCACAGATAAAATCTATAGAAGAAATGCAATAAATTCCAAGTCACGTGTTCCATTGTCTTTGCAGTTCACAAAGTGTAACCACCCCCAGGAATGTTGCAAAGTTCATTGTGTTTAGGCGACTGGTCTCCTGAGTTGGAGCCCTCTCCACCGTTAGGCCTCTGCACATACCCTCGGAGTAATTTTTGATAGTGCACTTTCATTTTCGTGTCATATCCATAAAGTTACCCTTTGTAGTTTTTCATCATCATATCTTCCTTAAGGTGATCCCTCTGCTGACATGCAACCCTCATAGAACTCTTATTCAAGTCGTTATCAAGTCCATATTAGATTGTTCAAAATAAGCGATTTGCTACTAGCAAGTCGATGTACAGGCCACCACTTTGTAGACGGGTTATTTCTTAAAAGATGAAACACATAATTGTATGGTAAATATATTTTCCTTCAGTACTATATTCTAACATTTTACTTCATTTTGTACAATTTTCCATATTCCATGATGGAACATGTTCGTTCACAAATTGAGCATTTTCTGAAACCTGATGTTATTGTATCTCCCTGGATTTAAGCCATCCGGGGCTCTTTCTCTGTTTATTTTTAAATTTTAAATCAAAGTACAGCTGAAATACGAAAAAGTAATGTGGAACAAATAACTTATACATTGTATTTTTACAATTCACATTTGAGAATGTTACTAAAGGTTATGTTAATTCATAGAGAAGAAACAGGAAATATTCAAATAATGAAAAATTAATTATTCCTGTGTGCAATATTGTAAACATTGTTGAAAGTAGTGGTTGAATCCTGTATTCCTTTCCAATTATTCTGTTATCTGTGGAAAGTGTCAGGGGAAACGTTTAAGTGAGTATCCATACTCAAGCAACAAAGTGTAATTATTTTAAAATAAACAATCCAACAAAGCACTTAAGTGTATGTACTTAAGTTACTATTGAAGTCCAGGTTATCATATCATTCGTATCCATGTGGTTGTTAAACCGATTGTTGTGTTCTTTGCGTCACGTAATCATCTAGCACTAATACTGTTTCTAAACTTCTGTGTTGATTCTCTGTGTGGAATCAATACATTGTCTTATTGGACATATGAGCGTTTTTATTAACTTGAAATTTGATAGTATATGTGATGTATACTTACAGTGTTGTATTTTACAATATTTGTCTTTAGTCTTATTGTTCAAAATATGTTTATTGCATCTCTGTTTAGCGACCTTTTTAAAGCTCCTCAGCACACTTGGTGCGTTTTACTTTCATCCAGTGCATACTCTCCTTTAATAGCCTGTTCTCCATTTAACAACCATTTTGTTCTGTGTGTAGGAACTTGCTGCCTACTGATTTTGAACAGTTATATTTATTGAGACAGTATCTTCTAAGCATCCAAAGAAATCATCACTGCTTGTTTTATTTTGTTTGCTATGTGTCTTGTTTATAGAAAACGACACATTTCCAACTTACCATTTAATCATTTTCACTGAAGACGTTTTAACCAACACAGTTTTCTCTGATTTAAGATCTTAGATCTATCACCACCATCTGTGAATTCTGGAGTTACCTCCAGGACTTGAAAATTGTTTGATACTTTAAAGAGTTATTCTCAAAATGTTTTGTGAAATTAAATTTTAGGTTATATGTTTTAATATTGCCCTTGTACTCGTTTAGTCTTATCTTTATTTTTCTACATATGTGTATGAACGTGCCTCTTTTTGACATAGTTACCCCACCTTTTGCCTGGTATCTGATATGATTTCGACTGAACATGCACTGGGTTTCTTCTAACCAAGTCCCCAGTGCCAGATCTATTTCCCTAAACTGTACAATTGTTTCCCCACTTGGCAAATCCTTTAGCACTCCCAGCAAGTCCCTATTAAATGATACCCCTGGTACTTAGGGCCTGAGGTGCTAAAGAGGGTCCCTAAGGGCTGCTGCATGAGTTGTTCCACCCTAAGGGACCCCACACCAAGCACATTACAGGCTGCCATTGCGGGCTGCATGTCTTGGTGCAGACTAAAATAAAAGCACAATATGTCACACATCTTTGTATGCCATGTCCTCTAACTCTGCATGGAATATATGTAAGTCACCCCTACAGCAGGCCCGACAGCCCTATGGCAGGGTGTATTATATTACACGTGAGGGCGTTTCTGGAAGAGCAGATTTGGCCCTGCTATGTCTTTGTCAATTCTCAGACATAGTAAGTGGCCAGGGAAGCCATTTTAAATGCATGTGCTGGACACTAGTCAATACGAGTTCCACAGTTACATGATGGCTTCACTGAAGCTATGGATGTTTGGTGTCAAACATTTTATATTGATAAGCCCACACCGATTCCAGTGGTGGATTTATTAAGACATGCACACACAGGGCACCTTAGAGGTGCCACCTGAAAACCTACCAGTCTCTGGTGCGCTTGCTGGCTGGTTTCTGTCAGCGTGCCACCCAGATATGGTTTTGGCTCTCTACGGTGAGAGCTTTTTGCTCTCAGGAGGCTCAGAACAAAAGCCTGTCTGGGAAAAGGGTATTGCACCCCTTCCCCAGCATGAGCTGCTGATTAGCCTTCCTAATGCGGCAAGCCTCAAAGGGCTGCTGCCTTTGAAATGCAAATCTGTCTCTCCTCACAGGAGAGGAAGCTACCCTCCTGTCCAGAGCCCACTTGGCACTGGACAGGCGGGAAAATTAGCTAATTAAGTAGGTGTGCCACCTCCAGCCTACTACCACCCCGAGAGTGTGCTAAGCCGAGGTGAAAAGGATTTTTCAAAGGTAGCTGTCTTTGAGATGACATATCTCTGAATTCTGGGGCAGGGTTATGCCCACTTCCCACAGAAAGTGCTCATATAGGGGGCATTGAGAGCCCAAGGGTCAGTAGCCTATTGGCTACTGCCCTACACACTCCTAACATCCCTAAATTCAGTATTTAGGGGAGACCCTGCCACTAGAGAGGCTGATCCTGATGACCTAAGAATACCAAGTACACTGAAGAGCCGCAAAAGAGGAGAAAAGAAGCAGCTGACCTGGTATCATCACCGCCGGCTTGTCTGCATCCCTCATCGAAAATCTGCACCAAAGTCGACTCGTCCTGCAGCTGTGACTCTAGAAACCTGGGAGGGCTGGCCTGTCTTTGAGAAAGACTGAAGACCTCCTGTAAACAGCAGACCTGGTCTCCAGCAAACTCCAAAAGAAGGGACTTTGAAGCCTCTGGAACTGCCAAAACCCGACACCTGTAGTCACCACTGCTCCCGCCGTCTCTGACCAGAGTTGAAGTGGACCACTGGTGCCACAAGGTTCCCTAGCCCTCCAGAGTCTGAGTCCAATGTGGTTTCACCCCTCCTGGACTCCCGGACGACACCTGCAGCCTCTGCATGCAGCCCCCCTACCACGACTGATTCAGTAAGTGTAGGAAAGTACCATCTTGCCTGGCATGTTACCCCCATATTTCACTGTTTGTATGTTGTTTTAGCCCTTGTGTCACTGGGATCCTGCCAGGCAGGACCCCAGTGCTCATAGTATGTGCCCTGTGTGTGTTCCCTGTGTGGTGCCTAACTGTATCACTGAGGCTCTGCTAACCAGAACCTCACTGTTTATGCTCTCTCTGCTTTCTAAATTTGTCACTGCAGGCTAGTGACTAAATTTACCAATTCTCATTGGCACACTGGTACACCCATACAATTCCCTTGTATATGGTACTTAGGTACCCAGGGTAATGGGGTTCCAGGAGATCCCTATGGGCTGCAGCATTTCTTTTGCCACCCATAAGGAGCTCAGACAATTCTTACACAGGCCTGCCACTGAAGCCTGCGTGAAATAACGTCCACGTTATTTCACAGCCATTTTTCACTTCACATAAGTAACTTATATGTCACCTATATGTCTAACCTTCACCTGGTGAAGGTTGGGTGCCAAGTTACTTAGTGTGTGGGCACCCTGGCACTAGCCAAGGTGCCCCTACATCGTTCAGGGCAAATTCCCCGGACTTTGTGAGTGCGGGGACACCATTACACGCGTGCACTATACATAGGTCACTACCTATGTATAGCGTCACAATTGTAACTCCGAATGTGGCCATGTAACATGTCTAAGATCCTGGAATTGTCTCCCCCATACCATTCTGGTATTGGGGGGACAATTCCATGATCCCCTGGGCCTCTAGCACAGAACCCGGGTACTGCCAAACTGCCTTTCTGGGGTTTCCACTGCAGCTGCTGCCAACCCCTCAGACAGGATTCTGCCCTCCTGGGGTCCAGGCAGCCCTGGCCCAGGAAGGCAGAGCGAAGGATTTCCTCTGAGAGAGGGTGTTACACCCTCTCCCTTTGGAAATAGGTGTGAAGGACTGGGGAGGAGTAGCCTCCCCAGCCTCTGGAAATGCTTCGATGGGCACGGATGGTGCCCATCTCTGCATAAGCCAGTCTACACTGTTTCAGGGATCCCACCGCCCTGCTCTGGCGCGAAACTGGACAAAGGAAAGGGGAGTGACCACTCCCTTGACCAGTACCTCCGAGGGAAGGTGCCCAGAGCTCCTCCATTGTGTCCCAGACATCTGCCATCTTGGAAACAGAGGTGTTGGGGGCACACTGGACTACTGAGTGGCCAGTGCCAGCAGGTGACGTCAGAGACCCCATCTGATAGGCTCTTACCTTTCTTGGTAGCCAATCCTCCTTTCTTGGTAGCCAAACCTCCTTTTCGGGCCATTTAGGGTCTCTCCTCTGGGGAATTCTTCAGATAACGAATGCAAGAGCTCACCAGAGTTCCTCTGCATCTCCCTCTTCGACTTCTACCAAGGATCGACCGCTGACTGCTCCATGACGCCTGCAAAACCGCAACAAAGTAGCAAGATGACTACCAGCAACATTGTGGCGCCTCATCCTGCTGGCTTTCTCAACTGTTTCCAGGGGTGCATGCTCTGGGGGTCATCTGCCTTCACCCTGCACTGGAAGCCAAGAAGAAATCTCCTGTGGGCCGACAAAATCTTCCCCCTGGTAACGCAGGCACCAAAAGACTGCTTTACCGGTCCTCTGGTCCCCTCTCGTCCTGATGAGCGTGGTCCCTGGAAAACAGGATTTCCAACCAAGTGACTCCTACAGTCCAGTGATCCTTCAGTCCAAGTTTGGTGGTGGTTCCTTGCCTCCCCACGCTAGACTGCAAACCTGTGTACTGTGTGATTTGCAGCTGCTCCGGCTTCTGTGCACTCTTCCAGGATTTCCTTCGTGCACAGCCTAGTCTGGGTCCCCAGCACTCCGTCCTGCAGTGCTCAACCCTCTGAGTTGGCCTCCGACGTCGTGGGACCCTCCTTTGTAACTCTGCGTGGACTCCGGTTCACAAATCTTCCAAGTGCCTGTTCAGGTACTTCTGCGGTTGCTGCTTGCTTCTGTGAGGGCTCTCAGAGTTGCTGAGCACCCCCTCTGTCTCCTCCTCCAAGGGGTGACATCCTGGTCCTTCCTGGTCCTCTGCAGCATCCAAAAACCTCTACCGCGACCCTTGCAGCTAGCAAGGCTTGTTTATGGTATTTCTGCGTGGGAACACTTCTGCAATCTTCATCGCGATGTGGGACATCTTCCATCCAAAGGAGAAGTTCCTAGTCCTCTTCGTTCTTGCAGAATTCCAAGCTTCTTCCATCCGGAGGCAGCTTCCTTGCACCTTCATCCGGGGTTTCCTGGAATCCTGCCCCCCCCTCCGGACACTGTCGCGACTATTGGACTTGGTCCCCTTGCTTTGCAGGTCCTCAGGTCCAGGAATCCGTTTTCAGTGCACTGCTGGTGTTTGTGGTTCTTGCAGAATCCCCCTATCACGACTATTATGCTCTTTTGAGGTAGTAGGTGTACTTTACTCCTACTTTTCAGGGTCTTGGGGTGGGGTATCTTGGACACCCTGACTGTTTTCTTACAGTCCCAGCGACCCTCTACAAGCTCCCATAGGTCTGGGGTCCATTCGTGATTCGCATTCCACTTTGGAGTATATGGTTTGTGCTGCCCCTAGACCTATGTCTGCCTATTACAATCTATTGTAATTCTACACTGTTTGCATTCCTTTTCTGACTCTTACTTACCTGTTTTGGGGTTGTGTACATATAACTTGTGTATATTGCTTACCTTCTTACTGAGGGTACTCATTGAGATACTTGTGGCATATTGTCATAAAAATAAAGTACCTTTATTTTTAGTAAGTCTGTGTGTATTGTGTGAAACGATTTTTCATTGATGCCTAAACATATATAAAGATACTTGCTATTTTTATAAATTGGTGTGGATCTCCTTTTTGAGTCGTGTCTTTTATTGACTATTGTGTGTATTTGTGGATGCCTTGCACTCCTCTGTGCTAAGCCTAAGGAAGCTCAACCACACTATCTCCAAATAAAGCATGTAGGAAGTTGGCTCTGTATGTGCTATTTCAAAGTAAGGAATAGCATGCACAGAGTCCAAGGGTTCCCCTTAGAGGTAAAATAGTGGTAAAAAGAGATAATACTAATGCTCTATTTTGTGGTAGTGTGGTCGAGCAGTAGGCTTATCCAAGGAGTAGTGTTAAGCATTTGTTGTACATACACATAGACAATAAATGAGGTACACACACTCAGAGACAAATCCAGCCAATAGGTTTTTGTATAGAAAAATATATTTTCTTAGTTTATTTTAAGAACCACAGGTTCAAATTCTACATGTAATATCTCATTCGAAAGGTATTGCAGGTAAGTACTTTAGGAACTTCAAATCATAAAAATTGCATGTATACTTTACAAGTTATTGACAAATAGCTGTTTTAAAAGTGGACACTTAGTGCAATTTTCACAGTTCCTGGGGGAGGTAAGTTTTTGTTAGTTTTACCAGGTAAGTAAGACACTTACAGGGTTCAGTTCTTGGTCCAAGGTAGCCCACCGTTGGGGGTTCAGAGCAACCCCAAAGTCACCACACCAGCAGCTCAGGGCCGGTCAGGTGCAGAGTTCAAAGTGGTGCCCAAAACACATAGGCTAGAATGGAGAGTAGGGGGTGCCCCGGTTCCGGTCTGCTTGCAGGTAAGTACCCGCGTCTTCGGAGGGCAGACCAGGGGGGTTTTGTAGGGCACCGGGGGGGACACAAGTCCACACAGAAATTTCACCCTCAGCAGCGCGGGGGCGGCCGGGTGCAGTGTAGGAACAGGCGTCGGGTTCGCAATGTTAGTCTATGAGAGATCTCGGGATCTCTTCAGCGCTGCAGGCAGGCAAGGGGGGGATTCCCCGGGGAAACCTCCACTTGGGTAAGGGAGAGGGACTCCTGGGGGTCACTTCTCCAGTGAAAGTCCGGTCCTTCAGGTCCTGGGGGCTGCGGGTGCAGGGTCTCTCCCAGGCGTCGGGACTTTAGGTTCAAAGAGTCGCGGTCAGGGGAAACCTCGGGATTCCCTCTGCAGGCGGCGCTGTGGAGGCTCAGGGGGGACAGGTTTTGGTACTCACAGTATCAGAGTAGTCCTGGGGTCCCTCCTGAGGTATTGGATCGCCACCAGCCGAGTCGGGGTCGCCGGGTGCAGTGTTGCAAGTCTCACGCTTCTTGCGGGGAGCTTGCAGGGTTCTTTAAAGCTGCTGGAAACAAAGTTGCAGCTTTTCTGGGAGCAGGTCCGCTGTCCTCGGGAGTTTCTTGTCTTTTCGAAGCAGGGGCAGTCCTCAGAGGATGTCGAGGTCGCTGGTCCCTTTGGAAGGCATCGCTGGAGCAGGATCTTTGGAAGGCAGGAGACAGGCCGGTGAGTTTCTGGAGCCAAGGCAGTTGTCGTCTTCTGGTCTTCCTCTGCAGGGGTTTTCAGCTAGGCAGTCCTTCTTCTTGTAGTTGCAGGAATCTAATTTTCTAGGGTTCAGGGTAGCCCTTAAATACTAAATTTAAGGGCGTGTTTAGGTCTGGGGGGTTAGTAGCCAATGGCTACTAGCCCTGAGGGTGGGTACACCCTCTTTGTGCCTCCTCCCAAGGGGAGGGGGTCACAATCCTAACCCTATTGGGGGAATCCTCCATCTGCAAGATGGAGGATTTCTAAAAGTTAGAGTCACTTCAGCTCAGGACACCTTAGGGGCTGTCCTGACTGGCCAGTGACTCCTCCTTGTTTTTCTCATTATTTTCTCCGGCCTTGCCGCCAAAAGTGGGGCCTGGCCGGAGGGGGCGGGCAACTCCACTAGCTGGAGTGTCCTGCTGGGTTGGCACAAAGGAGGTGAGCCTTTGAGGCTCACCGCCAGGTGTGACAATTCCTGCCTGGGGGAGGTGTTAGCATCTCCACCCAGTGCAGGCTTTGTTACTGGCCTCAGAGTGACAAAGGCACTCTCCCCATGGGGCCAGCAACATGTCTCGGTTTGTGGCAGGCTGCTAGAACTAGTCAGCCTACACAGATAGTCGGTTAAGTTTCAGGGGGCACCTCTAAGGTGCCCTCTGGGGTGTATTTTACAATAAAATGTACACTGGCATCAGTGTGCATTTATTGTGCTGAGAAGTTTGATACCAAACTTCCCAGTTTTCAGTGTAGCCATTATGGTGCTGTGGAGTTCGTGTTTGACAGACTCCCAGACCATATACTCTTATGGCTACCCTGCACTTACAATGTCTAAGGTTTTGTTTAGACACTGTAGGGGTACCATGCTCATGCACTGGTACCCTCACCTATGGTATAGTGCACCCTGCCTTAGGGCTGTAAGGCCTGCTAGAGGGGTGTCTTACCTATACTGCATAGGCAGTGAGAGGCTGGCATGGCACCCTGAGGGGAGTGCCATGTCGACTTACTCATTTTGTTCTCACTAGCACACACAGGCTTGTAAGCAGTGTGTCTGTGCTGAGTGAGGGGTCTCTAGGGTGGCATAAGACATGCTGCAGCCCTTAGAGACCTTCCTTGGCATCAGGGCCCTTGGTACTAGAAGTACCAGTTACAAGGGACTTATCTGAATGCCAGGGTGTGCCAATTGTGGATACAATGGTACATTTTAGGTGAAGGAACACTGGTGCTGGGGCCTGGTTAGCAGGGTCCCAGCACTCTTCTCAGTCAAGTCAGCATCAGTATCAGGCAAAAAGTGGGGGGTAACTGCAACAGGGAGCCATTTCTTTACACAAGCCCCCCCCAGCCCACAGGCCAGGAGACTCAGCCCAAGCTGGGAGAGTCTTCCTAGTCTGTCAGGCGAGGAAGAGTAGGAGAAATAGGCTGGTTAGTTGCAGGGCCTACTCTGCCTTACATCCTTCTGTTCAGGTCATTCCCTTTGGGGAACTGACCTACTTCCACAGTGATAGGACCTAGTCTGAATTGCCTCTTGTCTGCCTCTTCAATGTCTCCACCCATTCTTTCTATCTTGGTCTTAGAGGTATCCACCTCTGCTAACCTTATCTTGGCCAGGGTTACCCCTAGCTTACCCAGAGAGGTTACCCAGAGCTGGAGTAACCCCACCATGACCAATAGGGTCAGGGGGCCTAACTTGCTATTTGGCATGGGGTCAGACCACCATGCTAAGGATAGTGCAGCCATAAAGGCTAACACCCAGCAGAGGCCACTGACAGCTGTCAGTGCCCAGAACCACACCTTTAGCTCTTCACCTAAAAGGGAAGGGGCTAAGTTACAGGCTTCTTTGGGTTCAGGTTGCCTGTCTGCTGTATTGGAGTGGGGGGTTACCACATCTTGTAGTAAACACCCTTCTTCCACTCTTTCTTCTGTTAGCTGAGGAGCCACCCACTCAGGTTTAACAGTTGCCTGACTAGCCAGGACTTCTTGTGGGTCAGGTTGGACTTTATCAGGGCCATTTTTGGAGTTCTCCCCTACTGGAGCAGAATCTCCTTGGCTTGCTGTAACCTTGGCTAAAGGTTGTCCACCCTTCCTACTCTGTTTTCTTTTCTTCTTCTTCTGGGGCCTGCTTGCATTTACTGCAGAGGCAGGACTTCCAGAATCCTTGGGAGAGGACTGGCACTGGACCAGTTCCTCTCTTGAGCTCTGACTAACCTCTGGGTAGTCATTTCCAAGGAGACAATCAAGGGGGAGGTCTGTACTGACTACTACCCTTCTCCAGCTAAGAGTGCCACCCACTTCTATGGGCACTAAAGCCACAGGCCTCTTAGTGACCCTGTCTAGGCTAACTCTTACCCTGGCAGTCTCACCTGGGATGTACTGGTTTGAGAGCACCAGCCTGTCATGCACAATAGTGTGACTGGCACAAGTGTCTCTCAGGGCAGTGGTTGGGATTCCATTCACCAGTAGGTGGTGGAAGTGTCTACTTCCCTCTGGAATCTCCAACTCACCTGTTGGGCCCTGTTTCCAGTTGAAGGCTAGGAAGACCTCCTCATCTGAGGAGTCATCTCCCATGGCTACACTGGTTACCCCAGGAATTTTGTTCTGGGGTTTGTTTTTGGGACAAGAAGTGTCCTTGGTGTGGTGCCCAGACTGTTTACAGTGGTGGCACCATGCCTTAGTGGCATCCCAGTTCTTACCCTGGTACCCACCTTTGTTTTGGGTTGTGTCCTGGGGCCCACCCACCTGTTCTGGTTTTTGGGGGCCTACAGAGGACTCTTTTTCTTTGTTTCTAGTGTTACCCACTTTCTCCTGGGGAGTTTTTGTAACCCCTTTCTTTTGGTCACCCCCAGTGGAAGTTTTGGTTACCCTAGTCTTGACCCAGTGGTCTGCCTTCTTTCCCAATTCTTGGGGAGAAATTGGACCTAGGTCTACCAGATACTGATGCAACTTTTCATTGAAGCAGTTACTTAAAATGTGTTCTTTCATAAACAAATTATAAAGCCCAACATAGTCACACACTTCATTTCCAGTTAACCAACCATCTAATGTTTTTACTGAGTAGTCTACAAAATCAACCCAGGTCTGGCTCGAGGATTTTTGAGCCCCCCTGAATCTAATTCTATACTCCTCAGTGGAGAATCCAAAGCCCTCAATCAGGGTACCCTTCATGAGGTCATAAGATTCTGCATCTTTTCCAGAGAGTGTGAGGAGTCTATCCCTACACTTTCCAGTGAACATTTCCCAAAGGAGAGCACCCCAGTGAGATCTGTTCACTTTTCTGGTTACACAAGCCCTCTCAAAAGCTGTGAACCATTTGGTGATGTCATCACCATCTTCATATTTTGTTACAATCCCTTTGGGGATTTTTAGGATGTCAGGAGAATCTCTGACCCTATTTAAGTTGCTGCCACCATTGATGGGACCTAGGCCCATCTCTTTTCTTTCCCTTTCTATGGCTAGGAGCTGCTTTTCCAAAGCCAATCTTTTGACCATCCTGGCTAACAGGGGGTCATCCTCACTGAGAGCATCCTCAGTGATTTCAGAAATGCTGGACCCTCCTGTGAGGGAAGCAACATTTCTGACTATCATTTTTGGAGACAGGGCTTGAGAGGCCCTGGTCTCCCTATTTAGGACTGGAAGGGGGGAATTGCCCTCCAAGTCACTAATTTCTTCCTCTGTGAAGTCATCCTCAGAGGGGTTGGCTTTTTCAAACTCTGCCAACAGCTCCTGGAGCTGAATTTTGGTAGGTCTGGAGCCAATGGTTATTTTCTTTATATTACAGAGAGACCTTAGCTCCCTCATCTTAAGATGGAGGTAAGGTGTGGTGTCGAGTTCCACCACATTCATCTCTGTATCAGACATTATTTTGCTAAAAGTTGGAAGACTTTTTAAAGAATCTAAAACTGTTTCTAGAATCTAATTTCAAACCTTTAACAAACTTTTAACTCTAAAAGACAATGCTAAACAGGGACTTAACACACAAGGCCCTAGCAGGACTTTTAAGAATTTAGAAAAATTTCAAATTGCAAAAATGAATTTCTAATGACAATTTTGGAATTTGTCGTGTGATCAGGTATTGGCTGAGTAGTCCAGCAAATGCAAAGTCTTGTACCCCACCGCTGATCCACCAATGTAGGAAGTTGGCTCTGTATGTGCTATTTCAAAGTAAGGAATAGCATGCACAGAGTCCAAGGGTTCCCCTTAGAGGTAAAATAGTGGTAAAAAGAGATAATACTAATGCTCTATTTTGTGGTAGTGTGGTCGAGCAGTAGGCTTATCCAAGGAGTAGTGTTAAGCATTTGTTGTACATACACATAGACAATAAATGAGGTACACACACTCAGAGACAAATCCAGCCAATAGGTTTTGTTATAGAAAAATATCTTTTCTTAGTTTATTTTAAGAACCACAGGTTCAAATTCTACATGTAATATCTCATTCGAAAGGTATTGCAGGTAAGTACTTTAGGAACTTCAAATCATAAAAATTGCATGTATACTTTACAAGTTATTGACAAATAGCTGTTTTAAAAGTGGACACTTAGTGCAATTTTCACAGTTCCTGGGGGAGGTAAGTTTTTGTTAGTTTTACCAGGTAAGTAAGACACTTACAGGGTTCAGTTCTTGGTCCAAGGTAGCCCACCGTTGGGGGTTCAGAGCAACCCCAAAGTCACCACACCAGCAGCTCAGGGCCGGTCAGGTGCAGAGTTCAAAGTGGTGCCCAAAACACATAGGCTAGAATGGAGAGTAGGGGGTGCCCCGGTTCCGGTCTGCTTGCAGGTAAGTACCCGCGTCTTCGGAGGGCAGACCAGGGGGGTTTTGTAGGGCACCGGGGGGGACACAAGTCCACACAGAAATTTCACCCTCAGCAGCGCGGGGGCGGCCGGGTGCAGTGTAGGAACAGGCGTCGGGTTCGCAATGTTAGTCTATGAGCGATCTCGGGATCTCTTCAGCGCTGCAGGCAGGCAAGGGGGGGATTCCTCGGGGAAACCTCCACTTGGGTAAGGGAGAGGGACTCCTGGGGGTCACTTCTCCAGTGAAAGTCCGGTCCTTCAGGTCCTGGGGGCTGCGGGTGCAGGGTCTCTCCCAGGCGTCGGGACTTTAGGTTCAAAGAGTCGCGGTCAGGGGAAACCTCGGGATTCCCTCTGCAGGCGGCGCTGTGGAGGCTCAGGGGGGACAGGTTTTGGTACTCACAGTATCAGAGTAGTCCTGGGGTCCCTCCTGAGGTATTGGATCGCCACCAGCCGAGTCGGGGTCGCCGGGTGCAGTGTTGCAAGTCTCACGCTTCTTGCGGGGAGCTTGCAGGGTTCTTTAAAGCTGCTGGAAACAAAGTTGCAGCTTTTCTGGGAGCAGGTCCGCTGTCCTCGGGAGTTTCTTGTCTTTTCGAAGCAGGGGCAGTCCTCAGAGGATGTCGAGGTCGCTGGTCCCTTTGGAAGGCGTCGCTGGAGCAGGATCTTTGGAAGGCAGGAGACAGGCCGGTGAGTTTCTGGAGCCAAGGCAGTTGTCGTCTTCTGGTCTTCCTCTGCAGGGGTTTTCAGCTAGGCAGTCCTTCTTCTTGTAGTTGCAGGAATCTAATTTTCTAGGGTTCAGGGTAGCCCTTAAATACTAAATTTAAGGGCGTGTTTAGGTCTGGGGGGTTAGTAGCCAATGGCTACTAGCCCTGAGGGTGGGTACACCCTCTTTGTGCCTCCTCCCAAGGGGAGGGGGTCACAATCCTAACCCTATTGGGGGAATCCTCCATCTGCAAGATGGAGGATTTCTAAAAGTTAGAGTCACTTCAGCTCAGGACACCTTAGGGGCTGTCCTGACTGGCCAGTGACTCCTCCTTGTTTTTCTCATTATTTTCTCCGGCCTTGCCGCCAAAAGTGGGGCCTGGCCGGAGGGGGCGGGCAACTCCACTAGCTGGAGTGTCCTGCTGGGTTGGCACAAAGGAGGTGAGCCTTTGAGGCTCACCGCCAGGTGTGACAATTCCTGCCTGGGGGAGGTGTTAGCATCTCCACCCAGTGCAGGCTTTGTTACTGGCCTCAGAGTGACAAAGGCACTCTCCCCATGGGGCCAGCAACATGTCTCGGTTTGTGGCAGGCTGCTAGAACTAGTCAGCCTACACAGATAGTCGGTTAAGTTTCAGGGGGCACCTCTAAGGTGCCCTCTGGGGTGTATTTTACAATAAAATGTACACTGGCATCAGTGTGCATTTATTGTGCTGAGAAGTTTGATACCAAACTTCCCAGTTTTCAGTGTAGCCATTATGGTGCTGTGGAGTTCGTGTTTGACAGACTCCCAGACCATATACTCTTATGGCTACCCTGCACTTACAATGTCTAAGGTTTTGTTTAGACACTGTAGGGGTACCATGCTCATGCACTGGTACCCTCACCTATGGTATAGTGCACCCTGCCTTAGGGCTGTAAGGCCTGCTAGAGGGGTGTCTTACCTATACTGCATAGGCAGTGAGAGGCTGGCATGGCACCCTGAGGGGAGTGCCATGTCGACTTACTCATTTTGTTCTCACTAGCACACACAGGCTTGTAAGCAGTGTGTCTGTGCTGAGTGAGGGGTCTCTAGGGTGGCATAAGACATGCTGCAGCCCTTAGAGACCTTCCTTGGCATCAGGGCCCTTGGTACTAGAAGTACCAGTTACAAGGGACTTATCTGAATGCCAGGGTGTGCCAATTGTGGATACAATGGTACATTTTAGGTGAAGGAACACTGGTGCTGGGGCCTGGTTAGCAGGGTCCCAGCACTCTTCTCAGTCAAGTCAGCATCAGTATCAGGCAAAAAGTGGGGGGTAACTGCAACAGGGAGCCATTTCTTTACAAAGCACTTTGAGGTTGCATAGCAAGCCCTGCTCACTCATTGGGGAACCCCCAGATCCTTTAAACGGTATTGACCTACCACATAAAGGGGCAGATTCATACAATATGCTAATCAGCATGGGAACTTTACACAGTAAAGGCAAAAGTTAATATCACATGTTGATCTTTCATTAAACTTTAGTTTTTAACTATTTTGTGAATTTGTAGATGCATCTACCTTTATATTATTGTTATGTCCACAGATAAGAAATGGAAATGTTCCCTTTTCTTTATTGCTAGTGTCTGTTTTTTAAAATTTTATTTTCTTCCTTGATATTGCTTTTGAGTCTTATGTCTGACAGTATAATTTACAAATGTTTATTGATCAACTTAATACATTTTTGGCTTTTTCTGTAAAATCTAATGACCAGTACCAACTTTTTGTTAGTAATTTTTATTTTTTGACTAACCCAGATCTATCTGTTTGGTCTATGCATTCTTCTGCTTTTTGCTATTGTGTCTACATTATAACCTTTAAAAAAAAAAAATCTTTTAGTTTTATTTTTTATTTTGTTAGATCATAGAGATAGATGTGTTTGTTAGAAGAAATGTGAAACCTACATCAAGTATGTTGGCAAGTTTAGTAATAGCTTGCTATAAACATGATAATATTTGGAGCAATCACACTAAAGATAAATATTGAAAAGTGTAACGCTGTAATAAAGAAAGTGTAGTTTAAATATGAAGTTGAATTTCAGGTTAATAAAACTGACATCACAGGCCTCCTATTAAAACTTAGAATGCATTGATGTCACATTCACAGCAACACAGATATTTGGAGAATACTATTGGGCAGAACAATGGAGTTTATGGTGTGGATTCTTTAAACAGAGTAGATTATTGAAATTCTCTTTACCTTGGCAATCCTTGTTTCCTGATTGGATGACTTGAACTGGTGCTCTTGGCTACATTTAAGATCACTTAGTGTGAGCAATCCCATCTATGATTAGAATAAATAGGAAGCATTCCTCGTAAGTAGTGTCCTTACACTTGGTCCTGCAGGAGCTTACTGTCTTGCATTTGTAGAGGGATTAGAGTGTAGAGCTTATTTTTAATGCAGCATTGTCCAGAAAATGCTCACACTGGTTCTTTGTGTTCTTTTTCCTGTATGTGGAATTGCTGCAAGAGAAGGGTCTTACTATGCTGATCATTAACGGAAATAGCACATATTCATGGTGTGGTGACTCGGGCAGATATGCAGTACAGAAATGCTAATGAGCATTCTGTTTTGGTCATGATTGTCACATAGCATCTATCTGCCTCACTTACCTGGTGCACAGGATTTTTTTTTTTTTTTGCACTAGCGTAACATGCATGATCTCTCCACCCAGGTATAACCTGCCTGTTCTATGTATAGCACCATATCTGGGTTGTCTGAAGGATCACTGCATTACTAAGAGGCAGGAAAGCAGCCTCGTGTGTGTGTGTGTGTGTGTGTGTGTGTGTGTGTGTATACATATATATATATATATATATATATATATATATGTATATATATATATATAAGCAGCTGGTGTGCAATGTGACACCTGTTAATACTAACACAGTCTATGGTCTAGTTTTTCCATTTCTTCAGGAATACGGCTCCTGTCGGATTGTGCTTTGTTACCAGCTGTATGTCCACACCTCTCTTGTGAACTAACGCAGTTCTACCTGGTTGGCAGTCTGCTAAAATCACTGATGTTGTATTTGATGTAGATTGTAGGGGATCTGTGTTATTTGGCGCAACCTGATATACATGTTTGTCATCGGTGATATTCGTTGTAAATGTTTATAATATGTACATAAGTGGTTGACAAATCTTCCTGGGTTTGATATTTCCAATATTGATATATTCATAAGTGTTTATTTTTTAATGGCATGATTGACAATATCATAATCTGGTGCAAGTATTGTGGTTCTCATTGTTTCTTCTACAGCTATTAATGATGTTGTAATTGTTGTAGGTTTTACATTTGTGGAAGCTTCTTGATGAAGATGTTAGCATTATTGGTTTTGATTGATGTAGGTATTTGGGATATGCTTGTTACTTGGAATAGGTGTAAGGGAAATTGAGTGGGTATTTGTAGGAAGTTGGCTCTGTATGCACTATTTCAAAGTAAGGAATAGTATACACAGAGTCCAAGGGTTCCCCTTAGAGGTAAGATAGTGGCAAAAAGAGATAATACTAATGCTCTATTTTGTGGTAGTGTGGTCGAGCAGTAGGCTTATCAAAGGAGTAGTGTTAAGCATTTGTTGTACATACACACAGGCAATAAATGAGGAACACACACTCGGAGACAATTCCAGGCCAATAGGTTTTTGTTATAGAAAAATATATTTTCTTAGTTTATTTTAAGAACCACAGGTTCAAATTCTACATGTAATATCTCATTTGAAAGGTATTGCAGGTAAGTACTTTAGGAACTTTGAATAATCACAATAGCATATATACTTTGTACACAAAACACATATAGCTATTTCAAAAGTGGACACCTAGTGCAATTTTCAACAGTTCCTGGGGGAGGTAAAGTAATGTTAGTTCTTGCAGGTAAGTAAACCACCTACGGGGTTCAAATTGGGGTCCAAAGTAGCCCACCGTTGGGGGTTCAGAGCAACCCCAAAGTCACCACACCAGCAGCTCAGGGCCGGTCAGGTGCAGAGTTCAAAGTGGTGCCCAAAACACATAGGCTTCAATGGAGAAGGGGGTGCCCCGGTTCCAGTCTGCCAGCAGGTAAGTTCCCGCGTCTTCGGAGGGCAGACCAGGGGGGTTTTGTAGGGCACCGGGGGGGACACAAGCTCACACAAAAAGTACACCCTCAGCGCCACTGGGGCTGCCGGGTGCAGTGTGCAAACACGCGTCGGGTTTTCAATAGGTTTCAATGAGAGACCAAGGGGTCTCTTCAGTGATCCAGGCAGGCAAGGGGGGGGCTCCTCGGGGTAGCCACCACCTGGGCAAGGGAGATGCCTCCTGGGGGTCACTCCTGCACTGGAGTTCCGATCCTTCAGGTCCTGGGGGCTGCGGGTGCAGGGTCTTTTCCAGGCGTCGGGATTTCAGAGTCAGGCAGTCACGGTCAGAGGGAGCTTCGGGAATCCCTCTGCAGGCGTCGCTGTGGGGGCTCAGGGGGGACAACTTTGGTTACTCACGGTCTCGGAGTCGCCGGAGGGTCCTCCCTGAGGTGTTGGTTCTCCATCAGTCGAGTCGGGGTCGCCGGGTGCAGTGTTGCAAGTCTCACGCTTCTTGCAGGGATGACAGGGGTCTTTAAATCTGCTCCTCTGGATACAAAGTTGCAGTCTTTGTTGAACAGAGCAGCTGTTCTCGGGAGTTTCTTGGTCTCTTGGAAGCAGGGCAGTCCTCTGAGGATTCAGAGGTCGCTGGTCCCAGGGAAAGCGTCGCTGGAGCAGGTTTCTTCTGAAGGAGGGAGACAGGCCGGTAGGGCTGGGGCCAAAGCAGTTGGTGTCTTCTTCTTCTCTGCAGGGTTTTTCAGCTCAGCAGTCCTCTTCTTCTTTAAGTTGCAGGAATCTAAATTCTTAGGTTCAGGGGAGCCCTTAAATACTAAATTTAAGGGCGTGTTTAGGTCTGGGGGTTAGTAGCCAATGGCTACTAGCCCTGAGGGTGGGTACACCCTCTTTGTGCCTCCTCCCAAGGGGAGGGGGTCACATTCCTATCCCTATTGGGGGAATCCTCCATCTGCAAGATGGAGGATTTCTAAAAGTTAGTCACCTCAGCTCAGGACACCTTAGGGGCTGTCCTGACTGGCGAGTGACTCCTCCTTGTTATTCTCATTAATTCCTCCGGCCTTGCCGCCAAAAGTGGGGCCGTGGCCAGAGGGGGCGGGCAACTCCACTAGCTGGAGTGTGAAGAACCGGGAAAGGCAGGCTCACCTCTCCCAGCGGTGGAGGGGACACCCTAAGCCTTCAGGGTCTCTTACCAGCAAAGAACACAACAGGCGGAGTCAAGACTGATGAGGAAGAGAAAAGTTTTATTAGTAAAACAGATAATAGCTCGAGCTGAGCACAGTGTCCCAGGACAGTCTGAATGACTTTCCTACGGAGGCTGGCTGCTTCATTCTGCAGCGTACAATCTTATATAGTTAAGCTGCCCCCCTTCAGCCAGGAAGCCACCCCTCCATATCTGGTGAACACAAAAGCTTCAAACAGTTCTCCTTTTAACCCGAGAGCATCCTGCTGACGTACATACATTTGATTAGTCTTTCCTGCTTGTACTCCCACTGTCTCGGGAGTATCCTGCTAATACACGGCAAAGTGACAGTTCATTTGTCAAATGTCAGTCTTATCACAGTTGGTTTGATAATTTACGAGGATATCCCTTGCAGGAGGCCTCTGGAATGCGGTGGGAAGAGGTACAGTTCTGTTCGTGCACAATGATAAGAAGGATACAGCTGTGGCTCGGTATCCTGAAAGTCAGCTTGGTTAGATAAGTGGAGAGGCCCAGAGAAGGAAATGGTTTTAGACAAAAACTGAGTTCACAGGGAAGTCAACTTACACAGTTTAAATGAAGAGTCAGCTTTGTCGAGCACATGGCAATATTAATGGAATACGCAGAAATAAAGTCTGAGGCAAATACATCTCGGATTATTATTTAACAATCCCTCCTTTTGCCATTGCGAGGCAAATTTCTGTTCAGTTCACTTCTATCTTTAGAAGCTCATCAATTTGTTGTTGAAGCATTAGTCGCTCAGTATTCTCTTTGATATTGGTGGGTTTGGGTGTTAACATCGAAGCACAGACCCCACACAATGCAGGACCACATTGTACGCATAGACAGCATGTGAAAAATGTGGCAGCTATGATAGCCAGGAATATCAAAACCTTCCAACCCCAGGAGACCAACACCTGTCACAGACCTGAAGTCCAAGACCAAGGCGTACCGTTGTCCTCATGTATAACCAATGCTATTTTATGTAATCTTGAAATGGCTGCAAATACTGAGGGTGAATTATCTGGTATATAAACGCAGCAGCTGGCCCCTATGATGCGACAAGCTCCACCCCTATCTGCTAGTATGACGTCAAGCACCATTCTGTTCTGAAGAGCTACCATCCTGGTAGCTTGGAGTTCTGCGGTGTTATTGGCAAGGGCTCCAGCTGTTTCATTTATCGTAGCCTCCAAGACTCGCGTTAGTCGTCGTATTTGCAGACTGTTCACCGAGGGCCCCCAAAAGGGTAGCAGTCCTTTTGTTATATCCATGAACAGCTGTGCGGAAGTGTCTGTTTGGTCTACAGTATCTCTTCTTTGTCGATGATACGTAGGTGGCTTGTTGAACGTTGGTGGGAGAAGGAAGGCAATATAGCAAATGCCGCTCCAACCAGGTGGCAGCCAGGTGTAGGCCTTACTCCCACATACAAAGTATAGTCCTGTAGGTGCATTGAGGTAAGGGGTGGAGGTGTTGTACGTGATGGTCGCATTACAGACACTGACTCCGACAGGTATGCGTCCTTGTTCGCAGATACAGAGCGGGGCCTGCCGAGGTCTGATAGATATTGTTTTTGGTTTCATGGAGACCGGACCAAATGTATATTCCATGAGTGGATAGCGGGGCAAGGTCATGATCCTACTCATTGTTGGAGAATCCGTACAATTGCACGCGATGTGTATCTTGGCTTGAAACTGAAGGATAAAGTCTTCAAAGAGTGTGTTGTTCGTTATGATACCGGGTCGTCTCACAGGCCTAGAACCGGGTAGGGGGGTCTGTATTGAAACATTGGACATTAAGGAACAAGTGTAGGCAGCCGTTACAGGAAAGACTGGAAACTGAAATGCATGAGCAGCCGTGTGAGGAAAATGACCACAAACCCAACAGTCTGTCAAGTTTGTAACAAGTTGATGTTGATGTAGCATCTGGATGAACGTATTATTGTCATATTCTTGTCTCCTGGCATGTATCTCAGGTGGTAGAGATACATGTGTATGCATGGGCGCAGACGTTGGTGTAGGAGGCTGTCTTTTCTCTGTAGCAGTGTGGATGGTCCAGCCAATGCACGCTAATATGACAAGAAGCACTACAATTATCGCCAGACACGTACGTGGACCAAACAATTTTTTTAAATGTTTAATTTTTCTCAGTTTCTGTCTCTGTACGCTCTTCTCGTAATCTGAATACATAGTCCTTTTCCTTTCTCAAGTCTGCTCTTCTCACTGGCAGTGATCAATATCAAATTCAGTTATTCAGTACCTGCGTGCCACCCAGCCTCCCCTAGGTGCTGCCCGTGACTGGTGGTTGCTCCACCGGTGGGTGATTCCAGCAGTCCTATTGACACTCTCTGGTCCGCCACACCGGACAAAATCACGGCCCTGCAGCGAATGTTTGGCTGGATGCAACAGGTAAACGATGAATCATCTATTCAATGTTGGTGACGTTTGCGGAGGTCATATCTCGCAGAACCAGGCTCAGTCTGATCCGGAAACAAGGGAACAACTGGAACACCTTCAGGTGTCGCTCCCCGAAGAACCGAATCACTCTCCTCCTGGGTGGCTGTCCACTCTATCTGCGCGTCACTGAAAGGAACAAAAGTGGGTACTTTCTCGCATTCGTCGTCACCTTGACCCTCTTTCACCCACTGATCGTATGGTAAGGGCAAAGGTACCCTTTTGCAGTGTGAAGCGTGGATCCAATTCTTTGCTCCCTCGACTTTCACAGCAGTCCTGGTAGCAAGGAGTACTTGGCGGGGGCCTTTCCACCGGGGCTCGAGGCTCTTTTTGCGCTGGAAATTCTTGGTGAGGACCCAGTCACCAGGCTCGATACAGTGGCCTGGAGTAAGAGGTAATGGTGGCAGAATATCCTTCACCTGCTGATGAATGAGACGTAAAGAGTTAGTGAGTTCATTGAGGTAATCCATCAATACAGGGTATGGTAAATCTGAGTATTTCTTTGGCCTTGGAACTCCCCACACATTAGCCGGTCTCCCCATGACCACTTCATATGGCGAGAGACCTGACTTGGAATGTGGTGTAGCCCGAAGTGACAACAGGGCCAGGGGGAGAGCATCAGGCCACGATATGCCTTTGTCAGCACATATTTTGGACAACTTCAATTTGAGTGAACCATTATATTTCTCAACTAGTCCTGCAGCTTGTGGATGGTTGGCAGCATGGAATTTCTGTCTAATTCCCAATCCTTCACACACCTTTTTCATCACCTGACCTGTAAAATGGCTGCCATTGTCTGACCATGCAATTCGAGGCATTCCAAACCGGGGAAAGAACTCTTTCAAGAGTACCTTAGCAGTTGTGAGGGCTGTGTTGTCCCTTGTAGGATAGGCTTCTACCCATTTGCTAAACATGCAGACGACCACCAATACATACTTCAAATTGTTACATCTTTCCATTTCGATGTAATCCATCTGTATAGCTTCAAATGGGTAATCAGGGGGCGCGAAATGGCCGGGAGGTACTTTAATGCCCTTGCCAGGATTGTGTTGCATGCAAATCATACAGTGTTTAACCAACTTCTCAGCTGCCTTTGGAATATTTTTGTTGTACCAGACAGGGGCAAGAAGTTTGCATATCCCTGCTGGACTGATGTGTGCTGGACCATGAGCCATTGTCCACTACAGGAAGGACATACCCATCAGGAAGCATCCATCTCTGGGCTTCTGACAAGTCTGTCCAACACCCTGTTTCTTCATTAAACCTCGCGTGTGTCTCCTTCCATGATGCCAATTCAACTTCCGTCGCTTCTGCCTGTATGCTTTTCACACTCTCTACCGTGTCCTCAAACATTCCGTTATCTGGGACCCATCTGGCTGGTCCCGCTACATACATCTTGCTTTTCTTCTGACGTGCTGTTTCCTTCGCTACCTGATCTGCAAAGGCGTTCCCTTTCCCTACGTGATCAGTGATCTTTCTGTGTGCGCTGCATTTCACAATGGCCATGGTCCGTGGCAGGGCTAGAACGGAGAGCAGTCTGTGTATTAACCCCCCATGTTGTATGTGGGTGCCGTGTGATGTTAGAAAACCTCTTTCCGCCCACAATCTGCCAAAATTGTGTGCCACTCCAAACGCGTATTGACTGTCAGTGTAGATATTGACATCTAAATCTGTGCTTATTTCACAGGCTCTAATCAGTGCCACTAACTCAGCCGCTTGTGCTGAATTATGTGGTATCCGACGTGCTTCAACTACTGCCGTTAGTGTTGTGATAGCATATGCAGCTGATGTAGTGCCATCAGGTAATTTGAGACATGAACCATCAATGTACAAGGTGCCTTGGGGGTTACTTAGAGGCGTGTCTTGCAGATCTACCCTTCCTTTCGTTTCCTCCTCTGTCCTGATAATGCAGTCATGTATATCAGTATGTGTATCTTCAGAGCTTTCAGTCAGGGGTAATAACGTTGCGGGATTCAAGGTAGTGCATCTTTTGATGGTGATGTGACTGGCAAGAAGTGTTAACTCATAACTGGTCAGGCGGGCATTTGTAAGGTGTTGTGTCTTAGTTTTGTTAAGTAGGGCATCAACGGCATGTGGGACCAACAATAATAATGAAGTATCCATAACTATTCCAGCTGATTGGCGCACTGCTACTGCGGCTGCAGCTACAGCCCGTAGGCAGCTTGGAAGAGCCCTGGCAACAGGATCCAGAAGGGCTGAAAAATAAGCACATGGTCGCTGTTTGCCACCATGTTCTTGTGTCAGGACTGAGAGAGAGCAACCGTTATGTTCACTTACAAACAATGTAAAGGGCTTATGATAGTCAGGCGTGCCTAACACAGGGGCTGAACAGAGAGCGTCCTTCAAATCTTCAAAGCTGGACTGGCATTCAGTATTCCAGACAACGGTGTCCGGGCAGTCTTTGTGTGTGAGTGCTAAGAAAGGCTTGATAAGGAGAGAAAAATTAGGTATCCATTGGCGGCAAAAAGATGTGATGCCAATGAATCCCCTGACCTCCCTCTGTGTTGTGGGGACAGGTATATTGCGTATGGCTTGTACCCGGGCCGGGGTAAGTGTACGTCCCTCCTTCGACAGCAGGTGACCAAGATAGGTAACCTGCTGTTGACAATACTGTAATTTAGTGAGGGATACTTTGTGATGATGTTGGGATAGATGAATGAGAAGTGCAACTGTGTCTTTTTTGCAATTTTCTTGGGAGTCAGAAGCAATAAGGAGATCATCAACATATTGTACCAGGGCGGAACCAGCGGGGAATTGAAAGGAATCCAACTGTCCCTTGAGCACCTGGCTAAAAACACTGGGTGATTCCGTGTACCCCTGAGGTGCGCGACAGAACCGGAAACTGCGACCGCCCAGGGAGAATCCAAAAATGTGTCTGCTGTCCGGGTGAATGGGTATGCTAAAGAATGCATTCTTGAGATCAATTACAGAGAACCAGGTAGCAGTGGAGGGTATCATTGTTAGGAGGGTGGTAATGTCGGGTACAACAGGGAATTGAGGCTCCACTACTTTATTAACTGCTCGAAGGTCAAGCACAAAGCGTAGGCCGGGCTGATGGGAAGAATCAGCGGACTTTTTGAGTACTGGGAGTATGGGGCTGTTACATGTATTACCTCTGGTCTCTTCAACAACCCCTTTATCAATCAGCTGCAATATAATGTCCTTGAGGGCCTGTTCAGTGTGATGTGGTAACTTGTACTGTGGCAGACGGGGAAGTAGTGCATGCTCTTTTAACTTGATGGAGAAAGGGGGAATATCAAGGCAGCCCACATCTTCATTGTTTGAAGCCCAAAGTGTAGCGGGGAGCATCTCTAGCTCAGGCGGGAGTGGTAACGCTATGAACTGGGTGGGTGTCACGTGAGGACCCATGGTGACGTACACGCCATCAGGGGAACAATATATAGTGGCGTGTAATCTTTTCAGTAAATCGAGACCTAGCAAATTTTCACTACAACCAGAGGTAAGTATTAGAGGAGAATCAACAGTGTAGGGACCAATTGTGAGTTCCAGTGGCTTGGATACGGGGTTTATCACTGGGACGCCTGAGAATCCTACAGACACGTTAGTATTGCTGGACAAAGGGACCCCAGGGACCGCATCCTTCATAACAGAACTCTTAGTGGCTCCAGTGTCAATTAAAAAATTCTTAGAAGTACCATCTAGTTGTACTTCTACATGTGGGCCATTCTGTTTAACTGGGATTGGGACGGGTCCTATCCTCCCTTGTCCTAAGCTGTCCTAGCAAGAATAGAAGCCCTGACCTTCTTCCGGATCATAATTATCATTATAATACTGGCGTTGGGCAGAACTATTGTCAAAGTAATTTTCAGCGGCTGCTATATTTTGCTGTTGATGGGCTGTATTAGGTCCCTGCTGTGGGGGACCTCCCCGTCCTCTACCCCGGGGTGCTCCACGGGGCGCTCCTCTACCTCTTGTCTGGGGCGCAAACCCGTTTTTATTTGGGCAATCATTTTTCCAATGACCTTCCTCTTTACAATAGGCACACTGATTGTAGCTCAGGGAATAGCGGGGCTGATAACTGTTGGGACCATTATTTTGGTACTGAGGTCCACGGGGAATTGACCTATTCTGTGGGTACGCCTGCTGTACTAGAATTTTAGTTTTTAACTCTTTTGTTTGTTTGTCTTTTCTGTCCTTCTCTTCATGAACCCTATTCTCGTAATATTGGGCCATATTAAGTATCTCAATGGGAGTGCTTGTCGACCAGGTACTCTCAGTGAACCGAATTTTTGAGGCCACCTCAGGTGATATGCAATTTACAAATTTATCTACAAACAGCTGCATACCACCTTCGGTAGAGGTGTCTTGTCCACTAAAGTCAGTGTATGCCCTTTCAAACCGAGAGAAAAAGTCAGCAATGTGTTCGTCTTTCTTTTGTTTACATGTATCTTTTCTATCCCAGTCTACTAATCGCGGGGGCAAGGACTTCTGTATAAGCGTAAGAAGTCTGTCAGGGAGAGCTACTATTAGGGCTCCCGGCTTGTCACCAGGCTTCCTGTCTTGGTCCTCGTGGTCCAGCTGATCCCAGGTACCGCCTAGTTCAACAGGATAATCTTTCTGTATGATAGTCTTCCAGATATCCTGTGGTACAAGGGTACCAAACAACATTTTAATGTCCATGAGAGTCAATATTTGAGGACTTATTATTTGGGAAAATTCTTTATAGAAGCCGGCAGGATTCTTGCGTGGGTCAGGCAAGTGGGCTTTTAGCGCTAGGACCTCTGTTCTATCCCATTGCTGGTACACAAATTGTTGTTTCCAGTGAGCGGGCACTGCCGCGGCACCCTCTCCTGTGGCTGGAACGTAGCTGGGTGGGACTTCCCTTAAGGGGTGCTGTGTTGTGTGAGTGGAAGGAATACGTGAAGGACTGGCTGAACCTGTTTCTTTATCCCTCTTGTGGTGATAGTTCTTCCTATAACAGCTGACGGAGGTAGTCCTTAAGGTCCTTTCCCTGATGATAGCCTGTGGCTACCTCCTGTTTTATTCTGAGTACCTGCAAGGGGGGATTGCTATCTAAATTTTCGTCCCATTTTTCCATTAGTATCTCACACATACGTTGTATCATGTCTGCCTGTTGTACTGCTTGGAACTGAGCAAAATTCTGCCAAATAGTCTCCAGGCTTGGCTGTGTTAAGATATATTTATGCAACATTGTGTTAATTTTCCTTTCTTCTGTCAGTTTATTGCGTCGTGGACGTCCTGGGGGAGGTGATATTGTGAGGCCATCATCGTCTGAGCTCTCGTCTTTTATTTGTAGCAAGGGGGCTGAAGCGCTTGGGGGGTCTGACCTGGGGGTCACTGGAGCTGATGCTGGGGGTCTCTGGTGTTCAGATTGTGGTGGTAGGGCAAATGTTACTACATTCACTGGTGAACCTAATGGCTGGGGCATCTGAGCAATTGGGGGTAAAGCTGGATATATTGTCGGGGTATAAACAGGGGGGCAGTCTAGGACATCTTGCATGAGAGGATCCTTTTCGGGGTCTCTTTTCTTTTTTTCAGGTGTTTGTTGAACCACATATATCCTGTCTGTATCTAACTGGTGTCTTCTATCTATCTGGGCCCATCCCTGCTCTGCATTCTGCCGGTCATATTCTTGGGCTTTCTCAGCATCTGATTTTGCATTATGTCTCTTAGCATCCTTTGCTGCTTTAATTCGTTTTTGTCTACCCTCTTTCTGCCATAACCTGAGTGAATCAAACATACCAGGCCTACTTTTGGTTGCAAATAATCTTTCTTCTAAAAAATCAATTTTCAGTTCATCAAAAGTCCCATGCAGTGGCCACTGTAATTCAGCACTATGCCTAGTCTTTTTACGCCATATGTCAGTCCATATTATACTTCCCACCCCGTGTTTTACATACATTTCATGGCAAGGAGTTCCAATTGGAGGAGCCGGACAAGACTCCTCCAAGCGGGAGTCCGCTTGACAACAAAAACAGCACCATTTCCTTAATTTACTGAATGCCGGCATTATTTTAAACAGACAGTTGTAACTTAGTATCAGTGGATGGAAAACAGAAACAACGGAAGCAAATATGCAATCTATATATTATGACAGTTAATTATTTTACAAAACATCCACTGACTTCGGTCTTTGCAAAGATCGAATGACACCTACCAGACAGACACAGAAAAGACGGGTTAACCCTGTCCTTACCTTACTCTTGTCTTCCTCCTCAGTCAGGACTCCGAACTCAGGGCCAGCTATGTCAGGAACTCCAGTCAGGGCAGAGCCGCCGGCGCCCGTTGAGACAAAGAGGGGGGAGCACCGCTGGAGCACCGCAGGTCCACGAGGAAAAAGATACTTCCCAAATCAGTTGTGGGGCGCCCCCTTTGGTAGTCCTGCAGTGAACCTCCTCCTCCTTCCGAGCAGACGGCGGGTGCCACTGATGGAGTCCCTGTTCGGGTGCCAACTGAAAAACCGGGAAAGGCAGGCTCACCTCTCCCAGCGGTGGAGGGGACACCCTAAGCCTTCAGGGTCTCTTACCAGCAAAGAACACAACAGGCGGAGTCACGACTGATGAGGAAGAGAAAAGTTTTATTAGTAAAACAGATAATAGCTCGAGCTGAGCACAGTGTCCCAGGACAGTCTGAATGACTTTCCTACGGAGGCTGGCTGCTTCATTCTGCAGCGTACAATCTTATATAGTTAAGCTGCCCCCCTTCAGCCAGGAAGCCACCCCTCCATATCTGGTGAACACAAAAGCTTCAAACAGTTCTCCTTTTAACCCGAGAGCATCCTGCTGACGTACATACATTTGATTAGTCTTTCCTGCTTGTACTCCCACTGTCTCGGGAGTATCCTGCTAATACACGGCAAAGTGACAGTTCATTTGTCAAATGTCAGTCTTATCACAGTTGGTTTGATAATTTACGAGGATATCCCTTGCAGGAGGCCTCTGGAATGCGGTGGGAAGAGGTACAGTTCTGTTCGTGCACAATGATAAGAAGGATACAGCTGTGGCTCGGTATCCTGAAAGTCAGCTTGGTTAGATAAGTGGAGAGGCCCAGAGAAGGAAATGGTTTTAGACAAAAACTGAGTTCACAGGGAAGTCAACTTACACAGTTTAAATGAAGAGTCAGCTTTGTCGAGCACATGGCAATATTAATGGAATACGCAGAAATAAAGTCTGAGGCAAATACATCTCGGATTATTATTTAACAAGTGCCCTGTGGTGCTGGAACAAAGGGGGTGAGCCTTTGAGGCTCACCGCCAGGTGTTACAGCTCCTGCCTGGGGGAGGTGATAGCATCTTCACCCAGTGCAGGCTTTGTTACTGGCCACAGAGTGACAAAGGCACTCTCCCCATGTGGCCAGCAACATGTCTCGAGTGTAGCAGGCTGCTAAAACCAGTCAGCCTACACGGGTAGTTGGTTAAGGTTTCAGGGGGCACCTCTAAGGTGCCCTCTGGGGTGTATTTCACAATAAAATGTACACTGGCATCAGTGTGCATTTATTGTGCTGAGAAGTTTGATACCAAACTTCCCAGTTTTCAGTGTAGCCATTATGGTGCTGTGGAGTTCGTGTTTGACAGACTCCCAGACCATATACTCTTATGGCTACCCTGCACTTACAATGTCTAAGGTTTTGCTTAGACACTGTAGGGGCACAGTGCTCATGCACTGGTGCCCTCACCTATGGTATAGTGCACCCTGCGTTAGGGCTGTAAGGCCTGCTATAGGGGTGACTTATCCATACTGCATAGGCAGTGTGAGGTTGGCATGGCACCCTGAGGGGAGTGCCATGTCGACTTACTCGTTTTGTCCTCACCAGCACACACAAGCTGGCAAGCAGTGTGTCTGTGCTGAGTGAGGGGTCCCCAGGGTGGCATAAGATATGCTGCAGCCCTTAGAGACCTTCCCTGGCATCAGGGCCCTTGGCACCAGGGGTACCAGTTACAAGGGACTTACCTGGATGCCAGGGTGTGCCAATTGTGTAAAACAAAAGTACAGGTTAGGGAAAGAACACTGGTGCTGGGGCCTGGTTAGCAGGCCTCAGCACACTTTCAAATCAAAACATAGCATCAGCAAAGGCAAAAAGTCAGGGGGTAACCATGCCAAGGAGGCATTTCCTTACAGTATTCATGTTTTTTTTCTTTTTATGAGTACGGACATGGTTCCACTGGGGTGAAAATTGTTGCTATAGAAGCATTTTACTAGCAACTTAGCAAATTAAATCCAACTGTTCCCTTAATGTAATTTTATTGAAGCAGGGTGGGTTGATGAACCTTGGTCATTTACAAAAAGAGTTCCTACTCTGGCGCTGCAACGAGGTAGCGGATAAAGTTGTGGGATCTGGAAGGTCTGTGTTTATTTATTCTAAGTAGTTTCTTGATAGCAGCTTCCTTGTACCTTATTCAGTGTGTTTTGAGTGAAATGCTTCCTAGTAGAACAGGGCCAGTATAAGTTGCTCAGCATGGCAGTAATGTAATCAAACCTTTTAACACTTTTGGTTATTCAAGAATAATGAAGTGGAATACTACTCCTAGATGAGTGGTTGGCGTTTTGAAGGTCTGCTGAGAGGGCATTGCTGTTTCTATTTAGCTGTAAGATGAGGAATGAGAGCAAGAGTTTGAATTTTAAGAAGATTTAGTTTAGGTGTGTCTTTGTCATGAGTTGTGATGAACAGTTGTGAGTCAATAACGAAACCTAGCAAATGCACAGTGCTTCAGGGTTTAAGTCCAATAAGCTCATGCCAGAGAGCCATGTTTGAATTCAGGTGGTATGTGTACCTCTATTGATTAGGACTGATTCAGTGTTAGTGGGATTGGCTTAAGATAGATTTCGATCACCCAAGTCTGAATTAGATCTAGACAAGGTATATTGAGTGTTAGATGTCTTCAGCTCATTACACACTCATGTACAACTGTGTGGTGTGGTATTTATAGCAGCCTCCATGCATGGATTAAAGATGGTTGGAGTTGGAATTGACCTTGTGGGAGTCAGCAAATTATTGGAAGTGGTGCTGGCAATCTTTCAGATTCATGCAATTTTGCTCTTCCTGTGACTGGTCTGAGGTACATAATTATAGAAATAGAATTTGTGGTTAAGTTTTCTGCAGGGGACCCCTCACTCAGCACATGCACACTGCCTCACAGCTTGTGTGTGCGGGTGGGGAGAAAAAGGCACTCCCCTCAGAGTGCCATGCCCACAACCCACTGCCTGTGGCATAGGTAAGTCGCCCCTCTAGCAGGCCTTACAGCCCTAAGGCAGGGTGCACTATACTACAGGTGAGGGCATAGCTGCATGAGCACTATGCCCCTAGTGTCTAAGCCAATTCTTAGACATTATAAGTGCAGGGTAGCCATAAAGAGTATATGGTCTGGGAGTTTGTCAAACATGAACTCCACGTTTCCATAATGGCTACACTAAATAGTGGGAAGTTTGGCATCAAACTTCTCAGCACAATAAACCCACACTGATGCCAGTGTGGGATTTATTAAGAAATGCACACAGAGGGCATCTTAGAGATCCCACCCTGTATACCAGCCCAGCTACTTGTGCTAGGCTGACCAGTTCCTACCAGCCTGCCACATCCAGACAGGTTTCTGGCCACATGGGATGAGTGCCTTTGTGCACTCTGTGGCCAGGAACAAAGACTGTACTCGGTGGAGGTGCTTCACACCTCCCCCTGCAGGAACTGAAACACCTGGCGGTGAGCCTCAAAGGCTCAAGCCTGGTGTTCCAGCACCCCAGGGCACTCCAGCTAGTGGAGATGCCCCTCCACCCCCGACACAGCCCCCACTTTTGGCGGCAAGTCCGGAGGAGATAATGAGAAAAACAAGGAGGAGTTAACCTCCAGCCAGGACAGCCCCTAAGGTGTCCTGAGCTGAGGTGACCCCTGCCTTAGGAAATCCTCCATCTTGCTTTGGAGGATTCCCCCCAGTAGGATTAGGGATGTGCCCCCCCTCCCCTCGGGGACAGTAGCCATTGGCTACTGTCCTCCATCCCTAAACACACCCCTAAATTGAGTATTTAGGGGCGACCCTGAATCCAGGAAAACGGATTCCTGACGACCTGAAACAAGAAGGACTGCTGACCTGAAAGCCCCGCAGAAACGACGGAGACGACAACTGACTTGGCCCCAGCCCTACCGGCCTGTCTCCAGACTCAAAGAACCTGCAACAGCGACGCATCCAGTAGGACCAGCGACTTCTGCCGACTCAGAGGACTGCCCTGCACCCAAAGGACCAAGAAACGCCTTTGGACAGCGGCTCTGTCCAAGCAACAAAGAATAAACCAACTTTAAAGGGACTCTAGCCTCACTCCAGAAGCGTGAGTCCCCCACACTGTGCACCCGATGCCCCCGGACTCCCAGGTGACTCTTAACGACGTGGACACCCTGAGACGACCTTCCTGCACCCCCACAGCAATGCCTGCAGAGAGAATCCAGAGACTCCCCCTGACCGCGACTGCCCGGTAACAAAGAACCAGATGCCTGGAAGAAGCACTGCACCCACAGCCCCCAGGCCCGAGAGAAACCAACTACCGGTGCAGGAGTGACCAGCAGGCGGCCCTCCGTGTTGCCCAGTCAGTGGCTGGCCTGGCAAGCCCCCCACGTGTGCCCAGCCTGCATCGCCATAATGACCCCTGGGTCTCTCCATTGATTTCAACCAAAAACCCGACACCTACTTTGCACACTGAACCCGGCCTCCCCTGTGCCGCTGAGGGTGTATTTTGTGTAAATGTTTGTGCCCCGCAACCCCCTCCTCCCAACCCTCCTCCCCCCCTCTCCCAGTGCACTACAAAACCCCCTGGTCTGCTCCCTGAGGACGCACCTACTTACGTGCTAGCAGACTGGAACCGGAGCACCCCTAGTCTCCATAGACGCCTTGGGCCCTACTTTGACCTCTGCACCTGACCGGCCATGTGTTGCTGGTGCTGGGTGTTTGGGGTTGACTTGAACCCCCAAAGGTTGGCTGCCTATGCCCAGAGATTGAACTTGTACGTGGTTTACTTACCTCCCCCTGGAACTGTTGATTTTTGCAGTGTCCACTTTTAAAATAGCTTATTGCCATTTTTGCCAAAACTGTGTACATTATTGTTTTAATTCAAAGTTCATATTTACCTATGCCAAGTACCTTACAATTTATGTACTTACTGGAATTCTGAATCTTGTGGTTCTAAAATAAATTCAGAAAATAATAATATTTTTCTATATAAAAACCTATTGGCCTGGAGTTAAGTCTTTGAGTGTGTGTTCTCATTTATTGCCTGCGTGTGTACAACAAATGCTTAACACTACCCTCTGATAAGCCTACTGCTCGACCACACTACCACAAAATAGAGTATTAGTATTATCTAATTTTGCCACTATCAATCTCTAAGGGGAACCCCTGGACTCTGTGCTCACTATCTCTCACTTTGAGATAGTATATACAGAGCCAACTTCCTACACCGTTCTCACGTGAACAGGGAATGCAAAGGGTGCACTGACATTTCTCATAGAACCTGTTAGTGCAGTACAGGACAGACGCTCTGCTCTGATGGGAAGCAGGACAGGCAGTTTTGGATGAGGAGGCGGAAGATGAGGAATGGAGCCTGGATGGTGTGTTATGGTGGCATGAGGCCAGGGAGGAGAGGGCACTAATAATGGTTGTGAAAGTGGCTGGCATAACCCAAGGTATATGCTCTTTTTATGTAAAGTTAGAGGGTGGTGGCTCAAGGAGATAAGACCATGTTGTTCACAACCTCCCCATAAATCCTTTGTTGAAAGCGAGTACACATGCATAACATAAAATTATAGGTGAATAGATTTTAATAATGGAGATGTTATCTCAGTGTTCCAAGTGACAGATTACTCTGGCTTTTCTCTCGTTGTTTTTTGGATGTCACTTGGGCCCCCTCAGTGGAAATCATCCCTACTTTTAAAAGCTAAGTTTCTTTAATACTATAGGGTCTCAAGTTACAATAGTTCATTTTATTGCTTGCTTGTCTGATTCTTTCCTACCACCCACATTCCTTATTGGATAATGTTAAGATGAACTACCTTTGGAGCTGTCAGTTCTTTCTTTAATAATAATACTTAGATTTCTTTTGATTCAGATATTTTCTGTTGAACCACCATGCAGCGCAAGAAGATCGACAATCGGATCCGGGTGCTGATTGAGAATGGAGTCGCTGAGCAGCAGAGGACAATGTTTGTCATTGTCGGGGACCGTGGCAAAGATCAGGTGCCAGTACTAAAATTTAGGAAAATGTTTAGGGGAAAAAAAAAACTTAACAGATTAAAGGGCCGGAAAACCTGGGTTATGAAGGGAAGCTTATCACTTTTCAATAAATAAAAACTGAGAGTTCATGGTTACTCATTATCAATATGTAGATTTGTGAGAGTTGGATTTTAGGTCAAATGTGATGAAGCACAGGTTGATCGAGGCAACACTTGATCATGATTTGGTTTAAAAAATGTTCACTATTATATAGAAGGCTCTGTATATGATGCTTTAGATGTCACCAAGTCCAGTTCAAGTTGCAGTCCAGGTTAGGTGAGTTGTTATTGCCCTGTCGCATCGATTAGCACCACATTTTTGTCTGTAACAATTAAGAAAAGCTGATAAGGATGTGTGCTGATCCTTATGTGTGCTGGTAGGAAGGAATATTTTATCTTAATTTTTATGAACAAGATTGACAATGACTACAGCTAGTTTTTTATTTTTTATTTTGTTTTTAATAGAAAATCCCAAGTAAGCTGTTGCCCAGCTGGAGGAATTTCGAACTTTATGGGCCTTGTAAGGAAATGCCTCCTTGGCATGGTTACCCCCTGACTTTTTGCCTTTGCTGATGCTATGTTTTGATTTGAAAGTGTGCTGAGGCCTGCTAACCAGGCCCCAGCACCAGTGTTCTTTCCCTAACCTGTACTTTTGTTTTACACAATTGGCACACCCTGGCATCCAGGTAAGTCCCTTGTAACTGGTATCCCTGGTACCAAGGGCCCTGATGCCAGGGAAGGTCTCTAAGGGCTGCAGCATAGCTTATGCCACCCTGGGGACCCCTCACTCAGCACAGACACACTGCTTGCCAGCTTGTGTGTGCTGGTGAGGACAAAACGAGTAAGTCGACATGGCACTCCCCTCAGGGTGCCATGCCAACCTCACACTGCCTATGCAGTATAGATAAGTCACCCCTCTAGCAGGCCTTACAGCCCTAAGGCAGGGTGCACTATACCATAGGTGAGGGCACCAGTGCATGAGCACTGTGCCCCTACAGTGTCTAAGCAAAACCTTAGACATTGTAAGTGCAGGGTAGCCATAAGAGTATATGGTCTGGGAGTCTGTCAAACACGAACTCCACAGCACCATAATGGCTACACTGAAAACTGGGAAGTTTGGTATCAAACTTCTCAGCACAATAAATGCACACTGATGCCAGTGTACATTTTATTGTGAAATACACCCCAGAGGGCACCTTAGAGGTGCCCCCTGAAACCTTATCCAACTACCTGTGTAGGCTGACTGGTTTTAGCAGCCTGCCACACTCGAGACGTGTTGCTGGCCACATGGGGAGAGTGCCTTTGTCACTCTGTGGCTAGTAACAAAGCCTGCACTGGGTGGAGATGCTATCACCTCCCCCTTGCAGGAGCTGTAACACCTGGCGGTGAGCCTCAAAGGCTCACCCCCTTTGTTCCAGCGCCACAGGGCATTCCAGCTAGTGGAGTTGCCCGCCCCCTCCGGCCACAACCCCACTTTTGGCGGCAAGGCCGGAGGAGATAATGAGAAAAACAAGGAGGAGTCACTGGCCAGTCAGGACAGCCCCTAAGGCAACCTGAGCTGAAGTGACTCTGACTTTTAGGAATCCTCCATCTAGCAGATGGAGGATCCCCCCAATAGGGATAGGAATGTGACCCCCTCCCCTTGGGAGGAGGCACAAAGAGGGTGTACCCACCCTCAGGGCTAGTAGCCATTGGCTACTAACCCCCCAGACCTAAACACGCCCTTAAATTTAGTATTTAAGGGCTTCCCTGAACCTAAGAATTTAGATTCCTGCAACTTACCGAAGAGAGGACTGCTGAGCTGAAAAACCCCTGCAGAAGAAGAAAGAAGACACCAACTGCTTTGGCCCCAGTCCTACCGGCCTGTCTCCTGCCTTCAGAAGAAAACTGCTTCAGCGACGCTTTCCCTGGGACCAGCGACCTCTGAATCCTCAGAGGACTGCCCTGCTTCCAAGAGACCAAGAAACTCCAGAGAACAGCGGCTCTGTTCAACAAAGACTGCGACTTTGTATCCAGAGGAGCAGATTTAAAGACCCCTGCAACTCCCCGCAAGAAGCGTGAGACTTGCAACACTGCACCCGGCGACCCCGACTCGACTGGTGGAGAACCAACACCTCAGGGAGGACCCTCCGGCGACTCCAAGACCGTGAGTAACCAAAGTTGTCCCCCCTGAGCCCCCACAGCGACGCCTGCAGAGGGAATCCCGAGGCTCCCCCTGACCGCGACTGCCTGAACTCTAATTTCCCGACGGCTGGAAATGACCCTGCACCCGCAGCCCCCAGCACCTGAAGGATCGGAACTCCAGTGCAGGAGTGACCCCCAGGAGGCCCTCTCCCTTGCCCAGGTGGTGGCTACCCCGAGGAGCCCCCCCCTTACCTGCCTGCACCGCTGAAGAGACCCCTTGGTCTCTCATTGAAAACCCGACGCATGTTTGCACACTGCACCCGGCCGCCCCAGCGCTGCTGAGGGTGTACTTTTTGTGCTGACTTGTGTCCCCCCCGGTGCCCTACAAAGCCCCCCTGGTCTGCCCTCCGAAGACGCGGGTACTTACCTGCTGGCAGACCGGAACCGGGGCACCCCCTTCTCTCCATTGAAGCCTATGTGTTTTGGGCACCACTTTGAACTCTGCACCTGAACTGCTGGTGTGGTGACTTTGGGGTTGCTCTGAACCCCCAACGGTGGGCTACCTTGGACCCCAATCTCAACCCCGTAGGTGGTTTACTTACCTGCTAAAACTAACAATACTTTACCTCCCCCAGGAACTGTGAAAATTGCACTAAGTGTCCACTTTTAAAACAGCTATTTGTGTGTTATGTGAAAAGTATATATGCTACTGTGATTATTCAAAGTTCCTAAAGTACTTACCTGCAATACCTTTCAAATGAGATATTACATGTAGAATTTGAACCTGTGGTTCTTAAAATAAACTAAGAAAATATATTTTTCTATAACAAAACCTATTGGCCTGGATTTGTCTCTGAGTGTGTGTTCCTCATTTATTGCCTGTGTGTATGTACAACAAATGCTTAACACTACTCCTTTGATAAGCCTACTGCTCGACCACACTACCACAAAATAGAGCATTAGCATTATCTCTTTTTGCCACTATCTTACCTCTAAGGGGAACCCTTGGACTCTGTGCATACTATTCCTTACTTTGAAATAGTGCATACAGAGCCAACTTCCTACACTCACTTTCTTGCCACATCACAATGTCACAGTGTAGTAACATCAGATAGTTGCATGTGCATGATCATAATAGATAGTAGCCATACATGTTGCATCAGATGAGACATTATAGGAGGAGTGTAGTCTTAGTGGTAGCCTTATGTATTGCTTTATGGTGGTGGGACCACACTTTTGATTGAAAAGGTTGGTTTTATAAGCAACTTCCAAAGTATTTACTACTTAAATGAATGAAGGACCCATGATCTGTGATCTTAGGACAGATAGTTAAATGAAGACCCATCCAAGATGGCTTCAGAGCTACTGAAATCATGCTGGTTTTCACTGTATCCTCATTAGGTGTATTTCATCTAAATGGAAATTTTTACAAGGCAAGTGGTTATCCTAACAGTCTATCACGGCTGCAGACCCATGAATCAATTTTGCACATCCCTGCTTTTTAGGGTCTGCCACTACAGATACATTTTTGTTTCTTCTGCAGGCTAGTAGCATGGCTCTGACTTCTTTCTTGGGTATCTGAGAGGAACTAGCCTGACAGCCAGATTGGTATCTATTTTGTGTGTACATTGCTTTATGGCAGTGTTTGGACCCATTTGTTGAGTGTGGTGTTTTTAAGGGCAGCAGTGTAATGAAGGTTACAAGGGTGTGGAATTGTCCCATCTACTTGGCCACGGGACAGGTTGCTTCATAAATCTACTTGTCCTTTTAAAAAAAAAATGTACTGGTCTCTTTGATGCCATGTAGTGTGGCGACAAATTATGGCTGCAACCTCATTATGTAAAAGCTCTGATAACAGCCTCTCTGATTATGCCAGGGCTTCTACTGTAGTAGGGCCTATATACTTGTAGAGTTAATCCCTACTATAGCAATTTCCTTATTTTGCCACCTTTATGCAGATCTACATACTGGGGCTGGAGGAAGCAGTAAGTAATAGTTCCAGGGCTGGAATGCCTCTGAGTCTGCAAATCTAACTCACATTTTTAAAGAATTTTCACCAGCTCTTTTCTAATCTTTTCCTATAATGAGAAAGGTTGGAAATTTACTCCTGATAATGGCAGAAGTAAAATGTCTTCTAGGATTGGGGAAAAAAGTGGTTGGAGGGAAAGTGAACTTGCAAACGCTCAACAGATTTTCACATGAGCAAATCTACACATGCATATTTGCTCCTGCTAAAATACAGTTCACAAAATATTTCCTAGGAGTATGATTTCCTGGTCTACTTCTATAAGTTCTTGTGAATTCATGAAAGCCACTAATTCAAAGACATATACCATGGGTGTACTTTTGTGGCTTTCTTTATGAATTGGGTCCCTAATTAGGCCTGGCATTAACAAAGACATTTTGTTTTTAATACACTTCTATTTCTCTATGGCTGGCTTTATTGCGATCGCATTCTGCTCTTCCACAAGGAGCATAGTGGCACACAAAGTAGATTTGTTCAGTACCAGGGACAACTGTGGGAATCAGTGTAGTAACGAAACTGGAGGGGCCCCCCTGCAAAGTACATGGAAGAAAATTCAGGGCAGGTGCTGTGCTGGAGGGGGGCTGCTGGGCCTTTGTTACCCCACTGGCGGTAATGTGTGCCTTTTGGGACCAAAAACATTTTTGCTTTTTGCCACTGATTGTTACAGTGGTGAGGGCCTGGCAGCTTCCACAACAATAGTGTTACAAAAGCCATGTCAAAACAAGACACGCATTGACAAAACCAAAAAGACTTGTAACAAATGTCGGATTGGTTGGCTTTGCCAGTGCTGGTTTATTTTCATGCTTTCCATAATCTTGTTGAGGATGGTTACACTGATTTTTTTTTTTCTATTAGGAATATTTATTGGAAATACTAGCATGCATCGTCACATTTTACTAAATGAAGCTTCAAAGAAATAGTACCTAAAATTTCATAGTAGGAAAACCTTTTTTTTTTTTTTTTCCTACTTGCATCGTTTTCTGAACATATTTTATTTTGAAAGCAAAGCAATCACTCTTGCTTACAAGCTTCTGCAAACATTTGCATCTAATCAAAGTATTCTGGAAGCATTATACTTAGCCTCAGTTTGTTGAACTTTTCAAACTTGTGTGTACATTTTTTTTTACTGGAACCACTGTCAGCAAAAACGTTTAGTTACAGCGCTCGCCCTAATAATGAAGGCTTTTCATTCTTGAATCATAAATACAAGTTCGAACAGGATTAACATATGGACACACATTACCTCAACTACAGACAGTTGCCTTCTCTGTAAACTGGCAACCAAAGGGTTTGTGCTGCAGGGGACTGGGCCTACTTGTCCCAAGGACAAATAAAACATGAAAACTTGTTGCCCCTGACCCCAAACAATATGTCTTGGGCGATAGGAATTTCACACCCCTGGGATAGAAAGATGTTGTGTTTCTAAGGGTAGCATGTATGAAGACTGGTTCTGTGAGCTTTGTCTAAGATTTATGTACAGCCTGTAGGTCTAGAAAGTCATGCACAGTCTTCCAATGGTTGTGGTGAGAGAATACTATCAGTATTACTGTTGATAAGTGCTCATAGAATAATTGCACTTTTGATTTTTGGGAGCTAATAAACTGTCCAGTTGGTGACTGACCAGCAATTTCCCCAAATTCACATTGTCAGTTAAGATGGGATAATGTCTAGATTATCCTTCATTCTGCTTTATGCATGTATTGAGTATCTTTACTTGCACTGATAATATTGGAGGCAAAATAGTAAATGCATACATACCTTAGGAGGAACCCTGCCAAATGGCGTGTGCCTCAGCATGTACTTAGTTAATAGGCTATTTTGTTGGGAATGAGAATTGTTTAAGTGCAAGTACATGTCATCACCAGTGCTAAATCAAAATGAGAAAGTAAGAGCTGCTTAGTAGTCGTGATTATGCACATTGCCTTGCGCGTTGTCACTAACCTAATGTATATTTGCTTTGTCTAATTGTTGTTTCACTTTTTAACTTTGACAGGTCGTCATTCTCCATCACATGTTATCTAAAGCATCAGTAAAGGCCAGACCCACTGTTTTATGGTGCTACAAGAAAGAGTTGGGCTTCAGCAGGTAAAATGTATTTCCTGTTGGCCTGCGTTTCCTTTTGTAAAGGAACTCTGATAATTTGGGTGATTCTATAACGTTTGCTTCAAGGTTTGCAGCAAATGTAAGGCAGGTTTGTTTGAATATTTGCATTATAATTATTACAGCATTGCAAAAGCGTTGACCTAGCATGGTCATAATGCAGTGGGGAGAGATATTCATCATGTGATCATCTTATAAAAGTCATCTGCAGTTCCGGGTTTTGGTTCATCATGCCATTTCTTGTGCTATCAATGGGGACTCCCCCTATGGCCTCATTAATGACATTACAAAGAATGTTCTAAGGTTGTGGTTCCCACCCGGGGCCCGGGTAGCCTCCTCGGGGGGTAGGTGACTTCTTGGAAAATGAAAACATATTACCAGATGTTAAGAAATGTCTCCCTGTTGCAGTTACCCCCCACTTTTTGCCTGATACTGATGCTGACTTGACTGAGAAGTGTGCTGGGACCCTGCTAACCAGGCCCCAGCACCAGTGTTCTTTCACCTAAAATGTACCATTGTTTCCACAATTGGCACAACCCTGGCACCTAGGTAAGTCCCTTGTAACTGGTACCCCTGGTACCAAGGGCCCTGATGCCAGGGAAGGTCTCTAAGGGCTGCAGCATGTCTTATGCCACCCTAGGGACCCCTCACTCAGCATAGACACACTGCTTGCCAGCTTGTGTGTGCTGATGGGGAGAAAATGACCAAGTCGACATGGCACTCCCCTCAGGGTGCCATGCCAACCTCCCACTGCCTGTGGCATAGGTAAGTCACCCCTCTAGTAGGCCTTACAGCCCTAAGGCAGGGTGCACTATACCACAGGTGAGGGCATATGTGCATGAGCACTATGCCCCTACAGTGTCTAAGCAAAACCTTAGACATTGTAAGTGCAGGGTAGCCATAAGAGTATATGGGCTGGGAGTCTGTCAAAAACGAACTCCACAGCTCCATAATGGCTACACTGAATACTGGGAAGTTTAGTATCAAACTTCTCAGAATAATAAACCCACACTGATGCCAGTGTTGGATTTATTAAAAAATGCACACAGAGGGCATCTTAGAGATACCCCCTGCATTTTACCCAATTGTTCAGTGCAGGACTGACTGGTCTGTGCCAGCCTGTTGCTGAGAGACGAGTGTCTGACCTCATGCGGTGAGAGCCTTTGTGCTCTCTGAGGACAGAAACAAAGCCTGCTCTGGGTGGAGGTGCTTCACACCTCCCCCCTGCAGGAACTGTAACACCTAGCAGTGAGCTTCAAAGGCTCAAGCTTCGTGTTACAATGCCCCAGGGCACTCCAGCTAGTGGAGATGCCCGCCTCCTGGACCCAGCCCCCACTTTTGGCGGCAAGTCCAGGAGAGATAATGAGAAAAACAAGGAGGAGTCACTGGCCAGTCAGGACAGCCCCTAAGGTGTCCTGAGCTGAGGTGACTCTAACTTTTAGAAATCCTCCATCTTGCAGATGGAGGATTCCCCCAATAGGATTAGAGATGTGACCCCCTCCCCTTGGGAGGAGGCACAAAGAGGGTGTACTCACCCTCAGGACTAGTAGCCATTGGCTACTAACCCCCCAGACCTAAACACGCCCTTAAATTTAGTATTTAAGGGCTCTCCCTGAACCTAGAAATTAGAATCCTGCAACTTACAAGAAGAAGAGGACTGCTGAGCTGAAAAACCCCTGCAGAAGAAGAAAGAAGACACCAACTGCTTTGGCCCCAGACCTACCGGCCTGTCTCCTGCCTTCTAAAGAAACCTGCTCCAGCGACGCTTTCCCAAGGACCAGCGACCCCTGAATCCTCAGAGGACTGCCCTGCTTCAAGAAAGACAAGAAACTCCTGAGGACAGCGGCACTGCTCCAAAAGAACTGCAACTTTGTTACAGAGGAGCAGATTTAAAGACCCCTGCAAATCCCCGCAAGAAGCGTGAGACTTGCAACACTGCACCCGGCGACCCCGACTCGACTGGTGGAGAACCAACACCTCAGGGAAGACCCTCCGGCGACTCAGAGACCGTGAGTAACCAAAGTTGTCCCCCCTGAGCCCCCACAGCGACGCCTGCAGAGGGAATCCCGAGGCTCCCCCTGACCGCGACTGCCTGAACCTAAAGTCCCGACGGCTGGAAAAGACCCTGCACCCGCAGCCCCCAGCACCTGAGGGAACGGAACTTCTGTGCAGGAGTGACCCCCAGGAGCCCCTCTCCCTTGCCCAGGTGGTGGCTACCCCGAGGAGCCCCCCCCTTGCCTGCCTGCACCGCTGAAGAGACCCCTTGGTCTCCCATTGAAAACCAAAGGAAACCCGACGCGTGTTTGCACACTGCACCCCGCCGCCCCCGCGCTGCTGAGGGTGTACCTTCTGTGCTACTTTGTGTCCCCCCCGGTGCCCTACAAAACCCCCCTGGTCTGCCCTCCGAAGACGCGGGTACTTACCTGCTGGCAGACTGGAACCGGGGCACCCCCCTCTCTCCATTATAGCCTATGTGTTTTGGGCACCTCTTTGACCTTTGCACCTGACCGGCCCTGAGCTGCTGGTGTGATAACTTTGGGGTTGCTCTGAACCCCCAACGGTGGGCTACCTTGGACCAAAAACTGAAACCTGTAAGTGCCTTACTTACCTGTTAAAACTAACAATAACTTACCTCCCCCAGGAACTGTGAAAATTGCACTGTGTCCACTTTTAAAACAGCTTATTGTGTTTTATGTGAAAAGTATACATGCTAAAGTAATGATTCAAAGTTCCTAGAGTACTTACCTGCAATACCTTTCAAAAGAGCTATTACATGTAAAATTTGAACCTGTGGTTCTTAAAATAAACTAAGAAAAGATATTTTTCTATAACAAAACCTATTGGCTGGATTTGTCTGAGTGTGTGTACCTCATTTATTGTCTATGTGTATGTACAACAAATGCTTAACACTACTCCTTGGATAAGCCTACTGCTCGACCACACTACCACAAAATAGAGCATTAGTATTATCTCTTTTTACCACTATTTTACCTCTAAGGGGAACCCTTGGACTCTGTGCATGCTATTCCTTACTTTGAAATAGCACATTCAGAGCCAACTTCCTACACCAGATTAACCCCTTCGCTGCCAGGCTCCCCCCCCCCCCCTCAGGTGCCAGGCCTTTTTTTTGACTGTTTGGGACAGTTCGCGCTTAGGCCCTCATAACTTTTTGTCCACATAAGCTACCCATGCCAAATTTGCATCCCTTTTTTCCCAACATCTTAGGGATTCTAGAGGTACCCAAAGTTTGTGGGTTCCCCTGGAGGACACCAAGAAAGTAGCCGAAAAACAGCAAAAAGTTTGTTTTTTCTAACAAAACAAATGGGGACAAAAGGGCTGCAGAAGAAGGCTTATGACCCCCCCCCCCCCCTGAAAATGGCATCAACAAAAGGGTTTGAGGTACTAAAATCACCATCTTCCCAGCTTTCAGGAACAGGCAGACTTGAATCAGAAAACCACATTTTTCAACACAATTTTGGCATTTTACTGGGACATAACCAATTTTTACTATTTTTTGTGCTTTTAGCCTCCTTCTAGTTCGTGATGGAAATGGTTGTGAAACCAATGCTGGATCTCAGACAGCTAAATATTTCTGAAAAGTAGACAAAATTCTGAATTCAGTAAGGGGTCATTTGTGTAGATCCTAGAAGGTTTTCCTACAGAAAATAACAGCTGAAATAAAAATATTGAAATTGAGGTGAAAAAAACAGCCCTTTCTATCCACGTTTTACTCTAACTTTTCCTGCGATGTCAGATTTTCAAAAGCAATATACTAATACGTCTGCTGTACTCTTGTGGTTGCAGGGATTTATAGGGCTTGTAGGTTCATCAAGACTCCTAGCTACCCAGAGCCAATAAATGAGCTGCACCTTACAATGGGTTTTTATTGTATACCGGGTATACAGCAATTTATTTAGCGAAATATAAAGGGTGAAAAATAGATATCAAGGAAACCTTTGTATTTCCAAAATGGGCACAAGATAAGGTGTTGCAAAGCAGTGGTTATTTGCACATCTCTGAATTCCTGGGTCCCCATACTAGCATGTGAATTACAGGGTATTTCTCAAATAGTCGTCTTTATTTACACACTGTCTTACATTTGGAAGGAAAACATGTAGAGAAAGACAAGGGGCAATAACACTTGTTCTTCTATTCTGTGTTCCCCCAAGTCTCCCGATAAAAAATATTACCTCACTTGCGTGGGTAGGCCTAATGCCCTGGACAGGAAACCCAACATGGACACATCACATTTTTACTTTGAAATCTGACGTGTTTTTTGGAAAGTGCCTTGCTGTGTATTTTGGCCTTTAGCTCAGCCGGCACCGAGGTAAACCTATACATTTTTGAAAACTATACACCTAGGTGAATTCGGAATGGGGTTACTTGTGGGGCTCTCACCAGGTTCTATTACCCAGAATCCTTTGCAAACCTCAAAATTTGGCAAAAAACACTTTTTCTTCACATTTTGGTGACAGAAAGTTCTGGAATCTTGAGAGGAGCAACAAATTTCCTTCCACCCAGCGTCCCCCCCCCCCCCCCAAGTCTCCTGATAAAAATGGTACCTCACTTATGTGGGTAGGCCTAGTTCCCGCGACAGGACATGCCCCAAAACACAAAAATGGACACATCACATTTTCCCAAAGAAAACTGACCTGTTTTTTTGCAGTGTACCTAGCTGTGGATTTTGAGGGGAGGGAGGTGGGTTAGGGCACCTGCGTTTTTGGTCGTGGGATCAGAAGCCCTCTAGGGAAACCTACCAAACATTTCTGAAAACTAAACACTTTAGGGAGTCCAGGGAGGTGTGACTTGTGTGGGTCCCCCAGTGTTTTCTTACCCAGAATTCTCAGCAAACTTCAAATTTAGCTAAAAAAAAATAAAAACACATTTTCCCACATTTCTGGGTGGGATCACCGCACTGGCACAAATTTCCTACCACCCAACGTTCCTCTCAGTCTCCCGGTACAAATGATACCTCACTTGTGTAGGTGGGCCAAGCGCCTGTGATAGGGAAGAGCCAAAAACATGTTGAAAATGAGGGGGAACCAAAGTGGGTCACAAATGGCAGTTTAGGCTGACAAGTGGGGCAGAATTTTTATTGGTATAGATGAGACAATGCTCGGTGGTAGCAATTTTGTGGATTCCAGAAGGTACCATCACAAAAATGTGGAAAAAATGTGCAAAGTTGAAGGTTTGCGGGGCATTGTGGGTAAGAAAATGTTCAGGTGCATGTGAAGCACACCACCCTGGACTCACCCAGATGTTTAGTTTTCAGATGTGTCTCGGTCTCGTAGATTTTTCTACATGGCTGTGTCCCAAGGACCAAAAACTGCAGCCCTCACCATTCCAAGTGGGACAATTTTGAGAGTTAGACAAACTCTCATGGCCCAAATGTAAAACCGAAACCCAAAATAATGAAAATGGGATAAGATGTTTTAGTGTCTGCGAAGGGGGGAGAAGAGCTGAAAGACTATTACCCCCTTCAATTGGGGTGGCGGAAAAAACATGCCCATACTGGTTGGTAGCCACCACCCCACTATTTTTTTCTTTTTTGCCCTGGCATCTCGTACTGCCTAAGTGGTTCCCCCCCACCCCCCCTCGGGGGCAGATCCGCCTAATAGAAATAGGCTGATCTGCCCCCAAGGGGGGGTAGAAATGACCTAAAATAAATTTGCCTCCCCAGGGAGCGACCCTTGCCTAAGGAGTCACTCCCTTTGCGTAAAATTGATGCAAAAAAAAAGAAAATCCGTGGTGCAGATTAGCCTAATAAAAATAGGCTGATCTGACAGAAATGGCCTAAAAACAATTTGCCACTCCCCATAGAGGAGCGACCCTGCCTAAGGGGTCACTCCACACGTCTAAAAAAAAAAAAAAAATTATCCCTGGTTTCTGGCCCCCATTATCTCCCCCCCCCCCCCCCCCGGGCAGAAAACGCCTTGAATAAATGCCCCCCATGGGAGCGACCCTTGTCAAAGGGGTCGCTCCCTTTTAGTGTTTACAAGAAAAAACAAACTCCCTAGTGTCTAGTTGGCATTTCTGCACCTGCAGTAATGCTCGGAGAGACATCAAAGAAAAAGAAGTGACGTCATCAGACATCCGGGGGGGGGGGGGGGGGGAGAGTTGGGGGCACAGGGTGGAAGAGGAAGCGATTTCCCTTCCATCCCTGCTCATGGGAGTTGGGGTGCGAGGCCCTCGGAGGGAGCGCTAGCACTTCCCCCGAGGGCCAGGATGAGGTGGGCTCGTCCTCTGCACACGGTGATCGTAGCTGAGACCACCTCGTCCTGGGCACCTAAGCGTTTGCTAAAGTGTTTATAAATAAAGTGGCTAAAATTACAATTGAACATTTTAAAATGTACTGTAAATGTCAAAGAATTTTAAATTGGAAGTTAAAAATTAAATTGGCATTCTTGGATTGATTTGTGGGAGTGGGGCAGGGGCATCACTCAGAACTCAGTATGGGTGATGTGTGGCTTCAATTGCATTGAGAAAAGCTCCACCCTTCCTATTAAAATTATTTTCTATTTATGTTTGTTTGCAAAATAAAAAGTTATTTGTGGTTTATGAATGCTTGTTTATGTATTTTTTGTGTGTATTGCTTTGTATTTAAATCATCAACAATGTTTAGACCGGGATCTCTCGCTTCCAGTAATGACTCAGTGAGGGGGTCCCGGGATTCCAATAATGATTCAGTGGGGGTCCCTGGGTTCCAGTAATGATAAAATGGGGGTCCACAGAAGTCAAAATCCCAGCCAGTTCTGGGTGCACGCTGCACAGTGCATATTGGGAACTTGGAAATGAATGTTTAATAATTAAATTTCTATTTCAGTACCTAATTCTTTTTGGGCAATTTACCTTTCATCAAATTTATTCTTCTGCAGCCACCGCAAGAAAAGAATGCGGAAATTGCAAAAAAAGATTAAAACTGGAAGTTTCAATATAAAGGAAGATGATCCATTTGAGCTCTTTGTTGCAGCCACAAATATCCGCTATTGCTATTACAATGAGACCCACAAAATTCTTGGAAATACGTATGGCATGTGTGTACTTCAGGTAAATATGTTGTGCTTGTCCATGTGGCTAAAGTTGTGCTTGACTTGGGGGCACAGAAATTCTTTCTAGAGGATCTTTTTGACTTTCTTTTTTCATTACTTGCTTATTTGAGTTACAGGTGTTTTTGTCCCAGGGTATGCATGTTTTAAATGACAATGACTAACAACTGACCTATTTAGCCAATGGGTACAGAAGCCACTTTCAATTCCAACCTTATTTTGTTAACCTGTTGTTATGAAGCCCAAAGAGTGTCACATAACTCTTTGCTAAACTCAAAGCTCTTAGCTGTGTTGTGTGTTCTAATGATGATGCCGCTGCAAAGTGAGAGCTAAATGGTACATCAGACCTTTTTAAGTATGTCCTACAGATAGCTGTACTTACAGGGGGTTGTGGGTCACTACATTGCTTATCATTGGTTGTTTTTCTTGTCAGTCTTATTTGTTTACCATAAAATATAATTTCTTCCCTCCTCCCTCTCCCCCTCATGTGTCCTCCCAACCTCTCTGGAGCATAGCTTCTTTACCAACCTTTAGATTGTTTGAAGTTTTTGTGTCTTTCTATTTATTTTTTGTTATTTAATTACCCCACCCAACTCCTATATTGGCCCACCCCTTGCTATTTGGTGATCTCGCTGTTCAGTGGCTTTTACATTTGTTAAATGTTTATTTTGGAGTGTCTGGCAGTTGCAGTTTGTGTAAGCAAGGATCTATCACCCTCCCTAACTCAAGCTGTTGAGTTAAGTAGTTAACCAGCTGTGGGCATAACTGCACTATTAACCCAGGTTTTCCTTCAGTTGTATAGGTGCTACAGTGTGTTAGTGGTTGTCCACACATTGTTCAGATATAGGCTACAACAGGCATGCTGCAAAAGTAGTTGAACTACTACGGTTGTAAGTAATCACAGTCTTTTTGCAATATTTTTTTCACCTTGAAAACACACCCAGCTTGATTCAGGGCAAAAGTTGGAGTAAGTGCTTCTCCAGGGGCTTTTTCAGAGGGAACAGTCATTACTTAATGGGGCTGTAGGAGACTCTGATTATCCTAGGAGGAAAAAAGTAAAATCCTCCTGAGCAATTTTCTCCCTTATGGTGAATTTTTTTCACATTGACATCCTGCAAGTAGTGTATGGCTGTTCTTATCAATTGGATTTCTAAATTGCCTCCTTGTGTTCTAGATCTCTGACATTTATAACTCCTTGTCAGAGTCACCAGATCCTCGGGGTCTGTGCACGTTCCCAACACGTCCACCACTGAACAGCTCCAAGACTCTGATAGATAAATCACAGAGACTGAGAGAGTTCAAGAGGGGATTAGGAAGGGAACAGCTGGGAAGGAGACCTGTAGTAAGAAAAAGGTTAGAACACACAATATGAAAATTATATCTACTGAAATCAATACTAGACTATGATTCTAAGCATAGTCACTCTAAAAACATGAACAATCTAAGAGTTAAGTTTTAAAATGACTAAGTTTCAAGGTGGCCGGATACCTGTAAGGGAATCAGGATGAATTAAATGAAAACTTTCTTATTCAAGTACTTTCCTTTACATGAGAATCAGAAAAAACATTCTGACTAAATTTTAAACCAGTCATATAAATCCTGTTTTGAGAATGTATACTAGGACCATACAATATTGCATCTAGAAACTCTGGCCTTCTGTGTACTCTTAAAATGTTTCAACACAAATTGCAGATATTGCAGATATATATATGTAAGGAAATGCCTCCTTGGCATGGTTGCCCCCTGACTTTTTGCCTTTGCTGATGCTATGTTTACAATTGAAAGTGTGCTGAGGCCTGCTAACCAGGCCCCAGCACCAGTGTTCTTTCCCTAACCTGTACTTTTGTATCCACAATTGGCAGACCCTGGCATCCAGACAAGTCCCTTGTAACTGGTACTTCTAGTACCAAGGGCCCTGATGCCAAGGAAGGTCTCTAAGGGCTGCAGCATGTCTTATGCCACCCTGGAGACCTCTCACTCAGCACAGACACACTGCTTGCCAGCTTGTGTGTGCTAGTGAGAACAAAACGAGTAAGTCGACATGGCACTCCCCTCAGGGTGCCATGCCAGCCTCTCACTGCCTATGCAGTATAGGTAAGACACCCCTCTAGCAGGCCTTACAGCCCTAAGGCAGGGTGCACTATACCATAGGTGAGGGTACCAGTGCATGAGCATGGTACCCCTACAGTGTCTAAACAAAACCTTAGACATTGTAAGTGCAGGGTAGCCATAAGAGTATATGGTCTGGGAGTTTGTCAAACACGAACTCCACAGCACCATAATGGCTACACTGAAAACTGGGAAGTTTGGTATCAAACTTCTCAGCACAATAAATGCACACTGATGCCAGTGTACATTTTATTGTAAAATACACCACAGAGGGCACCTTAGAGGTGCCCCCTGAAACTTAACCGACTATCTGTGTAGGCTGACTAGTTTTAGCAGCCTGCCACAAACCGAGACATGTTGCTGGCCCCATGGGGAGAGTGCCTTTGTCACTCTGAGGCCAGTAACAAAGCCTGCACTGGGTGGAGATGCTAACACCTCTCCCAGGCAGGAATTGTCACACCTGGCGGTGAGCCTCAAAGGCTCACCTCCTTTGTGCCAACCCAGCAGGACACTCCAGCTAGTGGAGTTGCCCGCCCCCTCCGGCCAGGCCCCACTTTTGGCGGCAAGGCCGGAGAAAATAATGAGAAAAACAAGGAGGAGTCACTGGCCAGTCAGGACAGCCCCTAAGTTGTCCTGAGCTGAAGTGACTCTAACTTTTAGAAATCCTCCATCTTGCAGATGGAGGATTCCCCCAATAGGGTTAGGATTGTGACCCCCTCCCCTTGGGAGGGGGCACAAAGAGGGTGTACCCACCCTCAGGGCTAGTAGCCATTGGCTACTAACCCCCCTGACCTAAACACGCCCTTAAATTTAGTATTTAAGGGCTACCCTGAACCCTAGAAAATTAGATTCCTGCAACTACAAGAAGAAGGACTGCCCAGCTGAAAACCCCTGCAGCGGAAGACCAGAAGACGACAACTGCCTTGGCTCCAGAAACTCACCGGCCTGTCTCCTGCCTTCCAAAGATCCTGCTCCAGCGACGCCTTCCAAAGGGACCAGCGACCTCGACATCCTCTGAGGACTGCCCCTGCTTCGAAAAGACAAGAAACTCCCGAGGACAGCGGACCTGCTCCAAGAAAAGCTGCAACTTTGTTTCCAGCAACTTTAAAGAACCCTGCAAGCTCCCCGCAAGAAGCGTGAGACTTGCAACACTGCACCCGGCGACCCCGACTCGGCTGGTGGCGATCCAACACCTCAGGAGGGACCCCAGGACTACTCTGATACTGTGAGTACCAAAACCTGTCCCCCCTGAGCCCCCACAGCGCCGCCTGCAGAGGGAATCCCGAGGCTTCCCCTGACCGCGACTCTTTGAACCTAAAGTCCCGACGCCTGGGAGAGACCCTGCACCCGCAGCCCCCAGGACCTGAAGGACCGGACTTTCACTGGAGAAGTGACCCCCAGGAGTCCCTCTCCCTCGCCCAAGTGGAGGTTTCCCCGAGGAATCCCCCCCTTGCCTGCCTGCAGCGCTGAAGAGATCCCGAGATCTCTCATAGACTAACATTGCGAACCCGACGCCTGTTTCTACACTGCACCCGGCCGCCCCCGCGCCGCTGAGGGTGAAATTTCTGTGTGGGCTTGTGTCCCCCCCGGTGCCCTACAAAACCCCCCTGGTCTGCCCTCCGAAGACGCGGGTACTTACCTGCAAGCAGACCGGAACCGGGGCTCCCCCTTCTCTCCATTCTAGCCTATGCGTTTTGGGCACCACTTTGAACTCTGCACCTGACCGGCCCTGAGCTGCTGGTGTGGTGACTTTGGGGTTGCTCTGAACCCCCAACGGTGGGCTACCTTGGACCAAGAACTAAGCCCTGTAAGTGTCTTACTTACCTGGTTAACCTAACAAATACTTACCTCCCCTAGTGTAAAGAAATGGCTCCCTGTTGCAGTTACCCCCCACTTTTTGCCTGATACTGATGCTGACTTGACTGAGAAGTGTGCTGGGACCCTGCTAACCAGGCCCCAGCACCAGTGTTCCTTCACCTAAAATGTACCATTGTATCCACAATTGGCACACCCTGGCATTCAGATAAGTCCCTTGTAACTGGTACTTCTAGTACCAAGGGCCCTGATGCCAAGAAAGGTCTCTAAGGGCTGCAGCATGTCTTATGCCACCCTAGAGACCCCTCACTCAGCACAGACACACTGCTTACAAGCCTGTGTGTGCTGGTGAGAACAAAATGAGTAAGTCGACATGGCACTCCCCTCAGGGTGCCATGCCAGCCTCTCACTGCCTATGCAGTATAGGTAAGACACCCCTCTAGCAGGCCTTACAGCCCTAAGGCAGGGTGCACTATACCATAGGTGAGGGTACCAGTGCATGAGCACTGTGCCCCTACAGTGTCTAAGCAAAACCTTAGACATTGTAAGTGCAGGGTAGCCATAAGAGTATATGGTCTGGGAGTCTGTTTTACACGAACTCCACAGCACCATAATGGCTACACTGAAAACTGGGAAGTTTGGTATCAAACTTCTCAGCACAATAAATGCACACTGATGCCAGTGTACATTTTATTGCAAAATACACCCCAGAGGGCACCTTAGAGGTGCCCCCTGAAACTTAACCAACTAGCTGTGTAGGCTGACTGGTTCCAGCAGCCTGCCACACTAGAGACATGTTGCTGGCCCCATGGGGAGAGTGCCTTTGTCACTCTGAGGCCAGTAACAAAGCCTGCACTGGGTGGAGATGCTAACACCTCCCCCAGGCAGGAGCTGTGACACCTGGCGGTGAGCCTCAAAGGCTCACCCCTTTGTCACAGCCCAGCAGGGCACTCCAGCTTAGTGGAGTTGCCCGCCCCCTCCGGCCACGGCCCCCACTTTTGGCGGCAAGGCTGGAGGGAACAAAGAAAGCAACAAGGAGGAGTCACTGGCCAGTCAGGACAGCCCCTAAGGTGTCCTGAGCTGAAGTGACTCTAACTTTTAGAAATCCTCCATCTTGCAGATGGAGGATTCCCCCAATAGGGTTAGGATTGTGACCCCCTCCCCTTGGGAGGAGGCACAAAGAGGGTGTACCCACCCTCAGGGCTAGTAGCCATTGGCTACTAACCCCCCAGACCTAAACACGCCCTTAAATTTAGTATTTAAGGGCTACCCTGAACCCTAGAAAATTAGATTCCTGCAACTACAAGAAGAAGGACTGCCTAGCTGAAAAACCCCTGCAGAGGAAGACCAGAAGACGACAACTGCCTTGGCTCCAGAAACTCACCGGCCTGTCTCCTGCCTTCCAAAGATCCTGCTCCAGCGACGCCTTCCAAAGGGACCAGCGACCTCGACATCCTCTGAGGACTGCCCCTGCTTCGAAAAGACAAGAAACTCCCGAGGACAGCGGACCTGCTCCAAGAAAGGCTGCAACTTTGTTTCCAGCAGCTTTAAAGAACCCTGCAAGCTCCCCGCAAAAGGCGTGAGACTTGCAACACTGCACCCGGCGACCCCGACTCGGCTGGTGGCGATCCAACACCTCAGGAGGGACCCCAGGACTACTCTAAGACTGTGAGTACAAAAACCTGTCCCCCCTGAGCCCCCACAGCGCCGCCTGCAGAGGGAATCCCGAGGCTTCCCCTGACCGCGACTCTTTGAATCCTAAGTCCCGACACCTGGGAGAGACCCTGCACCCGCAGCCCCCAGGACCTGAAGGACCGGACTTTCACTGGAGGAGTGACCCCCAGGAGTCCCTCTCCCTTGCCCAAGTGGAGGTTTCCCCGAGGAACCCCCCCCTTGCCTGCCTGCAGCGCTGAAGAGATCCCTAGATCTCCCATTGACTTCCATTACAAACCCGACGCTTGTTTCTACACTGCACCCGGCCGCCCCCGCGCTGCTGAGGGTGAAATTTCTGTGTGGACTTGTGTCCCCCCCGGTGCCCTACAAAACCCCCCTGGTCTGCCCTCCGAAGACGCGGGTACTTACCTGCAAGCAGACCGGAACCGGGGCACCCCCCTTCTCTCCATTCTAGCCTATGTGTTTTGGGCACCACTTTGAACTCTGCACCTGACCGGCCCTGAGCTGCTGGTGTGGTGACTTTGGGGCTGCTCTGAACCCCCAACGGTGGGCTACCTTGGACCAAGAACTGAACCCTGTAAGTGTCTTACTTACCTGGTAAAACTAACAAATACTTACCTCCCCTAGGAACTGTGAAAATTGCACTAAGTGTCCACTTTTAAAACAGCTATTTGTGAATAACTTGAAAAGTATACATGCAATTTTGATGATTTGAAGTTCCTAAAGTACTTACCTGCAATACCTTTCGAATGAGCTATTACATGTAGAATTTGAACCTGTGGTTCTTAAAATAAACTAAGAAAAGATATTTTTCTATACAAAAACCTATTGGCTGGATTTGTCTCTGAGTGTGTGTACCTCATTTATTGTCTATGTGTATGTACAACAAATGCTTAACACTACTCCTTGGATAAGCCTACTGCTCGACCACACTACCACAAAATAGAGCATTAGTATTATCTATTTTTACCACTATTTTACCTCTAAGGGGAACCCTTGGACTCTGTGCATGCTATTCCTTACTTTGAAATAGCACATACAGAGCCAACTTCCTACATTGGTGGATCAGCGGTGGGGTACAAGACTTTGCATTTGCTGGACTACTCAGCCAATACCTGATCACACGACAAATTCCAAAATTGTCATTAGAAATTGATTTTTGCAATTTGAAAAGTTTTCTAAATTCTTAAAAGACCTGCTAGGGCCTTGTGTTAGATCCTGTTTAGCATTTCTTTTAGAGTTTAAAAGTTTGTTAAAAGTTTGAATTAGATTCTAGAATCAGTTTTAGTTTCTTAAAAAGTATTCCAACTTTTAGAAGCATAATGTCTAGCACAGATGTGAATGTGGTGGAACTCGACACCACACCTTACCTCCATCTACAGATGAGAGAGCTAAGGTCACTCTGTAAACTAAAGAAAATAACAATGGGCCCCAAACCTACCAAAATACAGCTCCAGGAGCTTTTGGCAGAGTTTGAAAAGGCCAACCCCTCTGAGGGTGGCAACTCAGAGGAAGAGGATAGTGACCAGGAGGAAAATTCCCCCCTACCAGTCCTATCTAGGGAGAACAGGGTCCCTCAAACCCTGACTCCAAAAATAATAGTCAGAGATGCTGGTTCCCTCACAGGAGAGACCAACACCTCTGAAATCACTGAGGATAACTCCAGTGAAGATGACCCCCTGTTAGCCAGGATGGTCAAAAGATTGGCTTTGGAAAAGCAGCTCCTAGCCATAGAAAGGGAAAGAAAAGAGATGGGCCTAGGTCCCATCGATGGTGGCAGCAACTTAAATAGGGTCAGAGATTCTCCTGACATCCTAAAAATCCCCAAAGGGATTGTAACAAAATATGAAGATGGTGATGACATCACCAAATGGTTCACAGCTTTTGAGAGGGCTTGTGTAACCAGAAAAGTAAACAGATCTCACTGGGGTGCTCTCCTTTGGGAAATGTTCACTGGAAAGTGTAGGGATAGACTCCTCACACTCTCTGGAAAAGATGCAGAATCTTATGACCTCATGAAGGGTACCCTGATTGAGGGCTTTGGATTCTCCACTGAGGAGTATAGAATTAGATTCAGGGGGGCTCAAAAATCCTCGAGTCAGACCTGGGTTGATTTTGTAGACTACTCAGTAAAAACACTAGATGGTTGGTTAACTGGAAATGAAGTGTGTAACTATGTTGGGCTTTATAATTTGTTTATGAAAGAACACATTTTAAGTAACTGCTTCAATGAAAAGTTGCATCAGTATCTGGTAGACCTAGGTCCAATTTCTCCCCAAGAATTGGGAAAGAAGGCAGACCACTGGGTCAAGACTAGGGTAACCAAAACTTCCACTGGGGGTGACCAAAAGAAAGGGGTTACAAAAACTCCCCAGGAGAAAGTGGGTGACACTAGAAACAAAGAAAAAGAGTCCTCTGTAGGCCCCCAAAAACCAGAACAGGTGGGTGGGCCCCAAGACACAACCCAAAACAAAGGTGGGTACCAGGGTAAGAACTGGGATGCCACTAAGGCATGGTGCCACAACTGTAAACAGTCTGGGCACCACACCAAGGACACTTCTTGTCCCAAAAACAAACCTCAGAACAAAATTCCAGGGGTAACCAGTATAGCCATGGGAGATGACTCTTCAGATGAGGAGGTCTTCATAGCCTTCAACTGGAAACAGGGCCCAACAGGTGAGTTGGAGATTCCAGAGGGAAGTAGACACTTCCACCACCTACTGGTGAATGGAATCCCAACCACTGCCCTGAGAGACACTTGTGCCAGTCACACTATTGTGCATGACAGGCTGGTGCTCTCAAACCAGTACATCCCAGGTGAGACTGCCAGGGTAAGAGTTAGCCTAGACAGGGTCACTAAGAGGCCTGTGGCTTTAGTACCCATAGAAGTGGGTGGCACTCTTAGCTGGAGAAGGGTAGTAGTCAGTACAGACCTCCCCCTTGATTGTCTCCTTGGAAATGACTACCCAGAGGTTAGTCAGAGCTCAAGAGAGGAACTGGTCCAGTGCCAGTCCTCTCCCAAGGTTTCTGGAAGTCCTGCCTCTGCAGTAAATGCAAGCAGGCCCCAGAAGAAGAAGAAAAGAAAACAGAGTAGGAAGGGTGGACAACCTTTAGCCAAGGTTACAGCAAGCCAGGGAGATTCTGCTCCAGTAGGGGAGAACTCCAAAAATGGCCCTGATAAAGTCCAACCTGACCCACAAGAAGTCCTGGCTAGTCAGGCAACTGTTAAACCTGAGTGGGTGGCTCCTCAGCTAACAGAAGAAAGAGTGGAAGAAGGGTGTTCACTACAAGATGTGGTAACCCCCCACTCCAATACAGCAGACAGGCAACCTGAACCCAAAGAAGCCTGTAACTTAGCCCCTTCCCTTTTAGGTGAAGAGCTAAAGGTGTGGTTCTGGGCACTGACAGCTGTCAGTGGCCTCTGCTGGGTGTTAGCCTTTATTGCTGCACTATCCTTGGCATGGTGGTCTGACCCCATGCCAAATAACAAGTTAGGCCCCCTGACCCTGTTGGTCATGGTGGGGTTACTCCAGCTCTGGGTAACCTCTTTGGGTAAGCTAGGGGTGACCTTGGCTAAGATAAGATTAGCAGAGGTGGATACCTCTGACCTCAAAATAGAGAGAATGGGTGAAGACATAAAAAGCACAGACAAGAGGCAGTTCAGACTAGGTCCTATCACTGTGGAAGTGGGTCAGTTCCCCAGAGGGAATGACCTGAACAGGAGGATGTAAGGCAGAGTAGGCCCTGCAACAAACCAGCCATTTCCTCTACTCTTCCTCGCCTGACAGACTAGGAAGACTCTTCCAGCGTTGGCTGAGTCTCCTGGCCTGTGGGCTGGGGGGGGCTTGTGTAAAGAAATGGCTCCCTGTTGCAGTTACCCCCCACTTTTTGCCTGATACTGATGCTGACTTGACTGAGAAGTGTGCTGGGACCCTGCTAACCAGGCCCCAGCACCAGTGTTCCTTCACCTAAAATGTACCATTGTATCCACAATTGGCACACCCTGGCATTCAGATAAGTCCCTTGTAACTGGTACTTCTAGTACCAAGGGCCCTGATGCCAAGAAAGGTCTCTAAGGGCTGCAGCATGTCTTATGCCACCCTAGAGACCCCTCACTCAGCACAGACACACTGCTTACAAGCCTGTGTGTGCTGGTGAGAACAAAATGAGTAAGTCGACATGGCACTCCCCTCAGGGTGCCATGCCAGCCTCTCACTGCCTATGCAGTATAGGTAAGACACCCCTCTAGCAGGCCTTACAGCCCTAAGGCAGGGTGCACTATACCATAGGTGAGGGTACCAGTGCATGAGCACTGTGCCCCTACAGTGTCTAAGCAAAACCTTAGACATTGTAAGTGCAGGGTAGCCATAAGAGTATATGGTCTGGGAGTCTGTTTTACACGAACTCCACAGCACCATAATGGCTACACTGAAAACTGGGAAGTTTGGTATCAAACTTCTCAGCACAATAAATGCACACTGATGCCAGTGTACATTTTATTGCAAAATACACCCCAGAGGGCACCTTAGAGGTGCCCCCTGAAACTTAACCAACTAGCTGTGTAGGCTGACTGGTTCCAGCAGCCTGCCACACTAGAGACATGTTGCTGGCCCCATGGGGAGAGTGCCTTTGTCACTCTGAGGCCAGTAACAAAGCCTGCACTGGGTGGAGATGCTAACACCTCCCCCAGGCAGGAGCTGTGACACCTGGCGGTGAGCCTCAAAGGCTCACCCCTTTGTCACAGCCCAGCAGGGCACTCCAGCTTAGTGGAGTTGCCCGCCCCCTCCGGCCACGGCCCCCACTTTTGGCGGCAAGGCTGGAGGGAACAAAGAAAGCAACAAGGAGGAGTCACTGGCCAGTCAGGACAGCCCCTAAGGTGTCCTGAGCTGAAGTGACTCTAACTTTTAGAAATCCTCCATCTTGCAGATGGAGGATTCCCCCAATAGGGTTAGGATTGTGACCCCCTCCCCTTGGGAGGAGGCACAAAGAGGGTGTACCCACCCTCAGGGCTAGTAGCCATTGGCTACTAACCCCCCAGACCTAAACACGCCCTTAAATTTAGTATTTAAGGGCTACCCTGAACCCTAGAAAATTAGATTCCTGCAACTACAAGAAGAAGGACTGCCTAGCTGAAAAACCCCTGCAGAGGAAGACCAGAAGACGACAACTGCCTTGGCTCCAGAAACTCACCGGCCTGTCTCCTGCCTTCCAAAGATCCTGCTCCAGCGACGCCTTCCAAAGGGACCAGCGACCTCGACATCCTCTGAGGACTGCCCCTGCTTCGAAAAGACAAGAAACTCCCGAGGACAGCGGACCTGCTCCAAGAAAGGCTGCAACTTTGTTTCCAGCAGCTTTAAAGAACCCTGCAAGCTCCCCGCAAAAGGCGTGAGACTTGCAACACTGCACCCGGCGACCCCGACTCGGCTGGTGGCGATCCAACACCTCAGGAGGGACCCCAGGACTACTCTAAGACTGTGAGTACAAAAACCTGTCCCCCCTGAGCCCCCACAGCGCCGCCTGCAGAGGGAATCCCGAGGCTTCCCCTGACCGCGACTCTTTGAATCCTAAGTCCCGACACCTGGGAGAGACCCTGCACCCGCAGCCCCCAGGACCTGAAGGACCGGACTTTCACTGGAGGAGTGACCCCCAGGAGTCCCTCTCCCTTGCCCAAGTGGAGGTTTCCCCGAGGAACCCCCCCCTTGCCTGCCTGCAGCGCTGAAGAGATCCCTAGATCTCCCATTGACTTCCATTACAAACCCGACGCTTGTTTCTACACTGCACCCGGCCGCCCCCGCGCTGCTGAGGGTGAAATTTCTGTGTGGACTTGTGTCCCCCCCGGTGCCCTACAAAACCCCCCTGGTCTGCCCTCCGAAGACGCGGGTACTTACCTGCAAGCAGACCGGAACCGGGGCACCCCCCTTCTCTCCATTCTAGCCTATGTGTTTTGGGCACCACTTTGAACTCTGCACCTGACCGGCCCTGAGCTGCTGGTGTGGTGACTTTGGGGCTGCTCTGAACCCCCAACGGTGGGCTACCTTGGACCAAGAACTGAACCCTGTAAGTGTCTTACTTACCTGGTAAAACTAACAAATACTTACCTCCCCTAGGAACTGTGAAAATTGCACTAAGTGTCCACTTTTAAAACAGCTATTTGTGAATAACTTGAAAAGTATACATGCAATTTTGATGATTTGAAGTTCCTAAAGTACTTACCTGCAATACCTTTCGAATGAGCTATTACATGTAGAATTTGAACCTGTGGTTCTTAAAATAAACTAAGAAAAGATATTTTTCTATACAAAAACCTATTGGCTGGATTTGTCTCTGAGTGTGTGTACCTCATTTATTGTCTATGTGTATGTACAACAAATGCTTAACACTACTCCTTGGATAAGCCTACTGCTCGACCACACTACCACAAAATAGAGCATTAGTATTATCTATTTTTACCACTATTTTACCTCTAAGGGGAACCCTTGGACTCTGTGCATGCTATTCCTTACTTTGAAATAGCACATACAGAGCCAACTTCCTACACCTAGGAACTGTGAAAATTGCACTAAGTGTCCACTTTTAAAACAGCTATTTGTGAATAACTTGAAAAGTATGCATGCAATTTTGATGATTTGAAGTTCCTAAAGTACTTACCTGCAATACCTTTCGAATGAGATATTACATGTAGAATTTGAACCTGTGGTTCTTAAAATAAACTAAGAAAAGATATTTTTCTATAACAAAACCTATTGGCTGGATTTGTCTCTGAGTGTGTGTACCTCATTTATTGTCTATGTGTATGTACAACAAATGCTTAACACTACTCCTTGGATAAGCCTACTGCTCGACCACACTACCACAAAATAGAGCATTAGTATTATCTCTTTTTGCCACTATCTTACCTCTAAGGGGAACCCTTGGACTCTGTGCATGCTATTCCTTACTTTGAAATAGCTCATACAGAGCCAACTTCCTACATTGGTGGATCAGCGGTGGGGTACAAGACTTTGCATTTGCTGGACTACTCAGCCAATACCTGATCACACGACAAATTCCAAAATTGTCATTAGAAATTCATTTTTGCAATTTGAAATTTTTCTAAATTCTTAAAAGTCCTGCTAGGGCCTTGTGTGTTAAGTCCCTGTTTAGCATTGTCTTTTTAGAATTTAAAAGTTTGTTAAAAGTTTGAATTAGATTCTAGAAACAGTTTTAGATTCTTAAAAAAGTATTCCAACTCTTAGCAGAATAATGTCTGATACAGAGATGCAGGTGGTGGAACTCGACACCACACCTTACCTCCATCTTAAGATGAGGGAGCTAAGGTCTCTCTGTAATATAAAGAAAATAACCATTGGCTCCAGACCTACCAAAATTCAGCTCCAGGAGCTGTTGGCAGAGTTTGAAAAAGCCAACCCCTCTGATGATGACATCACAGAGGAAGAAATTAGTGACTTGGAGGCCAATGTCCCTCCTCCAGTCCTAAATAGGGAGAACAGGACCCCTCAAGTCCTGTCTCCAACTGTGTTAGTCAGAAATAGTGAGTCCCTCACAGGAGGGTCCCACATTTCTGAAATCACTGAGGATGCTCTCAGTGAAGATGACCTCCTGTTAGCCAGGATGGCCAAAAGATTGGCTTTAGAGAGACAGCTCCTAGCCATAGAAAGGGAAAGACAAGAGATGGGCCTAGGACCCATCAATGGTGGCAGCAATATAAATAGGGTCAGAGATTCTCCTGACATGTTAAAAATCCCCAAAGGGATTGTGACAAAATTTGAAGATGGTGATGACATCACCAAGTGGTTCACAGCTTTTGAGAGGGCTTGTGTAACCAGAAAAGTGAACAGATCTCACTGGGGTGCTCTCCTTTGGGAAATGTTCACTGGAAAGTGTAGGGATAGACTCCTCACACTCTCTGGAAAAGATGCAGAATCTTATGACCTCATGAAGGGTACCCTGATTGAGGGCTTTGGATTCTCCACTGAGGAGTACAGGATTAGGTTCAGGGGGGCTCAAAAATCCTCGAGCCAGACCTGGGTTGACTTTGTTGACTACTCAGTGAAAACACTAGATGGTTGGATTCAAGGCAGTGGTGTAAATAATTATGATGGGCTGTACAATTTATTTGTGAAAGAACACCTATTGAGGAATTGTTTCAATGATAAACTGCATCAGCATCTGGTAGACCTAGGACCAATTTCTCCCCAAGAATTGGGAAAGAAGGCGGACCATTGGGTCAAGACAAGGGTGTCCAAGACTTCAACAGGGGGTGACCAAAAGAAAGGGGTCACAAAGACTCCCCAGGGGAAGAGTGATGAGACAACCAAAACTAAAAATAGTAAAGAGTCTTCTACAGGCCCCCAAAAACCTGCACAGGAGGGTGGGCCCAGAGCCTCTTCACAAAACAATGGGTACAAGGGTAAAAACTTTGATCCCAAAAAGGCCTGGTGTCATAGCTGTAAACAGCACTGACACCAAACTGGAGACCAGGCCTGTCCCAAGAAAGGTTCCACTCCAAACTCCCATCCAGGTAACACTGGTATGGCTAGTCTCCAAGTGGGATCAACAGTGTGCCCAGGGCAAATCAGGGTCCACACTGAAGCTACTCTAGTTTCTGAGGGTGGGGTGGATTTAGCCACACTAGCTGTCTGGCCGCCTAACATGCAAAAATACAGACAGCAACTCTTAATTAATGGGACTAGAATAGAGGGCCTGAGGGATACAGGTGCCAGTGTCACCATGGTGACAGAGAAACTGGTTTCCCCTGGCCAATACCTGACTGGAAAAACTTACACAGTCACCAACGCTGACAATCAGAGAAAAGTACATCCCATGGCAATGGTTACTTTAGAATGGGGAGGGGTCAATGGCCTGAAACAGGTGGTGGTCTCCTCAAATATCCCAGTGGACTGTCTGCTTGGAAATGACCTGGAGTCCTCAGCATGGGCTGAGGTAGAGCTAAAAACCCATGCAGCAATGCTGGGTATCCCTGAACTGGTATGTGTGAAAACAAGAGCACAGTGCAAGGCACAGGGTGAACAAGTAGAGCTGGAGTCTGGAAGAATGGCCCAGCCTACCAAGAGAACAGGAAAGTCAGTTGGGAAACCAACTACAACACAGCAAAAGAAAGGGAACCTCTCTTCTCAGGAAGAAGTTCTGCCCTCTGAGGGAACTGAGCCTTTGGAGCTTGAACCTTATCAGGTTGAGCTCTTAGGCCCAGGGGGACCCTCAAGGGAGGAGCTGTGTAAGGGACAAGAAACCTGTCCCTCTCTTGAAGGCCTTAGGCAGCAAGCTGCTGAAGAGTCCAAAGGCAAGAAAAATGGAACACATAGGGTCTATTGGGAAGATGGACTCCTGTACACTGAGGCCAGAGACCCCAAACCTGGTGCCACTAGGAGAGTGGTAGTGCCTCAGCTGTTCAGGAAGTTCATCCTAACATTGGCCCATGACATTCCCCTTGCTGGACATTTGGGACAAACCAAGACGTGGGAGAGGTTAGTCAACCACTTCTACTGGCCCAATATGTCCAACATGGTTAAGGAGTTTTGCCTCTCCTGCCCCACCTGTCAAGCCAGTGGTAAGACAGGTGGACATCCAAAGGCCCCCCTCATTCCACTTCCAGTGGTGGGGGTTCCCTTTGAAAGAGTGGATGTGGACATAGTTGGTCCACTAGAACCTCCCACAGCCTCAGGAAATATGTATATCCTGGTAGTAGTGGATCATGCTACCAGGTATCCTGAAGCTATTCCCCTTAGGTCGACTACTGCCCCTGCAGTAGCCAAGGCCCTCATTGGTATCTTTACCAGAGTGGGTTTCCCTAAGGAGGTGGTGTCTGACAGAGGTACCAACTTCATGTCAGCATACCTAAAGCACATGTGGAATGAGTGTGGAGTGACTTATAAATTCACTACACCATACCATCCACAAACTAATGGCTTGGTTGAGAGATTCAACAAGACATTAAAAGGCATGATCATGGGGCTCCCAGAAAAGCTCAAAAGGAGATGGGATGTCCTCTTGCCATGTCTGCTTTTCGCTTACAGAGAGGTGCCACAGAAGGGAGTAGGATTCTCACCCTTTGAACTTCTGTTTGGTCATCCTGTAAGGGGACCACTTGCTCTTGTTAAAGAAGGCTGGGAGAGACCTCTCCATGAACCAAAACAAGACATAGTGGACTATGTACTTGGCCTTCGCTCTAGAATGGCAGAGTACATGGAAAAGGCAACCAAAAACCTTGAGGCCAGCCAACAGCTCCAGAAGTTTTGGTATGACCAAAAGGCTGCACTGGTTGAGTTCCAACCAGGGCAGAAAGTCTGGGTTCTGGAGCCTGTGGCTCCCAGGGCACTCCAGGACAAATGGAGTGGCCCTTACCCAGTACTAGAGAGGAAGAGTCAGGTCACCTACTTGGTGGACCTGGGCACAAGCAGGAGCCCCAAGAGGGTGATCCATGTAAACCGCCTTAAGCTCTTCCACGACAGGGCTGATGTCAATCTGTTGATGGTAACAGATGAGGATCAGGAGGCAGAGAGTGAACCTCTCCCTGATCTTCTGTCATCAGACCCAAAAGATGGTACAGTAGATGGAGTGATCTACTCAGACACCCTCTCTGGCCCACAGCAAGCTGATTGTAGGAGAGTCCTACAACAGTTTCCTGAACTCTTCTCCTTAACCCCTGGTCAGACACACCTGTGTACCCATGATGTGGACACAGGAGACAGCATGCCTGTCAAGAACAAAATCTTTAGACAATCTGACCATGTTAAAGAAAGCATCAAGGTGGAAGTCCACAAGATGCTGGAATTGGGAGTAATTGAGCGCTCTGACAGCCCCTGGGCTAGCCCAGTGGTCTTAGTCCCCAAACCTCACACCAAAGATGGAAAGAAAGAGATGAGGTTTTGTGTGGACTACAGAGGGCTAAATTCTGTCACCAAGACAGATGCCCATCCAATTCCAAGAGCTGATGAGCTCATTGATAAATTAGGTGCTGCCAAATTTCTAAGTACCTTTGACTTGACAGCAGGGTACTGGCAAATAAAAATGGCACCTGGAGCAAAAGAAAAGACAGCATTCTCCACACCTGATGGGCATTATCAGTTTACTGTTATGCCCTTTGGTTTAAAGAATGCCCCTGCCACCTTCCAAAGGTTGGTGAATCAAGTCCTTGCTGGCTTGGAGTCCTTTAGCACAGCTTATCTTGATGATATTGCTGTCTTTAGCTCCACCTGGCAGGATCACCTGGTCCACCTGAGGAAGGTTTTGAAGGCTCTGCAATCTGCAGGCCTCTCTATCAAGGCATCCAAATGCCAGATAGGGCAGGGAACTGTGGTTTACTTGGGACACCTTGTAGGTGGAGGCCAAGTTCAGCCACTCCAACCCAAGATCCAGACTATTCTGGACTGGGTAGCTCCAAAAACCCAGACTCAAGTCAGGGCATTCCTTGGCTTGACTGGGTATTACAGGAGGTTTGTGAAGGGATATGGATCCATTGTGACAGCCCTCACTGAACTCACCTCCAAGAAAATGCCCAAGAAAGTAAACTGGACTGTGGAATGCCAACAGGCCTTTGACACCCTGAAACAGGCAATGTGCTCAGCACCAGTTCTCAAAGCTCCAGATTATTCTAAGCAGTTCATTGTGCAGACTGATGCCTCTGAACATGGGATAGGGGCAGTTTTGTCCCAAACAAATGATGATGGCCTTGACCAGCCTGTTGCTTTCATTAGCAGGAGGTTACTCCCCAGGGAGCAGCGTTGGAGTGCCATTGAGAGGGAGGCCTTTGCTGTGGTTTGGTCCCTGAAGAAGCTGAGACCATACCTCTTTGGGACTCACTTCCTAGTTCAAACTGACCACAGACCTCTCAAATGGCTGATGCAAATGAAAGGTGAAAATCCTAAACTGTTGAGGTGGTCCATCTCCCTACAGGGAATGGACTTTATAGTGGAACACAGACCTGGGACTGCCCATGCCAATGCAGATGGCCTTTCTAGGTTCTTCCACTTAGAAAATGAAGACTCTCTTGGGAAAGGTTAGTCTCATCCTCTTTCGTTTGGGGGGGGGGTTGTGTAAGGAAATGCCTCCTTGGCATGGTTGCCCCCTGACTTTTTGCCTTTGCTGATGCTATGTTTACAATTGAAAGTGTGCTGAGGCCTGCTAACCAGGCCCCAGCACCAGTGTTCTTTCCCTAACCTGTACTTTTGTATCCACAATTGGCAGACCCTGGCATCCAGACAAGTCCCTTGTAACTGGTACTTCTAGTACCAAGGGCCCTGATGCCAAGGAAGGTCTCTAAGGGCTGCAGCATGTCTTATGCCACCCTGGAGACCTCTCACTCAGCACAGACACACTGCTTGCCAGCTTGTGTGTGCTAGTGAGAACAAAACGAGTAAGTCGACATGGCACTCCCCTCAGGGTGCCATGCCAGCCTCTCACTGCCTATGCAGTATAGGTAAGACACCCCTCTAGCAGGCCTTACAGCCCTAAGGCAGGGTGCACTATACCATAGGTGAGGGTACCAGTGCATGAGCATGGTACCCCTACAGTGTCTAAACAAAACCTTAGACATTGTAAGTGCAGGGTAGCCATAAGAGTATATGGTCTGGGAGTTTGTCAAACACGAACTCCACAGCACCATAATGGCTACACTGAAAACTGGGAAGTTTGGTATCAAACTTCTCAGCACAATAAATGCACACTGATGCCAGTGTACATTTTATTGTAAAATACACCACAGAGGGCACCTTAGAGGTGCCCCCTGAAACTTAACCGACTATCTGTGTAGGCTGACTAGTTTTAGCAGCCTGCCACAAACCGAGACATGTTGCTGGCCCCATGGGGAGAGTGCCTTTGTCACTCTGAGGCCAGTAACAAAGCCTGCACTGGGTGGAGATGCTAACACCTCTCCCAGGCAGGAATTGTCACACCTGGCGGTGAGCCTCAAAGGCTCACCTCCTTTGTGCCAACCCAGCAGGACACTCCAGCTAGTGGAGTTGCCCGCCCCCTCCGGCCAGGCCCCACTTTTGGCGGCAAGGCCGGAGAAAATAATGAGAAAAACAAGGAGGAGTCACTGGCCAGTCAGGACAGCCCCTAAGGTGTCCTGAGCTGAAGTGACTCTAACTTTTAGAAATCCTCCATCTTGCAGATGGAGGATTCCCCCAATAGGGTTAGGATTGTGACCCCCTCCCCTTGGGAGGGGGCACAAAGAGGGTGTACCCACCCTCAGGGCTAGTAGCCATTGGCTACTAACCCCCCAGACCTAAACACGCCCTTAAATTTAGTATTTAAGGGCTACCCTGAACCCTAGAAAATTAGATTCCTGCAACTACAAGAAGAAGGACTGCCCAGCTGAAAACCCCTGCAGCGGAAGACCAGAAGACGACAACTGCCTTGGCTCCAGAAACTCACCGGCCTGTCTCCTGCCTTCCAAAGATCCTGCTCCAGCGACGCCTTCCAAAGGGACCAGCGACCTCGACATCCTCTGAGGACTGCCCCTGCTTCGAAAAGACAAGAAACTCCCGAGGACAGCGGACCTGCTCCAAGAAAAGCTGCAACTTTGTTTCCAGCAACTTTAAAGAACCCTGCAAGCTCCCCGCAAGAAGCGTGAGACTTGCAACACTGCACCCGGCGACCCCCGACTCGGCTGGTGGCGATCCAACACCTCAGGAGGGACCCCAGGACTACTCTGATACTGTGAGTACCAAAACCTGTCCCCCCTGAGCTCCCACAGCGCCGCCTGCAGAGGGAATCCCGAGGCTTCCCCTGACCGCGACTCTTTGAACCTAAAGTCCCGACGCCTGGGAGAGACCCTGCACCCGCAGCCCCCAGGACCTGAAGGACCGGACTTTCACTGGAGAAGTGACCCCCAGGAGTCCCTCGCCCAAGTGGAGGTTTCCCCGAGGAATCCCCCCCTTGCCTGCCTGCAGCGCTGAAGAGATCCCGAGATCTCTCATAGACTAACATTGCGAACCCGACGCCTGTTTCTACACTGCACCCGGCCGCCCCCGCGCTGCTGAGGGTGAAATTTCTGTGTGGACTTGTGTCCCCCCCGGTGCCCTACAAAACCCCCCTGGTCTGCCCTCCGAAGACGCGGGTACTTACCTGCAAGCAGACCGGAACCGGGGCACCCCCTTCTCTCCATTCTAGCCTATGCGTTTTGGGCACCACTTTGAACTCTGCACCTGACCGGCCCTGAGCTGCTGGTGTGGTGACTTTGGGGTTGCTCTGAACCCCCAACGGTGGGCTACCTTGGACCAAGAACTAAGCCCTGTAAGTGTCTTACTTACCTGGTTAACCTAACAAATACTTACCTCCCCTAGGAACTGTGAAAATTGCAGTGTCCACTTTTAAAACAGCTATTTGTGAATAACTTGAAAAGTATGCATGCAATTTTGATGATTTGAAGTTCCTAAAGTACTTACCTGCAATACCTTTCGAATGAGATATTACATGTAGAATTTGAACCTGTGGTTCTTAAAATAAACTAAGAAAAGATATTTTTCTATATAAAAACCTATTGGCTGGATTTGTCTCTGAGTGTGTGTACCTCATTTATTGTCTATGTGTATGTACAACAAATGCTTAACACTACTCCTTGGATAAGCCTACTGCTCGACCACACTACCACAAAATAGAGCATTAGTATTATCTCTTTTTGCCACTATCTTACCTCTAAGGGGAACCCTTGGACTCTGTGCATGCTATTCCTTACTTTGAAATAGCACATACAGAGCCAACTTCCTACAATATATATATATACATATATATATATAGTAAACACCATAAAAGGATTGTGTACCATGAATTACACAATATGGATTCAGGAAACAAATCACATAACTTGTCAACTCAAATATTACATAATAAATATCTTAGAATAGTGGCATACAATAAACAACATGAAATAAACTTGAGGAGAGAATAGTGCGTCTTGCCGATTCGAGTGTGTAGGAAGTTGGCTCTGTATGTGCTATTTCAAAGTAAGGAATAGCATGCACAGAGTCCAAGGGTTCCCCTTAGAGGTAAGATAGTGGCAAAAAGAGATAATACGAGCAGTAGGCTTATCAACAGAATAGTGTTAAGCATTTGTTGTACATACACACAGGCAATAAATGAGGAACACACACTCAGAGACAAATCCAGCCAATAGGTTTTGTTATAGAAAAATATATTTTCTTAGTTTATTTTAAGAACCACAGGTTCAAATTTTACATGTAATATCTCATTTGAAAGGTATTGCAGGTAAGTACTTCAGGAACTTTAAATCATTACATTAGCATGTATACTTTTTACATAAAACACAATAAGTTGTTTTAAAAGTGGACACTTAGTGCAATTTTCACAGTTCCTGGGGGAGGTAAGTTTTGTTAGTTTTGTCAGGTAAGTAAATCACTTACAAGTCTCAGGTTTGGGTCCAAGGTAGCCCACCGTTGGGGGTTCAGAGCAACCCCAAAGTTACCACACCAGCAGCTCAGGGCCGGTCAGGTGCAGAGGTCAAAGAGGTGCCCAAAACGCATAGGCTTCAATGGAGAGAAGGGGGTGCCCCGGTTCCGGTCTGCCAGCAAGTAAGTACCCGCGTCTTCGGAGGGCAGACCAGGGGGGTTTTGTAGGGCACCGGGGGGGACACGAGTCCACACAGAAAGTACACCCTCAGCAGCGCGGGGGCGGCCGGGTGCAGTGTGCAAACAAGCGTCGGGTTCTCTGTAGATTTCAATGAGAGATCAAGGGATCTCTTCAGCGGTGCAGGCAGGCAAGGGGGGGGCTCCTCGGGGTAGCCACCACCTGGGCAAGGGAGAGGGCCTCCTGGGGGTCACTCCTGCACAGGAGTTCCGTTCCTTTAGGTGCTGGGGGCTGCGGGTGCAGGGTCTTTTCCAGCCGTCGGGAAATGGAGTTCAGGCAGTCTCGGTCAGGGGGAGTCTCGGGATTCCCTCTGCAGGCGTCGCTGTGGGGGCTCAGGGGGGACAACTTTGGCTACTCACGGTCTCGGAGTCGCCGGAGGGTCCTCCCTGAGGTGTTGGTTCTTCACCAGTCGAGTCGGGGTCGCCGGGTGCAGTGTTGCAAGTCTCACGCTTCTTGCAGGGAGTTGCAGGGGTCCTTAAGTCTGCTCCTTGAAACAAAGTTGCAGTTCTTTTGGAGCAGTGCCGCTGTCCTCAGGAGTTTCTTGTCTTTCTCGAAGCAGGGCAGTCCTCAGAGGATTCAGAGGTCGCTGGTCCCTTGGAAAGCGTCGCCGGAGCAGGGTTCTTTGGAAGGCAGGAGACAGGCCGGTAGGACTGGGGCCAAAGCAGTTGGTGTCTTCTGTTCTTCCTCTGCAGGGGTTTTTCAGCTCAGCAGTCTTCTTCTTCTTGTAGTTTCAGGAATCTAAATTCTTAGGTTCAGGGAAGCCCTTAAATACTAAATTTAAGGGCGTGTTTAGGTCTGGGGGGTTAGTAGCCAATGGCTACTAGCCCTGAGGGTGGGTACACCCTCTTTGTGCCTCCTCCCAAGGGGAGGGGGTCACATCCCTAATCCTATTGGGGAATCCTCCATCTGCAAGATGGAGGATTTCTAAAAGTTAGAGTCACCTCAGCTCAGGACACCTTAGGGGCGGTCCTGACTGGCCAGTGACTCCTCCTTGTTATTCTCATTATTTCCTCCGGCCTTGCCGCCAAAAGTGGGGGCCGTGGCCGGAGGGGGCGGGCAACTCCACTAGCTGGAGTGTCCTGCGGTGCTGGCGCAAAGGGTTGAGCCTTTTAGGCTCACCGCCAGGTGTGACAGCTCCTGCCTGGGGGAGGTGTTAGCATCTCCACCCAGTGCAGGCTTTGTTACTGGCCTCAGAGTGACAAAGGCACTCTCCCCATGGGGCCAGCAACATGTCTCGGTTGTGGCAGGCTGCTGGAACTAGTCAGCCTACACAGATAGTTGGTTAAGGTTTCAGGGGACACCTCTAAGGTGCCCTCTGGGGTGTATTTTACAATAAAAGGTACACTGGCATCAGTGTGCATTTATTGTGCTGAGAAGTTTGATACCAAACTTCCCAGTTTTCAGTGTAGCCATTATGGTGCTATGGAGTCCGTGTTTGACAGACTCCCAGACCATATACTCTTATGGCTACCCTGCACTTACAATGTCTAAGGTTTGGCTTAGACACTGTAGGGGCACAGTACTCATGTACTGGTGCCCTCACCTATGGTATAGTGCACCCTGCCTTAGGGCTGTAATGCCTACTAGAGGGGTGACTTATCTATACTGCATAGGCATTGTGAGGTTGGCATGGCACCCTGAGGGGAGTGCAATGTCGACTTACTCGTTTTGTTCTCACCAGCACACACAAGCTGGTAAGCAGTGTGTCTGTGCTGAGTGAGGGGTCCCCAGGGTGGCATAAGATATGCTGCAGCCCTTAGAGACTTTCCCTGGCATCAGGGCCCTTGGTACCAGGGGTACCAGTTACAAGGGACTTACCTGGATGCCAGGGTGTGCCAATTGTGGAATCAAAAGTACAGGTTAGGGAAAGAACACTGGTGCTGGGGCCTGGTTAGCAGGCCTCAGCACACTTTCAATTCAAAACATAGCATCAGCAAAGGCAAAAAGTCAGGGGGTAACCATGCCAAGGAGGCATTTCCTTACAGAGTGTCACCATGTAAAATACCAAGAAATGGTAGCACGCAATGAATATCAAAGCCAAATCATCAATAATCGAATTGCATGTCTTGCCGATTCGTAAAACACAATGTTAATGTCAAGAAATAACAGCTCACAATAAATAACAAGATCAAAGTACAATGAAACGAATCTCGCTTCTTTTGCCGATTCTTGAGCCACCATGTAAATGTAAAAAATGGTAGCGCGCAATGAACAACAAAGTTAAATCCTCATGAAACGAGTTGCGCGTCTTGCCAATTCGTAAAACATCATGTAAATGTCAAGAAATCGTAGCGCGCAATGGACAACAACGTTTAAACACCATAAAATGAATTGCGTGTCTTGACGATTCTTAAGCCACCATGCCAATGTCAAGAAATGGTATCACGCAATGAATAACAAAGTCAAACCTTTATGAAACAAATTGCACGTCTTGCCTATTTGTAAACTACCATATAAATGTCAAGAAATGGTAGCGCACATGTAATCTGTTACTCATTTATGAATTAAACCAAGAATATGAAAATTCTCAATAACTGTGTCGGAACAGTCCAACCACCATCTTACCGCCTGGAACAATGATCACCAATGAAGGATGAAGGGCAGAAGACTGGAAGATCCAAATAGGCCGCCGGGACAGGAGCTCAGGAAGAAGCTGCTGCTCTGCACCGGGACCTCTGAATAGTGAGCACTGGGAGTTGGGCAGGCTCTCTTTTATAGAGTCTTGGCCCAGCCCAGAACCACACCCAGGCATGTTGCAGGGAAAGTCTCTGGAAGGCCCTGGAAAGGGGCCACACCCTAACACTCTGAAAACCTGCAGCAATACATTGCAAAGGAACAGTATTTGTAAGCATATTAAAAATAAGTTTTCAGGATTGAACTCTGCAATGCAAAAGGTTAAACCACAACATATCAGCACAATGCATAAATTACGTTGTTTTGAGAGTGCTGGGTTTTTGCATTTTTGTCGCCAATAGAGCGCGTACTGCTCTGGTGTTGACAGTACTCCCCTCTCCCAGACGCGCTCGAGGGCCTGGTTTGCTTGGATTAAGAGGATGAAAGCGTCTCACAAGTACTGGAGCATGAACATCAGATGCGGAAACCCATGAGTTACTTTCAGGACCATAACCTTTCCATGAGATTAAGTACCATAGATTATGCCCTCTCAGTTTAGAATCCAACACTTTCTTGGCTTTGTATTTTTCTTCCCCTTGTACTACAACAGGAACTGGATGAAGGTGGACCTTTTGGACTGCCTTTTTCAAGAGGGTAGTGTGGAACACTGGATGAATCCGTAAGGATCTGGGCAATTGTAGTTTATAGGTCACCGGATTGATTTGCTGAAGGACAGTATAAGGACCTATGAATTTGGGGTTAAACATGTGCTTCTTCTTGAAGTCTATATGTTTTGTGGAAAACCACACTTTGTCACCTGGTTGATATTGCGGTCCCTCACAATGTTTCTTGTCATAATGCCTTTTATATTTTTGTTTGGCTTTTTCTAAATGGGTTTGATGTAAATGCTGAATGGTTTCTGACACAGCTGGAGTAAGAGAACTTTCTTGAGGTATTGTGATGGGCAAGGTGTCAGAATGATAGGCAAATAAACCAAAAAAGGGTGTAACGCCAATAGAAGTGTGGAATGAGTTATTGTAAGCTAACTCAGCTAACCAGAGCATAGATGTCCAAGAATGAAGTGCCTTTTCAGCGTAGGCACGTAGGTATTGTTTCAAAGTCTGATTTAGTCTCTCCGTTTGACCATCTGTTTGAGGATGGTGACTAGTAGATAGCGTAGATGTCACTTGGAGTGTTTTACACCATGTCTTCCAGAAATTGGAGGAAAATTGTGACCCCCGATCGGAGAGGATAACCTTTGGCAGTCCATGATAACAAACCACTCTGTTCAGTAAAATAGTTGCCAATTCACTAGAAGTGGGCAATTTTTTACAGGCAATGAAATGTCCATATTTCCTGAGACTATCTACTACTACCAGAATTATTGAATGCTGTTGAACCACTGGCAGACCGGTAATAAAGTCTAAAGAAATGTGCTCCCATGGACGACTTGTGGTTGGAAGTGGATGTAACAACCCTTTTGGTTTTGAATGACTTGTTTTAATGCGAGCACAAACTTCACAGTTGTTTACAATTGCTTTTATATCTTTTGTTAGGGTAGGCCACCAAAAATAGCGTTGGATCAGTTCAAGAGTTTTAGGAGTACCTGGGTGACCTGCCGTAGGTATAACATGTGTAAGGAAATGCCTCCTTGGCATGGTTGCCCCCTGACTTTTTGCCTTTGCTGATGCTATGTTTACAATTGAAAGTGTGCTGAGGCCTGCTAACCAGGCCCCAGCACCAGTGTTCTTTCCCTAAACCTGTACTTTTGTATCCACAATTGGCAGACCCTGGCATCCAGATAAGTCCCTTGTAACTGGTACTTCTAGTACCAAGGGCCCTGATGCCAAGGAAGGTCTCTAAGGGCTGCAGCATGTCTTATGCCACCCTGGAGACCTCTCACTCAGCACAGACACACTGCTTGCCAGCTTGTGTGTGCTAGTGAGGACAAAACGAGTAAGTCGACATGGCACTCCCCTCAGGGTGCCATGCCAGCCTCTCACTGCCTATGCAGTATAGGTAAGACACCCCTCTAGCAGGCCTTACAGCCCTAAGGCAGGGTGCACTATACCATAGGTGAGGGTACCAGTGCATGAGCATGGTACCCCTACAGTGTCTAAACAAAACCTTAGACATTGTAAGTGCAGGGTAGCCATAAGAGTATATGGTCTGAGAGTCTGTCAAACACGAACTCCACAGCACCATAATGGCTACACTGAAAACTGGGAAGTTTGGTATCAAACTTCTCAGCACAATAAATGCACACTGATGCCAGTGTACATTTTATTGCAAAATACACCCCAGAGGGCACCTTAGAGGTGCCCCCTGAAACTTAACCGACTATCTGTGTAGGCTGACTAGTTCCAGCAGCCTGCCACACTAGAGACATATTGCTGGCCCCATGGGGAGAGTGCCTTTGTCACTCTGAGGCCAGTAACAAAGCCTGCACTGGGTGGAGATGCTAACACCTCCCCCAGGCAGGAGCTGTAACACCTGGCGGTGAGCCTCAAAGGCTCACCCCTTTGTCACAGCACCGCAGGACACTCCAGCTAGTGGAGTTGCCCGCCCCCTCCGGCCCCGGCCCCGGCCCCCACTTTTGGCGGCAAGGCCGGAGAAAATAATGAGAATAACAAGGAGGAGTCACTGACCAGTCAGGACAGTCCCTAAGGTGTCCTGAGCTGAGGTGACTCTAACTTTTAGAAATCCTCCATCTTGCAGATGGAGGATTCCCCCAATAGGGTTAGGATTGTGACCCCCTCCCCTTGGGAGGAGGCACAAAGAGGGTGTACCCACCCTCAGGGCTAGTAGCCATTGGCTACTAACCCCCCAGACCTAAACACGCCCTTAAATTTAGTATTTAAGGGCTACCCTGAACCCTAGAAAATTAGATTCCTGCGACAACAAGAAGGACTACCCAGCTGAAAACACCTGCAGAGGAAGACCAGAAGACAACAACTGCCTTGGCTCCAGAAACTCACCGGCCTGTCTCCTGCCTTCCAAAGAACTCTGCTCCAGCGACGCCTTACAAAGGGACCAGCGACCTCTGAATCCTCTGAGGACTGCCCTGCTTCGACGACGACAAGAAACTCCTGAGGACAGCGGACCTGCTCCAAAAAGACTGCAACTTTGTTTCAAGGAGCAGCTTTAAAGACCCCTGCAAATAGCACATACAGAGCCAACTTCCTACAAAAGGTATTGCAGGTAAGTACATTAGGAACTTTGAATCATTTCAATTGCATGTATACTTTTCAAGTTATTCACAAATAGCTACTTTAAAAGTGGACACTTAGTGCAATTTTCACAGTTCCTGGGGGAGGGAAGTTTTTGTTAGTTTTACCAGGTAAGTAAGACACTTACAAGGTTCAGTTCTTGGTCCAAGGTAGCCCGCCGTTGGGGGTTCAGAGCCACCCCAAAGTCACCACACCAGCAGCTCAGGGCCGGTCCGGTGCAGAGTTCAAAGTGGTGCCCAAAACGCATAGGCTAGAATGGAGAGAAGGGGGTGCCCCGGTTCCGGTCTGCTTGCAGGTAAGTACCCGCGTGTAAGGAAATGCCTCCTTGGCATGGTTGCCCCCTGACTTTTTGCCTTTGCTGATGCTATGTTTACAATTGAAAGTGTGCTGAGGCCTGCTAACCAGGCCCCAGCACCAGTGTTCTTTCCCTAACCTGTACTTTTGTATCCACAATTGGCAGACCCTGGCATCCAGATAAGTCCCTTGTAACTGGTACTTCTAGTACCAAGGGCCCTGATGCCAAGGAAGGTCTCTAAGGGCTGCAGCATGTCTTATGCCACCCTGGAGACCTCTCACTCAGCACAGACACACTGCTTGCCAGCTTGTGTGTGCTAGTGAGGACAAAACGAGTAAGTCGACATGGCACTCCCCTCAGGGTGCCATGCCAGCCTCTCACTGCCTATGCAGTATAGGTAAGACACCCCTCTAGCAGGCCTTACAGCCCTAAGGCAGGGTGCACTATACCATAGGTGAGGGTACCAGTGCATGAGCATGGTACCCCTACAGTGTCTAAACAAAACCTTAGACATTGTAAGTGCAGGGTAGCCATAAGAGTATATGGTCTGGGAGTCGGTCAAACACGAACTCCACAGCACCATAATGGCTACACTGAAAACTGGGAAGTTTGGTATCAAACTTCTCAGCACAATAAATGCACACTGATGCCAGTGTACATTTTATTGCAAAATACACCCCAGAGGGCACCTTAGAGGTGCCCCCTGAAACTTAACCGACTGTCTGTGTAGGCTGACTAGTTCCAGCAGCCTGCCACACCAGAGACATGTTGCTGGCCCCATGGGGAGAGTGCCTTTGTCACTCTGAGGCCAGTAACAAAGCCTGCACTGGGTGGAGATGCTAACACCTCCCCCAGGCAGGAGCTGTGACACCTGGCGGTGAGCCTCAAAGGCTCACCCCTTTGTCACAGCCCAGCAGGGCACTCCAGCTTAGTGGAGTTGCCCGCCCCCTCCGGCCACGGCCCCCACTTTTGGCGGCAAGGCTGGAGGGAACAAAGAAAGCAACAAGGAGGAGTCACTGGCCAGTCAGGACAGCCCCTAAGGTGTCCTGAGCTGAGGTGACTCTAACTTTTAGAAATCCTCCATCTTGCAGATGGAGGATTCCCCCAATAGGGTTAGGATTGTGACCCCCTCCCCTTGGGAGGAGGCACAAAGAGGGTGTACCCACCCTCAGGGCTAGTAGCCATTGGCTACTAACCCCCCAGACCTAAACACGCCCTTAAATTTAGTATTTAAGGGCTACCCTGAACCCTAGAAAAATAGATTCCTGCAACTACAAGAAGAAGGACTGCCTAGCTGAAAACCCCTGCAGAGGAAGACCAGAAGACGACAACTGCCTTGGCTCCAGAAACTCACCGGCCTGTCTCCTGCCTTCCAAAGATCCTGCTCCAGCGACGCCTTCCAAAGGGACCAGCGACCTCGACATCCTCTGAGGACTGCCCCTGCTTCGAAAAGACAAGAAACTCCCGAGGACAGCGGACCTGCTCCAAGAAAGGCTGCAACTTTGTTTCCAGCAGCCTCGAAAGAACCCTGCAAGCTCCCCGCAAGAAGCGTGAGACTTGCAACACTGCACCCGGCGACCCCGACTCGGCTGGTGGAGATCCAACACCTCAGGAGGGACCCCAGGACTACTCTGATACTGTGAGTACCAAAATCTGTCCCCCCTGAGCCCCCACAGCGCCGCCTGCAGAGGGAATCCCGAGGCTTCCCCTGACCGCGACTCTTTGAATCCTAAGTCCCGACGCCTGGGAGAGACCCTGCGCCCGCAGCCCCCAGGACCTGAAGGACCGGACCTTCACTGGAGAAGTGACCCCCAGGAGTCCCTCTCCCTTGCCCAAGTGGAGGTTTCCCCGAGGAACCCCCCCCTTGCCTGCCTGCAGCGCTGAAGAGATCCAGAGATCTCTCATAGACTAACATTGCGAACCCGACGCTTGTTTCTACACTGCACCCGGCCGCCCCCGCGCTGCTGAGGGTGAAATTTCTGTGTGGGCTTGTGTCCCCCCCGGTGCCCTACAAAACCCCCCTGGTCTGCCCTCCGAAGACGCGGGAACTTACCTGCTGGCAGACTGGAACCGGGGCACCCCCTTCTCCATTGAAGCCTATGCGTTTTGGGCACCACTTTGAACTCTGCACCTGACTGGCCCTGAGCTGCTGGTGTGGTGACTTTGGAGTTGCTCTGAACCCCCAACGGTGGGCTACCTTGGACCAAGAACTGAACCCTGTAAGTGTCTTACTTACCTGCTAAAACTAACAAAAACTTACCTCCCCCAGGAACTGTGAAAATTGCACTAAGTGTCCACTTTTAAAACAGCTATTTGTCAATAACTTGTAAAGTATACATGCAATTTTTATGATTTAAAGTTCCTAAAGTACTTACCTGCAATACCTTTCAAATGAGATATTACATGTAGAATTTGAACCTGTGGTTCTTAAAATAAACTAAGAAAAGATATTTTTCTATAACAAAACCTATTGGCTGGATTTGTCTCTGAGTGTGTGTACCTCATTTATTGTCTATGTGTATGTACAACAAATGCTTAACACTACTCCTTGGATAAGCCTATTGCTCGACCACACTACCACAAAATAGAGCATTAGTATTATCTATTTTTACCACTATTTTACCTCTAAGGGGAACCCTTGGACTCTGTGCATGCTATTCCTTACTTTGAAATAGCACATACAGAGCCAACTTCCTACACCGCGTCTTCGGAGGGCAGACCAGGGGGGTTTTGTAGGGCACCGGGGGGGACACAAGCCCACACAGAAATTTCACCTTCAGCAGCGCGGGGGCGGCCGGGTGCAGTGTAGAAACAAGCGTCGGGTTTGCAATGTTAGTCTATGAGAGATCAACGGATCTCTTCAGCGCTGCAGGCAGGCAAGGGGGGGCTTCCTCGGGGAAACCTCCACTTGGGCAAGGGAGAGGGACTCCTGGGGGTCACTTCTCCAGTGAAAGTCCGGTCCTTCAGGTCCTGGGGGCTGCGGGTGCAGGGTCTTTTCCAGGCGTCGGGACTTAGGTTTCAGAGAGTCGCGGTCAGGGGAAGCCTCGGGATTCCCTCTGCAGGCGGCGCTGTGGGGGCTCAGGGGGGACAGGTTTTGGTACTCACAGTCGGAGAGTAGTCCGGGGGTCCTCCCTGAGGTGTTGGTTCTCCTCCAGCCGAGTCGGGGTCGCCGGGTGCAGTGTTGCAAGTCTCACGCTTCTTGCGGGGAGTTGCAGTGTTCTTTAAAGCTGCTTCTGGAAACAAAGTTGCAGTCTTTTTGGAGCAGGTCCGCTGTCCTCAGGAGTTTCTTGTCTTTTTCGAAGCAGGGCAGTCCTCAGAGGATTCAGAGGTCGCTGGTCCCTTGGAAGGCGTCGCTGGAGCAGAGTTCTTTGGAAGGCAGGAGACAGGCCGGTGAGTTTCTGGAGCCAAGGCAGTTGTCGTCTTCTGGTCTTCCTCTGCAGGGGTTTTCAGCTAGGCAGTCCTTCTTCTTGTAGTTTGCAGGAATCTCATTTTCTAGGGTTCAGGGTAGCCCTTAAATACTAAATTTAAGGGCGTGTTTAGGTCTGGGGGGTTAGTAGCCAATGGCTACTAGCCCTGAGGGTGGGTACACCCTCTTTGTGCCTCCTCCCAAGGGGAGGGGGTCACAATCCTAACCCTATTGGGGGAATCCTCCATCTGCAAGATGGAGGATTTCTAAAAGTTAGTCACCTCAGCTCAGGACACCTTAGGGGCTGTCCTGACTGGCCAGTGACTCCTCCTTGTTGCTTTCTTTGTTCCCTCCAGCCTTGCCGCCAAAAGTGGGGGCCGTGGCCGGAGGGGGCGGGCAACTCCACTAAGCTGGAGTGCCCTGCTGGGCTGTGACAAAGGGGTGAGCCTTTGAGGCTCACCGCCAGGTGTCACAGCTCCTGCCTGGGGGAGGTGTTAGCATCTCCACCCAGTGCAGGCTTTGTTACTGGCCTCAGAGTGACAAAGGCACTCTCCCCATGGGGCCAGCAACATGTCTCTAGTGTGGCAGGCTGCTGGAACTAGTCAGCCTACACAGACAGTCGGTTAAGTTTCAGGGGGCACCTCTAAGGTGCCCTCTGTGGTGTATTTTGCAATAAAATGTACACTGGCATCAGTGTGCATTTATTGTGCTGAGAAGTTTGATACCAAACTTCCCAGTTTTCAGTGTAGCCATTATGGTGCTGTGGAGTTAGTGAAAAACAGACTCCCAGACCATATACTCTTATGGCTACCCTGCACTTACAATGTCTAAGGTTTTGCTTAGACACTGTAGGGGTACAGTGCTCATGCACTGGTACCCTCACCTATGGTATAGTGCACCCTGCCTTAGGGCTGTAAGGCCTGCTAGAGGGGTGTCTTACCTATACTGCATAGGCAGTGAGAGGCTGGCATGGCACCCTGAGGGGAGTGCCATGTCGACTTACTCCTTTTGTTCTCACTAGCACACACAGGCTTGTAAGCAGTGTGTCTGTGCTGAGTGAGGGGTCTCTAGGGTGGCATAATACATGCTGCAGCCCTTAGAGACCTTCCCTGGCATCAGGGCCCTTGGTACCAGAGGTACCAGTTACAAGGGTCTTATCTGGATGCCAGGGTGTGCCAATTGTGGGATCAATGGTACATTTTAGGTGAAAGAACACTGGGGCTGGGGCCTGGTTAGCAGGGTCCCAGCACACTTCTCAGTCAAGTCAGCATCAGTATCAGGCAAAAAGTGTGGGGTAACTGCAACAGGGAGCCATTTCTTTACACCTTTCAAATAAGATATTACATGTTAAATTTGAACCTGTGGTTCTTAAAATAAACTAAGAAAAGATATTTTTCTATAACAAAACCTATTGGCTGGATTTGTCTCTGAGTGTGTGTACCTCATTTATTGTCTATGTGTATGTACAACAAATGCTTAACACTACTCCTTGGATAAGCCTACTGTTCGACCACACTACCACAAAATAGAGCATTAGTATTATATATTTTTACCACTATTTTACCTCTAAGGGGAACCCTTGGACTCTGTGCATGCTATTCCTTACTTTGAAATAGCACATACAGAGCCAACTTCCTACAACATGCAACCAATGAAACACTATCTTGCAAAGTTTGGTAGTGGGTACTGACAAACGAGCGTCATGAAAGGGTAAACCTTGCTTGATTGACCTTTTGCGATCTGCTTGGGCCCATGTTTGCCATTTTTCAACAGTGAAAGAGTTGCAAATTTTTTCAAAGAAATCCTCAGTTTTTATGATACATAGAACCTTGTCAGGAGCAATGATAACTCTGGAGGCTTGAAATGCAGGCAACGTGGTAGACTCTTGACGGGACAAGGCGTCAGCCTTGCGATTATCTTTACCAGCCCGGAAGGTCACTACAAAATCAAATTCAGCAAAAAAAAGCGTCCAGCGTAATTGCCGAGGGGTCAAAAGTCTGGCGGAACTCATGAATTGAAGATTATGATGATCAGTATATACTGTGACAGTGTATTTGGCACCCAACAAATGATGTCTCCATTCTTTTAAGGCGCCATGAATCGCCAGACGCTCTTTTTCAGCAATGACATAGTTCTGTTCGGCTTCGTTCAACTTCCGAGACATATAAGCTACAGGATGAAGTTGACCAGTGTCTTTATTTCGTTGTGATAAGACGGCTCCTAATGATACATCTGAAGCATCAGCTTCCACCATGAAAGGTTGATTCGCATCAGGATGAGTCAAGACTGGGGCAGTGGAGAAAGCTTCCTTCAAAGTCGAGAAGGCTTGATCAGCTTCTGGGGACCATACAAACTTTTCTTTCTTTCTTAGTAGCTTAGTGATTGGAGCCACTGTCTGGGAGAAATGATTTATGAACCTCCGGTAAAAATGTGCAAACCCCAGGAAACATTGTACATCACGAACAGTCTTTGGGGTGTGTGTAAAGAAATGGCTCCCTGTTGCAGTTACCCCCCCACTTTTTGCCTGATACTGATGCTGACTTGACTGAGAAGTGTGCTGGGACCCTGCTAACCAGGCCCCAGCACCAGTGTTCCTTCACCTAAAATGTACCATTGTATCCACAATTGGCACACCCTGGCATTCAGATAAGTCCCTTGTAACTGGTACTTCTAGTACCAAGGGCCCTGATGCCAAGAAAGGTCTCTAAGGGCTGCAGCATGTCTTATGCCACCCTAGAGACCCCTCACTCAGCACAGACACACTGCTTACAAGCCTGTGTGTGCTGGTGAGAACAAAATGAGTAAGTCGACATGGCACTCCCCTCAGGGTGCCATGCCAGCCTCTCACTGCCTATGCAGTATAGGTAAGACACCCCTCTAGCAGGCCTTACAGCCCTAAGGCAGGGTGCACTATACCATAGGTGAGGGTACCAGTGCATGAGCACTGTGCCCCTACAGTGTCTAAGCAAAACCTTAGCCATTGTAAGTGCAGGGTAGCCATAAGAGTATATGGTCTGGGAGTCTGTTTTACACGAACTCCACAGCACCATAATGGCTACACTGAAAACTGGGAAGTTTGGTATCAAACTTCTCAGCACAATAAATGCACACTGATGCCAGTGTACATTTTATTGTAAAATACACCCCAGAGGGCACCTTAGAGGTGCCCCCTGAAACTTAACCGACTATCTGTGTAGGCTGACTAGTTTTAGCAGCCTGCCACAAACCGAGACATGTTGCTGGCCCCATGGGGAGAGTGCCTTTGTCACTCTGAGGCCAGTAACAAAGCCTGCACTGGGTGGAGATGCTAACACCTCCCCCAGGCAGGAATTGTCACACCTGGCGGTGAGCCTCAAAGGCTCACCTCCTTTGTGCCAACCCAGCAGGACACTCCAGCTAGTGGAGTTGCCCGCCCCCTCCGGCCAGGCCCCACTTTTGGCGGCAAGGCCGGAGAAAATAATGAGAAAAACAAGGAGGAGTCACTGGCCAGTCAGGACAGCCCCTAAGGTGTCCTGAGCTGAGGTGACTCTGACTTTTAGAAATCCTCCATCTTGCAGATGGAGGATTCCCCCAATAGGGTTAGGATTGTGACCCCCTCCCCTTGGGAGGAGGCACAAAGAGGGTGTACCCACCCTCAGGGCTAGTAGCCATTGGCTACTAACCCCCCAGACCTAAACACGCCCTTAAATTTAGTATTTAAGGGCTACCCTGAACCCTAGAAAATTAGATTCCTGCAACTACAAGAAGAAGGACTGCCCAGCTGAAAACCCCTGCAGAGGAAGACCAGAAGACGACAACTGCCTTGGCTCCAGAAACTCACCGGCCTGTCTCCTGCCTTCCAAAGATCCTGCTCCAGCGACGCCTTCCAAAGGGACCAGCGACCTCGACATCCTCTGAGGACTGCCCCTGCTTCGAAAAGACAAGAAACTCCCGAGGACAGCGGACCTGCTCCAAGAAAGGCTGCAACTTTGTTTCCAGCAGCCTTGAAAGAACCCTGCAAGCTCCCCGCAAGAAGCGTGAGACTTGCAACACTGCACCCGGCGACCCCGACTCGGCTGGTGGAGATCCGACGCCTCAGGAGGGACCCCAGGACTACTCTGATACTGTGAGTACCAAAACCTGTCCCCCCTGAGCCCCCACAGCGCCGCCTGCAGAGGGAATCCCGAGGCTTCCCCTGACCGCGACTCTCTGAAACCTAAGTCCCGACACCTGGGAGAGACCCTGCACCCGCAGCCCCCAGGACCTGAAGGACCGGACTTTCACTGGAGAAGCGACCCCCAGGAGTCCCTCTCCCTTGCCCAAGTGGAGGTTTCCCCGAGGAACCCCCCCCTTGCCTGCCTGCAGCGCTGAAGAGATCCCGAGATCTCTCATAGACTAACATTGCGAACCCGACGCTTGTTTCTACACTGCACCCGGCCGCCCCCGCGCCGCTGAGGGTGAAATTTCTGTGTGGACTTGTGTCCCCCCCGGTGCCCTACAAAACCCCCCTGGTCTGCCCTCCGAAGACGCGGGTACTTACCTGCAAGCAGACCGGAACCGGGGCACCCCCTTCTCTCCATTCTAGCCTATGTGTTTTGGGCACCACTTTGAACTCTGCACCTGACCGGCCCTGAGCTGCTGGTGTGGTGACTTTGGGGTTGCTCTGAACCCCCAACGGTGGGCTACCTTGGACCAAGAACTGAACCCTGTAAGTGTCTTACTTACCTGGTAAAACTAACAAATACTTACCTCCCCTAGGAACTGTGAAAATTGCACTAAGTGTCCACTTTTAAAACAGCTATTTGTGAATAACTTGAAAAGTATACATGCAATTTTGATGATTTAAAGTTCCTAAAGTACTTACCTGCAATACCTTTCGAATGAGATATTACATGTAGAATTTGAACCTGTGGTTCTTAAAATAAACTAAGAAAAGATATTTTTCTATATAAAAACCTATTGGCTGGATTTGTCTCTGAGTGTGTGTACCTCATTTATTGTCTATGTGTATGTACAACAAATGCTTAACACTACTCCTTGGATAAGCCTACTGCTCGACCACACTACCACAAAATAGAGCATTAGTATTATCTATTTTTACCACTATTTTACCTCTAAGGGGAACCCTTGGACTCTGTGCATGCTATTCCTTACTTTGAAATAGCACATACAGAGCCAACTTCCTACATTGGTGGATCAGCGGTGGGGTACAAGACTTTGCATTTGCTGGACTACTCAGCCAATACCTGATCACACGACAAATTCCAAAATTGTCATTAGAAATTGATTTTTGCAATTTGAAAAGTTTTCTAAATTCTTAAAAGACCTGCTAGGGCCTTGTGTTAGATCCTGTTTAGCATTTCTTTTAGAGTTTAAAAGTTTGTAAAAGTTTGAATTAGATTCTAGAACCAGTTTTAGTTTCTTAAAAAGTATTCCAACTTTTAGAAGCATAATGTCTAGCACAGATGTGAATGTGGTGGAACTCGACACCACACCTTACCTCCATCTTAAGATGAGGGAGCTAAGGTCACTCTGTAAAATAAAGAAAATAACAATGGGCCCCAAACCTACCAAAATACAGCTCCAGGAGCTTTTGGCAGAGTTTGAAAAGGCCAACCCCTCTGAGGGTGGCAACTCAGAGGAAGAGGATAGTGACTTGGAGGACAATTCCCCCCTACCAGTCCTATCTAGGGAGAACAGGGTCCCTCAAACCCTGACTCCAAAAATAATAGTCAGAGATGCTGGTTCCCTCACAGGAGAGACCAACACCTCTGAAATCACTGAGGATAACCCCAGTGAAGAGGACATCCAGTTAGCCAGGATGGCCAAAAGATTGGCTTTGGAAAAGCAGCTCCTAGCCATAGAAAGGGAAAGAAAAGAGATGGGCCTAGGTCCCATCAATGGTGGCAGCAACTTAAATAGGGTCAGAGATTCTCCTGACATCCTAAAAATCCCCAAAGGGATTGTAACAAAATATGAAGATGGTGATGACATCACCAAATGGTTCACAGCTTTTGAGAGGGCTTGTGTAACCAGAAAAGTAAACAGATCTCACTGGGGTGCTCTCCTTTGGGAAATGTTCACTGGAAAGTGTAGGGATAGACTCCTCACACTCTCGGGAAAAGATGCAGAATCTTATGACCTCATGAAGGGTACCCTGATTGAGGGCTTTGGATTCTCCACTGAGGAGTATAGAATTAGATTCAGGGGGGCTCAAAAATCCTCGAGCCAGACCTGGGTTGATTTTGTAGACTACTCAGTAAAAACACTAGATGGTTGGTTAACTGGAAATGAAGTGTGTGACTATGTTGGGCTTTATAATTTGTTTATGAAAGAACACATTCTAAGTAACTGCTTCAATGAAAAGTTGCATCAGTATCTGGTAGACCTAGGTCCAATTTCTCCCCAAGAATTGGGAAAGAAGGCAGACCACTGGGTCAAGACTAGGGTAACCAAAACTTCCACTGGGGGTGACCAAAAGAAAGGGGTTACAAAAACTCCCCAGGAGAAAGTGGGTGACACTAGAAACAAAGAAAAAGAGTCCTCTGTAGGCCCCCAAAAACCAGAACAGGTGGGTGGGCCCCAAGACACAACCCAAAACAAAGGTGGGTACCAGGGTAAGAACTGGGATGCCACTAAGGCATGGTGCCACAACTGTAAACAGTCTGGGCACCACACCAAGGACACTTCTTGTCCCAAAAACAAACCTCAGAACAAAATTCCAGGGGTAACCAGTATAGCCATGGGAGATGACTCTTCAGATGAGGAGGTATTCATAGCCTTCAACTGGAAACAGGGCCCAACAGGTGAGTTGGAGATTCCAGAGGGAAGTAGACACTTCCACCACCTACTGGTGAATGGAATCCCAACCACTGCCCTGAGAGACACTTGTGCCAGTCACACTATTGTGCATGACAGGCTGGTGCTCTCAAACCAGTACATCCCAGGTGAGACTGCCAGGGTAAGAGTTAGCCTAGACAGGGTCACTAAGAGGCCTGTGGCTTTAGTACCCATAGAAGTGGGTGGCACTCTTAGCTGGAGAAGGGTAGTAGTCAGTACAGACCTCCCCCTTGATTGTCTCCTTGGAAATGACTACCCAGAGGTTAGTCAGAGCCCAAGAGAGGAACTGGTCCAGTGCCAGTCCTCTCCCAAGGATTCTGGAAGTCCTGCCTCTGCAGTAAATGCAAGCAGACCCCAGAAGAAGAAGAAAAGAAAACAGAGTAGGAAAGGTGGACAACCTTTAGCCAAGGTTCCAGCAAGCCAAGGAGATTCTGCTCCAGTAGGGGAGAACTCCAAAAATGGCTCTGATAAAGTCCAACCTGACCCACAAGAAGTCCTGGCTAGTCAGGCAACTGTTAAACCTGAGTGGGTGGCTCCTCAGCTAACAGAAGAAAGAGTGGAAGAAGGGTGTTTTCTACAAGATGTGGTAACCCCCCACTCTAATACAGCAGACAGGCAACCTGAACCCAAAGAAGCCTGTAACTTAGCCCCTTCCCTTTTAGGTGAAGAGCTAAAGGTGTGGTTCTGGGCACTGACAGCTGTCAGTGGCCTCTGCTGGGTGTTAGCCTTTATGGCTGCACTATCCTTGGCATGGTGGTCTGACCCCATGCCAAATAACAAGTTAGGCCCCCTGACCCTGTTGGTCATGGTGGGGTTACTCCAGCTCTGGGTAACCTCTTTGGGTAAGCTAGGGGTGACCCTGGCTAAGATAAGATTAGCAGAGGTGGATACCTCTGACCTCAAAATAGAGAGAATGGGTGAAGACATAAAAAGCACAGACAAGAGGCAGTTCAGACTAGGTCCTATCACTGTGGAAGTGGGTCAGTTCCCCAGAGGGAATGACCTGAACAGGAGGATGTAAGGCAGAGTAGGCCCTGCAACAAACCAGCCATTTCCTCTACTCTTCCTCGCCTGACAGACTAGGAAGACTCTTCCAGCGTTGGCTGAGTCTCCTGGCCTGTGGGCTGGGGGGGGCTTGTGTAAAGAAATGGCTCCCTGTTGCAGTTACCCCCCCACTTTTTGCCTGATACTGATGCTGACTTGACTGAGAAGTGTGCTGGGACCCTGCTAACCAGGCCCCAGCACCAGTGTTCCTTCACCTAAAATGTACCATTGTATCCACAATTGGCACACCCTGGCATTCAGATAAGTCCCTTGTAACTGGTACTTCTAGTACCAAGGGCCCTGATGCCAAGAAAGGTCTCTAAGGGCTGCAGCATGTCTTATGCCACCCTAGAGACCCCTCACTCAGCACAGACACACTGCTTACAAGCCTGTGTGTGCTGGTGAGAACAAAATGAGTAAGTCGACATGGCACTCCCCTCAGGGTGCCATGCCAGCCTCTCACTGCCTATGCAGTATAGGTAAGACACCCCTCTAGCAGGCCTTACAGCCCTAAGGCAGGGTGCACTATACCATAGGTGAGGGTACCAGTGCATGAGCACTGTGCCCCTACAGTGTCTAAGCAAAACCTTAGCCATTGTAAGTGCAGGGTAGCCATAAGAGTATATGGTCTGGGAGTCTGTTTTACACGAACTCCACAGCACCATAATGGCTACACTGAAAACTGGGAAGTTTGGTATCAAACTTCTCAGCACAATAAATGCACACTGATGCCAGTGTACATTTTATTGTAAAATACACCCCAGAGGGCACCTTAGAGGTGCCCCCTGAAACTTAACCGACTATCTGTGTAGGCTGACTAGTTTTAGCAGCCTGCCACAAACCGAGACATGTTGCTGGCCCCATGGGGAGAGTGCCTTTGTCACTCTGAGGCCAGTAACAAAGCCTGCACTGGGTGGAGATGCTAACACCTCCCCCAGGCAGGAATTGTCACACCTGGCGGTGAGCCTCAAAGGCTCACCTCCTTTGTGCCAACCCAGCAGGACACTCCAGCTAGTGGAGTTGCCCGCCCCCTCCGGCCAGGCCCCACTTTTGGCGGCAAGGCCGGAGAAAATAATGAGAAAAACAAGGAGGAGTCACTGGCCAGTCAGGACAGCCCCTAAGGTGTCCTGAGCTGAGGTGACTCTGACTTTTAGAAATCCTCCATCTTGCAGATGGAGGATTCCCCCAATAGGGTTAGGATTGTGACCCCCTCCCCTTGGGAGGAGGCACAAAGAGGGTGTACCCACCCTCAGGGCTAGTAGCCATTGGCTACTAACCCCCCAGACCTAAACACGCCCTTAAATTTAGTATTTAAGGGCTACCCTGAACCCTAGAAAATTAGATTCCTGCAACTACAAGAAGAAGGACTGCCCAGCTGAAAACCCCTGCAGAGGAAGACCAGAAGACGACAACTGCCTTGGCTCCAGAAACTCACCGGCCTGTCTCCTGCCTTCCAAAGATCCTGCTCCAGCGACGCCTTCCAAAGGGACCAGCGACCTCGACATCCTCTGAGGACTGCCCCTGCTTCGAAAAGACAAGAAACTCCCGAGGACAGCGGACCTGCTCCAAGAAAGGCTGCAACTTTGTTTCCAGCAGCCTTGAAAGAACCCTGCAAGCTCCCCGCAAGAAGCGTGAGACTTGCAACACTGCACCCGGCGACCCCGACTCGGCTGGTGGAGATCCGACGCCTCAGGAGGGACCCCAGGACTACTCTGATACTGTGAGTACCAAAACCTGTCCCCCCTGAGCCCCCACAGCGCCGCCTGCAGAGGGAATCCCGAGGCTTCCCCTGACCGCGACTCTCTGAAACCTAAGTCCCGACACCTGGGAGAGACCCTGCACCCGCAGCCCCCAGGACCTGAAGGACCGGACTTTCACTGGAGAAGCGACCCCCAGGAGTCCCTCTCCCTTGCCCAAGTGGAGGTTTCCCCGAGGAACCCCCCCCTTGCCTGCCTGCAGCGCTGAAGAGATCCCGAGATCTCTCATAGACTAACATTGCGAACCCGACGCTTGTTTCTACACTGCACCCGGCCGCCCCCGCGCCGCTGAGGGTGAAATTTCTGTGTGGACTTGTGTCCCCCCCGGTGCCCTACAAAACCCCCCTGGTCTGCCCTCCGAAGACGCGGGTACTTACCTGCAAGCAGACCGGAACCGGGGCACCCCCTTCTCTCCATTCTAGCCTATGTGTTTTGGGCACCACTTTGAACTCTGCACCTGACCGGCCCTGAGCTGCTGGTGTGGTGACTTTGGGGTTGCTCTGAACCCCCAACGGTGGGCTACCTTGGACCAAGAACTGAACCCTGTAAGTGTCTTACTTACCTGGTAAAACTAACAAATACTTACCTCCCCTAGGAACTGTGAAAATTGCACTAAGTGTCCACTTTTAAAACAGCTATTTGTGAATAACTTGAAAAGTATACATGCAATTTTGATGATTTAAAGTTCCTAAAGTACTTACCTGCAATACCTTTCGAATGAGATATTACATGTAGAATTTGAACCTGTGGTTCTTAAAATAAACTAAGAAAAGATATTTTTCTATATAAAAACCTATTGGCTGGATTTGTCTCTGAGTGTGTGTACCTCATTTATTGTCTATGTGTATGTACAACAAATGCTTAACACTACTCCTTGGATAAGCCTACTGCTCGACCACACTACCACAAAATAGAGCATTAGTATTATCTATTTTTACCACTATTTTACCTCTAAGGGGAACCCTTGGACTCTGTGCATGCTATTCCTTACTTTGAAATAGCACATACAGAGCCAACTTCCTACAGTGTGCCAATCAGATACGGCTTTTACTTTCTTTTCTGCCATCACCATACCTTGAGGGGTAAGAATAACCCCTAAAAACTCAACTGGGGTAACATGAAACTCACACTTGGTTAGGTTGCAATATAAATGGTGTTTTCGAAGGGCTGCAAGAATTTTCCTGACATGTTGGACATGTTTGTTTTCATTGTCTGAGTAGATCAAAATTTCATTGATGTAGACTATGGCAAATATGTCGAGGTACTCTCTAAGAACGTCATTCAAGAAAAATTAAAATGCTGCTGGAGCATTACACAGACCAAAAGGCATGACGGTGTATTAAAAAAGGCCATATTTTGTCTTGAACGCTGTTTTCCATTTGTCACACTCTCTCATTCTGACCAAATGATAAGCACCTCGAAGGTCAAGCTTCGTGTAGATTTTTGCTCTCTTTACTTGTTCCAATAAGACCGGAATTAGGGGTAAAGGATATTTATTCTTGATGGTGACTTTGTTCAAACCCCTATAGTCGATGCAAGTTCGAAGTTCTCCATTAGCTTTTGGAACAAAAAACAAAGGCGGAGCTGCAGGAGACTTAGAGGGGCGAATGAAGCCATTCTCCAAAAATTGATCTAGGTATTTTCGTAAATGTTGATTTTCATGTTCTGACAGGGCATATACACGACAGTTGGGAAGTATCGCACCTGGGGCTAGATCAATTTGACAGTCATAAGATCTATGAGGAGGTAGAGTCTCTGCTCCTTTCTCATCAAATACATCTTTGTAAGATGAATACTGTTTGGGCAGCTGAATTTCTTTCTCCGCAGCAGTAGCTATGTAAGAGTTGCAAACTTTTGGTACTTTAATCTTTTGGAGACATTGTTCGTTACATAGCGCAGATGAGAACACGATTTTTCGTTCTGCCCAATTGATCTCCGGATTGTGATGAATTAACCATGGCAAGCCGAGGATAATCCCATGTTGGGGAGCATGGATCACGTCAAGGATGATTTTCTCTTTATGTTTCTTTCTTTGATTCTTATCTTCACAAATCATCGACAAGGGGATAGTCTGAGGAGTTATCGGACCTCCAGTCAAGAGTTTTCCATCGACTGCCTGGATGATTTCTGGGGTCTTCTTTTCAATACATGGGATCCCCCATGCACGAACCAGTTGGACATCAACAAAGTTCCCAGTAGCCCCAGAATTGACTAGAGCTTTTTTGAAATAGATCTTTTTCGTGACCTGAACTCTTATTTCCAGTTTAAGATGTCTAGATTGTGAAGGGTCCACGGTGACACCCAAGAGAAACCCTTCTCTGCATCTTGGGTGTTTTAGTTTTCCAACTCGACTGGTGCATTGGCTGCGACCTTCTGAACTGGACCTTGCTTGTTCTTTGGTTTGATTGGACAATCTTTGGCAAAATGACCTTTTCGCCCACAATAAAGACATTGTCCATTTTTTCTGTGTAGGTCCTTTTCATCTTTGGTCAAAGGTCTTCTGATGGTTCCAATTTCCATTGGTTCCGGTGTTCTTTCTTTCGGAGTTCTTGAGTCTCTGTTATAATGAATGCGCCATGAATATTTTTCAATCCTTTTGTGCGTTCCTTTACGTTCTGCTAAATGATGATCAAGTCTCAAGACAAGATTTATTAATTCATGACAGTCTGTAGGTTGTGGGTCGTTTTGCGCTAAGATATCTTTTAGTTCCTCTTTGAGTCCCTTGTAAAACAAGACCGCTTGTTTTTCTTCAGGCCAGGATGTCTCGGCAACCAGCCGGTTAAAGTTGGCTAAATACGACACTAGGTCTTGATTCCCTTGGCGTAAATCTAATAATTCACGATCTGCTGACTGTCTTACAGTTCTACGATCAAAAACTCTCTCAAACTCACGAACAAAATTTCTCCAGTTGTACAACAGGGGACTATTTTTACGCACAAGAGGAATTGCCCAAGTAGCTGCATCACCAGACAGATATGATAGCAAGAAAGCTACTTTGGACTGGGCATCAGGGAAAGTATTTGGTCTGCAGGGGAAGTGTAGTTCCACTTGAACCAGGAAAGATTGCGCTTTCAAAGGGTCACCTGAGAAACGTTCTGGGGAAGCTAAAGGAATTGCAGAAGGAACATTTAGGGAAATCGGATTACTTCCAGAAGCCTGAGAAGAAGTACCTGGCCAAGACACACCTGTGGGACTTTGTTCCTTCTTCTATACCTTATCTTGCAACTGACTCACTCTCTCTGCTAAGCTAGTTGTCAATTCTTTAGATGATACCACCTCTGCTTGGAGCTGGGTGATAGCCTTGACTAACTCGTCTAGCGTGGCCATGCTGAGAACATACACAAGCCAGGAGGATAATAATTCGTGGGATCACTATTCTGTCAGTCACCAGATCCTCGGGGTCTGTGCACGTTCCCAACACGTCCACCACTGAACAGCTCCAAGACTCTGATAGATAAATCACAGAGACTGAGAGAGTTCAAGAGGTGAAGAGGGGATTAGGAAGGGAACAGCTGGGAAGGAGACCTGTAGTAAGAAAAAGGTTAGAACACACAATATGAAAATGATATCTCCTGAAATCAATACAAGACTATGATTCTAAGCCTAGTCACTCTAAAAACATGAACAATCTAAGAGTTAAGTTTAAAATGACTAAGTTTCAAGATGGCCGGATACCTGTAGGGAATCAAGATGAGTTAAATGAAAACTTTCTTATTCAAGTACTTTCCTTTACATGAAAATTAGAAAAAAACATTCTGACAATTTTAAACCAGTCATATAAATCCTGTTTTGAGAATGTATACTAGGAACTCTGGCCTTCTGTGTACTCTTAAAATGTTTCAACACAAATTGCACATATTGCAGATATATATATATATATATATATATATATATAGTAAACACCATAAAAGGATTGTGCACCATGAACACAATATGGATTCAGGAAACAAATCACATAACTTGTCAACTCAAATATTACATAATAAATATCTTAGAATAGTGGCATACAATAAACAACATGAAATTAACTCGAGGAGAGAATCGTGCGTCTTGCCGATTCGAGTGTCACCCTGTAAAATACCAAGAAATGGTAGCACGCAATGAATATCAAAGTCAAATCATCATTAATCGAATTGCGCGTCTTGACGATTCGTAAAGCACGATGTAAATGTCAAGAAATAACAGCTCACAATAAATAACAAGATCAAAGTACAATGAAACGAATCGCGCTTCTTTTGCCGATTCTTAAGCCACCATGTAAATGTCAAGAAATAGTAGCGCGCAATGGACAACAATGTGTAAACGCCATAAAACGAATTGCGCGTCTTGCCGATTCTTAAGCCACCATGCCAATGTAAAGAAATGGTAGCACGCAATGAATAACAAAGCCAAACCTTTATGAAACAAATTGCGCGTCTTGCCTATTTGTAAACTACCATATAAATGTCAAGAAATGGTAGCGCTCAAGTAATCTGTTACTCATTTAAGAATTAAACCAAGAATATGAAAATTCTCAGTAACGGTGTCAGAACAGTCCAACCACCGTCTTACCGCCTGGAACAATGATCACCAATGAAGGATGAAGGGCAGAAGCCTGGAAGATCCAATAGGCCGCCGGGACAGGAGCTCAGGAAGAATCTGCTGCTCTGCACCGGGACCTCTGAATAGTGAGCACTGGGAGTTGGGCTGGCTCTCTTTTATAGAGTCTTGGCCCAGCCCAGAACCACGCCCAGGCATGTTTCAGGGAAAGTCTCGAAGGCCCTGGAAAGGGGCCACACCCTAACACACTCTGAAAACCTGCAGCCATACATTGCAAAGGAACAGTATTTGTAAGCATATTAAAAATAAGTTTTCAGGATTGAACTCTGCAATGCAAAAGGTTAAATCGCAACATATCAGCACAATGCATAAATTACGTTGTTTTGAGAGTGCTGGGTTTTTGGATTTTTGTCACCAATAGATCGCGTACAGCTCTGGTGTTGACACTCCTGTAGCTCTTAGACCAACCAGTAAAGTCGAAAATATTCACTGTAGCAATTTGACGCTGTGAAGTGTTTTCTGCTAGTTTTTCTTTGAGAGTGGATTGACCACTTCTTTATGTAAAATAGCTTTTCTTAATAAAGCTCCTGCCAAGATCACATACTTTGTGGTAAGTTTGACATGTAGCTCAAGCAAATGCACCAGAAGACGATTAATAGGATCGCTTGCACTTCATAAATGTTACTGTACATTGAGAGTATCTTTCAAGGTGCCGTCAAATGATAATCATACAATCTAAAACCTGATAATCTCTGGAGAGGATGGTGCCCGTCTTCAGTACAGTATTTTGGTCAGTCCTGGCCTAATTGCGCTATAACTGTTGTTAGGGCAGTGTTAACAAAATATGTTTGCTTATACACTAATCAGCAACTTGCAATTTTACAGGACTTTGAAGCACTCACTCCTAACCTCTTGGCCAGGACTGTTGAAACTGTGGAAGGAGGTGGCATGGTTGTCATACTCCTGCGCACTATGAGCTCACTGAAGCAGCTGTACACCATGACTATGGTAGGTGGAGCAGTGGTTTTGTGTTACAGCTTGTGCCTCCCAGGATATCTGGAATGCCTTGACATGTTTCTTGCTGCTTTGGGAAGACTTTTATTTTGGTACCCTCTGTGTGGGAATTGAAATTGCCTTTAGATCGGCCTTTGACTCGTGCTTGTTTTAAAATATAATCTTAAACTACTGCCCCATTGCATGCTGAAGACCTGTCTATTGTCGTACCTTTTAAAAATTTGGTTTTTCACCTTTTCTCTTAGCATTGTCTTTTTCTGCCTTCCTGCCCTTATTCTATTCTGTTTGTAACATGTCTACATGCATGCCTTGATGACTGTAATGCATTCTTATGTTTCCGTTGATCCTACAGCTGGCTACAGTGAGCTCTCATATCCTTGTTCTCTATCCGCATTTGTTTTGTACATTTCTAACATCGTATGACACTGCAGCGGTTTCCACGTCTGAATGCCCTTTCTTTCACTTTTTTTGGTTCCTTACAGTATGTTATAATTCTGGTGCCAACCTTAGTGTGACACGTGTTTCCATCCTCTTTCTTTTAAATGAATTATTAAACTTTTCCAAAGTCCTATTTTTTGGGGTTTTGAATAAGTACATGTCCTGTCAGTTGAACAGAAGCGCTTCACTTTTTGTCTGGACTTAATGCACAAGAGGACTGATTCACAAAGCCTTTTCTGTGCCTCACAACTTGTCACTACTGATTTATATGTGAATTGTTCCACAGCTACTGGAAAATGAATTGTGAAACTGGCATAAGAGTTTTTCTTTTTATAACTGTTCATCCGAATGTCTCCTCCTTTACATCTTAATGTACATCCCCTCTTACTTTATACTTTTCACTTTTACACCCTTTCCCATTTTCACAAAATGTTATGGAATAGCCATCACTCCATCTTCTGTAGACTTATTTCATTTTTTGCTGAATTTAAAAGATTTATTTTCTTGCCCTCGGAGCAAAAGTTCTACTGAACAATTTTATTTTAACTCCTGTGTATGCATCCTCAGTATCTCACTGCTAGCTTTTGAAATGCATATTATTTTAGTGCCAAAACTTTGGCAATCCTTTATTATTTTGTTGGTGGTTTCTTTTTACCATCGCAACATAGTTGAGTTTAATTTTGTTGTTTACATTTTATTCTGATTATAAAAGGTAAAGGCAAGTATTCTTTGTCATAACCACTTTTTTTGTAATTCTTTTGTAAATAATGCTGTGTAAAGATAGCTTTGTATATATTATCCTTTTTGATTTTGAGGAGGATTTTTTTTCTGTCTTTTTTTAAATATTAGGATGTGCATTCGCGCTACAGAACAGAGGCCCATCAGGACGTAGTTGGAAGATTCAATGAAAGGTAAATCTTTTAGCTGTTTGTAGGAAGTTGGCTCTGTATGTGCTATTTCAAAGTAAGGAATAGCATGCACAGAGTCCAAGGGTTCCCCTTAGAGGTAAAATAGTGGTAAAAATAGATAATACTAATGCTCTATTTTGTGGTAGTGTGGTCGAGCAGTAGGCTTATCCAAGGAGTAGTGTTAAGCATTTGTTGTACATACACATAGACAATAAATGAGGTACACACACTCAGAGACAAATCCAGCCAATAGGTTTTTATATAGAAAAATATCTTTTCTTAGTTTATTTTAAGAACCACAGGTTCAAATTCTACATGTAATATCTCATTCGAAAGGTATTGCAGGTAAGTACTTTAGGAACTTTAAATCATCAAAATTGCATGTATACTTTTCAAGTTATTCACAAATAGCTGTTTTAAAAGTGGACACTTAGTGCAATTTTCACAGTTCCTAGGGGAGGTAAGTATTTGTTAGTTTTACCAGGTAAGTAAGACACTTACAGGGTTCAGTTCTTGGTCCAAGGTAGCCCACCGTTGGGGGTTCAGAGCAACCCCAAAGTCACCACACCAGCAGCTCAGGGCCGGTCAGGTGCAGAGTTCAAAGTGGTGCCCAAAAACACATAGGCTAGAATGGAGAGAAGGGGGTGCCCCGGTTCCGGTCTGCTTGCAGGTAAGTACCCGCGTCTTCGGAGGGCAGACCAGGGGGGTTTTTTAGGGCACCGGGGGGGACACAAGTCCACACAGAAATTTCACCCTCAGCGGCGCGGGGGCGGCCGGGTGCAGTGTAGAAACAAGCGTCGGGTTCGCAATGTTAGTCTATGAGAGATCTCGGGATCTCTTCAGCGCTGCAGGCAGGCAAGGGGGGGGTTCCTCGGGGAAACCTCCACTTGGGCAAGGGAGAGGGACTCCTGGGGGTCGCTTCTCCAGTGAAAGTCCGGTCCTTCAGGTCCTGGGGGCTGCGGGTGCAGGGTCTCTCCCAGGCGTCGGGACTTTAGATTCAAAGAGTCGCGGTCAGGGGAAGCCTCGGGATTCCCTCTGCAGGCGGCGCTGTGGGGGCTCAGGGGGGACAGGTTTTGGTACTCACGGTATCAGAGTAGTCCTGGGGTCCCTCCTGAGGTGTTGGATCGCCACCAGCCGAGTCGGGGTCGCCGGGTGCAGTGTTGCAAGTCTCACGCTTCTTGCGGGGAGCTTGCAGGGTTCTTTGGAGCTGCTGGAAACAAAGTTGCAGCTTTTCTTGGAGCAGGTCCGCTGTCCTCGGGAGTTTCTTGTCTTTTCGAAGCAGGGGCAGTCCTCAGAGGATGTCGAGGTCGCTGGTCCCTTTGGAAGGCGTCGCTGGAGCAGGATCTTTGGAAGGCAGGAGACAGGCCGGTGAGTTTCTGGAGCCAAGGCAGTTGTCGTCTTCTGGTCTTCCTCTGCAGGGGTTTTTCAGCTAGGCAGTCCTTCTTCTTGTAGTTGCAGGAATCTAATTTTCTAGGGTTCAGGGTAGCCCTTAAATACTAAATTTAAGGGCGTGTTTAGGTCTGGGGGGTTAGTAGCCAATGGCTACTAGCCCTGAGGGTGGGTACACCCTCTTTGTGCCTCCTCCCAAGGGGAGGGGGTCACAATCCTAACCCTATTGGGGGAATCCTCCATCTGCAAGATGGAGGATTTCTAAAAGTTAGAGTCACCTCAGCTCAGGACACCTTAGGGGCTGTCCTGACTGGCCAGTGACTCCTCCTTGTTATTCTCATTATTTTCTCCGGCCTTGCCGCCAAAAGTGGGGCCTGGCCGGAGGGGGCGGGCAACTCCACTAGCTGGAGTGTCCTGCTGGGTTGGCACAAAGGAGGTGAGCCTTTGAGGCTCACCGCCAGGTGTGACAATTCCTGCCTGGGAGAGGTGTTAGCATCTCCACCCAGTGCAGGCTTTGTTACTGGCCTCAGAGTGACAAAGGCACTCTCCCCATGGGGCCAGCAACATGTCTCGGTTTGTGGCAGGCTGCTAGAACTAGTCAGCCTACACAGATAGTCGGTTAAGTTTCAGGGGGCACCTCTAAGGTGCCCTCTGTGGTGTATTTTACAATAAAATGTACACTGGCATCAGTGTGCATTTATTGTGCTGAGAAGTTTGATACCAAACTTCCCAGTTTTCAGTGTAGCCATTATGGTGCTGTGGAGTTCGTGTTTGACAGACTCCCAGACCATATACTCTTATGGCTACCCTGCACTTACAATGTCTAAGGTTTTGTTTAGACACTGTAGGGGTACCATGCTCATGCATTGGTACCCTCACCTATGGTATAGTGCACCCTGCCTTAGGGCTGTAAGGCCTGCTAGAGGGGTGTCTTACCTATACTGCATAGGCAGTGAGAGGCTGGCATGGCACCCTGAGGGGAGTGCCATGTCGACTTACTCGTTTTGTCCTCACTAGCACACACAAGCTGGTAAGCAGTGTGTCTGTGCTGAGTGAGAGGTCTCCAGGGTGGCATAAGACATGCTGCAGCCCTTAGAGACCTTCCTTGGCATCAGGGCCCTTGGTACTAGAAGTACCAGTTACAAGGGACTTATCTGGATGCCAGGGTCTGCCAATTGTGGATACAAAAGTACAGGTTAGGGAAAGAACACTGGTGCTGGGGCCTGGTTAGCAGGCCTCAGCACACTTTCAATTGTAAACATAGCATCAGCAAAGGCAAAAAGTCAGGGGGCAACCATGCCAAGGAGGCATTTCCTTACACAACCCCCCCCCAAACGAAAGAGGATGAGACTAACCTTTCCCAAGAGAGTCTTCATTTTCTAAGTGGAAGAACCTGGAAAGGCCATCTGCATTGGCATGGGCAGTCCCAGGTCTGTGTTCCACTATAAAGTCCATTCCCTGTAGGGAGATGGACCACCTCAACAGTTTAGGATTTTCACCTTTCATTTGCATCAGCCATTTGAGAGGTCTGTGGTCGGTTTGAACTAGGAAGTGAGTCCCAAAGAGGTATGGTCTCAGCTTCTTCAGGGACCAAACCACAGCAAAGGCCTCCCTCTCAATGGCACTCCAACGCTGCTCCCTGGGGAGTAACCTCCTGCTAATGAAAGCAACAGGCTGGTCAAGGCCATCATCATTTGTTTGGGACAAAACTGCCCCTATCCCATGTTCAGAGGCATCAGTCTGCACAATGAACTGCTTAGAATAATCTGGAGCTTTGAGAACTGGTGCTGAGCACATTGCCTGTTTCAGGGTGTCAAAGGCCTGTTGGCAGTCCACAGTCCAGTTTACTTTCTTGGGCATTTTCTTGGAGGTGAGTTCAGTGAGGGCTGTCACAATGGATCCATATCCCTTCACAAACCTCCTGTAATACCCAGTCAAGCCAAGGAATGCCCTGACTTGAGTCTGGGTTTTTGGAGCTACCCAGTCCAGAATAGTCTGGATCTTGGGTTGGAGTGGCTGAACTTGGCCTCCACCTACAAGGTGTCCCAAATAAACCACAGTTCCCTGCCCTATCTGGCATTTGGATGCCTTGATAGAGAGGCCTGCAGATTGCAGAGCCTTCAAAACCTTCCTCAGGTGGACCAGGTGATCCTGCCAGGTGGAGCTAAAGACAGCAATATCATCAAGATAAGCTGTGCTAAAGGACTCCAAGCCAGCAAGGACTTGATCCACCAACCTTTGGAAGGTGGCAGGGGCATTCTTTAAACCAAAGGGCATAACAGTAAACTGATAATGCCCATCAGGTGTGGAGAATGCTGTCTTTTCTTTTGCTCCAGGTGCCATTTTTATTTGCCAGTACCCTGCTGTCAAGTCAAAGGTACTTAGGAATTTGGCAGCACCTAATTTATCAATGAGCTCATCAGCTCTTGGAATTGGATGAGCATCTGTCTTGGTGACAGAATTGAGCCCTCTGTAGTCCACACAAAACCTCATCTCTTTCTTTCCATCTGTGGTGTGAGGTTTGGGGACTAAGACCACTGGGCTAGCCCAGGGGCTGTCAGAGCGCTCAATGACTCCCAATTCCAGCATCTTGTGGACTTCCACCTTGATGCTTTCCTTAACATGGTCAGACTGTCTAAAGATTTTGTTCTTGACAGGCATGCTGTCTCCTGTGTCCACATCATGGGTACACAGGTGTGTCTGACCAGGGGTTAAGGAGAAGAGTTCAGGAAACTGTTGTAGGACTCTCCTACAATCAGCTTGCTGTTGGCCAGAGAGGGTGTCTGAGTAGATCACTCCATCTACTGTACCATCTTTTGGGTCTGATGACAGAAGATCAGGGAGAGGTTCACTCTCTGCCTCCTGATCCTCATCTGTTACCATCAACAGATTGACATCAGCCCTGTCGTGGAAGAGCTTAAGGCGGTTTACATGGATCACCCTTTTGGGGCTCCTGCTTGTGCCCAGGTCCACCAAGTAGGTGACCTGACTCTTCCTTTCTAGTACTGGGTAAGGGCCACTCCATTTGTCCTGGAGTGCCCTGGGAGCCACAGGCTCCAGAACCCAGACTTTCTGCCCTGGTTGGAACTCAACCAGTGCAGCCTTTTGGTCATACCAAAACTTCTGGAGCTGTTGGCTGGCCTCAAGGTTTTTGGTTGCCTTTTCCATGTACTCTGCCATTCTAGAGCGAAGGCCAAGTACATAGTCCACTATGTCCTGTTTAGGCTCATGGAGAGGTCTCTCCCAGCCTTCTTTAACAAGGGCAAGTGGTCCCCTTACAGGATGACCAAACAGAAGTTCAAAGGGTGAGAACCCTACTCCCTTCTGTGGTACCTCCCTGTAAGCGAAAAGCAGACATGGCAGGAGGACATCCCATCTCCTTTTGAGTTTTTCTGGGAGCCCCATGATCATGCCCTTTAATGTCTTGTTGAATCTCTCAACTAAGCCATTAGTTTGTGGATGGTAAGGTGTAGTGAATTTATAAGTCACTCCACACTCATTCCACATGTGCTTTAGGTATGCTGACATGAAGTTGGTACCTCTGTCAGACACCACCTCCTTAGGGAAACCCACTCTGGTAAAGATACCAATGAGGGCCTTGGCTACTGCAGGGGCAGTAGTCGACCTAAGGGGAATAGCTTCAGGATACCTGGTAGCATGATCCACTACTACCAGGATATACATATTTCCTGAGGCTGTGGGAGGTTCCAGTGGACCAACTATGTCCACACCCACTCTTTCAAAGGGCACCCCCACCACTGGAAGTGGAATGAGGGGGGCCTTTGGGTGCCCACCTGTCTTACCACTGGCTTGACAGGTGGGGCAGGAGAGGCAAAACTCCTTAACCATGTTGGACATATTGGGCCAGTAGAAGTGGTTGACTAACCTCTCCCACGTCTTGGTTTGTCCCAAATGTCCAGCAAGGGGAATGTCATGGGCCAATGTTAGGATGAACTCTCTGAACAGCTGAGGCACTACCACTCTCCTAGTGGCACCAGGTTTGGGGTCTCTGGCCTCAGTGTACAGGAGCCCATCTTCCCAATAGACCCTATGTGTTCCATTTTTCTTGCCTTTGGACTCTTCAGCAGCTTGCTGCCTAAGGCCTTCAAGAGAGGGACAGGTTTCTTGTCCCTTACACAGCTCCTCCCTTGAGGGTCCCCCTGGGCCTAAGAGCTCAACCTGATAAGGTTCAAGCTCCAAAGGCTCAGTTCCCTCAGAGGGCAGAACTTCTTCCTGAGAAGAGAGGTTCCCTTTCTTTTGCTGTGTTGCAGTTGGCTTCCCAACTGACTTTCCTGTTCTCTTGGTAGGCTGGGCCATTTTTCCAGACTCCAGCTCTACTTTTTCACCCTGTGCCTTGCACTGTGCTCTTGTTTTCACACACACCAGTTCAGGGATACCCAGCATTGCTGCATGGGTTTTTAGCTCTACCTCAGCCCATGCTGAGGACTCCAGGTCATTTCCAAGCAGACAGTCCACTGGGATATTTGAGGAGACCACCACCTGCTTCAGGCCATTGACCCCTCCCCATTCTAAAGTAACCATTGCCATGGGATGTACTTTTCTCTGATTGTCAGCGTTGGTGACTGTGTAAGTTTTTCCAGTCAGGTATTGGCCAGGGGAAACCAGTTTCTCTGTCACCATGGTGACACTGGCACCTGTATCCCTCAGGCCCTCTATTCTAGTCCCATTAATTAAGAGTTGCTGTCTGTATTTTTGCATGTTAGGCGGCCAGACAGCTAGTGTGGCTAAATCCACCCCACCCTCAGAAACTAGAGTAGCTTCAGTGTGGACCCTGATTTGCTCTGGGCACACTGTTGATCCCACTTGGAGACTAGCCATACCAGTGTTACCTGGATGGGAGTTTGGAGTGGAACCTTTCTTGGGACAGGCCTTGTCTCCAGTTTGGTGTCCATGCTGTTTACAGCTATGACACCAGGCCTTTTTGGGATCAAAGTTTTTACCCTTGTACCCATTGTTTTGTGAAGAGGCTCTGGGCCCACCCTCCTGTGCAGGTTTTTGGGGGCCTGTAGAAGACTCTTTACTATTTTTAGTTTTGGTTGTCTCATCACCCTTCTGCTGGGGAGTCTTTGTGACCCCTTTCTTTTGGTCACCCCCTGTTGAAGTCTTGGACACCCTTGTCTTGACCCAATGGTCCGCCTTCTTTCCCAATTCTTGGGGAGAAATTGGTCCTAGGTCTACCAGATGCTGATGCAGTTTATCATTGAAACAATTACTTAACAGGTGTTCTTTCACAAACAAATTGTACAGCCCATCATAATTATTTACACCACTGCCTTGAATCCAACCATCTAGTGTTTTCACTGAGTAGTCAACAAAGTCAACCCAGGTCTGGCTCGAGGATTTTTGAGCCCCCCTGAACCTAATCCTGTACTCCTCAGTGGAGAATCCAAAGCCCTCAATCAGGGTACCCTTCATGAGGTCATAAGATTCTGCATCTTGTCCAGAGAGTGTGAGGAGTCTATCCCTACACTTTCCTGTGAACATTTCCCAAAGGAGAGCACCCCAGTGAGATCTGTTCACTTTTCTGGTTACACAAGCCCTCTCAAAAGCTGTGAACCATTTGGTGATGTCATCACCATCTTCATATTTAGTTACAATCCCTTTGGGGATTTTCAACATGTCAGGAGAATCTCTGACCCTATTTATGTTGCTGCCACCATTGATGGGTCCTAGGCCCATCTCTTGTCTTTCCCTCTCTATGGCTAGGATCTGTCTTTCCAAAGCCAATCTTTTGGCCATCCTGGCTAACTGGATGTCCTCTTCACTGGAGTTATCCTCAGTGATTTCAGAGTTGTTGGTCCCTCCTGTGAGGGAACCAGCATCTCTGACTATTATTTGTGGAGTCAGGGCTTGAGAAGCCCTGCTCTCCCTAAGTAGGACTGGAGGGGGGGAATTTCCCTCCAAGTCACTATCTTCATCCTCTGAGTTGCCATCCTCAGAGGGGTTGGCCTTTTCAAACTCTGCCAAAAGCTCCTGGAGCTGTACTTTGGTAGGTTTGGGGCCCATTGCTATTTTCTTTAGTTTACAGAGTGACCTTAGCTCTCTCATCTGTAGATGGAGGTAAGGTGTGGTGTCGAGTTCCACCACATTCACATCTGTGCTAGACATTTTGCTTCTAAAAGTTGGAATACTTTTTAAGAATCTACAACTGGTTCTACAATCTAATTCAAACTTTTACAAACTTTTAAACTCTAAAAGAAATGCTAAACAGGATCTAACACAAGGCCCTAGCAGGTCTTTTAAGAATTTAGAAAACTTTTCAAATTGCAAAAATCAATTTCTAATGACAATTTTGGAATTTGTCGTGTGATCAGGTATTGGCTGAGTAGTCCAGCAAATGCAAAGTCTTGTACCCCACCGCTGATCCACCAATGTAGGAAGTTGGCTCTGTATGTGCTATTTCAAAGTAAGGAATAGCATGCACAGAGTCCAAGGGTTCCCCTTAGAGGTAAAATAGTGGTAAAAATAGATAATACTAATGCTCTATTTTGTGGTAGTGTGGTCGAGCAGTAGGCTTATCCAAGGAGTAGTGTTAAGCATTTGTTGTACATACACATAGACAATAAATGAGGTACACACACTCAGAGACAAATCCAGCCAATAGGTTTTTATATAGAAAAATATCTTTTCTTAGTTTATTTTAAGAACCACAGGTTCAAATTCTACATGTAATATCTCATTCGAAAGGTATTGCAGGTAAGTACTTTAGGAACTTTAAATCATCAAAATTGCATGTATACTTTTCAAGTTATTCACAAATAGCTGTTTTAAAAGTGGACACTTAGTGCAATTTTCACAGTTCCTAGGGGAGGTAAGTATTTGTTAGTTTTACCAGGTAAGTAAGACACTTACAGGGTTCAGTTCTTGGTCCAAGGTAGCCCACCGTTGGGGGTTCAGAGCAACCCCAAAGTCACCACACCAGCAGCTCAGGGCCGGTCAGGTGCAGAGTTCAAAGTGGTGCCCAAAAACACATAGGCTAGAATGGAGAGAAGGGGGTGCCCCGGTTCCGGTCTGCTTGCAGGTAAGTACCCGCGTCTTCGGAGGGCAGACCAGGGGGGTTTTTTAGGGCACCGGGGGGGACACAAGTCCACACAGAAATTTCACCCTCAGCGGCGCGGGGGCGGCCGGGTGCAGTGTAGAAACAAGCGTCGGGTTCGCAATGTTAGTCTATGAGAGATCTCGGGATCTCTTCAGCGCTGCAGGCAGGCAAGGGGGGGGTTCCTCGGGGAAACCTCCACTTGGGCAAGGGAGAGGGACTCCTGGGGGTCGCTTCTCCAGTGAAAGTCCGGTCCTTCAGGTCCTGGGGGCTGCGGGTGCAGGGTCTCTCCCAGGCGTCGGGACTTTAGATTCAAAGAGTCGCGGTCAGGGGAAGCCTCGGGATTCCCTCTGCAGGCGGCGCTGTGGGGGCTCAGGGGGGACAGGTTTTGGTACTCACGGTATCAGAGTAGTCCTGGGGTCCCTCCTGAGGTGTTGGATCGCCACCAGCCGAGTCGGGGTCGCCGGGTGCAGTGTTGCAAGTCTCACGCTTCTTGCGGGGAGCTTGCAGGGTTCTTTGGAGCTGCTGGAAACAAAGTTGCAGCTTTTCTTGGAGCAGGTCCGCTGTCCTCGGGAGTTTCTTGTCTTTTCGAAGCAGGGGCAGTCCTCAGAGGATGTCGAGGTCGCTGGTCCCTTTGGAAGGCGTCGCTGGAGCAGGATCTTTGGAAGGCAGGAGACAGGCCGGTGAGTTTCTGGAGCCAAGGCAGTTGTCGTCTTCTGGTCTTCCTCTGCAGGGGTTTTTCAGCTAGGCAGTCCTTCTTCTTGTAGTTGCAGGAATCTAATTTTCTAGGGTTCAGGGTAGCCCTTAAATACTAAATTTAAGGGCGTGTTTAGGTCTGGGGGGTTAGTAGCCAATGGCTACTAGCCCTGAGGGTGGGTACACCCTCTTTGTGCCTCCTCCCAAGGGGAGGGGGTCACAATCCTAACCCTATTGGGGGAATCCTCCATCTGCAAGATGGAGGATTTCTAAAAGTTAGAGTCACCTCAGCTCAGGACACCTTAGGGGCTGTCCTGACTGGCCAGTGACTCCTCCTTGTTATTCTCATTATTTTCTCCGGCCTTGCCGCCAAAAGTGGGGCCTGGCCGGAGGGGGCGGGCAACTCCACTAGCTGGAGTGTCCTGCTGGGTTGGCACAAAGGAGGTGAGCCTTTGAGGCTCACCGCCAGGTGTGACAATTCCTGCCTGGGAGAGGTGTTAGCATCTCCACCCAGTGCAGGCTTTGTTACTGGCCTCAGAGTGACAAAGGCACTCTCCCCATGGGGCCAGCAACATGTCTCGGTTTGTGGCAGGCTGCTAGAACTAGTCAGCCTACACAGATAGTCGGTTAAGTTTCAGGGGGCACCTCTAAGGTGCCCTCTGTGGTGTATTTTACAATAAAATGTACACTGGCATCAGTGTGCATTTATTGTGCTGAGAAGTTTGATACCAAACTTCCCAGTTTTCAGTGTAGCCATTATGGTGCTGTGGAGTTCGTGTTTGACAGACTCCCAGACCATATACTCTTATGGCTACCCTGCACTTACAATGTCTAAGGTTTTGTTTAGACACTGTAGGGGTACCATGCTCATGCATTGGTACCCTCACCTATGGTATAGTGCACCCTGCCTTAGGGCTGTAAGGCCTGCTAGAGGGGTGTCTTACCTATACTGCATAGGCAGTGAGAGGCTGGCATGGCACCCTGAGGGGAGTGCCATGTCGACTTACTCGTTTTGTCCTCACTAGCACACACAAGCTGGTAAGCAGTGTGTCTGTGCTGAGTGAGAGGTCTCCAGGGTGGCATAAGACATGCTGCAGCCCTTAGAGACCTTCCTTGGCATCAGGGCCCTTGGTACTAGAAGTACCAGTTACAAGGGACTTATCTGGATGCCAGGGTCTGCCAATTGTGGATACAAAAGTACAGGTTAGGGAAAGAACACTGGTGCTGGGGCCTGGTTAGCAGGCCTCAGCACACTTTCAATTGTAAACATAGCATCAGCAAAGGCAAAAAGTCAGGGGGCAACCATGCCAAGGAGGCATTTCCTTACACTGTTAATATGCTGTTGTTGGAGTTGCAGATAACCATCTGGTTGTATTGCCGAATTACAATCTAAACCTTCCAATCTGTTTCTTCAATGATGCAGGTTCATTCTCTCTTTGGCTTCCTGTAAAAACTGCATTGTAATAGATGACCAGCTGGACGTTTTACCCATTTCCAGCCATGTGGCTAACATAAAACCAGTTCCTCCAAAGTCACAGGTAAGCAGCCTAAGCGACGTTGTAAAACCTCTCATGGTCATATGTCATGAGAGCTTCATCATTATTATTATCATCAGTGATATTTCATCTGCTCCAGCAGGATTTTGGGAGACAGTTTGTGAAGTACCATTTATTATAAATAGTACAATGCTATCACTATTTTGTATTTGTTCACTCCCTTTTTTAAATGCATTATTATTATTATTTTTCACATATAAGCATGTGAACTAAGACCCCCCGCCCCCGCACTCCCACCCCTCCAGTCTCTCCTCCTTTAAGGCTGATTGCCTACTAGAACCCAGAATGTTGTGACCGAACCAGATCTTCGTTTCTGTTTTTCACTTATCTTGGGAGGATTTCAGAAGAATAGAATCTTCTATGAAGCTTTCCTTTATCCCTTTAATTACGTATCACCCTCTTCGCTAGATTGTTTAGTGTTTTTTTTGTTTTATTTTTTAAACTCTCTGGCCTCTTTTCAAACTGATTGTAATGGCAGCTATGCATTCCCACCCCAATGTGGACAAAAGCAGGTGCTGTGTGGAGGCACAATGTGGAACTTTGAGGGGAAAGAAACACATTTCTGAAAACTAGACCCCTGTTGGAGTTGAGGGGCATGATTTGCATGTACCTCACAATGGTTTTTCTTTTACCCTGATGCACTTGCAAACCCCAAACTTTGGCTAAAACTCACATATTCCTAACATAACTAGGAGAGAAAGTTCTGCAATCCCTTGCGATCCTCACATTTCCTACCACTAAGCATTTCAACATGTCTCCCAATAGCAGTGGTACCTCACCTTTATAGGTAGGCCAAGTTTCCATGACACACAAAATCCTAAAACACTATGTGGAGAGGTCAGGTGAGAGGGGTAGCTAGTATGTTTGGGAGCGGGCTTGGCTGCCACCCACCGAAAATGTACCAACCATTGGCATTTTTGAAAACTGGACACCCAGGTGACTCCAAGTTGGTCTTACATGCATGGATCACCCATTGATGACACAATTCCCTGCAAACCTAAAACTTTGCCTACAATCGCACAAAGTGCTAATGATGCGACCTTGCAACATCCACCATAGTAGATGAAGTAAGTGTAGGAAGCTGGCTCTGTAAATACTATATCAAAGTGAGATATAGTGTCACAGAGTCCTGGGGTTCCCCAGAGGCTTAACAGAGGCTAAATAGATTATACTAATGCTCTCTTTTGTGGTAGTGTGGTCGAGCATTTAGGCTTATCAGAGGGTAGTGCCAAGAATTTGTTATACACACACAGGCAATAAATGAAGCACACACTCAATGACTTAACTCCAGGCCAATATTTTTTATATAGCAAAATTATATTCTGTTACTTTATTTCTAGAACCAAAAGGATCTCGTTGCAGGTAAGTACATTAGCAAGTAAGTATCAAGCATATGTATCAACATCACTTTGTTTAGCTTTGATAAAGAAAAGATTTACAAGTAAAAAGCTAATTTTCTATTTCAAAAGTTGACACAGTGTAATTTTCAACACAGTCCTGAGGGGAAAAAGTGTTAGTGTAGTTATGCGGTAAGTACTCGACTTACAGTTCTAGTCTCCGGGGGGGTTAGGATGTTCACTGGATGGGGGTCAAGTTGACTCCAAACACATGCCACCAGCAACACTGGGCCGGTCGGGTGTAGAGGTCAAAGTTGGTGTCGGATTTAGAATTTGATCCTGGGGGCACTCTGAAATAGATCTGCCAGCAGGGCAGAACTTGGATGGGGGTTGGGGGGTGGGGGGGGGGGGGGGTAAGGTGAGCACCGGGAGGAGGCCACAGGTCAGCACCAAACACACACCCTCAGCGGCACAGGGGCGGCCTGGTGCATCCCATTGCTTTTCAGTAGGGGAATACCAGGGGTCACAAAGATGCTGCAGGCTGGGTCCAGGGGGTCAGTTCCGGAAAACCACAACCTGGACAAGGAGGAGGGCTGCCTGCTGGACTGGTGGTCTGATTCCCTAACGCCAGGGAGCTGCTCGTTCAGTGGTACCTTGAGGCGTCGATTCTTGGTCTAGTTCTCTCGCGGTCAGGGGGGTTGTAAGGAAATGCCTCCTTGGCGTGGGGTGGATTTAGCCACACTGGCTGCCTGGCCCACTAACATGCAAAAATACAGGCAGCAGCTCTTAATTAATGGGACAAGTGTAGAAGGCCTGAGGGATACAGGTGCCAGTGTCACTATGGTGACAGAGAAACTGGTTTCCCCTGGTCAATACCTGGCTGGACAAACTTATCCAGTCACCAACGCTGACAATCAGACTAAAGTACATCCCATGGCTATGGTAACTTTAGAGTGGGGAGGGGTCAATGGCCTGAAACAGGTGGTGGTCTCCTCAAATATCCCAGTAGACTGTTTGCTTGGAAATGACCTGGAGTCCTCAGCATGGGGTGAGGTAGAACTGAAAACCCATGCAGCCATGCTGGGTATCCCTGAACTGGTGTGTGTCAAGACAAGGGCACAGTGCAAGGCTCAGGGTGAAAAAGTAGAGCTGGAGTCTGGAAAAAGGGCCCAGCCTACCAAGAGACAAGGAAAGACAACTGGGAAACCAGCTGCAACACAACAACAAAAAGAGAACCTCTCTTCTCAGGAAGAAGTTCTGCCCTGTGAGGGAACTGAGCCTCTAGAGTTAGAACCTTATCAGGTTGAGCTCCTAGGCCCAGGGGGACCCTCAAGGGAGCAGTTGTGTAAGGGGCAAGAAACCTGTCCCTCTCTTGAAGGCCTTAGGCAGCAAGCTGCTGAAGAGTCCAATGGCAAGAAAACTGGAACACAAAGGGTCTATTGGGAAGATGGACTTCTGTACACTGAGGCAAGAGATCCCAAACCTGGTGCCACTAGGAGAGTGGTAGTGCCTCAGGAGTTCAGAGAGTTCATACTGACCTTCGCCCATGATATTCCCCTTACTGGGCATTTGGGACAAACCAAGACGTGGGAGAGACCAGTCAACCACTTCTACTGGCCCAACATGTCCCAGAAAGTTAAGGAGTTTTGTGTCTCCTGTACCACCTATCAAGCCAGTGGTAAGACAGGTGGACATCCAAAGGCCCCCCTCATTCCACTTCCAGTGGTGGGGGTCCCCTTTGAAAGAGTGGGTGTGGACATAGTGGGTCCACTTGAACCTCCCACAGCCTCAGGGAATATGTACATACTAGTAGTAGTGGATCATGCTACTAGATACCCTGAAGCTATTCCCCTTAGGTCGACTACTGCCCCTGCAGTAGCCAAGGCCCTCATTGGTATCTTTACCAGAGTGGGCTTCCCTAAGGAGGTGGTGTCTGACAGAGGTATCAACTTCATGTCAGCATACCTGAAACACATGTGGAATGAGTGTGGAGTGACTTATAAATTCACTACACCCTATCATCCACAAACTAATGGCCTTTGTAGGAAGTTGGCTCTGTATGTGCTATTTCAAAGTAAGGAATAGCATGCACAGAGTCCAAGGGTTCCCCTTAGAGGTAAAATAGTGGTAAAAATAGATAATACTAATGCTCTATTTTGTGGTAGTGTGGTCGAGCAGTAGGCTTATCCAAGGAGTAGTGTTAAGCATTTGTTGTACATACACATAGACAATAAATGAGGTACACACACTCAGAGACAAATCCAGCCAATAGGTTTTGTTATAGAAAAATATCTTTTCTTAGTTTATTTTAAGAACCACAGGTTCAAATTTAACATGTAATATCTTGTTTGAAAGGTATTGCAGGTAAGTACATTAGGAACTTGGAATCATTTCAATTGCATGTATACTTTTCAAGTTATTCACAAATAGCTATTTCAAAAGTGGACACTTAGTGCAATTTTCACAGTTCCTGGGGGAGGTAAGTTTTTGTTAGTTTTACCAGGTAAGTAAGACACTTACAGGGTTCAGTTCTTGGTCCCAGGTAGCCCACCGTTGGGGGTTCAGAGCCACCCCAAAGTCACCACACCAGCAGCTCAGGGCCGGTCAGGTGCAGAGTTCAAAGTGGTGCCCAAAACGCATAGGCTAGAACGGAGAGAAGGGGGTGCCCCGGTTCCGGTCTGCTTGCAGGTAAGTACCCGCGTCTTCGGAGGGCAGACCAGGGGGGTTTTGTAGGGCACCGGGGGGGACACAAGCCCACACAGAAATTTCACCCTCAGCGGCGCGGGGGCGGCCGGGTGCAGTGTAGAAACAAGCGTCGGGTTTGCAATGTTAGTCTATGAGGGATCAACGGATCTCTTCAGCGCTGCAGGCAAGGGGGGGCTTCCTCGGGGAAACCTCCACTTGGGCAAGGGAGAGGGACTCCTGGGGGTCACTTCTCCAGTGAAAGTCCGGTCCTTCAGGTCCTGGGGGCTGCGGGTGCAGGGTCTTTTCCAGGCGTCGGGACTTAGGTTTCAGAGAGTCGCGGTCAGGGGAAGCCTCGGGATTCCCTCTGCAGGCGGCGCTGTGGGGGCTCAGGGGGGACAGGTTTTGGTACTCGCAGTCGTAGAGTAGTCCGGGGGTCCTCCCTGAGGTGTTGGTTCTCCACCAGCCGAGTCGGGGTCGCCGGGTGCAGTGTTGCAAGTCTCACGCTTCTTGCGGGGAGTTGCAGGGTTCTTTAAAGCTGCTTCTTGAGACAAAGTTGCAGTCTTTTTGGAGCAGGTCCGCTGTCCTCGGGAGTTTCTTGGCGTCGTCGAAGCAGGGCAGTCCTCAGAGGATTCAGAGGTCGCTGGTCCCTTTGGAAGGCGTCGCTGGAGCAGAGTTCTTTGGAAGGCAGGAGACAGGCCGGTGAGTTTCTGGAGCCAAGGCAGTTGTTGTCTTCTGGTCTTCCTCTGCAGGGGTTTTCAGCTGGGCAGTCCTTCTTCTTGTTGTCGCAGGAATCTAATTTTCTAGGGTTCAGGGTAGCCCTTAAATACTAAATTTAAGGGCGTGTTTAGGTCTGGGGGGTTAGTAGCCAATGGCTACTAGCCCTGAGGGTGGGTACACCCTCTTTGTGCCTCCTCCCAAGGGGAGGGGGTCACAATCCTAACCCAATTGGGGGAATCCTCCATCTGCAAGATGGAGGATTTCTAAAAGTTAGTCACCTCAGCTCAGGACACCTTAGGGGCTGTCCTGACTGGCCAGTGACTCCTCCTTGTTGCTTTCTTTGTTCCCTCCAGCCTTGCCGCCAAAAGTGGGAGCCGTGGCCGGAGGGGGCGGGCAACTCCACTAAGCTGGAGTGCCCTGCTGGGCTGTGACAAGGGGGTGAGCCTTTGAGGCTCACCGCCAGGTGTCACAGCTCCTGCCTGGGGGAGGTGTTAGCATCTCCACCCAGTGCAGGCTTTGTTACTGGCCTCAGAGTGACAAAGGCACTCTCCCCATGGGGCCAGCAACATGTCTCTAGTGTGGCAGGCTGCTGGAACTAGTCAGCCTACACAGACAGTCGGTTAAGTTTCAGGGGGCACCTCTAAGGTGCCCTCTGGGGTGTATTTTGCAATAAAATGTACACTGGCATCAGTGTGCATTTATTGTGCTGAGGAGTTTGATACCAAACTTCCCAGTTTTCAGTGTAGCCATTATGGTGCTGTGGAGTTCGTGTTTGACAAACTCCCAGACCATATACTCTTATGGCTACCCTGCACTTACAATGTCTAAGGTTTTGTTTAGACACTGTAGGGGTACCATGCTCATGCACTGGTACCCTCACCTATGGTATAGTGCACCCTGCCTTAGGGCTGTAAGGCCTGCTAGAGGGGTGTCTTACCTATACTGCATAGGCAGTGAGAGGCTGGCATGGCACCCTGTGGGGAGTGCCATGTCGACTTACTCGTTTTGTCCTCACTAGCACACACAAGCTGGCAAGCAGTGTGTCTGTGCTGAGTGAGAGGTCTCCAGGGTGGCATAAGACATGCTGCAGCCCTTAGAGACCTTCCTTGGCATCAGGGCCCTTGGTACTAGAAGTACCAGTTACAAGGGACTTATCTGGATGCCAGGGTCTGCCAATTGTGGATACAAAAGTACAGGTTAGGGAAAGAACACTGGTGCTGGGGCCTGGTTAGCAGGCCTCAGCACACTTTCAATTGTAAACATAGCATCAGCAAAGGCAAAAAGTCAAGGGGCAACCATGCCAAGGAGGCATTTCCTTACAGCCTTGTTGAGAGATTCAACAAGACATTAAAAGGCATGATCACGGGGCTCCCTGAAAAACTCAAAAGGAGATGGGATGTCCTCTTGCCATGTCTGCTTTTCGCTTACAGAGAGGTGCCTCAGAAGGGAGTAGGATTCTCACCCTTTGAACTTCTGTTTGGCCACCCTGTAAGGGGACCACTAGCTCTTGTGAAAGAAGGCTGGGAGAGACGTCTTCATGAGCCTAAACAAGACATAGTGGACTATGTACTTGGCCTACGTTCAAGGATGGCAGAGTACATGGAAAAGGCAAGTAAAAACCTTGAGGCCAGCCAACAGCTCCAGAAGTTTTGGTATGACCAAAAGGCTGCAATGGTTGAATTTCAACCAGGGCAGAAAGTCTGGGTTTTGGAGCCTGTGGCTCCCAGGGCACTTCAGGACAAATGGAGTGGCCCTTACCCAGTGCTAGAAAAGAAGTCAGGTCACCTACCTGGTGGACCTAGGCACTAGCAGGAGCCCCAAGAGGGTGATCCATGTGAACCGCCTAAAACTCTTCCATGATAGGGCTGATGTGAATCTGTTGATGGTAACAGATGAGGACCAGGAAGCTGAGAGTGAACCTCTCCCTGATCTCCTCTCATCAAACCCTAAGGATGGCTCAGTTGATGGAGTGATCTATTCAGACACCCTCTCTAGCCAACAGCAATCTGGTTGTAGGAAGGTCCTGCAACAGTTTGCTGAGCTCTTTTCCCTAACCCCTGGTCAGACACACCTGTGTACCCATGATGTGGACACAGGAGACAGCATGCCTGTCAAAAACAAAATTTTCAGACAGTCTGGCCAAGTTAAGGAAAGCATCAAGGTGGAAGTCCACAAGATGCTGGAATTGGGAGTAATTGAGCACTCTGACAGCCCCTGGGCTAGCCCAGTGGTCTTAGTCCCCAAACCTCACACCAAAGATGGTAAGAGAGAGATGAGGTTTTGTATGGACTACAGAGGACTTAATTCTGTCACCAAGACAGATGCCCATCCCATTCCTAGGGCTGATGAACTGATTGATAAATTAGGTGCTGCCAAATTCTTAAGTACCTTTGACTTAACAGCAGGGTACTGGCAAATCAAAATGGCACCTGGAGCAAAAGAAAAGACCGCATTCTCCACACCTGATGGGCATTATCAGTTTACTGTTATGCCCTTTGGTTTAAAGAATGCCCTTGGGCTAGCCCAGTGGTCTTAGTCCCCAAACCTCACACCAAAGATGGTAAGAGAGAGATGAGGTTTTGTGTGGACTACAGAGGACTTAATTCTGTCACCAAGACAGATGCCCATCCCATTCCTAGGGCTGATGAACTGATTGATAAATTAGGTGCTGCCAAATTCTTAAGTACCTTTGACTTAACAGCAGGGTACTGGCAAATGAAAATGGCACCTGGAGCAAAAGAAAAGACCGCATTCTCCACACCTGATGGGCATTATCAGTTTACTGTCATGCCCTTTGGTTTAAAGAATGCCCCTGCCACCTTCCAAAGGTTGGTGAATCAAGTCCTTGCTGGTTTGGAGTCCTTTAGTGCAGCTTATCTTGACGATATTGCTGTCTTTAGCTCCAGCTGGCAGGATCCACCTGAAGAAGGTTTTGAAGGCTCTGCAATCAGCAGGCCTCTCTATCAAGGCATCCAAATGCCAGATAGGGCAGGGAACTGTGGTTTACTTGGGACACCTTGTAGGTGGAGGCCAAGTTCAGCCACTCCAGCCCAAGATCCAGACTATTCTGGACTGGGCAGCTCCAAAAACCCAGACTCAAGTCAGGGCATTCCTTGGCTTGACTGGGTATTACAGGAGGTTTGTGAAGGGATATGGATCCATAGTGACAGCCCTCACAGAACTTACCTCCAAGAAAATGCCCAAGAAGGTAAACTGGACTGTAGAATGCCAACAGGCCTTTTACACCCTGAAACAAGCAATGTGCACAGCACCAGTTCTAAAAGCTCCAGATTACTCCAAGCAGTTCATTGTGCAGACAGATGCCTCTGAACATGGGATAGGGGCAGTTTTGTCCCAAACAAATGATGATGGCCTTGACCAGCCTGTTGCTTTCATTAGCAGGAGGTTACTCCCCAGGGAGCAGCGTTGGAGTGCCATTGAGAGGGAGGCCTTTGCTGTGGTTTGGTCCCTGAAGAAGCTGAGACCATACCTCTTTGGTACTCACTTTGTAGTTCAAACTGACCACAGACCTCTCAGATGGCTGATGCAAATGAAAGGTGAAAATCCAAAACTGTTGAGGTGGTCCATCTCCCTACAGGGAATGGACTTTATAGTGGAACACAGACCTGGGACTGCCCATGCCAATGCAGATGGCCTTTCCAGGTTCTTCCACTTAGAAAATGAAGACTCCCTTGGGAAAGTTTAGTCTCATCCTCTTTCGTTTGGGGGGGGGGGGTTGTGTAAGGAAATGCCTCCTTGGCATGGTTACCCCCTGACTTTTTGCCTTTGCTGATGCTATGTTTTGAATTGAAAGTGTGCTGAGGCCTGCTAACCAGGCCCCAGCACCAGTGTTCTTTCCCTAACCTGTACTTTTGTTTACACAATTGGCACACCCTGGCATCCAGGTAAGTCCCTTGTAACTGGTACCCCTGGTACCAAGGGCCCGATGCCAGGGAAGGTCTCTAAGGGCTGCAGCATATCTTATGCCACCCTGGGGACCCCTCACTCAGCACAGACACACTGCTTGCCAGCTTGTGTGTGCTGGTGAGGACAAAACAAGTAAGTCGACATGGCACTCCCCTCAGGGTGCCATGCCAACCTCACACTGCCTATGCAGTATAGATGTCACCCCTCTAGCAGGCCTTACAGCCCTAAGGCAGGGTGCACTATACCATAGGTGAGGGCACCAGTGCATGAGCACTGTGCCCCTACAGTGTCTAAGCAAAACCTTAGACATTGTAAGTGCAGGGTAGCCATAAGAGTATATGGTCTGGGAGTCTGTCAAACACGGACTCCACAGCACCATAATGGCTACACTGAAAACTGGGAAGTTTGGTATCAAACTTCTCAGCACAATAAAAGCACACTGATGCCAGTGTACATTTTATTGTAAAATACACCCCAGAGGGCACCTTAGAGGTGCCCCCTGAAACCTTAACCAACTACCTGTGTAGGCTGACTGGTTTTAGCAGCCTGCCACACTCGAGACATGTTGCTGGCCACATGGGGAGAGTGCCTTTGTCACTCTGTGGCTAGTAACAAAGCCTGCACTGGGTGGAGATGCTTATCACCTCCCACTTGCAAGAGCTGTAACACCTGGCGGTGAGCCTCACCCTCTTTGTTACAGCACCACAGGGCATTCCAGCTAGTGGAGTTGCCCGCCCATTCCGGCCTCGGCCCCACTTTTGGCGGCAAGGCCGGAGGAGATAATGAGAAAAACAAGGAGTCGTCACTGGCCAGTCAGGACAGCCCCTAAGGTGCCCTGAGCTGAGGTGACTCTAACTTTTAGAAATCCTCCATCTTGCAGATGGAGGATTCCCCAATAGGGATAGGAATGTGACCCCCCTCCCCTTGGGAGGAGGCACAAAGAGGGTGTACCCACCCTCAGGGCTAGTAGCCATTGGCTACTAACCCCCCAGACCTAAACACGCCCTTAAATTTAGTATTTAAGGGCTCCCCTAAACCTAGGAGCTCAGATTCCTGCAACCTAAGAAGAAGAGGACTGCTGAGCTGAAAAACCCTGCAGAGAAGACGGAGACAACAAACTGCTTTGGCCCCAGCTCTACCGGCCTGTCTTCCCCACTTCGAAAAGACACTGCTCCAGCGACGCTTTCCCCAGGACCAGCGACCTCTGAATCCTCAGAGGACTGCCCTGCTCTAGACGGACCAAGAAACTCCTGAGAACAGCGGCCCTGTTCACCCAAGACTGCAACTTTGTTTCCAAAGGAGCAACTTTAAAACGACTGCGTTTCCAGCCAGAAGCATGAGACTTGAAACTCTGCACCCGACGCCCCCGGCTCGACTTGTGGAGAAACAACACTTCAGGGAGGACTCCCCGGCGACTCGGAGACTGTGAGTAACCTAAGTTGTCCCCCCTGAGCCCCCACAGCGACGCCTGCAGAGGGAATCCCGAGGCTCCCCCCTGACCGTGACTGCCTGACTCTCAGATCCCGACTCCTGGAATGGACCCTGCACCCGCAGCCCCCAGGACCTGAAGGATCGGAACTCCAGTGCAGGAGTGACCCCCAGGAGGCCCTCTCCCTTGCCCAGGTGGCGGCTACCCCGAGGAGCCTCCCCCTTGCCTGCCTGCATCGCTGAAGAGACCCCTTGGTCTCCCATTGATTCCAATTGAAAACCCGATGTGTGTTTGCACGCTGCACCCAGCCGCCCCCGTGCTGCTGAGGGTGTACTTTCTGTGCTAACTTGTGTCCCCCCGGTGCCCTACAAAACCCCCCTGGTCTGCCCTCCGAAGATGCGGGTACTTACCTGCTGGCAGACTGGAACCGGGGCACCCCCTTCTCCATTGAAGCCTATGCGTTTTGGGCACCTCTTTGAACTCTGCACCTGACCGGCCCTGAGCTGCTGGTGTGGTAACTTTGGGGTTGCTCTGAACCCCCAACGGTGGGCTACCTTGGACCCAAACTTGAACCCCGTAGGTGGTTTACTTACCTGCAAGAACTAACAATTACTTACCTCCCCTAGGAACTGTGAAAATTGCACTGTCTAGTTTTAAAATAGCTATATGTGTTTTATTTGAAAAGTTTATATGCTATTGTGATTATTCAAAGTTCCTAAAGTACTTACCTGCAATACCTTTCATTTGAGATATTACATGTAAAAGTTGAACCAGTGGTTCTGAAAATAAACTAAGAAAATATATTTTTCTATACAAAAACCTATTGGCCTGGAATTGTCTCGGAGTGTGTGTTCCTCATTTATTGCCTGTGTGTATGTACAACAAATGCTTAACACTCCTCCTTTGATAAGCCTACTGCTCGACCACACTACCACAAAATAGAGCATTAGTATGATCTCTTTTTGCCACTATCTTACCTCTAAGGGGAACCCTTGGACTCTGTGCATACTATTCCTTACTTTGAAATAGTGCATACAGAGCCAACGTTCTACAGGGGTCCTCCGGATTTAGGCTGCAGTCACCAGCGTGTTGGCCAGGAGAGATCAACCCGGGGTGGATACAAGGTCCAACTCGCCTGGGAGCATGCTCTGGACAGGTGTGCCATCTGGACACAGGCTGTGGGCATCGGGTGATGAGTGGGCAGGACTCGCGGATCCAGGACGGTTCTGGAGTCCTTGTTGGAGTTTCCTGAGGACAGGGCTGCTGTCTCTGGAGTTCTTGGTCCTCTGGTGGGCAGGCAATCCTCTAGGGGTTTAGAGAGGTCGCTGGTCCTGCAGGATGTGTTGCCTTTTTTTCAGGGCTTCTGAAGCAGCAGATGAGCCCGTAGGGCAAGTCAGTTGGTGTCTCTAGGCTTCTCTGCTGGGGGAGTCAGCTTAGCAGTTGTTCTTCTCCCTTCTTGTCTTCTTGAGGACAGCATGAATCTGATGAGCTAGGTTCAGGAGAGCCCATAAATCCTGGATTTAGGGGCTTTTTTTAGGGGTCAGAGGGCAGTTGCCAATGGCTACTGTCCCTGAGGGCGACTACATCCTTCCGATGTCCACTCCATTTGGGGAGTGGGACACAGACCTAACCCTCTTGGTCCTTGACCTCCAAACCAAAATGGATTATTCTGCAGGGAGTGGGTCACTTCAGCTCTGGACACCTGAGGAGTGGTCCTAACTGGAGTGGCCACTCTTTCCTGTTTGGCCTAATTTTTCCGGCCGGACTTGCGACCAAAACTGGGGCTTTGTCCTGAGGTCGGGCACCTCCACTCGCTGCAGTGCCCTGGGGCACTGAAAAAGGAAGCATGAGCCTTTGAGGCACACCATCAAGTGTTACAGTTCCTGCAGGAGGGAGGTGTGAAGTACCTCCACCCAGAGCAGGCTTTGTTTCTGGCCTCAGAGAGCATAAAGGCTCTCACCTCATGAGGTCAGAAACCTGTCTGTTAGTGACAGGCTGGCACAGACTGGTCACTCCTGCACTAAAGGGTTGGTTACAATACAGGGGGCATCTCAGTGTGGGTTTATTGTGCCGAGAGGTTTGATACTAAACTTCCCAGACCTCAGCGAAGCCATCATGGAGCTGTAGAGTTCGTAATGACAAACTCCCAGCCCATGTACTCAGTATGGCCACACTGCACTTACAATGTCTAAGAATGGACTTAGACACTGTAGGGGCATATTGCTCATGCGGCTATGCCCTCACTTGTGGCATAGTGCACCCTGCCTTAGGGCTGTAAGGTCTGCAAGAGGGGTGACTTTCCTGTGCCACAGGTAGTGGTTTGTGGGCATGGCACCCTGAGAGGGATGCCATGTTGACTTTACCTTTTTCTCCCCACCAGCACACACAGGCTGCAATGGCAGTGTGTATGTGTTTGATGAGAGGTCCCTTAGGGTGGCACAATACATGCTGCAGCCCTTGGGGGAAACCTCCCGTACCACAGAGCCCTTAGTACTATAGGTACCTTTTACTAGGGCCTTAGCTGGGTGCCGTGGTGTGCCATTTGTGGAAACAGTGATACAGTTTGGGGAAAGAACACTGGTATTGGGGCCCGGTTAGCAGGATCCCAGCACACTCTGTCACGTCAGCATCAATATCAGGCAAAGAATGGAGGTTGACTATGCCAAAAGGGGCACTTTCGTACAGTAAGGGTAACTTCATTTTTCAGCAGTAAGAGTTTGTGACAGCTGATAAATCAAGGAAAGACATTGGTCTTCCTGTGGTGGTCTGCTGGTGAACAACATATGTTGCCAGCTGGATCTGATGAGTAAGCTACTTTTTGTGCCATGTGCAAGTTTTACAACTTATACAGTTGAGCTTTTGAACTTCAGCCAACTGATCCCAAACCGTGACTAGGGAAGTGCTCTCATCACAGACTGTAATGAGGGCATATACATCCCACCTCTCTGAGAATCTGACTGTGAGCAATGTTTTGGAGTGCAGTGCAGTACTGTGGCCTTTTTGGAGCTTCTTACAAACAATCTCCTGCAGAAATCTGTTGCGGCTACACAGGACTGTACAGCTCGATGAATAGCTCTAGAGCAGTAGAGGAATTGTCCACATAAAATGTATAGCCTTAATAAGGAAGTGTTTGGACACAGTCCCACATACTCTTTGCTGTGATTCCTAGCATGAAAGTGCAACAGGCAGGTTTTAGGGAGAAGTCCTTCCCTGTATAGGGACTCAGTTACATGCATAACCAGTAGAGCTCTCAAAAAGCATGTACATCTTGATGTCATAACAAGCTCTTTTTTTGGTATGTACTGTCTGAATGGCAGCACCCTTTATACAGGCTCAAGGACTCATCAACTGCTATATTTTTACCAGGAGTATAAATCTCTGTACACCTGTGTAGGAAAGCGCCTCCTCTTTAACATTGTCCGTCCCCACCCCCCATTTTTATTTTTTTCTGGTACCTGATGTGATTTGGACTGAAAGTGCACTGGATTCCTGCCAACCAGGTCCCCAGTGCCACAACTCTTTCCCAAAACTGCACCGTTGTTTCCCCAATTGGTAGATTATTTAGCACCCTCTGTAAGTCCCTAGTAAATACCCCTAGTATTAGCTATGCAGGAGGTGTGTCACACTTCCATACTGGGCACCCCGCTAGGGTGACTAGCCTGAAGTGGACGTAACTTAGGAAATTCCACCATCTTGCGTGTGTTGGAATTTAGAAATTATGGACAGGGTGATGCCCACTTCCCACAGGAAGTGGTCACCTAGGAGGTGTAGTGACCCCAAGGATAAGTAGCCCAGTGGCTATTACATTTCCCTCCCCGTAACGTCCCCTAAATTGAGTTTTTGAGGGACCCCCTGATACCAGATCCTCAGATCTTCGCCAGACATAAAAGGAGTGGACAAGAAGCCTGTTGAACCCAAGAACCGAGGAGTAAGACTGACTTGGTGCCAACCCTGCTGGCCTGCCTGCTGCACCCGACCCTCACGGAGCATCTGACCTGTCCTTCTGCTGCGGCCTCCAAGAAACTGGGAGAGCTGCCAGTGCTCTGCCAATCGCCAGGAGGAACTCCCTTGGAGTAGATGAGCTGCTCCCCTGCATTTGCAGGCACCCAAGAAAGACCTGGAAGGACCAGGACTGCCAGAAACCAGACAACACCACTGCACCTGAGCCACCAATCCTGTGTTGAAGTGGGCCAATGGCATCCGTGTGGTCCCCAGGCCCTACAGAAAAGAAGCCCAGCCTGTGCTAGCCCACTGTGGACCTCACAACAGTGGCTGCAGACTGTTTCTGCAGACTAGCCTCCAACAGCGAGTTACCAGGAGACAAAGACACAATGCCCTAGGACAAATCTGCATCCGTCCGCCCCAAACTCAGGTGAAGAAAACCAAGGGTGCCCCACATCTCCCTACCTCGTGAGACCTGAGCCCGCTTTTTAGCTTGTCATACTGGACCTAGTCCACGCCTGCAGAATGTTTCTGTGGGCGCAACCGCAAGGAACTCCAGTACTGGACCCAGTGCCAGAAGACAGCTCTGCACCAGCGCCCTACATCCTGAGGAGGAGTGAACCGATGCTGTCCCCATGTGTCAAAGGACCTGGAGGGTTGCGCCCCAATGTGGGTTCCCCTGGACTGTCCTTCCAGTCCATCCCTACAGCGACTTTGTCCTCAGACCAATCCCCTTTAACTTGAATGGAACACTTGATGCCGTAACACTCCTCTGCACCCGGATGCACCAGAGCTCCCCAAGGTGACCTGTTGGTGTGGTCATGGACCTTGCCCCAAATTTACCTTAAATCCAGGAGATTGGTCTCGTAAGTTGTTCTAGTTTATCTGGTTTGCCTCTTTTGTTTTCCTCCATAGGATTGCATTGCAGCTTCCTGAAAAATGCATTATCTACTTTTTAAAACTCTATAAATTCATAACTCGGAAAGTACTTACCGGATTCTGGTGAGCTTGGTATCAAAGTTTATATAAAAGTATGTGTAGGAAGTTGGCTCTGTATGTGCTATTTCAAAGTAAGGAATAGCATGCACAGAGTCCAAGGGTTCCCCTTAGAGGTAAAATAGTGGTAAAAATAGATAATACTAATGCTCTATTTTGTGGTAGTGTGGTCGAGCAGTAGGCTTATCCAAGGAGTGTTAAGTGTTAAGCACTTGTTGTACATACACATAGACAATAAATGAGGTACACACACTCAGAGACAAATCCAGCCAATAGGTTTTGTTATAGAAAAAGATATTTTCTTAGTTTATTTTAAGAACCACAGGTTCAAATTTAACATGTAATATCTTGTTTGAAAGGTATTGCAGGTAAGTACATTAGGAACTTTGAATCATATCAATTGCATGTATACTTTTCAAGTTATTCACAAATAGCTACTTTAAAAGTGGACACTTAGTGCAATTTTCACAGTTCCTGGGGGAGGTAAGTTTTCGTTAGTTTTACCAGGTAAGTAAGACACTTACAGGGTTCAGTTCTTGGTCCAAGGTAGCCCACCGTTGGGGGTTCAGAGCAACCCCAAAGTTACCACACCAGCAGCTCAGGGCCGGTCAGGTGCAGAGTTCAAAGTGGTGCCCAAAACGCATAGGCTTCAATGGAGAGAAGGGGGTGCCCCGGTTCCAGTCTGCCAGCAGGTAAGTACCCGCGTCTTCGGAGGGCAGACCAGGGGGGTTTTGTAGGGCACCGGGGGGGACACAAGCCCACACAGAAATTTCACCCTCAGCGGCGCGGGGGCGGCCGGGTGCAGTGTTAGAACAGGCGTCGGGTTCGCAATGTAAGTCAATGAGAGATCAAGGGATCTCTTCAGCGCTGCAGGCAGGCAAGGGGGGGCTTCCTCGGGGAAACCTCCACTTGGGCAAGGGAGAGGGACTCCTGGGGGTCACTTCTGCAGTGAAAGTCCGGTCCTTCAGGTCCTGGGGGCTGCGGGTGCAGGGTCTTTTCCAGGCGTCAGGACTTAGGTTTCAGAGAGTCGCGGTCAGGGGAAGCCTCGGGATTCCCTCTGCAGGCGGCGCTGTGGGGGCTCAGGGAGGACAGGTTTTGGTACTCACAGTCGTAGAGTAGTCCGGGGGTCCTCCCTGAGGTGTTGGTTCTCCACCAGCCGAGTCGGGGTCGCCGGGTGCAGTGTTGCAAGTCTCACGCTTCTTGCGGGGAGATTGCAGGGTTCTTTAAAGCTGCTCCTTTGGATAAAGTTGCAGTCTTTTTGGAGCAGGTCCGCTGTCCTCGGGAGTTTCTTGTCATCGTCGAAGCAGGGCAGTCCTCAGAGGATTCAGAGGTCGCTGGTCCCTTTGGAAGGAGTCGCTGGAGCAGAGTTCTTTGGAAGGCAGGAGACAGGCCGGTGAGTTTCTGGAGCCAAGGCAGTTGTTGTCTTCTGGTCTTCCTCTGCAGGGGTTTTCAGCTAGGCAGTCCTTCTTGTTGTTGTTGCAGGAATCTAAATTCTTAGGTTCAGGGAAGCCCTTAAATACTAAATTTAAGGGCGTGTTTAGGTCTGGGGGGTTAGTAGCCAATGGCTACTAGCCCTGAGGGTGGGTACACCCTCTTTGTGCCTCCTCCCAAGGGGAGGGGGTCACATTCCTATCCCTATTGGGGGAATCCTCCTTCTTCAAGATGGAGGATTTCTAAAAGTCAGAGGCACCTCAGCTCAGGACACCTTAGGGGCTGTCCTGACTGGCCAGTGACTCCTCCTTGTTTTTCTCATTATCTCTCCTGGACTTGCCGCCAAAAGTGGGGGCTGGGTCCAGGAGGCGGGCATCTCCACTAGCTGGAGTGCCCTGGGGCATTGTAACACGAAGCTTGAGCCTTTGAAGCTCACTGCTAGGTGTTACAGTTCCTGCAGGGGGAGGTGTGAAGCACCTCCACCCAGAGCAGGCTTTGTTTCTGTCCTCAGAGAGCACAAAGGCTCTCACCGCATGAGGTCAGACACTCGTCTCTCAGCAGCAGGCTGGCACAGACCAGTCAGTCCTGCACTGAACAATTGGGTAAAATACAGGGGGTATCTCTAAGATGCCCTCTGTGTGCATTTTTTAATAAATCCAACACTGGCATCAGTGTGGGTTTATTATTCTGAGAAGTTTGATACTAAACTTCCCAGTATTCAGGGTAGCCATTATGGAGCTGTGGAGTTCGTTTTTGACAGACTCCCAGCCCATATACTCTTATGGCTACCCTGCACTTACAATGTCTAAGGTTTTGCTTAGACACTGTAGGGGCATAGTGCTCATGCACATATGCCCTCACCTGTGGTATAGTGCACCCTGCCTTAGGGCTGTAAGGCCTACTAGAGGGGTGACTTACCTATGCCACAGGCAGTGGGAGGTTGGCATGGCACCCTGAGGGGAGTGCCATGTCGACTTAGTCATTTTCTCCCCATCAGCACACTCAAGCTGGCAAGCAGTGTGTCTGTGCTGAGTGAGGGGTGCCTAGGGTGGCATAAGACATGCTGCAGCCCTTAGAGACCTTCCCTGGCATCAGGGCCCTTGGTACCAGGGGTACCAGTTACAAGGGACTTACCTAGGTGCCAGGGTTGTGCCAATTGTGGAAACAATGGTACATTTTAGGTGAAAGAACACTGGTGCTGGGGCCTGGTTAGCAGGGTCCCAGCACACTTCTCAGTCAAGTCAGCATCAGTATCAGGCAAAAAGTGGGGGGTAACTGCAACAAGGAGCCATTTCTTTACAGTATGTGTTATTTTTTATAAATTGGTGTCGGATTTCTTTATTCAGTGTGTGTCTCACTGCATGAGTGTGTGCCTTACATGCTTAGTACTAACCTCTGATGTGCCTCTGCTCGACACACTACCCAAAAATAGAGCATTTGGGATGACCTTTTCTGTCTCTTTGATACCTGTGGTCATTGCTTGGTCTCTTTGCACAAGTGTACATCATTTTGGTCCACTATATAAAGAGCGAGCTTCCTACAGGGGGTATTTGGGCTAGATTTAATTGGTGAGCTGCTAAAAGAGCACTCTGCCTGGGTTTGCCATTGCACATGCCTGCTCTGTGGATTGGGCTACCCTACTGCCGTCTCTGCTGCATTTACAAATGAACATAATCATGAAAGTTGTGTTGTCCATCAGAATCAATGGAAGATGTAACTCTGCTACCTGAAAAATATAGATTCTGCTGATTTTTCCTCTCCCTCTGATGAGGGTTCAGTAGCTCATCCTGTCTCAGATCCTGTCTTAGAGCTGTTCACTATCACCATGATACCTTCTATAACTGTCTAATACTTTCATTCTGAAACAGTGTCCTACATAAAAGGCAAAAGTATGCTTATAAAACAGTGGGTGAGTGTGTGCATCTGTCAAAGATGCCAAAATGATGAGCAGAAAAGCACTTTGCTTCTTCTTGATGAGATCCAAATTCTCCGCCGAAAAACAGCTTCAAAGATGCTAAAAAGCTAAGTGTTATTCAACTTGCCACATACACAAAACCACAGCATACTTAATGGGATGGGGGGAGCCCACTCACGCAACTGCTCATTTATTATGTTACAAGCAGCTGAACTTTGTTCACATAACATATAAGTATTGATTCAAAAGTTTGCACAAAATAGACCATTGCAAAGTGCATACATTTCAAACCATCTGTAGGAAGTTGGCTCTGTATGTGCTATTTCAAAGTAAGGAATAGCATGCACAGAGTCCAAGGGTTCCCCCTTAGAGGTAAGGTAGTGGTAAAAATAGATAATATTAATGCTCTATTTTATGGTAGTGTGGTCGATCAGTAGGCTTATCCAAGGAGTAGTGTTAAGCATTTGTTGTACATACACATAGACAATAAATGAGGTACACACACTCAGAGACAAATCCAGCCAATAGGTTTTGTTATAGAAAAATATATTTTCTTAGTTTATTTTAAGAACCACAGGTTAAAATTTAACATGTAATATCTTGTTTGAAAGGTATTGCAGGTAAGTACATTAGGAACTTTGAATCATTTCAATTGCATGTATACTTTTCAAGTTATTGACAAATAGCTATTTCAAAAGTGGACACTTAGTGCAATTTTCACAGTTCCTGGGGGAGGTAAGTTTTTGTTAGTTTTACCAGGTAAGTAAGACACTTACAGGGTTCAGTTCTTGGTCCAAGGTAGCCCACCGTTGGGGGTTCAGAGGAACCCCAAAGTCACCACACCAGCAGCTCAGGGCCGGTCAGGTGCAGAGTTCAAAGTGGTGCCCAAAACGCATAGGCTAGAATGGAGAGAAGGGGGTGCCCCGGTTCCGGTCTGCTTGCAGGTAAGTACCCGCGTCTTCGGAGGGCAGACCAGGGGGGTTTTGTAGGGCACCGGGGGGGGGGACACAAGCCCACACAGAAATTTCACCCTCAGCAGCGCGGGGGCGGCCGGGTGCAGTGTAGAAACAAGCGTCGGGTTTGCAATGTTAGTCTATGAGAGATCAACGGATCTCTTCAGCGCTGCAGGCAGGCAAGGGGGGGCTTCCTCGGGGAAACCTCCACTTGGGCAAGGGAGAGGGACTCCTGGGGGTCACTTCTCCAGTGAAAGTCCTGTCCTTCAGGTCCTGGGGGCTGCGGGTGCAGGGTCTTTTCCAGGCGTCGGGACTTAGGTTTCAGAGAGTCGCGGTCAGGGGAAGCCTCGGGATTCCCTCTGCAGGCGGCGCTGTGGGGGCTCAGGGGGGACAGGTTTTGGTACTCACAGTCGGAGAGTAGTCCGGGGGTCCTCCCTGAGGTGTTGGTTCTCCACCAGCAGAGTCGGGGTCGCCGGGTGCAGTGTTGCAAGTCTCACGCTTCTTGCGGGGAGTTGCAGGGTTCTTTAAAGCTGCTTCTTGGAACAAAGTTGCAGTCTTTTTGGAGCAGGTCCGCTGTCCTCGGGAGTTTCTTGTCGTTGTCGAAGCAGGGCAGTCCTCAGAGGATTCAGAGGTCGCTGGTCCCTTTGGAAGGCGTCGCTGGAGCAGAGTTCTTTGGAAGGCAGGAGACAGGCCGGTGAGTTTCTGGAGCCAAGGCAGTTGTTGTCTTCTGGTCTTCCTCTGCAGGGGTTTTCAGCTAGGCAGTCCTTCTTCTTGTTGTTGCAGGAATCTAATTTTCTAGGGTTCAGGGTAGCCCTTAAATACTAAATTTAAGGGCGTGTTTAGGTCTGGGGGGTTAGTAGCCAATGGCTACTAGCCCTGAGGGTGGGTACACCCTCTTTGTGCCTCCTCCCAAGGGGAGGGGGTCACAATCCTAACCCTATTGGGGGAATCCTCCATCTGCAAGATGGAGGATTTCTAAAAGTTAGAGTCACCTCAGCTCAGGACACCTTAGGGGCTGTCCTGACTGGTCAGTGACTCCTCCTTGTTATTCTCATTATTTTCTCCGGCCTTGCCGCCAAAAGTGGGGGCCGGAGGGGGCGGGCAACTCCACTAGCTGGAGTGTCCTGCGGTGCTGTGACAAAGGGGTGAGCCTTTGAGGCTCACAGCCAGGTGTTACAGCTCCTGCCTGGGGGAGGTGTTAGCATCTCCACCCAGTGCAGGCTTTGTTACTGGCCTCAGAGTGACAAAGGCACTCTCCCCATGGGGCCAGCAACATGTCTCTAGTGTGGCAGGCTGCTGGAACTAGTCAGCCTACACAGATAGTCGGTTAAGTTTCAGGGGGCACCTCTAAGGTGCCCTCTGGGGTGTATTTTGCAATAAAATGTACACTGGCATCAGTGTGCATTTATTGTGCTGAGAAGTTTGATACCAAACTTCCCAGTTTTCAGTGTAGCCATTATGGTGCTGTGGAGTTCGTGTTTGACAGACTCCCAGACCATATACTCTTATGGCTACCCTGCACTTACAATGTCTAAGGTTTTGTTTAGACACTGTAGGGGTACCATGCTCATGCACTGGTACCCTCACCTATGGTATAGTGCACCCTGCCTTAGGGCTGTAAGGCCTGCTAGAGGGGTGTCTTACCTATACTGCATAGGCAGTGAGAGGCTGGCATGGCACCCTGAGGGGAGTGCCATGTCGACTTACTCGTTTTGTCCTCACTAGCACACACAAGCTGGCAAGCAGTGTGTCTGTGCTGAGTGAGAGGTCTCCAGGGTGGCATAAGACATGCTGCAGCCCTTAGAGACCTTCCTTGGCATCAGGGCCCTTGGTACTAGAAGTACCAGTTACAAGGGACTTATCTGGATGCCAGGGTCTGCCAATTGTGGATACAAAAGTACAGGTTTGGGAAAGAACACTGGTGCTGGGGCCTGGTTAGCAGGCCTCAGCACACTTTCAATTGTAAACATAGCATCAGCAAAGGCAAAAAGTCAGGGGGCAACCATGCCAAGGAGGCATTTCCTTACACCATCCCACTGTATGTCCACCACTTCCCCCAGATCTTCTTGTGCTGCAGCTGAACAATTTTGTAAGACAGTTAAAACCAAGACATTTCAGAGTCCAACTGGGACAGAAATTAAGTCTGGGCACCACATCAAAAGTGCCTCCCATTAGAAAAACAATTAGCTGCCTAACCATTTGCACAGTCAATAGGTCTGGCAGTCGCTGCCAGCCTTTTGGCTTTCTCAGTTATTGCTTTTTTTGTCACTGCTTCATCAAATCTTTGGTAGGGGAGCATCCATTAAAATATTGATCTCAAAAACACTTGTTGACATATTATCCCCTAGACCCGAAGATGCCTACTTTTTGTGTGAACATGAGGCCTAAAAAAAAAACTGCCCGCCCATTTACTATGGGGAGTCAGGTTTTATCAGGTCGAGCTATATTTAGCACATACTGGTTTGTTCTAGCCAGTGAACTTGAGTTGGAAGGAACAGGTGTTCTCTTCATTAAGAAAGTGATTGAGCAATAAAGTTGCCTTTAAATTTTGTTTTTATGTCGACAAATTTCTGTCTGTACAAGGACAGACGTCAAATGTCAGTTTGTCTTTTTACCAATTGTTTCCTTATATTATCCAGGAAAATGGTGTTTACTTTTCTTTCTCTTATTACAGTTAGAGGTTTTTGTCAAGTGAGCTGTCTGACAATCATTGTGAAAAGAAAGGCTGTAAGATGTCAGTTTTTTTTTCCTATCACAACATTTAAACAGATTGCAAATGTATAATAGAAGTATTGAAATGCACGATTGTTCCATCCTCGGGGGCACAAACAGACCCCAATCCTGGGGAAAACAAACATTCTGTACATAAAAAAGTGCCGTCCTGGGGGGTTTGACCATATACCAGAAGTGCCCACCTCCTGCTGAATATGAACACCATGTTTTTTTCCTCTTGAGGATCTGATCGCACCTTTGGACAACAAACAGGCAGTTAAAAAATTATGCCCCGTAAACACTAAAAATCCCTGGTGTCTAGGGAAATTGATGCCACTGCTACACCCTCTTTGTGCCTCCTCCCTGTGGGGAGGGGGGCACATCCCTAATCCTATTGGGGGAATCCTCCATCTGCAAGATGGAGGATTTCTAAAAGTCAGAGTCACCTCAGCTCAGGACACCTTAGGGGCTGTCCTGACTGGCCAGTGACTCCTCCTTGTTTTTCTCATTATCTCCTCAGGCCTTGCCGCCAAAAGTGGGGCCGTGGCCGGAGGGGGCGGGCAACTCCACTAGCTGGAGTGCCCTGGGGTGCTGTAACAAAGGGGGTGAGCCTTTGAGGCACACCGCCAGGTGTTACAGTTCCTGCAGGGGGAGGTGATAAGCATCTCCACCCAGTACAGGCTTTGTTACTAGCCACAGAGTGACAAAGGCACTCTCCCCATGTGGCCAGCAACATGTCTGGTGTGTGGCAGGCTGCTAAAACTAGTCAGCCTACACGGATAGTCGGTTAAGGTTTCAGGGGACACCTCTAAGGTGCCCTCTGGGGTGTATGTTACAATACAATGTACACTGGCATCAGTGTGCATTTATTGTGCTGAGAAGTTTGATACCAAACTTCACAGTTTTCAGTGTAGCCATTATGGTGCTGTGGAGTTCGTGCATGACAGACTCCCAGACCATATACTCTTATGGCTACCCTGCACTTACAATGTCTAAGGTTTTGCTTAGACATTGTAGGGGCATAGTGCTCATGCACTTATGCCCTCACCTATGGTATAGTGCACTCTGCCTTAGGGCTGTAAGGCCTGCTAGAGGGGTGACTTATCTATACTTCATAGGCAGTGTGAGGTTGGCATGGCACCCTGAGGGGAATGCCATGTCAACTTAGTCGTTTTATCCCCACTAGCACACACAAGCTGGCAAGCAGTGTGTCTGTGCTGAGTGAGGGGTCCCCAGGGTGGCATAAGACATGCTGCAGCCCCTAGAGACCTTCCCTGGCATCAGGGCCCTTGGTACCGGGGGTAACAGTTACAAGGGACTTACCTGGATGCCAGGGTGTGCCAATTGTGGAAACAAAAGTACAGGTTAGGGAAAGAACACTGGTGCTGGGGCCTGGTTAGCAGGCCTCAGCACACTTTAAAATCAAAACTAAGCATCAGCAAAGGCAAAAAGTCAGTGGGTAACCATGCCAAGGAGGCATTTCCTTACAGCTTCCAGGAGGTATGCTTGCGGCTTCCTCGTCAAGTAGGATTTGTTCAAGCTCTGAGCCAGAGCCTTGATGTCTAGGGGCCTTAGATCTTCCTCCCTTAAGGATTACCCCAGTTGCCTGTTTATTTTTTTGCCCAAACTGTATATGATACACACCCCATTTGTAGGGCTGATTCCTCCATTTGGAAGGATGCAATAGTGCCCTTTAATTGATTAGACCACGGATTGCCTGGAGTCTCGAAGATAAATTTCAGGTAGTTCTTTAGTGAGTTAATGGAAGCCTTTGTTGTCCTGATGTAATATTTTAGTAGGGAGGGTTTCTTAACTTGTTAATTTGCAAAATAAATAGATGAAAATTACTTTAACATATCTGCATTCTCAAGGTCACCTCACAGTGTTAATAAAAGTATGATTGCATACTTGAATGGAAAACTTTACCCAAGACCTAAACACACCCCTAAATTCAGTATTTAGGGGCTCCCCAGAACCTAGGAACTCAGATTCCTGCAACCTAAGAAGAAGAGGACTGCTGAGCTGAAAAACCCTGCAGAGAAGACGGAGACACCAACTGCTTTGGCCCCAGCTCTACCGGCCTGTCTCCCCACTTCTAAAGACACTGCTCCAGCGACGCTTTCCACAGGGACCAGCGACCTCTGAAGCCTCAGAGGACTGCCCTGCATCTAGAAGGACCAAGAACTCCAGAGGACAGTGGCTCTGTTCACCAAAGACTGCAACTTTGCAACAAAGAAGCAACTTTGAAACAACACGCGTTTCCCGCCGGAAGCGTGAGACTTGGCACTCTGCACCCGACGCCCCCGGCTCGACTTGTGGAGAACAATCACTTCAGGGAGTACTCCCCGGCGACTGTGAGACCGTGAGTAGCCAGAGTTGACCCCCCTGAGCCCCCGCAGCGACGCCTGCAGAGGGAATCCCGAGGCTCCCCCTGACCGCGACTGCCTGCTTCAAAGACCCGACACCTGGTAAAGGCACTGCATCCGCAGCCCCCAGGACCTGAAGGATCCGACCTCCAGTGCAGGAGCGACCCCCAGGTGGCCCTCTCCCTTGCCCAGGTGGTGGCAACCCCGAGGAGCCCCCCCTTGCCTGCCTGCATCGCTGAAGAGACCCCTTGGTCTCCCATTGATTTCTGTTGAGAACCCGACGCTTGTTTGCACACTGCACCCGGCCGCCCCGTGCCGCTGATGGTGTACTTTCTGTGTGGACTTGTGTCTCCCACCCCTCCCCCCCCTCCTCCCCCAGTGCCCTACAAAACCCCCCTGGTCTGTCCTACGAAGACGCGGGTACTTACCTGTTGGCAGACTGGAACCGGGGAACCCCCTTCTCCATTGAAGCCTATGCGTTTTGGGCACCACTTTGACCTCTACACCTGTCCGGCCCTGTGCTGCTAGTGTGGTAACTTTGGGGTTGCTCTGAACCCCCAACGGTGGGCTACCTTGGACCCAAACTTGAAGCCCGTAGGTGGTTTACTTACCTGCAAAAACTAACAAACACTTACTTCACCCAGGAACTGTTGAAAATTGCACTGTCTAGTTTTAAAATAGCTATATGTCATTAATGTGAAAACTGTATATGCTATTTTGCTAATTCAAAGTTCCTAAAGTACCTACCTGAAATACCTTTCATTTGAAGTATTACTTGTAAATCTTGAACCTGTGGTTCTTAAAATAAACTAAGAAAATATATTTTTCTATACAAAAAGCTATTGGCCTGGAATTGTCTCTGAGTGTGTGTTCCTCATGTATTGCCTGTGTGTGTACAACAAATGCTTAACACTACTCCTCTGATAAGCCTACTGCTCGACCACACTACCGCGAAATAGAGCATTAGAATTATCTCTTTTTGCCACTATCTTACCTCTAAGGGGAACCCTTGGACTCTGTGCATACTATTCCTTACTTTGAAATAGTGCATACAGAGCCAACTTCCTACAGAAGCTATAAATGGGCAAACACATAGGAAGATCTTGTACGTGAGACTTTTAGCGCTACCGGTAAGAGACTTCAACCCAGTTTGTGCCAGCATTGTGGATTGGGAATGTAGTCTGTGCAGTTACAGATCTGAATCGTGGCTTTACTTGTTATGTTGCTGCCCAAAATTAGACTCCCAATGGAGAACGCTGCTCAAGCCAACATTTCTAGCACCACGGGTGCGTACGTGCCAAGAAGCATCCTCATTATGTTTCACACATTCTGCACCATGGGTCCTGGCAAGGTTTGCAAAATTTGTCAATGAACTCAGGTTCTAGCTTTGTCTGCCAGCTGAAGCTACGCCCTGCCAAAAGCAAGTCCAAAAACTGATAACTTAACTTTTTTGCCTGTGCTGAATTGGGCAGCAGACGCAGAGTCGATAAAGTGATCTTAACAGGGAATGGGACCGTGCACAGTATTTTTAATCGAGATCTTGGCGGGAGGTGGATAATAGTGATTGGTACAGATTAAACATGCCCGATCTAATCTGTCAGTAAGAATAGTGGTGGTGTGGGCAGCTTGTTTAACCTTTTAAACTGATTCATAATAATTGCAGGAACTTTATTAATGTCATTTTTTTTTGGGGGGGGGGGCGGTTATATGTCTATTTGCACACAATTGTTATGGTTACTAAGCAATAAAGTCTGTTACTGGTCACTAAGTTAAGAAAGCGATAATGACATTTGCAAATAAATGCATAGTGAGTTACGTTCCATAGAAAATCTGGTGTTTGTCTTTTTTGCCATCAGTAAGTGATAGGGCAAGAACTGCTATGAACTGTCTTTTAATCATTTTATACTTCTTTTAAATGGCTAAAGAATATAAAACGTAAGAAGTCTTGACTGCTCAATGTGTAACCAGCCACTGGAAATGGGATAATAAATGGCTTGGGGCCCAATTTATATTTTAGCAAGCGTCCCGTTGTACCTTCAGGGGGATGGGATAAAATACTCCATCCCCCTGGTGAAGGGATTGCTAGCTGAACTTATTAATGATCGCCAGGCTGGTGGTCAGTTGTTAAGCATTCACAGGAATTGTCGCCATGTCTGCTTCTGTTGGTGATCTTCGGTGTTTGGTGCAGGACTACATCTAAATGACAGAGCCTGTACCAATCAGTTTTTTCTTTTTTCTTTTCAAAAAGAAAATCCTGAGACTGTTTGATATTTTGTGAAATAAATGAAGAAAATGCTCCCTCATCCTGGGAGGCACTGCAAGGGGGGGCATTACTCCCTTTGTACTGTCCCTTACTGGTAGGGTTTGCCTGATGTTGATGGACAGTAAGAAGAGAGATGGATCATTATCTTGGCACAAGTATGCTTCCAGCCAAGACATAAATCGGGCACTAGGACTTGAAGTCCTGATCCTACAGGGACAAAGTAAACTAATGTTGATTGCATGAGCATCTCTTTCTTCAACCGTGGCCTGATATTCTGTAGCATATTGGAACTGTAAATGCACTTTTCATTGGGATTTGCTTGCAGCTCGTCTGCATCCCTCTTTCTTTTTCAAATTATTTGAAACCTAAATATTTGTCTCATTACACCTTTTTCTTATAGGAAGATAGCCTTGAACCACAAGTATCAGAGCTGAAAGAGCTGAAGGACAGCCTGCAGGACACCCAGCCCGTTGGCGTGCTTGTGGACAGCTGCAAGACCATGGACCAGGTTGGCATTTTCAAAATGGGTTTATCTTTGTTGATATAGCATTAAGAGGATATGCTGACCCAGGGTTTCTGAAGGTATCTGAGAAGTTGGGAATAAGAGTTTTAGTTGAGTAAAAAGTAATTTAATTTTAGGAATTTAATCTTTGTCCTAGTACAGGTTAGCGTTGTAGCCAGTAGTTGAAAGAATAATCCTGAAATTCACTTTCAGACCTGACTACAGTTGTGGAAATCACCTCAGTTCCACTGCTTTGCTCAGCTTTGGTTTTGAACATAAATAAAAGAAAATTCAAAGTGGCACACAAATGCAACGTGGGCATTGCTTATTAGTTCTGTTGAGAGTACTGAGCCTAATTGTATGGCATAAAACAAGTTGGCACTCCCCTCATCTGCATTTACTTTGTCCAAAATAATAGAGCATATGCAGAAATAATCTGTATTTCTAAAGTGTGCAAGCTCTTTTAAGTGAGGAGCTACATCATCACAGAAATCTAAGTGAATCAAAGTGTTTGTCTTTGTGAATGTGCCGACTGTTGGTTATTTCCTGCAAACAAGAAGCCCTTGCTTCTTGTCTGACTTCTATAATTTTGTTGTTCTCTTAATTTTTGTTCTTTTTATACTGCGTTACCAGAGTAGTATTTTAAAGCATAGATCACATGATTAATTGATAAAATAATGAATTATATATCACAATATGTAGTTCCATGGCTTGTCCCTTCATCCCAGTGATGCCTTACTGAGGACCATGACTTAAAACATAGGCCTGATTATGACCTTGACTGAGGGGATTACTCTGCCCCAAATGTGACAGATATCCCACCCACCATATTACAAGTTCCATTATATCCTATGGCACTTGTAATCTGGCCCATAGTGTCCGTAAGTGGGGATTTGTTATCCACTCACAGCATTAAAGGCTTTTTTAATGGCACTATACTGAAGCTTTTCAGAGTGATTTTTACACTTCATCTGGACCAGAAAAATTCATCTGAAAACTTTGACCAGATTCTGTGGGGGAGGACCTACAAAACTTCTCATGCCTCCTTTTAAGTTTACCTTGGTTCTTATCTGGGGAAAAAGAGGTACAGAGGAATTTCCTTCCCTCTAAGACTGGTCAGAAACAAATTAGTAATTTCCAGCTTAATGGCATTCAGCGCCCCAGAAATAGGATTGATGTTTTCCTGAATGAACATGATAATTTTGCCTGTGTCAAACAAACAATGGAGTGTGAGAAACAATTTTTTGTCTTTTAGTTTTTATGAATTTGTTCCCAGCTTTTCAGTACATTGAACATGTTAGATTAATTTAAACTACAAACTTCCAAATGCAGAGTTTGATTTGTGGTGTCCATCACTTGAGGCTATTAACAACCTCAGGCACATTTGCTCACATCTTTACTACGTAAATACAACAATGAACGAATTAAACATAGTTAACTTTTGCAAAGTTTTATGAACTGCAGCGCACTACATGTTCAGTATTTTTTGTCACTTTTGTTTGAGGTGTATACTTTTTTAAACCTGCAAGTCATTTTGCGTGGATTATGCAACAGTTGCTACAATTCAATGCATAAACGAACACATTTTCACATGTTCTATCATGTGCACCTATTGCTCCGTACAACACTTGTACAACACTTGCCTTCTGCTATGCTTTCAGGTGCTTCACCAGTTTTTGAAGGTATTTTTCTGGTCAGTGATAAAAACTGGCAGTCTGGGTGGCAAATTGCAAAATGTTTCTATTGGTCTGTTGGTTCATGCATACTGTTAATAGACCTGGAACCTAATGTTGACAATTTTTTTTTTTTTTAACGGAATTATTTTTGTAAACCTTTTCTCTTTTTCACCCATTGATTTTATTCATTACATGCATAGATCTATGCAAAAAAATCAAAATGTGAAAAATTAAGTAAAATAACCACCATTTCTGCCTATGCCCACTTCTAACTGATAAGAAGCTTGAAATGGACTAATACTTTACTCACTATTGAATTACATAAGGTGATCAAACTCTTGGTATGCACGTGACAAATCGATAATTGGAGCAGAGAAATACTTCTTGCATGTATCAAGCAGACATTGATCGAATTAATTTTTATTCCCACAACTAAAATTGGATGTAGGTGTTTATTGTCCAAGTCAGTGGTACTCTGTTTACAAGCATCCCCAGAAATGGATAACTGTGTCAACAAAGCCAGGATTCAAACCTGTGATCATGCATGTCTTTAGACCGGCAGTCACCCTTCTTGCTAGTGAAGAGAGAGGGCAGTGCAATGTGGTGTTAGCAAAAAGACCCCAAAACATTTATCAAAAGATACATCCTGAAAGAGGACTGACTTGGAGAACTTCAACTTGAACCACTTGAATTGAGTCATGCAAGACCTTTTGTGATCTATAGTGCCTTCATTTTGTTAGGAAACTATACTATATGGTGCATGTTTTTTTTAAATAGAAAATTAATTATAACTCATATAACGTTTATTCAAAGTTTCTGTGAGTAAAACAGAAATGGATGACCTGTTGGGAGTGTACAGCATTAAGAGGCCAGATGAATTTCTAGCTCTCCAGTTCCAAAAAGGGTTTAGGCCAGTGATAACTGAAAGTCATTACCTTTTTCATGGCTGTAGTTTTGGCTGTGTGAAATAAGCAAGGTGGCAAGTGAAATATAGATCATCATACTTTAGTTCCTTGTGTCTTATTTCCATTATCCTGAAATTAGGAGCACTTGATTGTGGACGGATGTCAGCATAAAGTAATATGTAAAAACCTGGCAATGTCTATTGCAGAGTACTTCAGTGGAACTACTAAGGGCTAACAGAACAGCAAGTTCTGATCTTTACTGGTGTTTATCCCCTTCTGAATTATTTGCTAGTTTTGAGAATTTCTGCAACATTTTCACCTTGTAGCTTCCTGCGGTGTTCCAGTGAGGATTATGTAAAATATTGCAAACTTTTAATAATGTATGTATAATAAATTAGAAAGAATAAAAGTAAGATTTCCAGTTCAGCTTATCTCCTATTAATGACAATTCAAGTATTGGGAACAGGGGAAAGGCATGGGAAGGAAAACGTACTTCCAGTCTGGGCAGATCTAGGCAAAACTATTTCTTCAGAAGCTCTAGAGAGATGCATTTCTTCCATAGCAGTGATAGGCCCTGCTTGATGGTTAAGATAAGCCTTCTGCCATATTGTTCTTGTTGAAAACTTTCTGCAGTGTCCCTAGCTTTTGTTTCTTTTTGTGCAAACAGGCCAAAGCAGTGCTGAAATTCATTGAAGCCATCTCTGAAAAGACACTAAGAAGTACTGTGGCCTTGACTGCCGCCAGAGGACGTGGTAAATCAGCTGCTTTGGGACTGGCAATTGCTGGAGCAGTGGCCTTTGGGTATGTTGCTTTTCTTTTTCTTAAATTATTTTATTTGAATCATTTATCAGAGAAAATATAAATACAAAAGAAACCATTATGTGTCCGTGTGACAACTAGGTCATCAGTGCTTTAAAATCTCCCCTCAAGAGGAAATATTATATAGCTACGTCTAAAAGCAAGAAAGAGAAAAGGAAATAAAACTGGTAAAACTAGAACTGTTCCCACATAAATTATGATAAAGCAAATACTGTATTTTAATCAGCATGCATTAGAGATGAAGCAGTCCTTCCTCTTAAAACAGTCATTGAAATTAGGCTGTTCATCCTCATACAAGTGTTGGGTCAGTGGTACAGTTTTCAGTCTGTGTCAGACCCCAGTTCTTCACGCCATTTAATTATCATATTTTCATTGGCGCTCACATTTCTGTCATATCTAGTGATGTATTCCTGTCTGACTGCATAAGGTAGGATATATGTATGGGATATTGATCAGTTAAAAAATGGCATAATAGGAGTATGCCTTTAATTCACTGTCTGAAATGGTTTACTTTCTGATACCACCCTTCCTCACTATTTTAGCTATGTTTAAATTCAGCAACTCAGAGTCAATAATTGAATTTCCTTAATACTATTGTCCAACTGTAAAAAATCTTGTAGTGGCCTACTTGTTACAAAACAACTTTGCTATTAATGTAATGCATTTTTACTTGTTTTTGGCTATAAGCGGTAGTAAGATGAACCTTTCTTATTATTGAGAACTTTCTCCATTGACCATGATGTAAGCGGTTAAGTGTTCTGAAACCTTGATAAGTTGAATGGCGGTTGACCTGAAACAGTCTATCATTACAGACCGTTACTTTAGTAAGGTACAACACTGACTATTGTTATCCTTTTGTCACAGTTACTCCAACATCTTTGTCACATCTCCGAGTCCTGATAACCTCCACACCTTATTTGAGTTTGTGTTTAAAGGATTTGATGCCATGCAATATCAGGTGAGTACTGCAGGCTCTTTGATAACATTTTCACAGACAAAAGGCAGTTGAGATTAACAAACATGCATGATGTTCGGCACAGTTTCTTGTGTCTTAGGTCATGTGTGGCTAGGACGCTGTCTCCTTCCTTTGTTTTCTATCATTTATGTTGGTATGATGTTTGTTATCCGAGAGGAGGCCCAGCAGACTTTTCTAGGTACACTCTGAGTTGCAAACAGTGATGGATGGTCTTGCAAACATTGCGGACTCCTTTCCTCAGATATTTTTCAAGATGCTGTTTCACTATGCTCACATCTCTTTTGAGATGGGAGTGCAGACGGTAGGCAGGGGTGTGGAATTTATTAAAATATCTACTTGTCCACGGGACAAGCTGCTTCTCAAATCTACTTGTCCTGTAAAAAGATCTACTTGTCCCTTTGGTGCCATGTAGTGTGGCACCAAATTATGGCAGCAATCTCATTATGTAAGAGCTCTGATAATAGCCTCTCTGATTATGCCAGGGCTACTACCATAGTAGGGCTTGAATACTTGCAGTTTCAATCCCTAATGTAGCAATTTCCTTATTTTTCCACCTTTCTGCAGATCTGCATACTGGGGCTGGAGGAAGCAGTAAGCAATAGTTCCAGGGCTGGAATGCCTTTGAGTCTGCAAACCTACTAACCTGCATGTTTTAAAGATTTTCACCAGCTTCTCTCTAATATTTTCCCATAATAAGAAAGGTTGGACATTTACTCCTGACAATGGCAGAATTAGAACTTCTTCCAGGGTTGGGAAGAAAGTGGCTGGAGGGAAAATGAACTTGCAAATGCTCAATAGATTTTCACATGAGAAAATCTACACATGCGTATTTACCCATGCTAAAATGCTGTATGCTAAAATACAGTTCACAAATATTTTATAGGAGTATGACATATACCATGGGTGCACTTTTGTGACTTTCTTTAAGAATTTGGGGCCACATGTAGGTAGGTTCAGATTTGCGACCCGCAAATTGCGAGTCGCAAATCCGAATGTAGGATGGTGTCCCTGACACCATCTGTGATTCGCAAGGGCTTCGCAAATGCACACCTCATGAAAAATCATGAGGTGGGTCGCAATTTGCGGCCCCCTTGCGAATGGCGGCCTCACAGGGATGGTGGCCTGCTGGAGACAGCAGACCACCATGTCTGTGACTGCTTTTCAATAAAGCAGTTTTTTTTTTTTTTTTTTGTAATGCAGCCCGTTTTCCTTAAAGGAAAACGACATTACAAAAACGAAAAATGAAACTTTTTAGTTTCATTTTTTCAGAGCAGGCAGTGCTCCCCAGGACCACTGCCTGCTCTGAATTTTTTTTTACAGTGACATTCACAATGGGGAAGGGGTCCCAGGGGGACCCCTTCCCTTTTGTCTAAGTGTTAGCACCCATTTGAAATGGGTGCAAACTGCGATTGGCTTGCGCCCGCGTTCGCAAAACAATCCTACATTGCACTGCGAGTCGCAATTAGGAAGGGAACACCCCTTCCTAATTTTTGAGTCGCAAACCTGTTTTGCGATTCGGTAACCAGGTTACCGAATCGCAAAACTGGGTTTGTGCATCGCAATGTGCTTTTTGCACGTCGCAAACAGCGAAAGTCGCTGTTTGCGACATGCAAAAAGCTACCTACATGTGGGTCTTGGTCCCTAATTAGGTCGGGTGTTAACAAAGACATTTTGTTTTTATTAAACTTCTATTTCTCTCTCTTTCGGCTGGCTTTACTGTGAGTGATCGCATTCTTCTCTTCCACAAGGAGCATATTGGCACACAAAGTAGTTTTGTTCAGTGTCAGGAACAACAGTGGCAATCAGTGATGTAACGAAACTGGAGGGTGCCCCTTTGCAAAGAACACGGAGGAGCCCCCTCTCCAGACTCACTCAGGGCAGGTGCTGTGCTGAAGGGGCCCCCTGGAGGGCGGCTGCGGGGCCTTTGTTATGCCACTGGTGGCAACGTGTGCTTTTAGAGTTCAAAAATCTTTTGGGGGGGTTTTGCCAGTGTTTGTTACAATGTTGAGGGCCGGGTAGCTCCCACAACAATAAAGTGTTACAAAAGCCATGTCAAAACAAGACACGCATTGATGAAACTAAAAGACTTATAAAAATATGTCAGATCAGTTGGCTTTGTCAGTGTTTGTTTATTTTCATGCTTCCCATAATCGTGTTGAAAATGGTTACACTGATTTTCCATTCGAAATATTTTTGGGAAATACTAGCATGCATCAAAACGTTTTACCAAATGACACTTCATTTGCATCTAATCAGAGAGCATTCTGGGAGCATTATACTTAGCCTCATAGCCTAAACTTTTCAAACGTGTATACACGTTTTTTTTTTTTTTTGTACTGGAACCAACGTCAGTGGTGAAGTGTGACCTTAAAACATTTATTTTCAGCACTCGCCCTAATAATGAAGGTTTTCAAATAATGAACCATAAATACAAGTTCGAACAGCATTATCTTTTGGAAACACATTACCTCAACTGCAGAGAGTTCCACTCTCTGTAAACAGGCAGCCAAAGGGTTTGTGCTGCAGAGGGGTGGGCCTACTTGTCCCAAGGACAAAGTGAACATAAAAACGTGTTGCCCTTGACCCCAAACAAGATGTCCCGGGCGTCGGGCGATAGGAATTCCACATCCCTGCGGTAGGGGAAGCGTAATATGTGGCAGAGAAACTATTTAGCATGTTTGTGCATGCTAAACTAGGATGGCACCCATAATCTGGCAGTTTGCCATTCCACTAGTCCTGTCAGTGATTTTTGTAATCCATGTGAGGACTTGGAAGCAGTCAAATCATAGCACTCAAATAATAGCACTGGTTGTCCAAAGCAGTGAAACCAATGCAGTACTTAGTTAAAATAGGGTGATGCTCAGCTATTCTTGCCCACATTACAGCCTCCCCACCAATATGCCAAAGAGGGTGTAGGAAAATCCCTCTTTTTGCCATAGTTACCCCACCACCATACTTTTGCCAGGTATCTGATGTGATATTGACTGCACTTAGTCCCTGCTAACGGGGTCCCTGTAGGAAGTTGGCTCTGTATTTCAAAGTGAGGAATAGTATGCACAGAGTCCAAGGGTTCCCCTTAGAGGTAAGATAGTGGCAAAAAGAGATAATACTAATGCTCTATTTTGTGGTAGTGTGGTCGAGCAGTAGGCTTATCAAAGGAGTAGTGTTAAGCATTTGTTGTACATACACACAGGCAATAAATGAGGAACACACACTCAGAGACAAATCCAGCCAATAGGTTTTGTTATAGAAAAATATATTTTCTTAGTTTATTTTAAGAACCACAGGTTCAAATTTTACATGTAATAGCTAATTTGAAAGGTATTGTAGGTAAGTACTTTAGGAACTTTGAATCATTTCATTAGCATGTATACTTTTCACATAAAACACAATAAGCTGTTTTAAAAGTGGACACAGTGCAATTTTCACAGTTCTTGGAGGAGGTAAAGTAATGTTAGTTTTCACAGGTAAGTAAGTCACTTATAGTTTTCAGTTTTTGGTCCAAGGTAGCCCACCGTTGGGGGTTCAGAGCAACCCCAAAGTTACCACACCAGCAGCTCAGGGCCGGTCAGGTACAGAGGTCAAAGAGGTGCCCAAAACGCATAGGCTGCAATGGAGAGGAGGGGGTGCCCCGGTTCCGGTCTGCCAGCAGGTAGGTACCCGCGTCTTCGGAGGGCAGACCAGGGGGGTTTTGTAGGGCACCGGGGGGGACACAAGTTCACACAAAAAGTACACCCTCAGCGGCACTGGGGCGGCCGGGTGCAGTGTAGAAACAAGCGTCGGGTTTTCAATGTAAATCAATGAGAGATCAAGGGATCTCTTCAGCGTCGCAGGCAGGCAAGGGGGGGCTCCTCTGGGTAGCCACCACCTGGGCAAGGGAGAGGGCCTCCTGGGGGTCACTCCTGCACAGGAGTTCCGTTCCTTTAGGTGCTGGGGGCTGCGGGTGCAGGGTCTTTTCCAGCCGTCGGGAAATGGAGTCCAGGCAGTCGCGGTCAGGGGGAGCCTCGGGATTCCCTCTGCAGGTGTCGCTGTGGGGGCTCAGGGGGGACAACTTTGGTTACTCACGGTCTCGGAGTCGCCGGAGGGTCCTCCCTGAGGGGTTGGTTCTCCACCAGTCGAGTCGGGGTCGCCGGGTGCAGTGTTGCAAGTCTCACGCTTCTTGCGGGGAGTTGCAGGGCTCTTTAAGTCTGCTCCTTGAAACAAAGTTGCAGTTCTTTTGGAGCAGTGCCGCTGTCCTCAGGAGTTTCTTGTCTTTCGTGAAGCAGGGCAGTCCTCAGAGGATTCAGAGGTCGCTGGTCCCTTGGAAAGCGTTGCTGGAGCAGGTTTCTTTGGAAGGCAGGAGACAGGCCGGTAGGACTGGGGCCAAAGCAGTTGGTGTCTTCTGTCCTTCCTCTGCAGGGGTTTTTCAGCTCGGCAGTCGTCTTCTTCTTCTTGTAGTTTCAGGAATCTAAATTCTTAGGTTCAGGGGAGCCCTTAAATACTAAATTTAAGGGCGTGTTTAGGTCTGGGGGGTTAGTAGCCAATGGCTACTAGCCCTGAGGGTGGGTACACCCTCTTTGTGCCTCCTCCCAAGGGGAGGGGGTCACATCCCTAATCCTATTGGGGGAATCCTCCATCTGCAAGATGGAGGATTTCTAAAAGTCAGAGTCACCTCAGCTCAGGACACCTTAGGGGCTGTCCTGACTGGCCAGTGACTCCTCCTTGTTTTTCTCATTATTTTCTCCGGCCTTGCCGCCAAAAGTGGGGGCCGTGGCCGGAGGGGGCGGGCAACTCCACTAGCTGGAGTGTCCTGCGGTGCTGGCACAAAGGGGTGAGCCTTTGAGGCTCACCGCCAGGTGTGACAGCTCCTGCCTGGGGGAGGTGTTAGCATCTCCACCCAGTGCAGGCTTTGTTACTGGCCTCAGAGTGACAAAGGCACTCTCCCCATGGGGCCAGCAACATGTCTCTAGTGTGGCAGGCTGCTGGAACCAGTCAGCCTACACAGATAGTCGGTTAAGGTTTCAGGGGGCACCTCTAAGGTGCCCTCTGGGGTGTAGTTTACAATAAAATGTACACTGGTATCAGTGTGCATTTATTGTGCTGAGAAGTTTGATGCCAAACTTCCCAGTTTTCAGTGTAGCCATTATGGTGCTGTGGAGTTCGTGTAAAACAGACTCCCAGACCATATACTCTTATGGCTACTCTGCACTTACAATGTCTAAGGTATTGCTTAGACACTGTAGGGGCACAGTGCTCATGCACTGGTGCCCTCACCTATGGTATAGTGCACCCTGCCTTAGGGCTGTAAGGCCTACTAGAGGGGTGACTTATCTATACCTGCATAGGCAGTGAGAGGCTGGCATGGCACCCTGAGGGGAGTGCCATGTCGACTTACTCGTTTTGTTCTCACCAGCACACACAAGCTGGCAAGCAGTGTGTCTGTGCTGAGTGAGGGGTCTCCAGGGTGGCATAAGACATGCTGCAGCCCTTAGAGACCTTCCTTGGCATCAGGGCCCTTGGTACCAGGGGTACCACTTACAAGGGACTTATCTGGATGCCAGGGTGTGCCTATTGGGGAATCAAAAGTACAGGTTAGGGAAAGAACACTGGTGCTGGGGCCTGGTTAGCAGGCCTCAGCACACTTTCAATTCAAAACATAGCATCAGCAAAGGCAAAAAGTCAGGGGGTAACCATGCCAAGGAGGCATTTCCTTACAGTCCCCAATGCCAGATCTCTTTACCTAAACTGTACAATTGTTTTCTCAATTAGAAAAATCCTTTAGCACCCTCTGTAAGTTCCTAGTAAATGGTACCCCTGGTACCTAGGGCCTGAGATGCTAAAGAGGGTCCCTAAGGGCTGCAGCATGAATTGTTTAACTCTAAGGGACCCCTCACCAAGCACATGACTTGCTGCGTGTCTTGGTGCAGACAAAAGTGAAAACATGACATGGCACATAGCCTGTGTGCCATGTCCTCTATCACTGCATGAAATATATGTAAGTCACCCATCTAGCATGCCTTACAGTCCTAAGCCAGGGTGCGGTATATTACATGTGAGGGCATAACTGTACAAGCAGATATGACCCTGCTATGTCTTTGTCAATTCTCAGACATAGTAAGTGACCAGGGAAGTCATTTGAAATGCAGGCGCTGAACACTGGTGAGTAAGAGTTCCCCAGCTACATGATGGCTTCACTGAAGATAGAGATGTTTGGGATCAAACATCTCGTATTGTTGAACCCACAATGATGCCAGTGTTGGATTTACCATTATATGCACCCAGAGGACACCTTCGAGGTGCCCCCTGAAACCTTATCAGCCTCTGTTGTGCTCACGGACTGGGTTGTACCAGCCTGCCACCTAAGACACAGTTCTGGATCCCTAGAGTGAAAGCCTTCTGCTCTCAAGAGGCCCAGAACAAAAGACTGTCCAGGAAGAGGGTTTAACACCCTTCCCACGGGATGACCTGCTGATTAACCTTCCTGAGGCAGCAAGCCTCAAAGGGCTGCCACCTGTGAAATGCAAATCTGGCTACCCTCATAGGAGAGTGTAAAGAAATGGCTCCCTGTTGCAGTTACCCCCCACTTTTTGCCTGATACTGATGCCGACTTGACTGAGAAGTGTGCTGGGACCCTGCTAACCAGGCCCCAGCACCAGTGTTCTTTCACCTAAAATGTACTTTTGATTCCACAATTGGCACACCCTGGCATCCAGGTAAGTCCCTCGTAACTGGTACCCCTGGTACCAAGGGCCCTGATGCCAGGGAAGGTCTCTAAGGGCTGCAGCATATCTTATGCCACCCTGGGGACCCCTCACTCAGCACAGACACACTGCTTGCCAGCTTGTGTGTGCTGATGAGAACAAAACGAGTAAGTCGACATGGCACTCCCCTCAGGGTGCCATGCCAACCTCACACTGCCTATGCAGTATAGATAAGTCACCCCTCTAGCAGGCCTTACAGCCCTAAGGCAGGGTGCACTATACCATAGGTGAGGGCACCAGTGCATGAGCACTATGCCCCTACAGTGTCTAAGCAAAACCTTAGACATTGTAAGTGCAGGGTATCCATAAGAGTATATGGTCTGGGAGTCTGTCAAAAACGAACTCCACAGCTCCATAATGGCTACACTGAATACTGGGAAGTTTGGTATCAAACTTCTCAGAATAATAAACCCACACTGATGCCAGTGTTGGATTTATTAAAAAATGCACACAGAGGGCATCTTAGAGATACCCCCTGTATTTTACCCAATTGTTCAGTGCAGGACTGACTGGTCTGTGCCAGCCTGCTGCTGAGAGACAAGTGTCTGACCTCATGCGGTGAGAGCCTTTGTGCTCTCTGAGGACAGAAACAAAGCCTGCTCTGGGTGGAGGTGCTTCACACCTCCCCCCTGCAGGAACTGTAACACCTAGCAGTGAGCTTCAAAGGCTCAAGCTTCGTGTTACGATGCCCCAGGGCACTCCAGCTAGTGGAGATGCCCGCCCCCTGGACACAGCCCCCACTTTTGGCGGCAAGTCCAGGAGAAATAATGAGAATAACAAGGAGGAGTCACTGGCCAGTCAGGACAGCCCCTAAGGTGTCCTGAGCTGAGGTGACTCTGACTTTTAGAAATCCTCCATCTTGTAGAAGGAGGATTCCCCCAATAGGGATAGGAATGTGACCCCCACCCCTTGGGAGGAGGCACAAAGAGGGTGTACCCACCCTCAGGGCTAGTAGCCATTGGCTACTAACCCCCCAGACCTAAACACGCCCTTAAATTTAGTATTTAAGGGCTCCCCTGAACCTAAGAATTTAGATTCCTGCAACTTACCGAAGAAGAAGACTGCTGAGCTGAAAACCCCTGCAGAAGAAGAAAGAAGACACCAGCTGCTTTGGCCCCAGTCCTACCGGCCTGTCTCCTGCCTTCTAAAGAACCCTGCTCCAGCGACGCTTTCTCCGGGACCAGCGACCTCGGAATCCTCAGAGGACTGCCCTGCTTCCAAGAGACCAAGGAACTCCCGAGGACAGCGGCACTGCTCCAAAAGAACTGCAACTTTGTTTCAAGGAGCAGACTTAAAGACCCCTGCAATTCCCCGCAAGAAGCGTGAGACTTGCAACACTGCACCCGGCAATCCCGACTCGACTGGTGGAGAACCAACACCTCAGGGAGGACCCTCCAGCGACTCCGAGACCGTGAGTAACCAAAGTTGTCCCCCCTGATCCCCCACAGCGACGCCTGCAGAGGGAATCCCGAGGCTCCCCCTGACCGCGACTGCCTGAACTCCATTTCCCGACTGCTGGAAAAGACCCTGCACCCGCAGCCCCCAGCACCTAAAGGAACGGAACTCCTGTGCAGGAGTGACCCCCAGGAGGCCCTCTCCCTTGGCTACCCCGAGGAGCCCCCCCCCCCCCCCCTTGCCTGCCTGCACCGCTGAAGAGATCCCTTGATCTCTCCTTGAAATCTACAGAAAACCCGACGCTTGTTTGCACACTGCACCCGGGCGCCCCCGCGCTGCTGAGGGTGTACTTTCTGTGTGGACTTGTGTCCCCCCCGGTGCCCTACAAAACCCCCCTGGTCTGCCCTCCGAAGACGCGGGTACTTACCTGCTGGCAGACCGGAACTTGGGCACCCCCTTCTCTCCATTGAAGCCTATGCGTTTTGGGCACCTCCTTGACCTCTGTACCTGACCGGCCCTGAGCTGCTGGTGTTGTAACTTTGGGGTTGCTCTGAACCCCCAAAGGTGGGCTACCTTGGACCCAAACCTGAGACTTGTAAGTGATTTACTTACCTGACAAAACTAACAAAACTTACCTCCCCAGGAACTGTGAAAATTACACTGTGTCCACTTTTAAAACAGCTTATTGTGTTTTATGTAAAAAGTATACATGCTAATGTAATGATTTAAAGTTCCTGAAGTACTTACCTGCAATACCTTTCAAATGAGATATTACATGTAGAATTTGAACCTGTGGTTCTTAAAATAAACTAAGAAAATATATTTTTCTATAACAAAACCTATTGGCCTGGATTTGTCTCCGAGTGTGTGTTCCTCATTTATTGCCTGTGTGTATGTACAACAAATGCTTAACACTACTCCTTTGATAAGCCTACTGCTCGACCACACTACCATAAAATAGAGCATTAGTATTATCTCTTTTTGCCACTATCTTACCTCTAAGGGGAACCCTTGGACTCTGTGCATACTATTCCTTACTTTGAAATAGTGCATACAGAGCCAACTTCCTACAGAGAGGAATCCACCCTCTGCCCCTGTCCAGAGCCCCTTTGGCACCTGGAGAGGTGTGAAAATTATCCAGTCAGGTAGGCGTGCCACCTCCAGGCTAATACCACCCCCAAGGTGGGCTACTGCGAGGTGGACACGATTTTTCTGTGACCAGGTTATGCCCACTTTCCACAGGAAGTGGTCATATGGGGGTGTAGTGACCCCAAGGGTCAGTAGCCCATTGGCCTTACCCTACACGCCCGTAACGCCCCTAAATTCAGTATTTAGGGGAGCCCCTGTCACCCACCAGAGAAGCAGTTCCTGATAACTTAAGAAGACCAAGGACACCGAAGAGCCACAACAGCAGAAGAGGAGAAAAGAAGCAGCTGACCTGCTACCAACCCCGCTGGCCTGTCTGCATCCCCTGTGGAATTCTGCACCAAAGGGGACTCGTCCTGCAGCTGTGACTCCAGAAACCCAGGAGGACTGCCTGCCTTCAAAAAAGGCTCAAGACCTCCCAGAAGCAGTGAACCTGTTTTCCAACAAACTCCAAAACAAGGGACTCTGAAGCCTCTGGAACCACCAAAACCCGACACCTGAAGTCATCACTGCACCCGCCTTCTCTGACCAGAGTTGAAGTGGACCACCAGTGCCAACAAGGTTCCCCAGCTCTCCAGAGTCTGAGTCTATCGTGGTTTCACCCCTCCTGGACTCCCCTAGGACTCTTGCAGCCTCTGCCCCCAGCCACCCTCTACCGTGACCGCTCCTTTAAGAAAAAAACGACACCTCCGCTCTCTTCGCCCTTGAGCCATGGAGAAGATTACCAAAGTTGCCTACCTCTACCTGTGCCTGAGCATCGCAAGGCCTGACTCCCACTGTTGGCTCAGCCCGACTGGCCTCCTGGCCTGAGCCTGCAACCGCTTGTCACCGTGAACAATCTCCATAGGAACACATTTAACACCCAATGCTGTTTGCCACTCTGCACCTGGCTGCCCCCGTGCTGCTGAGGGTCTACTGTGGATGCTGCCTTAGACCTTGACCACTACTCACCTTAATGTCAGGAAATTGGTCTTGTAAGTCAGTGTACTCTACCTGTTTGCAGAGCTTGTTTTTCCTCCCATGGTGTAACATTGCAGAACTCAGAAATGTCACTATCCACTTTTTAAACTGAACTGAATTCCTATTTAAAAGCAGACTTGCCTGAACGATTTTTCTGTGATGCCTAAACATATATAAAGATACCTTCTATTTTTATAAATTGGTGTGGATCGCCTCCTTGAGACGTGTGTCCCATTTATGGACTATTGTATGTATTTGTAGATGTCTTGCACTCCTCTGTATTAAGCCTGAGGCTGCTCAACCACACTACCCCTAAATAGAGCATTTTGAGATTGCATAACAAGCCCTGTCCCCACACTGGGGAACCCCTGGACCCTTTATATGATATTCACATACCACATTAAGGGCCAGCTTCCTACAGAGGGTCAGCAGCAGTAGATTTGTTTGAAGCCAAAGAGTAACATACTCTAGTATTGGTCCCTAGGAGTGGTCTTAAAGGGGTATGTTTCAACTTGATCATGTGTCATCTGGAAGAGACCTTGGAGTGAAACTAGAAGACAGGAGGAGTGTATTTTAAATAAGACTACCTGTAGCTATTTTTGAAAAATTGAATATGATGCTTTTGGGGATTGATTCGGCCAAAAAACACAAAGGAATTGCTGAGGAGGAGGTGTGGAGTTGTGTGGGATTCACTCGTCACAAGCTGCTGGAATAGAGAAGACCAGAAGACTGCCTGCGTGGAAGTATTCCATATGACCTACATCTGTGGACTTCAGCTTACTCTTGAATCTCTGGTTCTTCAAGGTTTTTCACTGGATTGGGGCAGCAGATTTCTTGTTAATCCCACAAGGAGAAAGGGGTTTAGGTCTCATCTAGTGGCACATACTACTGCAGACAAAAGTGTCTCGTGACTGCAAAGAAGAGTCCAAAGAAACGGAGTCATCTGAAATGTCTGGGAAAAATCGATCAGGTCCAGTTGGAACTGGACCGCCAGGTGTAGCATTGACTGAAAGTGGAAAGGAGTCTGTCCTCTCAATCACATCCGTTCTTTTTTGTCAAAGGATTAGTCCCAGTAAAGATGGGGACATTTGAAGCATCTGGACAATAGGGAGTACTTAATGTAAAAGTTCTGATGATCCTGATGCTTGTGTTCTGCTGGGTCTTTTGAAACATGGGTGTTCGTGGGAGAAAGGGATTTCCTAATATTATCTGCTTTTAGACCATTCTCTAAGGTATGAGGGACAAAGGGGCAGCATGCAAGGCTTGTTCTTTATTGCCCAAAACAGATACACACTACCACAGCAGCTCTTTTTGGGATCTGCTACTATAACACTGGTGTACCTACATTTGTACAACAGAAAAGACATCAGACGTATTTTCTATACCTTCCGATCCCAACTCTAGATTTCCTTAAATTGTGTATCATTATATTCATTACATTTTTTTTTCTTCTTCATTTATTGATGTTTTTGGTTTTACATACACTTTCTCTTTGGGTCACCTCACTCTTTCTGTCAGAATACCAAGGATAAGCATGGGCTTTTCTCAAAGAAACCTGCCTTTGGTTCTAGGCACTAGAATATTTTAACTATGTGGAGGATATTTATGGATCTTGAGAAACTTTTTGCTGCACCACTTCACAAATTTGTGGCCTGTCCGCCTCATGATATGTGAACTGATCTGTATTACTTTATTTTTTAACTGTATCCAACCCAAAATTACAGAATTTGCAGATGAACACCTATTGTTTGTCTTGGGTTTTGTGGGGAACTAATAAAAGTAGTTTTACAAATTTAAAACAATGTGGAAGCTTGCTGCACCTGACACCAAGACAGAGGTATCACTCCCACATGGTTTAGCAATCCAGTTTAATATACTTATTTTATATTTCGGATTGCTGTATTCTTCCTTTATTATTAATTTTAAAAAATCTGTTCATGTTTGTTTCATAAATTGCTTTGCCTCGCAGGAACACTTGGACTATGAGATTATTCAGTCTTTAAATCCCGAGTTTGAAAAGGCTGTTGTCCGAGTGAACATCTTTAAGGAGCATCGACAGACCATACAGGTAAAGAGTTGTTTACATTCTTTCTGCTGTTTTGCTTTAGATTTTTTTTTTTTTTTAAAGATTGTTTTGTATACCGTCATAATTATCCTAGCAGTCACCTGGAGCCTGTTAAAACAAATGGGCCATTCATAATAGGCGATGCAAGGATAATCGAGGATGCACATGTCTGATGTCTTTGTATGGTTACAACAGTGTATTTTATAACTTTGCCTAGCATATAGTGAATACATCATGGACAGGAAGGCTCAGCTGCATACTGTAGATTGGCTTAGGTAGGTGGGGTCAGAGACATACGGTAGGCATCACTGTTGGATGAAGTCTTCACTTCATTTCTAAATAGCCAGCGGGCATCCTGATTTTGGGAGTTTGTTATAAAGCTTGAAAACTTAATTTATGCTTTCTGTATTTCTGGGCTCCCCTGCCAAGAGCTGTGTGTTGTGGGGAGGCGATAGAGATGGTCATTTTGTCTGCATTGTAAATCAGGCTTCCCAGTGCATATGGTTTGTCATGATGCAGCAGATCTTGTAGTTGATCAGTACTAGGAAAAGCAGCAGCCACCCTGCACTGAAACCCCCCATTTAGTGATTTAAGCATTTAAATATATTTAAAACATTGTTATTTGAGTGGCATTAGTATCTGTAGACAACATCCTCAGAATGAGCTTAAATTAGGTTTTGAATTATAGCAGAATACAGTGTTCAAGTTTATTGTTAAAAATGTTACTCCTTGTGAAGCCTAAAACATGGTTTATTCGTTTATGCTTTCTTATGACGGGCACTTAGCCCGAGGGTTTCAGCACGCAGTACATAACACGATCTGAAGTCATTCTTCAATAGTACATGCTACCATAAACATTTCGTAAGCTACACTAATGAGATAGGTGAATTATGAACTGGGGTAGTGCTAGTTTTCACCTTATATGTTAAGTTCACCTTTCTTATTGTATTCTGGAAGGAAGGTTATTTGAACTGAGGGTGCACAGAATAAAATAGGAGGGTTCCATTAGAAGGGAATCAAATATAGACCTTTAATAATTTGTTGCAGAAATCTAAACATCAGATTGGATTCTAATGTGAGAAAATGAAACCCAGATGTATGTAATACTATTTCTACCAAGTATTTGCCGTGTACATGTGGCTTTGGACAGTGATGATCCCTTGGAATGCTTGTATGTGGAGAACATAGAGTGTGCAATAGTCTATGGTCCTCCCAGTTGCAGTGTCTGCCTACCTGCTGGTTGTACCTTCATTTATTCTTAGGGTGAAGCAAATAATCCTATCTGTTCTGTGTCATTGTGTCAGATTTTTCACAGGTAACAAGGAGGGATAATTGAGATTGTGCAGTGTGTACTGTAGGAGAAGATCCTACTGAGGTAGTATGCATACGTTGTGTGAGGACTGATGAGGTTTTGTGTAGATGGTCAGATTATATCAAATAGTTATGGCTCAAAGAAAACAAAGTTGAATTGGGAGCTTGTGTCGTGAGGTGATTGGACTTGATGCTGGTGCCACTAGGTTTAAGGTGAAGAGTATTCGAGTTAGTGCATGAGTGTTATAAATAGGATTAGAGCAAGTTTTTTTTGTTTTGTTACCAGCACTTGATAATTCATAGAAACACTGTGTTAAAGCTTGTGTTCAATGTGCAATCCCTGATAAGTCTCATAAAACTAGTAGTTCGCTCTTCTGTGGCCTCTGATGCTATTTAATTATTTTCGGTGGAAAAATGTTGGTGGTTTTTGGTCTACCAGGTTGTTCCTTACACCATTGGGTCTGAAAGCATGACACCGGAGCCCGATGAATTGAGGAAAAATCAACTGGAAAATCTGCATCCATCAAAGTTTTTCCACCGAAAATAACAGAATGCCTTCTGACGCCACAGAAGGTTGAACAGTGGAGGAGGGGAACCTTCCTAATCAAACTGGGTACCCTGTTTATTAAAGTCACGTGGCTGGATAGTGCACAATGGTGAGGCAGCAAGGGAGATGAAAAAAAAAAACTTTTAAATTTATGACAACTTCCGTCACAAGTTTGCCCAGAGAGACCCCCTCTGATAGGACTACAATTTGTACAACCTGAAGGATCTTGGTGCTGAAGACTGCAAGCCCGGTGCAAAGTTTGTATTGAATACACTGAAGGGCAAGGCTGAGACATTATGTGGTGTACCACGTCATGGCAGACACCCAAAAGAAGGAGGAGTCTCTAAGGGACCCCGGCCTATCCCGCAAAGGGAAGCAAGAACAGAATGTCCAAGAAGCTGAACTGGAACAGGGGGAGAGTTGGATGCCAAAGAAAGTGTCATCAGTGTTGAAGCTGGAGGTCAAAGCACACAGAAAAGGAGTGGCAGATGGTAACAGAAATGCTGAAAAGGGAGAACTCCGAGCCCTCAAAGACCGCTTCCACTGCCAAGCACTCAATGTTCGAAATACCCCGAAGAGGAAGGCAGCATTGATGGCTGAGCAATGAATGCTCAAGCTGACGTTTGTTATGTTTCTCCATAACGCCAGAGCAATGTGAAGAGAATCATGAGTTCTTTGGCTAAGATGATGAATACTTCACTGCGCTCCACTTGAAGGCCAGGAACAACAAGAGGACATGTAATCTCAATGCCACACTCTCTGAGGAAAGCCACAACAGATAATCGGTTGAGGCCGTCATCATTGGATGGCTTTTCCATGTACTATTGCCTCTTCTAGTAGGTGGCAGTCCTCTTTGCAGTGCAACTGAAAGAGGAAAGGGGAACTATTGTTTCCTTCTAGAAACCCTGATACCATCACAAGGCAAACTTATGCAGGCCTGGTTGAGGGCTTTGAAGCTTAGTAGGTTCTGGCACAAGTGATCAACATGCCCTTCACAGAAGAACTACATAGCCACCATGGACCTAAAGGATGCCTACCTATACATACCAAAGAAACAGGCAATACCTCAGATTCACCATAGACCAGGTACATTACCAGTTCAAGGTGCTGCCCTTCTACATACAGTCGCCACCAAGGGTGTTCACAAAATGCCTGGCAGCAGTGGCCGCACTCCTGAAGAAACAAGGCATTCACGTCTACCTATACCTCAACTACTGGCTAGTGGAGGCAAGTTTTAAACAGAAATGCCAACAGGACATACACACATTCATCTCCACTCTGCACCACTTGGGATTCACCATAAACACAAAAAGTCATCCCTGCACCTAGAACAGGAGAAAGTGATCCTGAACTCTAAGATGGCACCTACCTACCAAGAGAGCGAAGGCCATAACATTGCAAGCTTGCCTTTACCAGAAGGGTCCTTCTTTGACAGAGAGGAAGGTAATGAAACTAATGGGTATAATGGCATCTTGCATCTCACTCATACAGCAGGCAATACTACTCATGCAACCCATACAGGAATGGCTCTTCCATAAATGATCACAAGCCACAGGTAGTTGGGAGCATCTAGCATTTGTCACTGCAAAGGTGCAAAAGGAAATTAACTGGTGGAACGTAAGGAATGTAATTTTAGAGAGACCTTTCAAATTACAAACTCCCATAGGGGCTATAACAACAAAGGTATCCCTCATGGGGTGGGGAGGGGAGTGCATATGAGCAACTTAAGTCATGGGTCTTTAGAGCCCTCCGGAAGCAGCAAGACATACATGAACTCAAGACGGTCTTTCATGCATGAAAGGCCTTCCAAGCGCACCTAAAGGAACAGACGGTGATGATTCAGACAGACAACCCAGCAACATTCTATCTCAACAAACATGGGGGGACAAAGTCATTCCAGCTCTCTCAGATTGTGCAGGAGATATGGAAATGGGCAATTTAACATAACATTGGTAGCGCTACACCTTCCAGGTGAACAGAATATCGAAGCAAACTGATTAAGCAAACAGGCAAACATCTCCAATGATTGTAAGCTAAAACAAGATTTGCTGGACAACATTTTCAGGAGATGAGAAGCACCAAGCATAGACTTGTACCCAAGCCCAAAAAACACAAAATGCCAATACTGAGCATCCAGATACCCACACCACTGATTCATTGTCAATACCCTGGAATATGCCTTTCCACTGATTCTCCTTATCGCAAGGGTGCCACACAAGTTCAGACAATCAAACATACTCATCGCCCCATAATGATTCAGAAAGATACAGAACTCAAACCTGCTAGAAACATCTAGCATCTTGCAAAACTTCCAAACACTGCAGAATGAGATCATATATTACCCAGAACCAACCACACTCAATCTAGCAGCCTGGCTCTTGAATATCTAGAGTTCAGTCATCTCCAGCGCCCCTGCAAGACAAAGAACATTTTCAGGGAAGTGAAGAAACTGAGCACACAAAAATGCTACAGTGCTAAGTAGACCAGATGCATCCACTGGGCTAAGGACTGCTGGAAACTTGAGGGAAGGACAGAGGACAGCATGATGAAAACATACTTTACTCACCCACTGGACCATAGCTTAACCAATGCATCATTAAAGGTCTGCCTTGCAGCCATTGTTGCTTACATTAGGGTAATAACGAAACAGAAGAGATTCCTAGAAGGATCAAAGAAAGCAGCTCCACCTAGAACCACATCTGCACCAACGTTGAACTTTAGTACTGTACTCACAGCTGATGACAAATCTCTTTGAGCCTATGCTCAAGACAGAACTTGTGTTCATGACTCTTAAATGTTGACTTCCTAATAGCTGTCACATTGCTATACAGGGTCTGCGAACTACGAGCTCTCCCCATACTAGAGCCCTACCTGCAAACCCACAAGGAGAAGGTGGTACTAAGACCAAACCCTCATTTACTATCAATGGTAATATCACAGTTCATGTCTACCAAAACATTCAACCTTTTTTTTAGCAACCAAAGACCCAGGCTAAAAGAACAGTACATACCTGGGACACGTGTACCATCTATAACAGACCACAGTAAGGGGGAAAGGGGAAGGGGCACCAACTCTACTCCTCCTTTGCAAGAGCGAAGGTTTACCAGTAACAAAGGGAACTGTTGCACAACAGAAGACGATCCAAACCTGCTACACAAGGGTGGGAAAAACCTTGCTACAAGGCCTAGGGTACACTCTACAGGGAAGAAAGAGGCTACTCTAACTTTCCTAGCAAACGTGCCCAACAACAACATTTGCATGGTGGCATCATGGTTGTTCAGACATCACACATCAAGCATTACTGTGCGGATATCCAGGTAAACCAGGAATCACGAATGGGACAGAGAGTGGTACAACACCTGATTGCAAACTGAGGCACATTTCAACTCAACCTTCCAAGGAGACAAACACTGCTAAAAAATCAGTGCACATCACCTGAATCTAGTAAAGGATTTATGCTGCAAAACGAAATGGTTACTTACCAGTAGGCATAATTTTGTAGCTTGAAGAGTTTTTCAGATTCAAATGTGACCCATCTGCCTCCCCGTAAATGTCAGGAGGCGAACAGGCAAGTCAGACAACACTCCAAGATAACACACAGTGCCAGTGACTGAAGTTGCCAATGGGGTAAAAAGAATCTGAAGATGGCGACCAATCACAGGAAATTCTGGGGCCGCCTTCTGACATTACAGAGAGAATGGACTTGCCACCAAATTGTGGTTATTGACCCCAACAACAAAAAAGAGAAAAAAGACACCCATTTTCAGACCCACAGATGATGATAACACACAGCAGGTAGTTGCAAAACTACTCCTCCTAGTAAGTACCCATTTTGTTGAGTTCAGTGTGCGATCTCTGACAAGTTTCATAAAACCAGTAGGGCCTCCTGGATAAGTGTGAAGCAAATTAGCTATTGAAGTTGGTGGACCATCAAACATTTGGGAGCCAAATCTAGATTTGCATTGATCCTTTTACATTATTACACTAAATGGGTGGAATAATGTTTTGTAGCTAATGCCTCTAGCAAGATGGTAATTGAGTTTGAGGTTGAGGGATGTATTTGGAAGTGAAGGTTTGCCTTCTGACTTAGAGGTACTGGTGCCCTGTTAGTGTTCAAATAAATTAAGGATTGAGGAATGCTGAAATTAAGGATGTTAAAACATCGCTCAACCGCCTGAGCAGTTATGGCTTGGTTAAGCGATTCCTCAGGGTCATTAAGGACAGTGTGCTCATCTTTGACTGATGACTTGAACTGGAAGGAGATGTTATGGAATGTGCCGTGGACCGTTGTAAGGAAATGCCTCCTTGGCATGGTTACCCCCTGACGTTTTGCCTTTGCTGATGCTAAGTTTTGATTTGAAAGTGTGCTGAGGCCTGCTAACCAGGCCCCAGTGTTCTTTCCCTAACCTGTACTTTTGTTTTCACAATTGGCACACCCTGGCATCCAGGTAAGTCCCTTGTAACTGGTACCCCTGGTACAAAGGGCCCTGATGCCAGGGAAGGTCTCTAAGGGCTGCAGCATGTCTTATGCCACCCTGGGGACCCCTCACTCTGCACAGACACACTGCTTGCCAGCTTGTGTGTGCTGGTGAGGACAAAACGAGTAAGTCGACATGGCACTCCCCTCAGGGTGCCATGCCAACCTCACACTGCCTATGCAGTATAGATAAGTCACCCCTCTAGCAGGCCTTACAGCCCTAAGGCAGGGGGCACTATACCATAGGTGAGGGCACAAGTGCATGAGCACTGTGCCCCTACAGTGTCTAAGCAAAACCTTAGACATTGTAAGTGCAGGGTAGCCATAAGAGTATATGGTCTGGGAGTCGGTTTTACACGAACTCCACAGCACCATAATGGCTACACTGAAAACTGGGAAGTTTGGTATCAAACTTCTCAGCACAATAAAAGCACACTGATGCCAGTGTACAATTTATTGTAACATACACCCCAGAGGGCACCTTAGAGGTGCCCCCTGAAACCTTAACCAACTAACCGTGTGGGCTAACTGGTTTTAGCAGCCTGCCACACTCAAGACATGTTGCTGGCCACAAGGGGAGAGTGCCTTTGTCACTCTGTGGCTAGTAACAAAGCCTGTACTGGGTGGAGGTGCTTCACACCTCCCCCTGCAAGAACTGTAACACCTGGTGGTGAGCCTCAAAGGCTCACCCCCTTTGTTACAGCACCACAGGGCACTCCAGCTAGTGGAGTTGCCCGCCCCCTCCGGCCACTGCCCCACTTTTGGCGGCAAGGACGGAGGAGATAATGAGAAAAACAAGGAGGAGTCACTGGCCAGTCAGGACAGCCCCTAAGGTGTCCTGAGCTGAGGTGACTCTGACTTTTAGAAATCCTCCATCTTGCAGATGGAGGATTCCCCCAATAGGGATAGGAATGTGACCCCCTCCCCTTGGGAGGAGGCACAAAGAGGTTGTACCCACCCTCAGGGCTAGTAGCCATTGGCTACTAACCCCTCCAGACCTAAACACACCCTTAAATTTAGTATTTAAGGGCTCCCCAGAACCTAGGAACTCAGATTCTTGCAAGACGAAGAGGACTGCTGAGCTGAAAAACCCTGCAGAGAAGACGGAGACACCAACTGCTTTGGCCCCAGCTCTACCGGCCTGTCTTCCCCCGCTTCTAAAGACACTGCTCCAGCGACGCTTTCCCCAGGGACCAGCGACCTCTGAATCCTCAGAGGACTGTCCTGCTCTAGAAGGACCAAGAAACTCCCGAGGACAGCGGCTCTGTTCACCCAAGACTGCAACTTTGTTTCAAAAGAGCAACTTTAAAACAACTGTGTAGGAAGTTGGCTCTGTATGTGCTATTTCAAAGTAAGGAATAGCATGCACAGAGTCCAAGGGTTCCCCTTAGAGGTAAAATAGTGGTAAAAAGAGATAATACTAATGCTCTATTTTGTGGTAGTGTGGTCGAGCAGTAGGCTTATCCAAGGAGTAGTGTTAAGCATTTGTTGTACATACACATAGACAATAAATGAGGTACACACACTCAGAGACAAATCCAGTCAATAGGTTTTGTTATAGAAAAATATCTTTTCTTAGTTTATTTTAAGAACCACAGGTTCAAATTCTACATGTAATATCTCATTTGAAAGGTATTGCAGGTAAGTACTTTAGGAACTTTAAATCATAAAAATTGCATGTATACTCTACAAGTTATTGACAAATAGCTGTTTTAAAAGTGGACACTTAGTGCAATTTTCACAGTTCCTGGGGGAGGTAAGTTTTTGTTAGTTTTACCAGGTAAGTAAGACACTTACAGGGTTCAGTTCTTGGTCCAAGGTAGCCCACCGTTGGGGGTTCAGAGCAACCCCAAAGTCACCACACCAGCAGCTCAGGGCCGGTCAGGTGCAGAGTTCAAAGTGGTGCCCAAAACACATAGGCTAGAATGGAGAGAAGGGGGTGCCCCGGTTCCGGTCTGCTTGCAGGTAAGTACCCGCGTCTTCGGAGGGCAGACCAGGGGGGTTTTGTAGGGCACCGGGGGGGGGACACAAGCCCACACAGAAATTTCACCCTCAGCAGCGCGGGGGCGGCCGGGTGCAGTGTAGAAACAAGCGTCGGGTTCGCAATGTTAGTCTATGAGAGATCTCGGGATCTCTTCAGCGCTGCAGGCAGGCAAGGGGGGGGTTCCTCGGGGAAACCTCCACTTGGGCAAGGGAGAGGGACTCCTGGGGGTCACTTCTCCAGTGAAAGTCCGGTCCTTCAGGTTCTGGGGGCTGCGGGTGCAGGGTCTCTCCCAGGCGTCGGGACTTAGGATTCAAAGAGTCGCGGTCAGGGGAAGCCTCGGGATTCCCTCTGCAGGCGGCGCTGTGGGGGCTCAGGGGGGACAGGTTTTGGTACTCACAGTATCAGAGTAGTCCTGGGGTCCCTCCTGAGGTGTTGGATCTCCACCAGCCGAGTCGGGGTCGCCGGGTGCAGTGTTGCAAGTCTCACGCTTCTTGCGGGGAGCTTGCAGGGTTCTTTCAAGGCTGCTGGAAACAAAGTTGCAGCCTTTCTTGGAGCAGGTCCGCTGTCCTCGGGAGTTTCTTGTCTTTTCGAAGCAGGGGCAGTCCTCAGAGGATGTCGAGGTCGCTGGTCCCTTTGGAAGGCGTCGCTGGAGCAGGATCTTTGGAAGGCAGGAGACAGGCCGGTGAGTTTCTGGAGCCAAGGCAGTTGTCGTCTTCTGGTCTTCCTCTGCAGGGGTTTTCAGCTAGGCAGTCCTTCTTCTTGTAGTTGCAGGAATCTAATTTTCTAGGGTTCAGGGTAGCCCTTAAATACTAAATTTAAGGGCGTGTTTAGGTCTGGGGGGTTAGTAGCCAATGGCTACTAGCCCTGAGGGTGGGTACACCCTCTTTGTGCCTCCTCCCAAGGGGAGGGGGTCACAATCCTAACCCTATTGGGGGAATCCTCCATCTGCAAGATGGAGGATTTCTAAAAGTTAGTCACTTCAGCTCAGGACACCTTAGGGGCTGTCCTGACTGGCCAGTGACTCCTCCTTGTTGCTTTCTTTGTTCCCTCCAGCCTTGCCGCCAAAAGTGGGGGCCGTGGCCGGAGGGGGCGGGCAACTCCACTAAGCTGGAGTGCCCTGCTGGGCTGTGACAAAGGGGTGAGCCTTTGAGGCTCACCGCCAGGTGTTACAGCTCCTGCCCGGGGGAGGTGTTAGCATCTCCACCCAGTGCAGGCTTTGTTACTGGCCTCAGAGTGACAAAGGCACTCTCCCCATGGGGCCAGCAACATGTCTCTAGTGTGGCAGGCTGCTGGAACTAGTCAGCCTACACAGACAGTCGGTTAAGTTTCAGGGGGCACCTCTAAGGTGCCCTCAGGGGTGTATTTTGCAATAAAATGTACACTGGCATCAGTGTGCATTTATTGTGCTGAGAAGTTTGATACCAAACTTCCCAGTTTTCAGTGTAGCCATTATGGTGCTGTGGAGTTCGTGTTTGACAGACTCCCAGACCATATAATCTTATGGCTACCCTGCACTTACAATGTCTAAGGTTTTGTTTAGACACTGTAGGGGTACCATGCTCATGCACTGGTACCCTCACCTATGGTATAGTGCACCCTGCCTTAGGGCTGTAAGGCCTGCTAGAGGGGTGTCTTACCTATACTGCATAGGCAGTGAGAGGCTGGCATGGCACCCTGAGGGGAGTGCCATGTCGACTTACTCGTTTTGTCCTCACTAGCACACACAAGCTGGCAAGCAGTGTGTCTGTGCTGAGTGAGAGGTCTCCAGGGTGGCATAAGACATGCTGCAGCCCTTAGAGACCTTCCTTGGCATCCGGGCCCTTGGTACTAGAAGTACCAGTTACAAGGGACTTATCTGGATGCCAGGGTCTGCCAATTGTGGATACAAAAGTACAGGTTAGGGAAAGAACACTGGTGCTGGGGCCTGGTTAGCAGGCCTCAGCACACTTTCAATTGTAAACATAGCATCAGCAAAGGCAAAAAGTCAGGGGGCAACCATGCCAAGGAGGCATTTCCTTACACAACCCCCCCCCCCCCAAACGAAAGAGGATGAGACTAACCTTTCCCAAGAGAGTCTTCATTTTCTAAGTGGAAGAACCTGGAAAGGCCATCTGCATTGGCATGGGCAGTCCCAGGTCTGTGTTCCACTATAAAGTCCATTCCCTGTAGGGAGATGGACCACCTCAACAGTTTAGGATTTTCACCTTTCATTTGCATCAGCCATTTGAGAGGTCTGTGGTCAGTTTGAACTAGGAAGTGAGTCCCAAAGAGGTATGGTCTCAGCTTCTTCAGGGACCAAACCACAGCAAAGGCCTCCCTCTCAATGGCACTCCAACGCTGCTCCCTGGGGAGTAACCTCCTGCTAATGAAAGCAACAGGCTGGTCAAGGCCATCATCATTTGTTTGGGACAAAACTGCCCCTATCCCATGTTCAGAGGCATCAGTCTGCACAATGAACTGCTTAGAATAATCTGGAGCTTTTAGAACTGGTGCTGAGCACATTGCTTGTTTCAGGGTGTCAAAGGCCTGTTGGCATTCCACAGTCCAGTTCACTTTCTTGGGCATTTTCTTGGAGGTGAGTTCAGTGAGGGCTGTCACAATGGATCCATATCCCTTCACAAACCTCCTGTAATACCCAGTCAAGCCAAGGAATGCCCTGACTTGAGTCTGGGTTTTTGGAGCTACCCAGTCCAGAATAGTCTGGATCTTGGGTTGGAGTGGCTGAACTTGGCCTCCACCTACAAGGTGGCCCAAGTAAACCACAGTTCCCTGCCCTATCTGGCATTTGGATGCCTTGATAGAGAGGCCTGCAGATTGCAGAGCCTTCAAAACCTTCTTCAGGTGGACCAGGTGATCCTGCCAGGTGGAGCTAAAGACAGCAATATCATCAAGATAAGCTGTGCTAAAGGACTCCAAGCCAGCAAGGACTTGATTCACCAACCTTTGGAAGGTGGCAGGGGCATTCTTTAAACCAAAGGGCATAACAGTAAACTGATAATGCCCATCAGGTGTGGAGAATGCTGTTTTCTCTTTTGCTCCAGGTGCCATTTTTATTTGCCAGTACGCTGCTGTCAAGTCAAAGGTACTTAAGAATTTGGCAGCACCTAATTTATCTATGAGCTCATCAGCTCTTGGAATTGGATGAGCATCTGTCTTGGTGACAGAATTGAGCCCTCTGTAGTCCACACAAAACCTCATCTCTTTCTTTCCATCTTTGGTGTGAGGTTTGGGGACTAAGACCACTGGGCTAGCCCAGGGGCTGTCAGAGCGCTCAATTACTCCCAATTCTAGCATCTTGTGGACTTCCACCTTGATGCTTTCCTTAACATGGTCAGACTGTCTAAAGATTTTGTTTTTGACAGGCATGCTGTCTCCTGTGTCCACATCATGGGTACACAGGTGTGTCTGACCAGGGGTTAAGGAGAAGAGTTCAGGAAACTGTTGTAGGACTCTCCTACAATCAGCTTGCTGTTGGCCAGAGAGGGTGTCTGAGTAGATCACTCCATCTACTGTGCCATCTTTTGGGTCTGATGACAGAAGATCAGGGAGAGGTTCACTCTCTGCCTCCTGATCCTCATCTGTTACCATCAACAGATTCACATCAGCCCTGTCATGGAAGAGCTTAAGGCGGTTCACATGGATCACCCTCTTGGGGCTCCTGCTTGTGCCCAGGTCCACCAGGTAGGTGACCTGACTCTTCCTTTCTAGCACTGGGTAAGGGCCACTCCATTTGTCCTGGAGTGCCCTGGGAGCCACAGGCTCCAGAACCCAGACTTTCTGCCCTGGTTGGAACTCAACCAGTGCAGCCTTTTGGTCATACCAAAACTTCTGGAGCTGTTGGCTGGCCTCAAGGTTTTTGGTTGCCTTTTCCATGTACTCTGCCATTCTAGAGCGAAGGCCAAGTACATAGTCCACTATGTCTTGTTTAGGCTCATGAAGAGGTCTCTCCCAGCCTTCTTTAACAAGAGCAAGTGGTCCCCTTACAGGATGACCAAACAGAAGTTCAAAGGGTGAGAATCCTACTCCCTTCTGTGGCACCTCTCTGTAAGCGAAAAGCAGACATGGCAAGAGGACATCCCATCTCCTTTTGAGCTTTTCTGGGAGCCCCATGATCATGCCCTTTAATGTCTTGTTGAACCTCTCAACTAAGCCATTAGTTTGTGGATGGTAAGGTGTAGTGAATTTATAAGTCACTCCACACTCATTCCACATATGTTTCAGGTATGCTGACATGAAGTTGGTACCTCTGTCAGACACCACCTCCTTAGGGAAACCCACTCTGGTAAAGATACCAATGAGGGCCTTGGCTACTGCAGGGCAGTAGTCGACCTAAGGGGAATAGCTTCAGGATACCTGGTAGCATGATCCACTACTACCAGGATATACATATTTCCTGAGGCTGTGGGAGGTTCTAGTGGACCAACTATGTCCACACCCACTCTTTCAAAGGGAACCCCCACCACTGGAAGTGGAATGAGGGGGGCCTTTGGATGCCCACCTGTCTTACCACTGGCTTGACAGGTGGGGCAGGAGAGGCAAAACTCCTTAACCATGTTGGACATATTGGGCCAGTAGAAGTGGTTGACTAACCTCTCCCACGTCTTGGTTTGTCCCAAATGTCCAGCAAGGGGAATGTCATGGGCCAATGTTAGGATGAACTCTCTGAACAGCTGAGGCACTACCACTCTCCTAGTGGCACCAGGTTTGGGGTCTCTGGCCTCAGTGTACAGGAGTCCATCTTCCCAATAGATCCTATGTGTTCCATTTTTCTTGCCCTTGGACTCTTCAGCAGCTTGCTGCCTAAGGCCTTCAAGAGAGGGACAGGTTTCTTGTCCCCTACACAGCTCCTCCCTTGAGGGTCCCCCTGGGCCTAAGAGCTCAACCTGATAAGGTTCAAGCTCCAAAGGCTCAGTTCCCTCAGAGGGCAGAACTCCTTCCTGAGAAGAGAGGTTCCCTTTCTTTTGCTGTGTTGCAGTTGGTTTCCCAACTGACTTTCCTGTTCTCTTGGTAGGCTGGGCCATTTTTCCAGACTCCAGCTCTACTTTTTCACCCTGTGCCTTGCATTGTGCTCTTGTTTTCACACACACCAGTTCAGGGATACCCAGCATTGCTGCATGGGTTTTTAGTTCTACCTCAGCCCATGCTGAGGACTCCAGGTCATTTCCAAGCAGACAGTCCACTGGGATATTTGAGGAGACCACCACCTGTTTCAGGCCATTGACCCCTCCCCATTCTAAAGTAACCATTGCCATGGGATGTACTTTTCTCTAATTGTCAGCGTTGGTGACTGTGTAAGTTTTTCCAGTCAGGTATTGGCCAGGGGAAACCAGTTTCTCTGTCACCATGGTGACACTGGCACCTGTATCCCTCAGGCCCTCTATTCTAGTCCCATTAATTAAGAGTTGCTGTCTGTATTTTTGCATGTTAGGCGGCCAGACAGCTAGTGTGGCTAAATCCACCCCACCCTCAGAAACTAGAGTAGCTTCAGTGTGGACCCTGATTTGCTCTGGGCACACTGTTGATCCCACTTGGAGACTAGCCATACCAGTGTTACCTGGATGGGAGTTTGGAGTGGAACCTTTCTTGGGACAGGCCTTGTCTCCAGTTTGGTGTCCATGCTGTTTACAGCTATGACACCAGGCCTTTTTGGGATCAAAGTTTTTACCCTTGTACCCATTGTTTTGTGAAGAGGCTCTGGGCCCACCCTCCTGTGCAGGTTTTTGGGGGCCTGTAGAAGACTCTTTACTATTTTTAGTTTTGGTTGTCTCATCACCCTTCCCCTGGGGAGTCTTTGTGACCTCTTTCTTTGGGTCACCCCCTGTTGAAGTCTTGGACACCCTTGTCTTGACCCAATGGTCCGCCTTCTTTCCCAATTCTTGGGGAGAAATTGGTCCTAGGTCTACCAGATGCTGATGCAGTTTATCATTGAAACAATTACTCAATAGGTGCTCTTTCACAAATAAATTGTACAGCCCATCATAATTACTTACACCACTGCCTTGAATCCAACCATCTAGTGTTTTCACTGAGTAGTCTACAAAGTCAACCCAGGTCTGGCTCGAGGATTTTTGAGCCCCCCTGAATCTAATCCTATACTCCTCAGTGGAGAATCCAAAGCCCTCAATCAGGGTACCCTTCATGAGGTCATAAGATTCTGCATCTTGTCCAGAGAGTGTGAGGAGTCTATCCCTACACTTTCCTGTGAACATTTCCCAAAGGAGAGCACCCCAGTGAGATCTGTTCACTTTTCTGGTTACACAAGCCCTCTCAAAAGCTGTGAACCATTTGGTGATGTCATCACCATCTTCATATTTAGTTACAATCCCTTTAGGGATTTTCAACATGTCAGGAGAATCTCTGACCCTATTTATGTTGCTGCCACCATTGATGGGTCCTAGGCCCATCTCTTGTCTTTCCCTCTCTATGGCTAGGATCTGTCTTTCCAAAGCCAATCTTTTGGCCATCCTGGCTAACTGGATGTCCTCTTCACTGGGGTTATCCTCAGTGATTTCAGAGGTGTTGGTCTCTCCTGTGAGGGAACCAGCATCTCTGACTATTATTTTTGGAGTCAGGGTTTGAGGGACCCTGTTCTCCTTAGATAGGACTGGTAGGGGGGAATTGTCCTCCAAGTCACTATCCTCTTCCTCTGAGTTGCCACCCTCAGAGGGGTTGGCCTTTTCAAACTCTGCCAAAAGCTCCTGGAGCTGTATTTTGGTAGGTTTGGGGCCCATTGTTATTTTCTTTATTTTACAGAGTGACCTTAGCTCCCTCATCTTAAGATGGAGGTAAGGTGTGGTGTCGAGTTCCACCACAGTCACATCTGTGCTAGACATTTTGCTTCTAAAAGTTGGAATACTTTTTAAGAATCTACAACTGGTTCTAGAATCTAATTCAAACTTTTACAAACTTTTAAACTCTAAAAGAAATGCTAAACAGGATCTAACACAAGGCCCTAGCAGGTCTTTTAAGAATTTAGAAAACTTTTCAAATTGCAAAAATCAATTTCTAATGACAATTTTTGAATTTGTCGTGTGATCAGGTATTGGCTGAGTAGTCCAGCAAATGCAAAGTCTTGTACCCCACCGCTGATCTACCAATGTAGGAAGTTGGCTCTGTATGTGCTATTTCAAAGTAAGGAATAGCATGCACAGAGTCCAAGGGTTCCCCTTAGAGGTAAAATAGTGGTAAAAAGAGATAATACTAATGCTCTATTTTGTGGTAGTGTGGTCGAGCAGTAGGCTTATCCAAGGAGTAGTGTTAAGCATTTGTTGTACATACACATAGACAATAAATGAGGTACACACACTCAGAGACAAATCCAGTCAATAGGTTTTGTTATAGAAAAATATCTTTTCTTAGTTTATTTTAAGAACCACAGGTTCAAATTCTACATGTAATATCTCATTTGAAAGGTATTGCAGGTAAGTACTTTAGGAACTTTAAATCATAAAAATTGCATGTATACTTTACAAGTTATTGACAAATAGCTGTTTTAAAAGTGGACACAGTGCAATTTTCACAGTTCCTGGGGGAGGTAAGTTTTTGTTAGTTTTACCAGGTAAGTAAGGCACTTACAGGGTTCAGTTCTTGGTCCAAGGTAGCCCACCGTTGGGGGTTCAGAGCAACCCCAAAGTCACCACACCAGCAGCTCAGGGCCGGTCAGGTGCAGAGTTCAAAGTGGTGCCCAAAACACATAGGCTAGAATGGAGAGAAGGGGGTGCCCCGGTTCCGGTCTGCTTGCAGGTAAGTACCCGCGTCTTCGGAGGGCAGACCAGGGGGGTTTTGTAGGGCACCGGGGGGGGGGACACAAGCCCACACAGAAATTTCACCCTCAGCAGCGCGGGGGCGGCCGGGTGCAGTGTAGAAACAAGCATCGGGTTTGCAATGTTAGTCTATGAGAGATCTCGGGATCTCTTCAGCGCTGCAGGCAGGCAAGGGGGGGGTTCCTCGGGGAAACCTCCACTTGGGCAAGGGAGAGGGACTCCTGGGGGTCACTTCTCCAGTGAAAGTCCGGTCCTTCAGGTTCTGGGGGCTGCGGGTGCAGGGTCTCTCCCAGGCGTCGGGACTTAGGATTCAAAGAGTCGCGGTCAGGGGAAGCCTCGGGATTCCCTCTGCAGGCGGCGCTGTGGGGGCTCAGGGGGGACAGGTTTTGGTACTCACAGTATCAGAGTAGTCCTGGGGTCCCTCCTGAGGTGTTGGATCTCCACCAGCCGAGTCGGGGTCGCCGGGTGCAGTGTTGCAAGTCTCACGCTTCTTGCAGGGAGCTTGCAGGGTTCTTTCAAGGCTGCTGGAAACAAAGTTGCAGCCTTTCTTGGAGCAGGTCCGCTGTCCTCGGGAGTTTCTTGTCTTTTCGAAGCAGGGGCAGTCCTCAGAGGATGTCGAGGTCGCTGGTCCCTTTGGAAGGCGTCGCTGGAGCAGGATCTTTGGAAGGCAGGAGACAGGCCGGTGAGTTTCTGGAGCCAAGGCAGTTGTCGTCTTCTGGTCTTCCTCTGCAGGGGTTTTCAGCTAGGCAGTCCTTCTTCTTGTAGTTGCAGGAATCTAATTTTCTAGGGTTCAGGGTAGCCCTTAAATACTAAATTTAAGGGCGTGTTTAGGTCTGGGGGGTTAGTAGCCAATGGCTACTAGCCCTGAGGGTGGGTACACCCTCTTTGTGCCTCCTCCCAAGGGGAGGGGGTCACAATCCTAACCCTATTGGGGGAATCCTCCATCTGCAAGATGGAGGATTTCTAAAAGTTAGAGTCACTTCAGCTCAGGACACCTTAGGGGCTGTCCTGACTGGCCAGTGACTCCTCCTTGTTGCTTTCTTTGTTCCCTCCAGCCTTGCCGCCAAAAGTGGGGGCCGTGGCCGGAGGGGCCTGCAACTCCACTAAGCTGGAGTGCCCTGCTGGGCTGTGACAAAGGGGTGAGCCTTTGAGGCTCACCGCCAGGTGTTACAGCTCCTGCCCGGGGGAGGTGTTCGCATCTCCACCCAGTGCAGGCTTTGTTACTGGCCTCAGAGTGACAAAGGCACTCTCCCCATGGGGCCAGCAACATGTCTCTAGTGTGGCAGGCTGCTGGAACTAGTCAGCCTACACAGACAGTCGGTTAAGTTTCAGGGGGCACCTCTAAGGTGCCCTCTGGGGTGTATTTTGCAATAAAATGTACACTGGCATCAGTGTGCATTTATTGTGCTGAGAAGTTTGATACCAAACTTCCCAGTTTTCAGTGTAGCCATTATGGTGCTGTGGAGTTCGTGTTTGACAGACTCCCAGACCATATACTCTTATGGCTACCCTGCACTTACAATGTCTAAGGTTTTGTTTAGACACTGTAGGGGTACCATGCTCATGCACTGGTACCCTCACCTATGGTATAGTGCACCCTGCCTTAGGGCTGTAAGGCCTGCTAGAGGGGTGTCTTACCTATACTGCATAGGCAGTGAGAGGCTGGCATGGCACCCTGAGGGGAGTGCCATGTCGACTTACTCGTTTTGTCCTCACTAGCACACACAAGCTGGCAAGCAGTGTGTCTGTGCTGAGTGAGAGGTCTCCAGGGTGGCATAAGACATGCTGCAGCCCTTAGAGACCTTCCTTGGCATTCGGGCCCTTGGTACTAGAAGTACCAGTTACAAGGGACTTATCTGGATGCCAGGGTCTGCCAATTGTGGATACAAAAGTACAGGTTAGGGAAAGAACACTGGTGCTGGGGCCTGGTTAGCAGGCCTCAGCACACTTTCAATTGTAAACATAGCATCAGCAAAGGCAAAAAGTCAGGGGGCAACCATGCCAAGGAGGCATTTCCTTACAAACTGCGTTTCCCGCCGGAAGCGTGAGACTTGCTACTCTGCACCCGACGCCCCCGGCTCGACTTGTGGAGAAACAACACTTCAGGGAGGACTCCCCAGCGACTACGAGACCGTGAGTAGCCAGAGTTGCCCCTAAGCCCCCACAGCGACGCCTGCAGAGGGAATCCCAAGGCTCCCCCTGACCGCGTTGCCTGCTTCCCAGATCCCGACTCCTGGTAAAGACTCTGCACCCGCAGTCCCCAGGACCTGAAAGATCGGAACTCCAGTGCAGGAGTGACCCCCAGGAGGCCCTCTCCCTTGCCCAGGTGGTGGCTACTCCGAGGAGCCCCCCCCCCTTGACTGTATCGCTGAAGAGACCCCTTGGTCTCCCATTGATTTCCATTGGAAACCCAACGTGTGTTTGCACACTGCACCCGGCCGCCCCCGTGCTGCTGAGGGTGTACTTTCTGTGCTAACTTGTGTCCCCCCCCCCCCCACCTCCAAACCCCCCAGTGCCCTACAAAACCCCCCTGGTCTGCCCTCCGAAGAAGCAGGTACTTACCTGCTGGCAGACTGGAACCGGGGCACCCCTTCTCCATTGAAGCCTATGCGTTTTGGGCACCACATTGACCTCTACACCTGACCGGCCCTGTGCTGCTGGTGTGGTAACTTTGGGGTTGCTCTGAACCCCCAACGGTGGGCTACCTTGGACCCAAACTTGAACCCCCTAGGTGGTTTACTTACCTGCAAAAACTAACTAACTCTTACTCCCCCTAGGAACTGTTGAAAAGTGTCTAGTTTTAAAATAGCTATATGTGATTTATGTAAAGACTGTATATGCTATTTTGATTATTCAAAGTCCTAAAGTACCTACATGCAATACCTTTCATTTAAAGTGTTACATGTAAAATTTGAACCTGTGGTTCCTAAAATAAACTAAGAAAATATATTTTTCTGTACAAAAACCTATTGGCCTGGAATTGTCTCTGAGTGTGTGTTCCTCATTTATTGCCTGTGTATGTACAACAAATGCTTAACACTACTCCTTTGATAAGCCTACTGCTCGACCACACTACCACAAAATAGAGCATTAGTATTATCTCTTTTTGCCACTATCTTACCTCTAAGGGGAACCCTTGGACTCTGTGCATACTATTCCTTACTTTGAAATAGTGCATACAGAGCCAACTTCCTACAACCGTGCATTCCACCTTTAGGGAAGTGGTATATTTTATTGAGAGATAGTCGCAGTGGAGCAGTTGAGATTTTTGCATGACCAAAAAGTGCTTGGAATGGCTCAGGAGTTGATAGGGGGAAACAGTAAGTTATGCCTATCATCAAAAATAGTTAAAACTCTCAAAATGTTGTCTAGGTTGTGATTGTCACTGATTAAGTCTTTTTTAGTCTGTTTCCTCTTTTCCTTCTTTCTGTCTTGCATAGTTATGTTGGAAGGGAGTGCAGGGTTTTTATTGTGAATGTGAGATGTGAAATTGTGCGTATGGTTCTCTGAGTGGCAGGTTGATTGTACCTGCGCATGTTCTTGACAGAATAAACATTTGTGCCTGCTCCTCGTTGTTACGCCTCTTTTGAATATGTTTTCAGCAGATTGAGTTAAATCTGCACGTTTTGCCAAATGTCATGTTCCATTACAGTACCTAGTGCACATTCAACGTTTGGGAAATATTAACCCTACTATGATCCTATTTATGTACAATGACAATATAAAGCACAAAGAATGTTGTTGCTGTAGCGTTACAGACATTTGACATAATGTGGGCTCTCGCCACCGTATAATTATTCATTCATTGCCTGTTTCCTCTTAGTACATACATCCTGCTGATGCAGTTAAACTGGGCCAGGCTGAGCTTGTGGTGATTGATGAAGCTGCTGCCATTCCACTCCCCTTGGTGAAAAACCTGCTTGGACCCTACCTTGTCTTCATGGCTTCTACAATCAATGGGTAAGAGAGTAGACATAGACCTCTGGACCCTTCTCCATTCTTCAAGCAATTTTTGAACTTTTCAGTCAAAACACAGTTGTTAATTGTAATGCACTGTTTTATTGTGCGAGACCCAAGTCATGGTCTTTTCTCATCACAGAATGTTGTTTCTATAGGTGTATCCAGATATTTTATTGTTTGCCATGAGAAAATGCACGACTTGCTTTGTATTGCTGCACTTGGGATGAGTTTAAATGGTTTATGGTAACTAAGTACATTACTGATGCAGTTTCATCTGTACAGGGACGTTGTACATCTTTTATTCAGTTTCTGTGCTTTATTCGTTCAAAACTGATATAAGCATTGTTTGTCCACATGAATCATAATGAAGGTGGTCAGGCCCTAAATTCATATCTTGTTTATTAAATGTTACTGCAGATTCAAAGTAGGTGGGAGAACAGCAGCCACCACAAGGAGAAATTCTGTGAGTACATTTTAGCCTTAGAACTAGGTGTTGATGGCTAAGCTCTCAGAAACCTGGAACACTCTTCACATTGAGAGCAAGTGGAATGGGGAGAGAAGTCTCTCACCCAAGGATGTGGAGTAGTTAGAGGGGAGCTGGAAGAACTAAGGACCCCAAGAGGTGAGTACCTGAGAGTGACCCCCCAGCGACCAGTAGAGGAGGGTTAAGTACCTGGCCTTCCCAAGGATTAACAAGAGGACTTAGAAAAGGGATTGTGCAAGACCCGGACCAGACTGGAAGAAACCAAAGGTGGGTTCTGGCAGAAGAGGACCTGCAGGAGAAGGGGACAGAGTCCAGTTCGAGCTGGAGTGCAGGAACCACTACCCACCTGTAAGGAAATGCCTCCTTGGCATGGTTGCCCCCTGACTTTTTGCCTTTGCTGATGCTATGTTTACAATTGAAAGTGTGCTGAGGCCTGCTAACCAGGCCCCAGCACCAGTGTTCTTTCCCTAACCTGTACTTTTGTATCCACAATTGGCAGACCCTGGCATCCAGATAAGTCCCTTGTAACTGGTACTTCTAGTACCAAGGGCCCTGATGCCAAGGAAGGTCTCTAAGGGCTGCAGCATGACTTATGCCACCCTGGAGACCTCTCACTCAGCACAGACACACTGCTTGCCAGCTTGTGTGTGCTGGTGAGGACAAAACGAGTAAGTCGACATGGCACTCCCCTCAGGGTGCCATGCCAGCCTCTCACTGCCTATGCAGTATAGGTAAGACACCCCTCTAGCAGGCCTTACAGCCCTAAGGCAGGGTGCACTATACCATAGGTGAGGGTGCCAGTGCATGAGCACTGTACCCCTACAGTGTCTAAGCAAAACCTTAGACATTGTAAGTGCAGGGTAGCCATAAGAGTATATGGTCTGGGAGTTTGTCAAACACGAACTCCACAGCACCATAAGGGCTACAGTGAAAACTGGGAAGTTTGGTATCAAACTTCTCAGCACAATAAATGCACACTGATGCCAGTGTACATTTTATTGCAAAATACACCCCAGAGGGCACCTTAGAGGTGCCCCCTGAAACTTAACCGACTGTCTGTGTAGGCTGACTAGTTCCAGCAGCCTGCCACACTAGAGACATGTTGCTGGCCCCATGGGGAGAGTGCCTTTGTCACTCTGAGGCCAGTAACAAAGCCTGCACTGGGTGGAGATGCTAACACCTCCCCCAGGCAGGAGCTGTAACACCTGGCGGTGAGCCTCAAAGGCTCACCCCTTTGTCGCAGCACCGCAGGACACTCCAGCTAGTGGAGTTGCCCGCCCCCTCCGGCCCCGGCCCCCACTTTTGGCGGCAAGGCCGGAGAAAATAATGAGAATAACAAGGAGGAGTCACTGGCCAGTCAGGACAGCCCCTAAGGTGTCCTGAGCTGAGGTGACTCTAACTTTTAGAAATCCTCCATCTTGCAGATGGAGGATTCCCCCAATAGGGTTAGGATTGTGACCCCCTCCCCTTGGGAGGAGGCACAAAGAGGGTGTACCCACCCTCAGGGCTAGTAGCCATTGGCTACTAACCCCCCAGACCTAAACACGCCCTTAAATTTAGTATTTAAGGGCTACCCTGAACCCTAGAAAATTAGATTCCTGCAACAACAAGAAGAAGGACTGCCCAGCTGAAAACCCCTGCAGAGGAAGACCAGAAGACAACAACTGCCTTGGCTCCAGAAACTCACCGGCCTGTCTCCTGCCTTCCAAAGAACTCTGCTCCAGCGACGCCTTCCAAAGGGACCAGCGACCTCTGAATCCTCTGATGACTGCCCTGCTTCGACGACGACAAGAAACTCCCGAGGACAGCGGACCTGCTCCAAAAAGACTGCAACTTTGTTTCAAGAAGCAGCTTTAAAGAACCCTGCAACTCCCCGCAAGAAGCGTGAGACTTGCAACACTGCACCCGGCGACCCCGACTCGGCTGGTGGAGAACCAACACCTCAGGGAGGACCCCCGGACTACTCTACGACTGTGAGTACCAAAACCTGTCCCCCCTGAGCCACCACAGCGCCGCCTGCAGAGGGAATCCCGAGGCTTCCCCTGACCGCGACTCTCTGAAACCTAAGTCCCGACGCCTGGAAAAGACCCTGCACCCGCAGCCCCCAGGACCTGAAGGACGGGACTTTCACTGCAGAAGTGACCCCCGGAGTCCCTCTCCCTTGCCCAAGTGGAGGTTTCCCCGAGGAAGCCCCCCCTTGCCTGCCTGCAGCGCTGAAGAGATCCCTTGATCTCTCATTGACTTCCATTGCGAACCCGACGCTTGTTCTAACACTGCACCCGGCCGCCCCCGCGCCGCTGAGGGTGACATTTCTGTGTGGGCTTGTGTCCCCCCCCCCCCGGTGCCCTACAAAACCCCCCTGGTCTGCCCTCCGAAGACGCGGGTACTTACCTGCAAGCAGACCGGAACCGGGGCACCCCCTTCTCTCCATTATAGCCTATGCGTTTTGGGCACCACTTTGAACTCTGCACCTGACCGGCCCTGAGCTGCTGGTGTGGTAACTTTGGGGTTGCTCTGAACCCCCAACGGTTGGCTTCCTTGGACCAAGAACTGAACCCTGTAAGTGTCTTACTTACCTGATAAAACTAACAAAAACTTACCTCCCCCAGGAACTGTGAAAATTCCACTGTGTCCACTTTTGAAATAGCTATTTGTGAATAACTTGAAAAGTATACATGCAATTGAAATGATTCAAAGTTCCTAATGTACTTACCTGCAATACCTTTCAAACAAGATATTACATGTTAAATTTGAACCTGTGGTTCTTAAAATAAACTAAGAAAATATATTTTTCTATAACAAAACCTATTGGCTGGATTTGTCTCTGAGTGTGTGTACCTCATTTATTGTCTATGTGTATGTACAACAAATGCTTAACACTACTCCTTGGATAAGCCTACTGCTCGACCACACTACCACAAAATAGAGCATTAGTATTATCTATTTTTACCACTATTTTACCTCTAAGGGGAACCCTTGGACTCTGTGCATGCTATTCCTTACTTTGAAATAGCACATACAGAGCCAACTTCCTACACCACCCTTCTGTGGATGCAGAACCAGGTCGATGGGAGAAGACCAGCTGTGCAGTGCAGGAGCTGAAGAGCAGTCCTTGGAGCAGTGCAGATGGTCCCTCACGTCAGCTGTCGGTTTGCAGTTGGTCAGAGGCTCTTAGGACCACTGAAGCCCCTGCAGTGGCCAAGGCCCTCCTGGGAATCTCCTCCAGGGTAGGTTTTCCTAAAGAGGTGGTATCAGACAGAGATGCAAACTTCATGTCTGCATACCTCAAAGACATGTGGAAGGAGTGGTGTTGTCACTTACAAATTCATCACCAATTACCATCCACAAACAAATGGGTGAGTTGAGAGATTCAACAAAGCCTTCAAAGGCATGATAATGGGACTCTCAGAAAAACTCAGAAGAAGGTGAGATGTCCTTTTACATTGCCTCCTCTTGCCTACAGGGAGGTTCCTCAAAAAGGGAGTGGGCTACAGCACCTTTGAACTTTTGTTTGGACACTCTGTTAGGGGTCCACTTGCCCTTGTAAAACAAGGCTGGGAGCAGCCTCTTAGGCCTCCAAAACAGGACATTGTGATTTATGTATTAGGCCTTAGATCCAGAATGGCCGAATACATGAAGACGGCAACGACAATCTTCAGGCCAGCCAAGAACTGCAGAAGCAGTGGCATGACCAGAAGGCTATGCTGACTATTTATCAGCCAGGACAGAAGGTGTGGGTCCTGGAGCCCGTGGCTCCCAGGGCATTCCAGGACAGGTGGAGTGGCCCACACACTATTGAAGAGACAAAAGGGTGAGGTCAGCTATCTGGCTGACGTGGTCACTCCCGGAAGCACACACAGGATGCTTTATGTGAATTGCCTAAAACCTTATTATGACAGGGCTGACATGACTTTACTCATGGCCACTAATGAAGGTCAGAAAGAAGAGAGTGGCTCTCTCCCTGACCTCTTCTCTCACAATACAGTAGATGGTTCAGTAGAGGGGGTTGTTCTTGCGGACTGCCTCTCTAAGTAGCAAATGTAAGATTGCAAAAATCTCTTAGTTCAGTTCACTGAACTGTTTTCCTTAACTCCTGGTCAAAGAACATGGTGTGATTACACCATTGACACAGGTGACAGCCTGCCTGTCAAAAGTAAAATATACACACAGCCAGCCTGATCATGTCAGCGAATCTATCAAAGCTGAGGTGCAAAAGATGCTGGACCTGGGAGTTGTTGCACCTTCAGACAGCCCTGTGGCTAGTCCTGTAGTCCTTGTATCAAAACCCCACTCTCAAAATGGCAAAAGAGAGATGAGGTTCTGTGTGGATTACAGAGGCCTCAATACAATAACAAAAACGGATGCTCATCCAATCCCTAGGGCAGATGAGCTAATAGATACTTTGGCTTCTGCCAAGTATCTTAGCACCTTTGATTTGACTGGCAGATCAAGTTATCAGACGATGGCAAACCCAAAACAGCATTCTCCACTCTTACTGGGCACTATCACTTTATAGTGATGCCCTTTCTATTTAAGAATGCCTCTGGGTACCTGGTGGCATGGTCTGCCACCACTAGTATAAATCTGTTTCCAGTGGCTGTTTGGGCGCCCAGGGGGCCAACTATATCCACCCCAACCCTTTTAAAGGGTACCCCAAACACTGGTGGTAGAGTTAAGGGGGCCTTTGGGGTGCCACCTGTCTTGCCTCTGGCTTGACAGGTCAAACAGGAGCAGCAAACCTTTTTGGTGTCTTCAGACATGTGGTGCCAGTGAAAGTGAGGGACAAGCCTTTCCCAAGTGTTGCTTGGCCCCAGATGGCCTGCCAGGGGAATGTCATGGGCAAAGGTTAACAGGAACGCCCTAAATTACTGAGGGATGACCAATCTCCCTGTGGCACTAGGTTTAGGGTCCCTTGCTTCTGAATAAAGGAGGCTGTTGTCTCAGTAGACCCTATGGGTACCACTGACATTCCGTGTTTATTTTGCTGCAGCTTGCTGCCTCAAACTTTCCAGTGTAGGACAGGATTGCTGTTCCAAAACTGAGTTCCTCCCTGGTGGGCCCCCCTGCGTCTGTATCAGCTTTGAGCTCCTCTGCTGTAGGTTCTACCCAAGGAGTAGAATCCTCTCTATTAGGAGTGGAATTCTCACTGGAACTTCTTGACCATTGCACCAGGCTCCAGAGCACCCTGCTCCCTTTGCTTTTGGTCTGTGTTCTGATCAGGGCAAAGATATGTCTAGCATTGCTGAATAGGCCTTCAACTCTACTTCATCCCAAGCTGAGGTTTCCAAGTCATTACCTAGCAGACACTCCACAGGTAGATCAGAGGACTCTACAACATTCATAGGGTCAGTAAACCCGTCCCCACTGAAGTCCACAACTGCCATGGGGTGGAACTGAGTGTTGTTGTGAGCATCGGTCACTTGGTACTTGTGACCAAGTAGGTGTTGTTCAGGTGACACCAGTTTTGCAGTCACCAGGATGACACGAGCACCGGTGTCCCTGTAGGCCTCAGCCTCAACACCATTTATCAAGGCATGGTGCCTGTACTTATCCATAAGGGGACAAGCAGCTACGGTGGCAAGGTCAGTGCCTCTCTTGGAGACCAACAGAGCCTCAGTGGTCTCTCTGATTAGCCTAGAGCCCACTTCAGTCCCCAAGGAGAGCCCAGCTACACTTTTCAACTGACTACTACTACCACTATTGTTGCTACTGGTAGGGGCACTACGGGTAGGAGTGGTAGTAGTGGTAGGAGGCTTGGTGCTCTTTTTAGGACAGGTGCTGTCACCTGCCCTATGGCCTTTATGTCCACAGATGTAGCACCAAGGTTTCTTGTAGGCAGAGGCAGAGGAAGAGGACTTAGAACCACCCCCAGAAGAGTTTTGTGGGCCTGATGAAGACTTTCTTTTTTGTTTGTTTGCCCCCACCCTTGTCCTAGCTCTTACCAGAATCTTTCTTCTTGTGGTCACCACCTGTGGGAGCCTTCCTGCCCATCCTGGTATGGACTAATTTGTCTGCCTTTTTTCCCAATTCTTGGGGAGAGGTCAGGCTGGAGTCCACCAGGTATTCATACTGCTGATCAGAAATGCAATTGTTAGGAATGTGCTCTCTTAAAATTAGGCTGGTTGCATGGAAGCCACTTACCTTGCATCCATGCAACCAGCCTTCCAGATGTTTAACAGAGCAGTCCACCAAATGTATCCAATCCTGGGAGGTCTCCTTTTTTGTCTCCCTCAACGTAATCCTATACTGTTCTGTGGACCCATCTAAGAGTGCACTCTTAAGTGCTTGGTAATCATCTGCATCTTCCACTCTGACAGTGAGGAGTTTGTCTCTGCCTTTGTCAGAAGAGAGCCACAAGATTGCTGCCCACTGTGCTTTACATGCCCTCTCTAAGACAGTGAACCACATGTGGATGTCATCTCCCACCTTGTAAGGTGGGACTATCTTACTCAGGTTCCTAGACTCATATGAGTCCACCCTGACCTTGGTGTCTCTACAGTGATTGTTGTTGCCACCATGGGGAGCTAGCCCCAAATCCTGTCTCTCCCTTTCCACTGCGAATGCCTCCCTATCTAGGGCTAACTGCTGCTGCAGTCTCAGGTTGGCCTCCTCCAACCTCAGCTTTCAGAGTGCCCGGTCTAGAGAATCTTCCTCTGAGTTGGAGTGGTGGGTCCCATTAGACACTGATGAGACATGGGTGTTGACAGATGAGGACATATCCCTCCTTCTGGGGACTCTCTGAGCCAACCCCCTAGGAGTAAAAGTGGGCCTACTTGTGTGACCCCCTGCCCCTTTTCACTACCTGCAGTGCTCCTAAAAGGGCTGTGGTGTACCCCAGATTCCTCCTGATTCTCCTCCGTGTAGCCTAAGTCTAACCTGTCTAAGATTGGAGGGACAGCGATGTCCGCTGTCGGTTTGCAGTTGGTCAGTGGTTAGGAGAAACACCAACAAGCCTTGGCAAAGAGAAGAAGCACAGGAGAAGTTGCAAGGCTGAAGAGGCTCAGGGGACTTGACCCTGGGTGGGGAGTCCGGGCCGACCCTCAGCAGTCGGGAGAGCCAGCTGAAGCAGTCCCAGCCCCCACAGGCAAACCACTGGCAGCAAGCACAGTAAGGTGTGGTGAGGCCCAGTCAGCACACCTGAAGAGGAGTCCTATGTCCCTGGAGCAGCAGAAAGGAGACTGTGTTTGGCAGAATGAAGTGCTGGGGGCCAGGGCTACTCAGAGCCTGAAGATCCCTTGGAGCAGGAGCAAACAAGCCTTGTAGGTGCAAGAGTCACGGTGCACAGGGGTACTGTACTGCAGGGAAAGGCAAGGGCTCACTGTCTCTCGTTGGAGAGTGGGTAAGGAGGACCAAAGGGACCACTCCAGACCACCACCTGTGATGCAGGATCCACGCAGCTCCGTAAAAGAGCAGAACCACGCATCTGGACGTCATGGAGTTGGTGCCTGAAGATGCAGGGGAGTGACTCCTTCACCCCAAGGGAGATTCCTTCTTGCTTCTTGGTGCAGGCTGAAGTCTCGCCGACCCCAGAGGACGCACAGCCAGGGAAATGTTGCAGTTGCTGGAAGGAGACGTAGAAACAAAGTTGTCGCAGTAGTTGCTGACTTGTTGGGTCCTGAAGAATCCACTTGCAGTTCCAGTGGCCAGAAGTAGACCTAAATGATGCAGAGGAGTCCTAGTGGAGCGTTGCACGTCGAACCTGGGGACCCACTTGTAAGGGAATCCCTAAGTAGCCCTAAAAGGGGGTTTGGTCACTTAGCACAGTGACCCACCTATCAGGAGGGGTCTCTGACGTCACCTACCTGACCTGGCCACTCAGATGCTTCCAGGGACCTCTGCACATCTTGGTTTCAAGATGGCAGAATCAAGTGGCCACTTGGAGGAGCTCTAGGCACCACCCTTGGGGTGGTGATGGACAGGGAAGTGGTCACTCCCCTTTCCTTTGTCCAGTTCAGGCCAGAACAGGGACCGAGGATCCCTAGACTGGTACAAACCGGTCTATGCACGAAAGGCACCAAATGTGTCCTTTAAAGCAAACCAGTGGCTTGGGGAGGATACCCCTCCCAAGCCATGTAACACCTATTTACAAGGGAGAGGGTGTTGCCTCCCTCTCCCACATGAAATTCTTCATTCTGCCTTCCCCTGCTTGAGCTGGTCAAGCAGAAGAGGGCAGAAACCTCTGAGGGATGGCAGCAGCGCAGGCTGTCTGCAAAACCCTAGTGGACTGGTAGGAGCAATACTGGGGGAGAGGGAGTCCTCTAAGGAGCCCCCAGAGTGCATGGAATCATGCAACCAATACTGGCAACTGGATTGGGGTATGATTCCGACATGTTCAATACCAAACATGCCCAGGTTCGGAGTTACCATTATGTAGCTGGACACAGGTACCTGTGTCCATTTAACTGGTAAAATAGCCTCCCGCACTTAGAGTCCAGTGCAATGAGGCTGGAGTTCGTAGGGGCACCTCTGCTCATGCAGGGGTGCCCTCACACATGGGGACCTGCACATTGCCCTCTGGGCTAAGAGCGCCTACCTTAGGGGTGACTTACAGTGACCTGGTTTAGTGACCTGTGGTAAAGGGCGCATGCACCTCTTTACGCAGGCTGCAATGGCAGGCCTGCAGACACATTTTGCATGGGCTCCCATAGGTGGCATAATACATGCTGTAGCCCGTGGGGGTCCCCTGGTGCCCCAGTGCCCTGGGTACCTAAGTACCATATACTAGGGACTTAAGGGGACACCAGTATGCCAGTTGTGGGGTGTACATAGGTCCTAGGCAAACAAATCTAGAGGGTGAGAGCACAATCACTGGGGTCCCTGGTTAGCAGGATCCCCGTGAAAACAGTCTAAGCATACTGATAGGAGGAAAAAAGTGGGGGTAATCATGCCAAAAAGAGGGTATATTTCTACAATAGGGAAGTGAAATGTGTGTCTGGAATGTTCTGTTTGAGAGTCTAATGTTAGGTCTCATACCCAGACTGCCTACAAAAACACACGGACAAGGTCCCAAGCAGGTCAACTTGAATTACACAGTTTTGCATCTGTGGCGCTTTATGCTTGGTTATGAATTTGCCACACATTCCATCATCTGCTGCATAAACTGAAGGCTTCGATTTATCAGGTTTGCCAGCAAACTCTTACTTGGGACTCTGAACTAGACTGTCGGGCTTGGGATGGCAGAAAGATCGGAGCACCTCACTGGGCCTAGCCGTGTCCTAGACCCCACATAATAAACTTGAAGCTCCGCACTCCCACATCCTACAATCTTGTCCTCTCATTAGACACTTCAGCAGGCCGCAAAGTGATAACTGCCCTGTCTGAATTGAGTTACATTGACTCATGGTATGCATTGGAACTACGGGACTGAACAATCTTGCTGTGACACATGGAAGACCACCAGAATGGTAAAAAACTTTTTTTTTTCTTCAGGGACGGGCACTGGGGTGATCGAAAGTGGGCAACAGCCACCCCTACTTGGGTTGGGGCGACAGGCGCTCTGCAGATTTGGGGAGGTGGGTAGTTTTAGTTCAACCGTGCAGGGAGGGGGGATGGTTTGTTCTATGATTTACAGTTGTTTTTGGTTGTTGTAATATTTTTGTTCTACTTTATGTGCAGTGTAAGGAAATGCCTCCTTGGCATGGTTGCCCCCTGACTTTTTGCCTTTGCTGATGCTATGTTTACAATTGAAAGTGTGCTGAGGCCTGCTAACCAGGCCCCAGCACCAGTGTTCTTTCCCTAACCTGTACTTTTGTATCCACAATTGGCAGACCCTGGCATCCAGATAAGTCCCTTGTAACTGGTACTTCTAGTACCAAGGGCCCTGATGCCAAGGAAGGTCTCTAAGGGCTGCAGCATGTCTTATGCCACCCTGGAGACCTCTCACTCAGCACAGACACACTGCTTGCCAGCTTGTGTGTGCTAGTGAGGACAAAACGAGTAAGTCGACATGGCACTCCCCTCAGGGTGCCATGCCAGCCTCTCACTGCCTATGCAGTATAGGTAAGACACCCCTCTAGCAGGCCTTACAGCCCTAAGGCAGGGTGCACTATACCATAGGTGAGGGTACCAGTGCATGAGCATGGTACCCCTACAGTGTCTAAACAAAACCTTAGACATTGTAAGTGCAGGGTAGCCATAAGAGTATATGGTCTGGGAGTCTGTCAAACACGAACTCCACAGCACCATAATGGCTACACTGAAAACTGTGAAGTTTGGTATCAAACTTCTCAGCACAATAAATGCACACTGATGCCAGTGTACATTTTATTGCAAAATACACCCCAGAGGGCACCTTAGAGGTGCCCCCTGAAACTTAACCGACTGTCTGTGTAGGCTGACTAGTTCCAGCAGCCTGCCACACTAGAGACATGTTGCTGGCCCCATGGGGAGAGTGCCTTTGTCACTCTGAGGCCAGTAACAAAGCCTGCACTGGGTGGAGATGCTAACACCTCCCCCAGGCAGGAGCTGTGACACCTGGCGGTGAGCCTCAAAGGCTCACCCCTTTGTCACAGCCCAGCAGGGCACTCCAGCTTAGTGGAGTTGCCCGCCCCCTCCGGCCACGGCCCCCACTTTTGGCGGCAAGGCTGGAGGGAACAAAGAAAGCAACAAGGAGGAGTCACTGGCCAGTCAGGACAGCCCCTAAGGTGTCCTGAGCTGAGGTGACTCTAACTTTTAGAAATCCTCCATCTTGCAGATGGAGGATTCCCCCAATAGGGTTAGGATTGTGACCCCCTCCCCTTGGGAGGAGGCACAAAGAGGGTGTACCCACCCTCAGGGCTAGTAGCCATTGGCTACTAACCCCCCAGACCTAAACACGCCCTTAAATTTAGTATTTAAGGGCTACCCTGAACCCTAGAAAATTAGATTCCTGCAAACTACAAGAAGAAGGACTGCCTAGCTGAAAACCCCTGCAGAGGAAGACCAGAAGACAACTGCCTTGGCTCCAGAAACTCACCGGCCTGTCTCCTGCCTTCCAAAGAACTCTGCTCCAGCGACGCCTTCCAAGGGACCAGCGACCTCTGAATCCTCTGAGGACTGCCCTGCTTCGAAAAAGACAAGAAACTCCAGAGGACAGCGGACCTGCTCCAAAAAGACTGCAACTTTGTTTCCAGAAGCAGCTTTAAAGAACCCTGCAACTCCCCGCAAGAAGCGTGAGACTTGCAACACTGCACCCGGCGACCCCGACTCGGCTGGTGGAGAACCAACACCTCAGGGAGGACCCCCGGACTACTCTCCGACTGTGAGTACCAAAACCTGTCCCCCCTGAGCCCCCACAGCGCCGCCTGCAGAGGGAATCCCGAGGCTTCCCCTGACCGCGACTCTCTGAAACCTAAGTCCCGACGCCTGGAAAAGACCCTGCACCCGCAGCCCCCAGGACCTGAAGGACCGGACTTTCACTGGAGAAGTGACCCCCAGGAGTCCCTCTCCCTTGCCCAAGTGGAGGTTTCCCCGAGGAAGCCCCCCCTTGCCTGCCTGCAGCGCTGAAGAGATCCGTTGATCTCTCATAGACTAACATTGCAAACCCGACGCTTGTTTCTACACTGCACCCGGCCGCCCCCGCGCTGCTGAGGGTGAAATTTCTGTGTGGGCTTGTGTCCCCCCCGGTGCCCTACAAAACCCCCCTGGTCTGCCCTCCGAAGACGCGGGTACTTACCTGCAAGCAGACCGGAACCGGGGCACCCCCTTCTCTCCATTCTAGCCTATGCGTTTTGGGCACCACTTTGAACTCTGCACCGGACCGGCCCTGAGCTGCTGGTGTGGTGACTTTGGGGTGGCTCTGAACCCCCAACGGCGGGCTACCTTGGACCAAGAACTGAACCTTGTAAGTGTCTTACTTACCTGGTAAAACTAACAAAAACTTCCCTCCCCCAGGAACTGTGAAAATTGCACTAAGTGTCCACTTTTGAAATAGCTATTTGTGAATAACTTGAAAAGTATACATGCAATTGAAATGATTCAAAGTTCCTAATGTACTTACCTGCAATACCTTTCAAACAAGATATTACATGTTAAATTTGAACCTGTGGTTCTTAAAATAAACTAAGAAAAGATATTTTTCTATAACAAAACCTATTGGCTGGATTTGTCTCTGAGTGTGTGTACCTCATTTATTGTCTATGTGTATGTACAACAAATGCTTAACACTACTCCTTGGATAAGCCTACTGCTCGACCACACTACCACAAAATAGAGCATTAGTATTATCTCTTTTTACCACTATTTTACCTCTAAGGGGAACCCTTGGACTCTGTGCATGCTATTCCTTACTTTGAAATAGCACATACAGAGCCAACTTCCTACATGCAGTATACTGATGTGGTCACAAACTAAGGCTCTCACCCGAAGCCCTCACGTAGCAGTAAATCTTCAAACCCTCCCATGCCCTCCCCACCCCGATACTGACGCTTCGAATTAACTATCTTTACTACTACAGATATGGCATCGACCACCCCTGATATTAAATTGATCTCCTAGAATGTTAATGGTTTATGGGATTAACTAAAAAGGGAAGTGGTACTACAGTATCTTAAACTGCATGCCCCCGATATTGTACTCCTCCAGGAGACACACTTACAGGGAAAGAACTACTGAGCCCTAAACCGTTGGGGATTCAAGATGGTAGCCCATGGCGATATATCTCAGGGTCTCGTGGAGTGGACATATTACTACGCACGTCACTGCCACTCCTAGTTAAACACACCTGGGTGGATTGATATGGGTGTTATGCAGCACTCTCTGGGAAGTGGGAAGGCACTACACTCAACATTGTCTCTGTCACAATCCCCCACGATTCTGATGCGGCCTTTGCTGAACTCAACGCTCTCCTCTTAAAGCTCCCTAACAGAGAGAGTTGCTGCTGGGTGGTGACTTCAATGCGGTACACTGCAAGACTAAGGTTAGATGGCCATCTAGAAAGGATTGACTCTACAGTCGTTAACGGATTTCCTAGCTGCCTTGGGACTTGTAGAAGTATAGCAAGCTTATAACCCAACAGAATTGCAATAAACATTCCACTCTGAGGTACACAGTAGTTTGTTACGTATAGACTACATACTCACCCTACCGCAGTCACTTCCTCACTTCAAGGAGATCAAACATTTAGCTAGGGGGTTCTCCGACTATTCTCCAGTATGGGCGGCCTGTGGGGTCCAACATGCAAATTGGCTACACTGTTTAGTAATTAATCCCTGGTATTTGCGACTCTGCACTATTTGCTTTAATTTAAGTACAACAACAAAATACTGCTTTGCAGAAAATGGGGGCTCTGTGGACTCGGCACAGATGTTGTGGGAAGCCTACAAGGCGCTAATTAAGGACCAAGGGATCTCTGTGATAACGGGGCACAAAAGGGACAAAAGAGCACGTTTAGAATCCCTGGAGAGGAAAATTCAATACATGTAATCTGAACTCCTACACTCAGATCAAGTTGACAGGCGACACATCCTGGCATTGAAGCAAAAAGAGTTCTGAGACGCTGCAATGGAGGCAGCCCGTTTACATTACCTTGCCCAGCAGCTTCGCACATATGAAATAGGCAACAGGTCAGGGAAATTGCAGGCTGGCTGGCTGGGAAGGAGAGAGCTGGTAGATGGGTGCCCGGTATCTTGATTGATGCAGGGGACCGAGTAAAAGGTAGTCAATCAATAGCTGATACTTTTGCAACATTTTATGCACTACTCTCCAAGTACCACAGTCTCGGGCACAGACTCACGTGAACTACTGTCTGATCTCAATCTCCACACTCTTTCTCAGTAAGACAAAAACCTACTAGACCAAGGGGTAGCTCGGGAAGAAATAATACAAGCGATTCGCGACTTGAGTCCGAGAAAGAAATGTGACCCAATAGTCTCCCCACTGAGTTTTATAAACTCACAGCATCTACAGTCACCCCCTATCTCCATGAGATGTTCCTTGAGAGCCGAGAAAAGGGGGTCTTGCCTAAAGACCAGAGATTAGCCAGTGTAGTTGTAGTACTCAAAGATAGCAAACCACCAGAATCCTGTGCCTCGTACAGGCCTTTTTCACTCCTTAATGCCGAGGTAAAGATTCTGACAAAACTTTTGGCTTCCCGATTAATCCAAGTGATCCCCCTCACTAATCCACCCAGATCAGTCCAACTGTTGCCGGGACGAAGTACTGCTCGGAACTTGAGGCACCTGCACGGTGTCTTGGGCTGAATGTCCACTATTCAGGAAGACGCCTTGGTGTTTTCATTGGATCCTCGGATGGTCTTAGACACCATTGAGTGGCCATATATGTTTGAAGTCCTCCAAAGTTTTGGTAATGGGTCGCGATTTTTGGCCTGGATACAGCCCCCCTACACAAAGCCTTGAGTCGTTAATGGGGGCACATCAGCATTATTTTAGTTGTGACGAGGCACCCGTCAGGGATGCCCAGTTCCCCCACCCACCCCCATTTTACTTTGTTACAGACCCACGTTGCAGCCACAATAGGATAATGCATATCCTTATGCAATTCTGCCAACATTCCGGTTACACTATCAAATGGGACAAATCACTGCTCTACCTCCTATTTGGAGAGGCTGCATGATTGCCTGCCAGCTGCCCGGCCCATATCACTACAGAGGGATTTAATTACCTTAGTATATACGTCACCAGGGAATCTAGCGTCTTCTATGCCTGCAATCTGAAGCCACCTTTGGTGCGACTTCAAAAGGATGTGGAGCACTGGAGGACCCTTCCCTTGTCACTCCTGGATAGGACCACCTTATTCAAAATAAAGGCACTGCTGCATTTTCTTTATGGCCTCCACAATACACCATACCCAGTCCCTGCCTCATACTTTCAAACTATACAATGAGGAATATGCACCCTCCCTTGTGATGGTGGCCCTGCATGCATAGCTATTAAAACGTTGATAGGAAGTTGGTGCGACGGAGGCATTGCCTTGCCAAATGTTCAAAATTACTTTTGTGCAGCACAACTGGTAACTATTAACCATTGGGTCAAGCTCCCTTCATCGGAGCCCACTTAACGCATGGATCTCCAAGCCATGATGCCTGGGGGCTTCCTAAGGGCGATTTAAGGAGGGAAGAAACCACATGCTTTCCCCACTCCCACACCGGTGACCCTAACACGAAACACTTCATACACTGAGGTGGAAGAACACTATCATACAGGCCACTCCGCTGTGGGGCACGGTACAGTTGGGTACTCTGGTACACAGGTGGGATTCCGTAATTGAGATCATTGGCATTGCAAAGGTGGGGGACTTATGGACCCATGGTGAAATCCTGTCCTTTAAAGACCTCCAAGCTATCTATCAACTAGCACCTGCTGAAACCTACAGTTATCTGCAATTCCGTCATGCCCTTCATAGATACTGCTGTAAGGAGAAGATTTCCCAGAATCCTCCCCACTTGAAGATCGGTTGTTGACCGAATACAAAAAAGCAATTTCCCTCACGTATCACAAACTCATTAATAACACTCCTGATACCCTTGGCAGCCTGTGGGAACATTGGGTACATGATTTAGGGGAACTAGACAACGACGACTGGCTAGAGGCTTTAGCTTCCGCATGTGAATTATCCATCCGTTCTAGATTCTGTTTAATCCAACTGAAAATCCTTCATAGAAGGTATTAATCTTGCACCACCCTAGCAAAGATTAGCAGAGTGGCCCCACCCCTTCGCCCTCGAAATTGTGGCCACATAGGGATGTTTTATCATGTTATAGACCTGCCCAATTATACAGAGCTAATGGGAGTCTGTGGTTTCCTGTATAAACACTGTTTATGGAAATGCTGTTGAATCCTCCCCCAAATGGTGTCTGTTAAATGTCTGGGGCTCCACTGACATTACCAGTATGGATCGAGCCTGGATGACTCTGGCGTTAATAGTGGTGAAATGCAATATTGCACGAACTTGGAAGGCAGATCGGCTGCCGGACTTGGCAAACTGGAAGATAGATCTTTGTAAACAATGATGGGGCAACCCTGTAACCCGTGGAGCACCAGGGTAAAATGATTTGGAAACAAAGGGTCCTTGCGGGGAAAGTGTCAGCCTTGACTTCTACGGCAAAAATTCACCCACCCAAACAGTAGAGTATATCCAAACTACTTGTATTAATACATTTTTCCTTCAATTCCTTAGTTATTTAAACATTTTAATTAATTTTTTTAGGTATATATAAATCCTTTCTTATTAGCTAAAAATATACATTACTAACATATTCCACTGATATTGTTCAAGATGTAGTTAACATTCCTAAACTGAGGTGCTCCTATAAAGTGACGGCGCGGTGAAAAAGTGAATAGGTTAAAAAAAGTGCATCTGTGAATATTGACAAGTATATACACATAGAACTGTTGCTGATAACTCATTCAGTATTCACAATAATACAGCATCCATTATTTGCATGTCTTAAATTGACAACTTTTTAAAGTACAGTCCCCAGTAAAATATTGTCGAAGTTTCGACCCTACGGGTAAATTGATTGCCAGCGGGTCATCATCAGGACCAAAAAAAACAATGAGAAGCACCCACTGTTGATCCGGATAAGAAATGTCCTGGCCGTTTCTTGTGGTCTGCTGAAGGATTTGCTGTCTGTTGCTGGGTTCAGTTCGAGCTGATCTCGGCATTAGGATACACACCGATGGTTGTTACATGCCAGTTTTCTGAGGAGATTGATCTTTGTAACGTGTTGTGGGTGCGTCCTATTGTATATCTAAGGAAGATAGATCTAGGCTGGTGAATGTTGGCAGAGGGAGTGATGTACAAGAGTAGGAACTGCCCTAATAAATTGACTAAAATTTGGGGAAAGTGGAATGAGCATCGAAGTAGATTGTGTACCCCGCCCAGTCTCACAGTATCCGACAATCGTAATGGCACACACTTTGCGGTCCTGGATATCTCCTGAGTTCTCTGGTGGGAGATGCTATCCCAGCGATTTGAAATCGATTGGTTGCAAATTGCTATTGTCAATTCTTCTGCTGCACTAGTTAATTGTTTTCCTTGCAATAAAAATAATTGAAAGAAGACAGTGATGCAGGATGTCCCTGATAAAGTGTGTGTTCACCCGAAAATGTTTAACTTGGTACTGGCTATTGCACCTTTAAGAGTATGTTTGAACAGTGCATTTCTAAAGGGTGTTGTGTACAACCATCATGTTTTGAAGCTGAAACTGTAGTTAGAATCCAAATCCAGCTTTCCTACTCAGAGAAGAGTTGTGTGTCTTCACCCTTCAGATATTTGAATAAATAAATTCCATATTGAATTGTTCATGTGCAGTGATTACTTCACACATGTTCCGACTGCCTCATGCTTGTTCGTAGGTACGAAGGGACAGGCCGGTCCTTATCACTAAAGCTGATACAGCAGCTGAGACAACAGAGCGCTCAAAGCCAGGTCAGCATGACAGCCGAAAACAAGTCGACAACTACTACAAAACTATCATCAGGTAATTTATGGTTCATTCTTTTTAACCCTCAAAATACTGCCAGAACCCATCTATCATTAGCTGCCTCTTCTAAGCTTTCTGATCATTTCTGTGACTCACTCCCCTTCCTTAGCAATTTAATATTGCACTCCTGCCCCTGTATGTTTATCTCCTTTTTCCAACTCATAGACTGTTATCACTTGTAGTTGTCCTTTCATTTACATTGCTTCCTTTCGGTTTCCTAATTGTCTGTCATGTCCCACCTACTTTGTTGCAGCCTTTTTTGATAGTACTGAAAAACGTTCTATATTATCCAAGCCCGCTTAGATATACCTGGCATCACTGTATTGAGTAGCCAACTCCAAGGCACTTTGTAAAGTAACTTTTTTTTGATAAGTTGCCAACTAGGGTTTACCTCTGACTGCTTATGCTTCTCCGCTGTAATAGCTGAGAAAGCCCTTCAAGAAACAGAAGTTGGAAGGCAGTAAATAATCAGAATACCATTCTTTTAACAGCTCGAACTTTGCACGAGGTCTCTCTTCATGAGTCGATCAGATATGCTCCAGGAGATGCGGTGGAGAAGTGGCTGAATGAGCTGCTGTGCCTGGATTGCCTGAACATTACCAGAATTATCTCTGGTTGCCCCTTGCCTGAGACCTGTGACTTGTATCCTTCCAACAATTGTGCCTCAAGAGAAGAGCCTGTGCCACTTGTTTGAACACTATCAATGCTTTGCTGTGAATTTCTAAAAGTTAGAATTGACTCCTTCAGTAATAGCATTTCTCTGCTAACTATAGCTATTGCACTGTTCGTCAATGTGAACATTCAGTTAGTGTCGGAACACACCTAAATGTTTAAAGTAAAGACTCTGTGATTAAAGGGCCCTGTGTGACGTGAGACAGCATCATCCAATTGTGCCACCTTGGCTAACAACATTTTGCATTCTTGATAACACACACACATTCAACTCACTCCACAACACATAAACCACATTGCTCAATCACCGGCTTCACTCCCACCAACCCACCAGTCCACTTTGCTTATCATCATTCTTGCTCACCCACACGCTGCATCTACAGAAGCCAAATGGGAAGTCTCTTATTCTCCTACCAAGCCAACAAATCCTGAAATGACCTCCCCCAACACATCAGGGCCTCCTTCTCACCTCTTGAATTCGGCACAAAGCGGAAAACCTGGCTATTCAATTAGTCTCCTTGCTGGACCACCAAGGCTATCTGTGTTCAAGCCCAGGCTCACCACACATCTACACTCCCGTACCTACTCAGTGCTACCCTTAAGGGTGATAAGCAACTATCTTCAAATCCACCTTGCATTACATTACAATGTTAAGTTTGGATTTCATGATGTAGTTATGGCCTAGAAGATCAAGAATGCAAAGCGATGTGGGCTTATCAACTGGTTCTGGCTGAAGTTTCATACAAGACAAGAAGGGTCTGTTTGTGAGGAATTGAAAAACTATTGTTGGTACCAACTTGCAGGACTTTACAGGGGCTTTTTTTTAAAGACCTGTAGTGGCTCCCCTGTACAGGAAGTGCCTGCTCCTTAAACCAAATATTTTGTGAAGAGGTGGACTTGTCCTTGGTTGAGGAGCTTCTAGGCTTATACAAATTATGACCGTAAAGCTTATTCTAGTATATTCTCGCTAGAAGCCACCAATATTCTTATGTATAAATAGAAAATACATTTTACAGTTGCCGTTGGGTTCTTTGCATCCAATGTTGAAGCCAACTTTTTTCTAGATAGACAAATCTAGTATTTCATATTGTTACTTTTGGTTGAAAAAGTAATATTATGATGATTATTACTTGGGGAGCTACCGCATTTTTCTGTGTTGTTCTGTAGTACTGTGCTTGTACGTTGATAGAAGAGGGTTGCTTTAAATGACTGGAGAATTTGTTTCAGACAGGTAAAGTCAGATGCCACAAAGGTTTGTCAGCAAGCTGAAGTTAGAGATATATTTGAGCTGTTTAGGAGTGTCTAAGAGATGGAGCACCTTTTTATTTTGAGAGACATTTTATCTTTCGTATTTTGTATGATACCAACTGGTTATCTGATTTGCCCCACTTTTATTCTTTCCATACCAGTTCCAACATCTTAGTGAATTTGCAGCTGAATTCTCTTATCTTCCGTCGATTTGTATGTTCTCTCTTTTTCCATATGTTGGTAACATTCTGATGCCGTGCTTCTACAGTGTTTTAAGATTTCTTCTTTACAAGCAAGGGAACATTTGAAACTCTTTTTTGGGGGTTATCAGGTTAATGTTATGCACTACATAAAGCCTTTGTGGCCCCAGTTGAAAAAGTAGTAGTTTTTCCCCTGGTTGCTGTATTTGTAAATATGTGGGTTTCATTGTATAACCTGGGCTTTGCTTTTGAGCACAGCTTCCTTCTATTGTTGTTGCTAATATGGTTTCCAGGCTGCCAAGCTCAGCGCCGTACATGGTCAAAGACAAGTGTAAGGTCAACAAGTAAAAGTAGATGGAGCTAGATTGAACATGGCTGTTGGATTTTTGTCTAAATGTCTTTTGCCTCATTAGATCTTTCGGTTATCGAATATATCAAATGATTGGTCAGGTATTCGTTGCCTACAATCCTATTCTTAGAGCCTGTGTTCTTCCTAAATTTCTTTACACAGGCATGTATGCTTTCCTTGATCCATGATAAGTTCTATATGGCTGTTCTCCTGCATAGTAGTTTACGTTATGATGGCATTGTGGTGATCAGTGCTGAAATTGTTGATCATCCTTTGTTGATGCTTTTTATTGACAGCCCCTCCAACCAGTACCATGCTCGCTTATAGAAAAAAAGCTGGTTAATTTATTCTCCTTTGTGCTTCTAACTTGATTGGCTGGTTATCACCTTCGGTTAGATTTTGACCCTGATTCTCTTTATAGCCTACACAATTGCCAGAATGAAAATGATTAAGGAACTTATAAAGGGCTAAAGATTGAATATGGAATGCATGCAAATATGTATAATTTGGATATATTAGTTAATAAATCTTCTTTTTTATATTGGTTAGTGAAGGTTATATATATATTGTAAGGAAATGCCTCCTTGGCATGGTTACCCCCTGACTTTTTGCCTTTGCTGATGCTATGTTTTGAATTGAAAGTGTGCTGAGGCCTGCTAACCAGGCCCCAGCACCAGTGTTCTTTCCCTAACCTGTACTTTTGATTCCACAATTGGCACACCCTGGCACCCAGATAAGTCCCTTGTAACTGGTACCTCTGGTACCAAGGGCTCTGATGCCAGGGAAGGTCTCTAAGGGCTGCAGCATGTATTATGCCACCCTAGGGACCCCTCACCCAGCACAGACACACTGCTTACCAGCTTGTGTGTGCTAGTGAGAACAAAATGAGTAAGTCGACATGGCACTCCCCTCAGGGTGCCATGCCAGCCTCTCACTGCCTATGCAGTATAGGTAAGACACCCCTCTAGCAGGCCTTACAGCCCTAAGGCAGGGTGCACTATACCATAGGTGAGGGTACCAGTGCATGAGCACTGTGCCCCTACAGTGTCTAAGCAAAACCTTAGACATTGTAAGTGCAGGGTAGCCATAAGAGTATATGGTCTGGGAGTCGGTTTTACACGAACTCCACAGCACCATAATGGCTACACTGAAAACTGGGAAGTTTGGTATCAAACTTCTCAGCACAATAAATGCACACTGATGCCAGTGTACATTTTATTGTAAAATACACCACAGAGGGCACCTTAGAGGTGCCCCCTGAAACTTAACCGACTATCTGTGTAGGCTGACTGGTTCCAGCAGCCTGCCACACTAGAGACATGTTGCTGGCCCCATGGGGAGAGTGCCTTTGTCACTCTGAGGCCAGTAACAAAGCCTGCACTGGGTGGAGATGCTAACACCTCCCCCCAGGCAGGAGCTGTAACACCTGGCGGTGAGCCTCAAAGGCTCACCCCTTTGTCACAGCACCGCAGGACACTCCAGCTAGTGGAGTTGCCCGCCCCCTCCGGCCCCGGCCCCCACTTTTGGTGGCAAGGCCGGAGAAAATAATGAGAATAACAAGGAGGAGTCACTGGCCAGTCAGGACAGCCCCTAAGGTGTCCTGAGCTGAGGTGACTCTAACTTTTAGAAATCCTCCATCTTGCAGATGGAGGATTCCCCCAATAGGATTAGGGATGTGACACCCTCCCCTTGGGAGGAGGCACAAAGAGAGTGTACTCACCCTCGGGGCTAGTAGCCATTGGCTACTAACCCCCCAGACCTAAACACGCCCTTAAATTTAGTATTTAAGGACTCTCCCTGAACCTAGAAATTAGATTCCTGCAACAACAAGAAGAAGGACTGCCTAGCTGAAAACCCCTGCAGAGGAAGACCAGAAGACAACAACTGCCTTGGCTCCAGAAACTCACCGGCCTGTCTCCTGCCTTCCAAGGAACTCTGCTCCAGCGACGCCTTCCAAAGGGACCAGCGACCTCTGAATCCTCTGAGGACTGCCCTGCTTCGACGACGACAAGAAACTCCCGAGGACAGCGGACCTGCTCCAAAAAGACTGCAACTTTATCCAAAGGAGCAGCTTTAAAGAATCCTGCAATCTCCCCGCAAGAAGCGTGGGACTTGCAACACTGCACCCGGCGACCCCGACTCGGCTGGTGGAGAACCAACACCTCAGGGAGGACCCCCGGACTACTCTACGACTGTGAGTACCAAAACCTGTCCCCCCTAAGCCCCCACAGCGCCGCCTGCAGAGGGAATCCCGAGGCTTCCCCTGACCGCGACTCTCTGAAACCTAAGTCCCGACGCCTGGAAAAGACCCTGCACCCGCAGCCCCCAGGACCTGAAGGACCGGACTTTCACTGCAGAAGGGACCCCCAGGAGTCCCTCTCCCTTGCCCAAGTGGAGGTTTCCCCGAGGAAGCCCCCCCTTGCCTGCCTGCAGCGCTGAAGAGATCCCTTGATCTCTCATTGACTTCCATTGCGAACCCGACGCTTGTTCTAACACTGCACCCGGCCGCCCCCGCGCCGCTGAGGGTGAAATTTCTGTGTGGGCTGGTGTCCCCCCCAGTGCCCTACAAAACCCCCCTGGTCTGCCCTCCGAAGACGCGGGTACTTACCTGCTGGCAGACTGGAACCGGGGCACCCCCTTCTCTCCATTATAGCCTATGCGTTTTGGGCACCACTTTGAACTCTGCACCTGACCGGCCCTGAGCTGCTGGTGTGGTAACTTTGGGGTTGCTCTGAACCCTCAACGGTGGGCTACCTTGGACCAAGAACTGAACCCTGTAAGTGTCTTACTTACCTGGTAAAACTAACAAAAACTTACCTCCCCCAGGAACTGTGAAAATTGCACTGTGTCCACTTTTAAAATAGCTATTTGTGAATAACTTGAAAAGTATACATGCAATTGAAATGATTCAAAGTTCCTAATGTACTTACTTGCAATACCTTTCAAACAAGATATTACATGTTAAATTTGAACCTGTGGTTCTTAAAATAAACTAAGAAAATATATTTTTCTATAACAAAACCTATTGGCTGGATTTGTCTCTGAGTGTGTGTACCTCATTTATTGTCTATGTGTATGTACAACAAATGCTTAACACTACTCCTTGGAGAAGCCTACTGCTCGACCACACTACCACAAAATAGAGCATTAGTATTATCTCTTTTTACCACTATTTTACCTCTAAGGGGAACCCTTGGACTCTGTGCATGCTATTCCTTACTTTGAAATAGCACATACAGAGCCAACTTCCTACATATATATATTTTTTTTTTAACTTGGGTTGTCTCGGTTACTGTCTGATGCCTTCAAGCTGCATATTTTACTAGCTGGTGCTAATGTGGTTTACAAGACGCAGGTCTCTGTTGAATGTACCTTTTCTGTGCCCATCTGCCTTTATTGTTTCCCCTTAATTCAATTTACCTTCAGGTATTATGTAAATCGGGACACGTTGTTCTGCTACCACAAGGCATCAGAAGCTTTTCTCCAGCGGCTCATGGCCCTCTATGTGGCTTCTCACTATAAGGTAGGCCTAGATGTGCTCCACCCAGGACCTAGGTTGCATGAAAATGGAAAGCAAGATAAATACAGGTAAAGAGGTTGACTGTTTTAACAGCACATTGTGCAAAAGTAGAAAGTTTCTGGACACTTGGACTTCATTTGAAATAGGGAGTTTGTGATAAATGGGTCAGGTCGGCCATAGTGTGGTGAGTCAGAGCATTCCATATTTGCTCGCTGTGTCGCTTATGAAAGTACGTTGTCCCATGTCCTCATAAATATTGTCAAATGTATCAGTACTTGTCAGTTGGCTTGATGGTTACTTTTCGGATGAATGAAATGTGAATATTAGACAAGATTAATGCTGTCAGATAGTGGTTTTGAGATTAGCCTCCATAACTTATGTTTTCTGGCAAAGTTGTTTCCATGAACATTTTAGATACCTAATTGTTTTGGTCATATGATTGCAACCTTAAATGTGATGGATGGATTGGTGTGCCGTGAGACCTAAGCTGTACTTCACTGATCAGGCTCAACAAGCTCAAAACCTGTATTTGATTCCATATGTTGCTGTCCAAAGGGCATGTAGCTTTGCTGTTTTTGGTTTGGCTATCCCTTTTGGGATAGAATCTGGAATTCTTTGTGTGTGACAAGCTAAAAACTATGTGTGGAATTAAGGTTGTGACAAGCTAAAAACTCTTCAATGGAATACACATTTTTTATTATTTGTGGTTTAGAATGATTCTGGATATTTCATCTAGTACCTTTGTACTATGGCTCATTTTATTCATAAAATATTGAAAATCCATACTCACACGACTTAACATTTAAACTGCAGTGGGAAAGATTTTTACTTCAGTGTTTTCCTTGTGTCCCTATAGAATTCTCCTAATGATCTTCAGATGCTGTCAGACGCTCCTGCACATCACCTGTTTTGCCTCTTGCCACCTGTTCCACCAACCCAGAATTCCCTCCCTGAAGTGCTTGCTGTTGTTCAGGTACTGGTGACTTACATGCGATATTCATGTTCATTCATACTCCCAGCACAATTCATTTTTAGAAAGGAGGTAGCCTTCGGTTTGTTTTAAAATGCAGACAATAGCTTTCCTTTGTAAAAAAAATTACTGTAGGAAAGTGTCTCTTTTTGCCATGGCTACCCACTACTTTTTGCCTGGTACAAGATATGATTTTGACTGAAAGTGCACTGGGTTCCTGCTAACCAGGTCCCTAGTATTAGAGCTCCTTTTCAAAACTGCACAGTTGTTTCTCCAATTGGCAAATCCTTTAGCACCCTCTGTGAGTCCCTAGTAAATGATACCCCTGTTACCTAGGGCATGGGGTATGAAATAGGGTCCCTAAGGGCTGCAGCACAAAATGTGTCACTCTTGGGGACCCCCCCTTGCCAAGCACATGACAGGCTGCCATTGCAGGCTCTGTGTCTTGGTGCAGACAAAAGTGAAAACACGACATGGCACACAGCCTGTGTGCCATGTCCCCTAACACTGCATGCAATATGTGCAAGTCACCCCTCTAACAGGTCTTACAGCCCTAAGGCAGGTTGCATTCTATTGCGTGTGAGGGCATATCTGCATGAACAGATATGACCCTGCTATGTCTGTCCATTCTCAGACATAATAAGTGGCCAGGGAAGCTGTAGGAAGTTGGCTCTGTATGTGCTATTTCAAAGTAAGGAATAGCATGCACAGAGTCCAAGGGTTCCCCTTAGAGGTAAAATAGTGGTAAAAATAGATAATACTAATGCTCTATTTTGTGGTAGTGTGGTCGAGCAGTAGGCTTATCCAAGGAGTAGTGTTAAGCATTTGTTGTACATACACATAGACAATAAATGAGGTACACACACTCAGAGACAAATCCAGCCAATAGGTTTTTATATAGAAAAAATATCTTTTCTTAGTTTATTTTAAGAACCACAGGTTCAAATTCTACATGTAATAGCTCATTCGAAAGGTATTGCAGGTAAGTACTTTAGGAACTTCAAATCATCAAAATTGCATGTATACTTTTCAAGTTATTGACAAATAGCTGTTTTAAAAGTGGACACTTAGTGCAATTTTCACAGTTCCTAGGGGAGGTAAGTTTTGATTAGTTTTACCCGGTAAGTAAGACGCTTACAGGGTTCAGTTCTTGGTCCAAGGTAGCCCACCGTTGGGGGTTCCGAGCAACCCCAAAGTCACCACACCAGCAGCTCAGGGCCGGTCAGGTGCAGAGTTCAAAGTGGTGCCCAAAACACATAGGCTAGAATGGAGAGAAGGGGGTGCCCCGGTTCCGGTCTGCTTGCAGGTAAGTACCCGCGTCTTCGGAGGGCAGACCAGGGGGGTTTTGTAGGGCACCGGGGGGGACACAAGCCCACACAGAAACTTCACCCTCAGCGGCGCGGGGGCGGCCGGGTGCAGTGTAGAAACAAGCGTCGGGTTTTCAATGTTAGTCTATGAGAGATCTCGGGATCTCTTCAGCGCTGCAGGCAGGCAAGGGGGGGATTCCTCGGGGAAACCTCCACTTGGGCGAGGGAGAGGGACTCCTGGGGGTCACTCCTCCAGTGAAAGTCCGGTCCTTCAGGTCCTGGGGGCTGCGGGTGCAGGGTCTCTCCCAGGCGTCGGGACTTTAGGTTCAAAGAGTCGCGGTCAGGGGAAGCCTCGGGATTCCCTCTGCAGGCGGCGCTGTGGGGGCTCAGGGGGGACAGGTTTTGGTACTCACAGTATCAGAGTAGTCCTGGGGTCCCTCCTGAGGTGTTGGATCGCCACCAGCCGAGTCGGGGTCGCCGGGTGCAGTGTTGCAAGTCTCACGCTTCTTGCGGGGAGCTTGCAGGGTTCTTTGGAGCTGCTGGAAACAAAGTTGCAGCTTTTCTTGGAGCAGGTCCGCTGTCCTCGGGAGTTTCTTGTCTTTTCGAAGCAGGGGCAGTCCTCAGAGGATGTCGAGGTCGCTGGTCCCTTTGGAAAGCGTCGCTGGAGCAGGATCTTTGGAAGGCAGGAGACAGGCCGGTGAGTTTCTGGAGCCAAGGCAGTTGTCGTCTTCTGGTCTTCCGCTGCAGGGGTTTTCAGCTAGGCAGTCCTTCTTCTTGTAGTTGCAGGAATCTAATTTTCTAGGGTTCAGGGTAGCCCTTAAATACTAAATTTAAGGGCGTGTTTAGGTCTGGGGGGTTAGTAGCCAATGGCTACTAGCCCTGAGGGTGGGTACACCCTCTTTGTGCCTCCTCCCAAGGGGAGGGGGTCACAATCCTAACCCTATTGGGGGAATCCTCCATCTGCAAGATGGAGGATTTCTAAAAGTTAGAGTCACCTCAGCTCAGGACACCTTAGGGGCTGTCCTGACTGGCCAGAGACTCCTCCTTGTTATTCTCATTATTTTCTCCGGCCTTGCCGCCAAAAGTGGGGCCTGGCCGGAGGGGGCGGGCAACTCCACTAGCTGGAGTGTCCTGCTGGGTTGGCACAAAGGAGGTGAGCCTTTGAGGCTCACCGCCAGGTGTGACAATTCCTGCCTGGGAGAGGTGTTAGCATCTCCACCCAGTGCAGGCTTTGTTACTGGCCTCAGAGTGACAAAGGCACTCTCCCCATGGGGCCAGCAACATGTCTCGGTTTGTGGCAGGCTGCTAAAACTAGTCAGCCTACACAGATAGTCGGTTAAGTTTCAGGGGGCACCTCTAAGGTGCCCTCTGGGGTGTATTTTACAATAAAATGTACACTGGCATCAGTGTGCATTTATTGTGCTGAGAAGTTTGATACCAAACTTCCCAGTTTTCAGTGTAGCCATTATGGTGCTGTGGAGTTCGTGTTTGACAGACTCCCAGACCATATACTCTTATGGCTACCCTGCACTTACAATGTCTAAGGTTTTGTTTAGACACTGTAGGGGTACCATGCTCATGCATTGGTACCCTCACCTATGGTATAGTGCACCCTGCCTTAGGGCTGTAAGGCCTGCTAGAGGGGTGTCTTACCTATACTGCATAGGCAGTGAGAGGCTGGCATGGCACCCTGAGGGGAGTGCCATGTCGACTTACTCGTTTTGTCCTCACTAGCACACACAAGCTGGTAAGCAGTGTGTCTGTGCTGAGTGAGAGGTCTCCAGGGTGGCATAAGACATGCTGCAGCCCTTAGAGACCTTCCTTGGCATCAGGGCCCTTGGTACTAGAAGTACCAGTTACAAGGGACTTATCTGGATGCCAGGGTCTGCCAATTGTGGATACAAAAGTACAGGTTAGGGAAAGAACACTGGTGCTGGGGCCTGGTTAGCAGGCCTCAGCACACTTTCAATTGTAAACATAGCATCAGCAAAGGCAAAAAGTCAGGGGGCAACCATGCCAAGGAGGCATTTCCTTACACAACCCCCCCCCAAACGAAAGAGGATGAGACTAACCTTTCCCAAGAGAGTCTTCATTTTCTAAGTGGAAGAACCTGGAAAGGCCATCTGCATTGGCATGGGCAGTCCCAGGTCTGTGTTCCACTATAAAGTCCATTCCCTGTAGGGAGATGGACCACCTCAACAGTTTAGGATTTTCACCTTTCATTTGCATCAGCCATTTGAGAGGTCTGTGGTCAGTTTGAACTAGGAAGTGAGTCCCAAAGAGGTATGGTCTCAGCTTCTTCAGGGACCAAACCACAGCAAAGGCCTCCCTCTCAATGGCACTCCAACGCTGCTCCCTGGGGAGTAACCTCCTGCTAATGAAAGCAACAGGCTGGTCAAGGCCATCATCATTTGTTTGGGACAAAACTGCCCCTATCCCATGTTCAGAGGCATCAGTCTGCACAATGAACTGCTTAGAATAATCTGGAGCTTTGAGAACTGGTGCTGAGCACATTGCTTGTTTCAGGGTGTCAAAGGCCTGTTGGCAGTCCACAGTCCAGTTCACTTTCTTGGGCATTTTCTTGGAGGTGAGTTCAGTGAGGGCTGTCACAATGGATCCATATCCCTTCACAAACCTCCTGTAATACCCAGTCAAGCCAAGGAATGCCCTGACTTGAGTCTGGGTTTTTGGAGCTACCCAGTCCAGAATGGTCTGGATCTTGGGTTGGAGTGGCTGAACTTGGCCTCCACCTACAAGGTGTCCCAAGTAAACCACAGTTCCCTGCCCTATCTGGCATTTGGATGCCTTGATAGAGAGGCCTGCAGATTGCAGAGCCTTCAAAACCTTCCTCAGGTGGACCAGGTGATCCTGCCAGGTGGAGCTAAAGACAGCAATATCATCAAGATAAGCTGTGCTAAAGGACTCCAAGCCAGCAAGGACTTGATTCACCAACCTTTGGAAGGTGGCAGGGGCATTCTTTAAACCAAAGGGCATAACAGTAAACTGATAATGCCCATCAGGTGTGGAGAATGCTGTCTTTTCTTTTGCTCCAGGTGCCATTTTTATTTGCCAGTACCCTGCTGTCAAGTCAAAGGTACTTAGGAATTTGGCAGCACCTAATTTATCAATGAGCTCATCAGCTCTTGGAATTGGATGAGCATCTGTCTTGGTGACAGAATTGAGCCCTCTGTAGTCCACACAAAACCTCATCTCTTTCTTTCCATCTGTGGTGTGAGGTTTGGGGACTAAGACCACTGGGCTAGCCCAGGGGCTGTCAGAGCGCTCAATGACTCCCAATTCCAGCATCTTGTGGACTTCCACCTTGATGCTTTCCTTAACATGGTCAGACTGTCTAAAGATTTTGTTCTTGACAGGCATGCTGTCTCCTGTGTCCACATCATGGGTACACAGGTGTGTCTGACCAGGGGTTAAGGAGAAGAGTTCAGGAAACTGTTGTAGGACTCTCCTACAATCAGCTTGTTGTTGGCCAGAGAGGGTGTCTGAGTAGATCACTCCATCTACTGTACCATCTTTTGGGTCTGATGACAGAAGATCAGGGAGAGGTTCACTCTCTGCCTCCTGATCCTCATCTGTTACCATCAACAGATTGACATCAGCCCTGTCGTGGAAGAGCTTAAGGCGGTTTACATGGATCACCCTTTTGGGGCTCCTGCTTGTGCCCAGGTCCACCAAGTAGGTGACCTGACTCTTCCTCTCTAGTACTGGGTAAGGGCCACTCCATTTGTCCTGGAGTGCCCTGGGAGCCACAGGCTCCAGAACCCAGACTTTCTGCCCTGGTTGGAACTCAACCAGTGCAGCCTTTTGGTCATACCAAAACTTCTGGAGCTGTTGGCTGGCCTCAAGGTTTTTGGTTGCCTTTTCCATGTACTCTGCCATTCTAGAGCGAAGGCCAAGTACATAGTCCACTATGTCCTGTTTAGGCTCATGGAGAGGTCTCTCCCAGCCTTCTTTAACAAGGGCAAGTGGTCCCCTTACAGGATGACCAAACAGAAGTTCAAAGGGTGAGAACCCTACTCCCTTCTGTGGTACCTCCCTGTAAGCGAAAAGCAGACATGGCAGGAGGACATCCCATCTCCTTTTGAGTTTTTCTGGGAGCCCCATGATCATGCCTTTTAATGTCTTGTTGAATCTCTCAACTAAGCCATTAGTTTGTGGATGGTAAGGTGTAGTGAATTTATAAGTCACTCCACACTCATTCCACATGTGCTTTAGGTATGCTGACATGAAGTTGGTACCTCTGTCAGACACCACCTCCTTAGGGAAACCCACTCTGGTAAAGATACCAATGAGGGCCTTGGCTACTGCAGGGGCAGTAGTCGACCTAAGGGGAATAGCTTCAGGATACCTGGTAGCATGATCCACTACTACCAGGATATACATATTTCCTGAGGCTGTGGGAGGTTCCAGTGGACCAACTATGTCCACACCCACTCTTTCAAAGGGAACCCCCACCACTGGAAGTGGAATGAGGGGGGCCTTTGGATGCCCACCTGTCTTACCACTGGCTTGACAGGTGGGGCAGGAGAGGCAAAACTCCTTAACCATGTTGGACATATTGGGCCAGTAGAAGTGGTTGACTAACCTCTCCCACGTCTTGGTTTGTCCCAAATGTCCAGCAAGGGGAATGTCATGGGCCAATGTTAGGATGAACTCTCTGAACAGCTGAGGCACTACCACTCTCCTAGTGGCACCAGGTTTGGGGTCTCTGGCCTCAGTGTACAGGAGTCCATCTTCCCAATAGACCCTATGCGTTCCATTTTTCTTGCCTTTGGACTCTTCAGCAGCTTGCTGCCTAAGGCCTTCAAGAGAGGGACAGGTTTCTTGTCCCTTACACAGCTCCTCCCTGGAGGGTCCCCCTGGGCCTAAGAGCTCAACCTGGTAAGGTTCAAGCTCCAAAGGCTCAGTTCCCTCAGAGGGCAGAACTTCTTCCTGAGAAGAGAGGTTCCCTTTCTTTTCCTGTGTTGCAGTTGGTTTCCCAACTGACTTTCCTGTTCTCTTGGTAGGCTGGGCCATTTTTCCAGACTCCAGCTCTACTTTTTCACCCTGTGCCTTGCATTGTGCTCTTGTTTTCACACACACCAGTTCAGGGATACCCAGCATTGCTGCATGGGTTTTTAGTTCTACCTCAGCCCATGCTGAGGACTCCAGGTCATTTCCAAGCAGACAGTCCACTGGGATATTTGAGGAGACCACCACCTGTTTCAGGCCATTGACCCCTCCCCATTCTAAAGTAACCATTGCCATGGGATGTACTTTTCTCTGATTGTCAGCATTGGTGACTGTGTAAGTTTTTCCAGTCAGGTATTGGCCAGGGGAAACCAGTTTCTCTGTCACCATGGTGACACTGGCACCTGTATCCCTCAGGCCCTCTATTCTAGTCCCATTAATTAAGAGTTGCTGTCTGTATTTTTGCATGTTAGGCGGCCAGACAGCTAGTGTGGCTAAATCCACTCCACCCTCAGAAACTAGAGTAGCTTCAGTGTGGACCCTGATTTGCTCTGGGCACACTGTTGATCCCACTTGGAGACTAGCCATACCAGTGTTACCTGGATGGGAGTTTGGAGTGGAACCTTTCTTGGGACAGGCCTTGTCTCCAGTTTGGTGTCCATGCTGTTTACAGCTATGACACCAGGCCTTTTTGGGATCAAAGTTTTTACCCTTGTACCCATTGTTTTGTGAAGAGGCTCTGGGCCCACCCTCCTGTGCAGGTTTTTGGGGGCCTGTAGAAGACTCTTTACTATTTTTAGTTTTGGTTGTCTCATCACCCTTCTGCTGGGGAGTCTTTGTGACCCCTTTCTTTTGGTCACCCCCTGTTGAAGTCTTGGACACCCTTGTCTTGACCCAATGGTCCGCCTTCTTTCCCAATTCTTGGGGAGAAATTGGTCCTAGGTCTACCAGATGCTGATGCAGTTTATCATTGAAACAATTACTTAACAGGTGTTCTTTCACAAATAAATTGTACAGCCCATCATAATTACTTACACCACTGCCTTGAATCCAACCATCTAGTGTTTTCACTGAGTAGTCAACAAAGTCAACCCAGGTCTGGCTCGAGGATTTTTGAGCCCCCCTGAACCTAATCCTGTACTCCTCAGTGGAGAATCCAAAGCCCTCAATCAGGGTACCCTTCATGAGGTCATAAGATTCTGCATCTTGTCCAGAGAGTGTGAGGAGTCTATCCCTACACTTTCCTGTGAACATTTCCCAAAGGAGAGCACCCCAGTGAGATCTGTTCACTTTTCTGGTTACACAAGCCCTCTCAAAAGCTGTGAACCATTTGGTGATGTCATCACCATCTTCATATTTAGTTACAATCCCTTTGGGGATTTTCAACATGTCAGGAGAATCTCTGACCCTATTTATGTTGCTGCCACCATTGATGGGTCCTAGGCCCATCTCTTGTCTTTCCCTCTCTATGGCTAGGATCTGTCTTTCCAAAGCCAATCTTTTGGCCATCCTGGCTAACTGGATGTCCTCTTCACTGGAGTTATCCTCAGTGATTTCAGAGTTGTTGGTCCCTCCTGTGAGGGAACCAGCATCTCTGACTATTATTTGTGGAGTCAGGGCTTGAGAAGCCCTGCTCTCCCTAAGTAGGACTGGAGGGGGGGAATTTCCCTCCAAGTCACTATCTTCATCCTCTGAGTTGCCATCCTCAGAGGGGTTGGCCTTTTCAAACTCTGCCAAAAGCTCCTGGAGCTGTACTTTGGTAGGTTTGGGGCCCATTGCTATTTTCTTTAGTTTACAGAGTGACCTTAGCTCTCTCATCTGTAGATGGAGGTAAGGTGTGGTGTCGAGTTCCACCACATTCACATCTGTGCTAGACATTATGCTTCTAAAAGTTGGAATACTTTTTAAGAAACTAAAACTGGTTCTAGAATCTAATTCAAACTTTTACAAACTTTTAAACTCTAAAAGAAATGCTAAACAGGATCTAACACAAGGCCCTAGCAGGTCTTTTAAGAATTTAGAAAACTTTTCAAATTGCAAAAATCAATTTCTAATGACAATTTTGGAATTTGTCGTGTGATCAGGTATTGGCTGAGTAGTCCAGCAAATGCAAAGTCTTGTACCCCACCGCTGATCCACCAATGTAGGAAGTTGGCTCTGTATGTGCTATTTCAAAGTAAGGAATAGCATGCACAGAGTCCAAGGGTTCCCCTTAGAGGTAAAATAGTGGTAAAAATAGATAATACTAATGCTCTATTTTGTGGTAGTGTGGTCGAGCAGTAGGCTTATCCAAGGAGTAGTGTTAAGCATTTGTTGTACATACACATAGACAATAAATGAGGTACACACACTCAGAGACAAATCCAGCCAATAGGTTTTTATATAGAAAAAATATCTTTTCTTAGTTTATTTTAAGAACCACAGGTTCAAATTCTACATGTAATAGCTCATTCGAAAGGTATTGCAGGTAAGTACTTTAGGAACTTCAAATCATCAAAATTGCATGTATACTTTTCAAGTTATTGACAAATAGCTGTTTTAAAAGTGGACACTTAGTGCAATTTTCACAGTTCCTAGGGGAGGTAAGTTTTGATTAGTTTTACCCGGTAAGTAAGACGCTTACAGGGTTCAGTTCTTGGTCCAAGGTAGCCCACCGTTGGGGGTTCCGAGCAACCCCAAAGTCACCACACCAGCAGCTCAGGGCCGGTCAGGTGCAGAGTTCAAAGTGGTGCCCAAAACACATAGGCTAGAATGGAGAGAAGGGGGTGCCCCGGTTCCGGTCTGCTTGCAGGTAAGTACCCGCGTCTTCGGAGGGCAGACCAGGGGGGTTTTGTAGGGCACCGGGGGGGACACAAGCCCACACAGAAACTTCACCCTCAGCGGCGCGGGGGCGGCCGGGTGCAGTGTAGAAACAAGCGTCGGGTTTTCAATGTTAGTCTATGAGAGATCTCGGGATCTCTTCAGCGCTGCAGGCAGGCAAGGGGGGGATTCCTCGGGGAAACCTCCACTTGGGCGAGGGAGAGGGACTCCTGGGGGTCACTCCTCCAGTGAAAGTCCGGTCCTTCAGGTCCTGGGGGCTGCGGGTGCAGGGTCTCTCCCAGGCGTCGGGACTTTAGGTTCAAAGAGTCGCGGTCAGGGGAAGCCTCGGGATTCCCTCTGCAGGCGGCGCTGTGGGGGCTCAGGGGGGACAGGTTTTGGTACTCACAGTATCAGAGTAGTCCTGGGGTCCCTCCTGAGGTGTTGGATCGCCACCAGCCGAGTCTGGGTCGCCGGGTGCAGTGTTGCAAGTCTCACGCTTCTTGCGGGGAGCTTGCAGGGTTCTTTGGAGCTGCTGGAAACAAAGTTGCAGCTTTTCTTGGAGCAGGTCCGCTGTCCTCGGGAGTTTCTTGTCTTTTCGAAGCAGGGGCAGTCCTCAGAGGATGTCGAGGTCGCTGGTCCCTTTGGAAAGCGTCGCTGGAGCAGGATCTTTGGAAGGCAGGAGACAGGCCGGTGAGTTTCTGGAGCCAAGGCAGTTGTCGTCTTCTGGTCTTCCGCTGCAGGGGTTTTCAGCTAGGCAGTCCTTCTTCTTGTAGTTGCAGGAATCTAATTTTCTAGGGTTCAGGGTAGCCCTTAAATACTAAATTTAAGGGCGTGTTTAGGTCTGGGGGGTTAGTAGCCAATGGCTACTAGCCCTGAGGGTGGGTACACCCTCTTTGTGCCTCCTCCCAAGGGGAGGGGGTCACAATCCTAACCCTATTGGGGGAATCCTCCATCTGCAAGATGGAGGATTTCTAAAAGTTAGAGTCACCTCAGCTCAGGACACCTTAGGGGCTGTCCTGACTGGCCAGAGACTCCTCCTTGTTATTCTCATTATTTTCTCCGGCCTTGCCGCCAAAAGTGGGGCCTGGCCGGAGGGGGCGGGCAACTCCACTAGCTGGAGTGTCCTGCTGGGTTGGCACAAAGGAGGTGAGCCTTTGAGGCTCACCGCCAGGTGTGACAATTCCTGCCTGGGAGAGGTGTTAGCATCTCCACCCAGTGCAGGCTTTGTTACTGGCCTCAGAGTGACAAAGGCACTCTCCCCATGGGGCCAGCAACATGTCTCGGTTTGTGGCAGGCTGCTAAAACTAGTCAGCCTACACAGATAGTCGGTTAAGTTTCAGGGGGCACCTCTAAGGTGCCCTCTGGGGTGTATTTTACAATAAAATGTACACTGGCATCAGTGTGCATTTATTGTGCTGAGAAGTTTGATACCAAACTTCCCAGTTTTCAGTGTAGCCATTATGGTGCTGTGGAGTTCGTGTTTGACAGACTCCCAGACCATATACTCTTATGGCTACCCTGCACTTACAATGTCTAAGGTTTTGTTTAGACACTGTAGGGGTACCATGCTCATGCATTGGTACCCTCACCTATGGTATAGTGCACCCTGCCTTAGGGCTGTAAGGCCTGCTAGAGGGGTGTCTTACCTATACTGCATAGGCAGTGAGAGGCTGGCATGGCACCCTGAGGGGAGTGCCATGTCGACTTACTCGTTTTGTCCTCACTAGCACACACAAGCTGGTAAGCAGTGTGTCTGTGCTGAGTGAGAGGTCTCCAGGGTGGCATAAGACATGCTGCAGCCCTTAGAGACCTTCCTTGGCATCAGGGCCCTTGGTACTAGAAGTACCAGTTACAAGGGACTTATCTGGATGCCAGGGTCTGCCAATTGTGGATACAAAAGTACAGGTTAGGGAAAGAACACTGGTGCTGGGGCCTGGTTAGCAGGCCTCAGCACACTTTCAATTGTAAACATAGCATCAGCAAAGGCAAAAAGTCAGGGGGCAACCATGCCAAGGAGGCATTTCCTTACAGAAGCCATTTTAAATGCATGTGCTGGTCACTGGTCAATACAAGTTCCCCAGCTACATGATGGCTTTACTGAAGATAGGGATGTTTGGTATCAAACATCTTGTAATGGTGAACCCACATTGATGCCAGTTTTGGATTTGCCAATACATGCACCCACAGAGGTGCCCCCTGAAACCCTACCAGCCTCTGGTGTGCTCACGGACTTGTTTCTGCCAGCCTGCCACCTGAGACACCGTTCTGGACCCCCTTGGGTTGAGAGCCTTCTGCTCTCAGGAGGCCCAGAACAAAAGCCTATCCGAAAGAGGGTGTAACACTCCCTCCCACAGGAGACTTGCTGATTAGCCTTCCTTAGATGGCAAGCCTCAAAGGGCTGCTACCTTTGAAATGCAAATCTGGCACCCCTCACAGTAGCGGAAGGCACCCGAACCCCTCTGTTCAGAGCCTATTTGGTACCTAGATAGATGGGAAAATTAGCTAGTCAGGTAGGCCTGCCACCTCCAGGCTAGTACCACCCCTAAACATGGCTACTGCAAGGTGGACACGATTTTTGAGAGGTAGCCATCTTGGAGACAGCATACCTAGGAATTCTTGGACAGGGTGATGCCTACTTCCCACAGGAAGTGGTCATATAGGGGGCATTGTGACTAGTATGACTAGGGGAAATATCCCCACTCTGAGTGGTACATTTTATATGATACTTGGGTCCTGCAATAAATAGATTTGCCGTTTTCCCCTTCCCATCCTAGGCAGAAGATAAGAAAAGAGTATTTATGTTCATTTGGTTCACCAAGCAGGACATTTTGTATCAGAACTATTGATTACCTTACCTCATTAATGCACTGTCCCATGTTCATCACTCTTGATTAGGAAACATGTTTGAAAATGCCCATACACGTCTAATAGATCTTGCCACACAGCAATTGCCAAAGCAGGTGCATTCATCAAGAGAGGTGCTCCTGGTTTGCAGTGTTTAAGAGTATAATGCTTGAACTAATATTTCCTTGTCCCATCACCATCCATGACCTTCGCATCCTCCTTATCCATAACCAACAGGTGTGTCTAGAGGGTGAGATCTCTCGTCATTCTATCCTGAGCAGTCTGTCACGAGGAATGAAAGCATCAGGAGACCTCATCCCCTGGACAGTATCGGAGCAGGTAACTTAATGTGCATATATCTTTGTTTTGGTAATGTTTTGTGGATTGCCCATTATTTGTGAATAATTTACTCTGTTGCTTTGTGTAGTTCCAAGATCCAGATTTTGCCAGTCTCTCTGGTGCTAGAGTTGTTCGCATTGCAGTTCACCCGGACTATCAGGGGGTAATGTATTAATTTATTTAAAAGTCTTGTTGTGTGAAAATCAAGACCAAAGAGTATTTAATACTTGTTATAGAATCATAATCACAAGGAATCATTCTCAAGCAAGTAAATATATGTGCCAAATGTAGAGCGGGAGCGTCAGGAAAAGCACAGTTGATGTATTTAGGAGTTGGTTTGTTATGCTGTTTTGCAAAGCACAATCCCCAGTTACCTGGACCTTGTTTAGGTTTCTATAAGCAGACGGTCTGCAGTTGTAGGTTTACTCAGCAGAGGTGTGGGGCTCAGCCTTTGACTCATCTGAGGAAGTATGAGGAATGAGATTTGGTTTGTAAAGTGTGGCCTCCAGCCTAACCTGTGTGTGTTATAATTGTGTTATGGGTCAACCCCGTCAATCATTTACATCATGCACTTGTTCACCTCACTCATCTCAGCTAAGGCTGTCTTATACTAGCAGACAATCCTGTGCCATTCCAATAACCTATTTTATGGCAGTTTTCTCAGTTCAGTTTTTGTGACGTGTTTAGGTATTGGATCCAATGTCTCCTAGGATTCTTGGTTCCTAGTTTCTGTCCTTTTCTTTCCCTCTGTCTGTTGTTCTTGAGTTTAGTGTCCTTCTGCCATGGTAGCTAAGTTTCCTGAAACAATGTGTGAGAGCTTCTTCCTCAGAAGAACCAGTCAGTGTTTTATGGATTCCCTCAATGTTCTCTGAATGCTGTAAGAAGCTCATGCACATCACGGTATGCCGTTGCTCTGGTGTCGCCCGCTTAGGCCCCATGGGTGAAGTGCTTTCTTTGGTTAGGTACCACTAGCTTGTATTGTTCTCTGTCTCTCTTTCACAAAACTCACTTTTTCTTGACTCCCTGTGCCTTGCCTGAGTTTCTGTACACAAATCTCTCTATCCCTGGGTTTCCCCAGACGGATGCAACAAGATGAACAGAATGGAGAGGTAGACTGATAGACACACATGCACCGCACCAGTTGTAAATCTGCAAACCAAAGCCTAGCTCTCTCGTCTGTGGCAAGTGGGAGATAGTTATGCCTTATGTAGGGCACTAACAACCTGGCTTGTGTGTTTGTCTTTTTATGAGTGCATTTTTCATCTATTTCATTGTTCGCCTGTGTCTCACCAGGTGACAGCCTTTCCCTGTCTCACTACTGGGTAGTTTTTAGGACAGGGAGGGGTCGTTTTTAGGACAGGGTTGGTTTTACGGTTTAGGGCAGGGATTGGGGTAGTTTTTAGGACAAGACGGGTATGTTTTAGGACAGGGTACTTTTTAGGGTGGGGGTGGGGGTAATTTTTAGGGCAGGGTAGGTTTTAGGGTGGGGGCAGGTGGTCGGGGTAGTTTTTAGGACAGGGTGGCGTAGTTTTTAGGACAGGGTAGGTTTTAGGGTGGGGGCAGGTGGTTGGGGTAGTTTTTAGGACATGTTAGGTTTTAGGGTTTGGGGGGTGGGGGATCGGGGTAGTTTTTAGGGCTTGGTAGGGCGGGAGGAGTTAGGGATCAAGGCAGAGGTGGAAGGGTCTGTTTTAAGGGCTTGGGGATGGAGTATGGAGTATGGTGTAAGATGTAGGGGGCAGGGGAGAATTTACCATGCATAGTCCTTTACCAAACATGCTTTTACAACGCAATTCATTATAAAGGCATGCATGGTGAAGACTCAGTCGTTGCAGAGTCTGTGTTGTAAAGGCATGCATGATACACGCAGGCATTGTTTCATCATACATCCCTTCCTGAGGATGTAGGTCTTTTGTCTCCTCCCATGTTTCTGGCCTTCCATTACCCCTGGCCTCCCATTACCCCATCTCATTCCTAGGGCCAGCGTTCTACATCTAGGTACCCTGTTGGGTTACGGTCACATTTGCCTCTTATTCCTTCAACATTCTTCCACTGTTTTTAGACTAGAATCGATCTCACCTTGAGAAAAAAGTCCAAACTCTTTATAAGCATGATATGTAATTCTGTACATACCTCAACAGTTGGTAGTCTTACAAACATATACAAGTATGTTTTTCACTTTTGCTGAGAAATGCTTTGTGTTTTCCAGATGGGATATGGCAGCAGAGCCCTCCAGTTGTTACAGATGTACTATGAGGGAAGGTTTCCTTGCTTGGAAGAAAAGATTATTCAGAAGTCACAGGAGATCACGACCATAAGCAGTGAGGTAGTCCATTTTCTTCATGATTGTGTGTTTAGGTTTACCTTTAAGCTTGCGCAAAGCAATATTCCAGTAGCAGAGTTGGGATTTTTTTAATGGTACTCCTCATGAGTATTTGTAGAATGCTGTTTCTGATGGATACTTATACCTGCAGATTCCACACCTGTAGAATCCAGGTGTCAGAATAGATTCAGTAGCTTCAAAGCTTTCATGTAGCCAGTAGGTTACACTGGCTTATTGTCTTTGCAAGACGTATCGTCAGATTGTGTTACTGAAGCCAAATGCCCACCCCGGCACAACGATGTCTGTTCCCTTCTTTCATCGTCTTCTACACAGATTAAGAAATCTCTCTACCGAGTTGAGTGTTCCTCACAGAAAATTCCCTATAGTGCAGTGTGATGTGTCCACCCAAGTGCTCTGGTTTTAAGCCCTGCAATGATTGTGAAGGACAGATGTCTGTTACGGAACCCCAACTCCATTTGTCTCTCATGCCTTGGGACGGTTAACGAGACATGCGATTCTGTGAATCCAGTCACAGCGTGCACCTAAGGCCATCAAAAAATGAGAGGTCAAGCTCTTCATGGTTCGCACAAAGGACGACAGGTGAAGTGGTCGAAGTTTGCGAACCCTTTTCAGGCCTCTTCTCTACATTCTTCAGGCACAAAGTGCAGGTACCACAAAAAAACACAAAAAGCAAAAAGGATCCTGGGTGGGTGGCAAACTGCTACCTAGGCCACACCACGGACATAAAATTGGATGACCAGCACTTCTGCAATGCCAAGAAAGTCAAAGCAGTGCAGAAAAGGACCCCATCCAAGCGGATCATTCTCTGCATCAAGACCAACTACACCTTGGCCAAGAAGAAACCTCCAGCGCCCCATTCACCAGGGCTCAAAGGGCCACATATGCCACTTCTTCCCTTGCAAGAGGAATACCAATGCAACTGCATGGGCATCTTGCTATGCGGTTCCTACTTTGGTAATAGAACTGCGTGTTTAGGGCGGCAGCACTGTATAGTGTGGGAGAGCAATGCACACCTTTAGTGGCTGTCGGCCTAACTCCTGGCTACCCCACAGTGCCTCACCCAAACCTCCAAACTTACGTGGGTAAAGGGTGATTATGGCAACCTGAACATGACACTCCGACTGCCCAAGGAGCCCTGGAAACTCATTGTACCCCTTTCGCTCAGTTACGCATGCCAGGGCATGGCACAAAGATGCAAGATATGTTTTCAATATATTTATTGAAACAATCGCAATCTAACAAATAGAGAGTGAGCGGAGATAATTAGGCAGATAAAACAGAGCAAGGTAATCAGCATTATGATCAGGGTAAAGAAGATAAACAGTCAAACGATGATGTATGTGGTTCTAGATGTTTTAGGAGTTTCTACCTAACCCTATGTCTGTCTCTGATAGCATAGTGGTTGTCACCCTCTGTCTGGTCTGATCTAAGGGATTAGCTCCAGACCCATACCTGGACAGAATATTGGGAATCAGCCTGTTGTGTAGATCGCAATCCTCAAGCTGAGCTGCGTGTCATACAGCATATGTCCCAGGATCAGCGTGGTTAGAATGGCCTCTGCCTTCCTTGGGTCAGTGTCCAGTTTATATAATACACAGTACCACGTTGTGAATGCAGTTCTGATGTAATGCTGTGTCTTGGTGATAGAAGCTGTCTCCTGGACAGGCAATACCAGTTAGCATTCAGTGTATCTCGTTCCACAGCCTTGGACAAGAAGTACTGGTTATATGTGTTGTGCAAAGGATAAGCTAACTGAACTGCGTGTTCCTTGCTCCCCTAGAATAAAAGCAAACTGTTAAAATGTGTACAAGCCATCACTATAAAGCATATCTGCTAACTTGACTAAAATATGATTAAAAACAGCTGTAAAACTAAGTTATAACGGGTGACCAACCCGGATCCTAAATGGGTCCCCACGACAATCTCTGTACACTTTCGCCAAACATTACTGCTTGGATTCCGAAGTGCAAAGAGAGGGTCACTTTGTCAGATCTATCTTACAGATTTCCTTCCTTAACCATCTATCAACTTACCTCCTACGTATGGTATTGCTCTGTAATCTATTCTACAGGTGTGGAATATGCAGATAGAAGTGTCCATTAGAAGAAAAAGTTACCTACCTACGGTAACAAGCTCTCTGGTGGATGCTCTACCTGTAGATTTTTCACCGACCCACCTGCCGCCCTGTTTGATGGATTGTTACAGGGATATTTGATAGGATCCCAAATTATGATTTGGTACTGCACTACTGTCAATGTCATCTCTCCTTGAAGTTGTTGTTTCGCCGGGCTGGGTGCTTTATGGATTATGTGATGTCATCTGGTGCCACTTATGGCGTCAACACACAGCTAGAGCCCCTAACCAGCATGAGCCCTTTGAAGTTTCTGGATCTAGTCTGACACCTGGAATTATTCAACAGCTGAGAAATCTGCAGCTCGATAGAGTGTACACCAGAAAGATCATCAACGTGGGTAAGTAACTTTTTCATAGCTACTTAGTATTTATGCATCACCATTCTTGTGCCCCAGCATTTGGGTACCCTGTATCGACCCACGGGTTTGTTTGTGCCACAATATGTGGGTACTCTATGCAGTAATGTTTGGATGCAGTGGATTCATGCAGCCACTTATTTTTTGTGTTAGTGTTTTGGTAGGTCAGGTTAATGAAACAGAATGTTTGTGTGGCAGAGATGGTGTGCTCAGCATTAATGCACGAAAATGTGTATTGTGTGTGACTGTACGGATTAATGCATCATTGAGTAATCAACAGTGATGGACCAGCAGGTTTGTGCAACAATGTTTGGGCTCCCTGGACTTAAACACCAGCATTGTTGTTTATCACAGAAATTACTGAAGACTTCAATGTTGTCTAGGTAAATCCACACAAAAAGTTAGGACCTTGTTCAGTTGCCTCTAAAATGTGGCTTTGGTCTTCTGCAAGCCAAGAGGCACTGCCATGAACTGGTGTAGGTCCTTTGTTGTGGGGAATTTTATCTTCTAGTTGCCTCCAGAAACCAGAGTAAGTAGTTGCTTTGCAGCACTGAGGTTATCTACTAGCTTTTCACTTTAGGGATGGGATAGCTCCAGGCTAAGTCACAGCCTTGATAGTCCATGCAGAGATGCGGTCCATTGACCCTTGCTTTAACAGCAGACTGTCTGGGCTCGTCCATGAACTGCAACATTGCCTAATGACAACAGGCCTAGCTTCTTGGCTATCTTCAGCGTTTCTGAACTTTGTCTGATTTACTGTGAAGCTTACTTTTCACATGCAAATTGCTCCTTTCTATATAAAGCCTACATGTACTTGGCCATAAAGTTACCTCGACCAGATATCAACATCTCGGTAAAAATAGTATGGGAACAGACTCTAAATAGGCCCGTACGTTCTCAGTGATGGTGGTAGTTCTCAGTGGCTGGCACAGTGCCAGGATACCTAGTAAGATGATCCATTACAAAAAGTATTCTTGTTATCTTAAGTTATGGGGGACTATGGAGTGAAACTGCAATTTTCCTCACCTTCCCTAAATGAACCGTATCCACCAGCATTGATAACAGGGACAGCTCTAATTCCTTGTGTACTGTTCCGCTCATAATGTAGAAGCGAGGTGTAAGGAAATGCCTCCTTGGCATGGTTGCCCCCTGAATTTTTGCCTTTGCTGATGCTATGTTTACCATTGAAAGTGTGCTGAGGCCTGCTAACCAGGCCCCAGCACCAGTGTTCTTTCCCTAACCTGTACTTTTGTATCCACAATTGGCAGACCCTGGCATCCAGATAAGTCCCTTGTAACTGGTACTTCTAGTACCAAGGGCCCTGATGCCAAGGAAGGTCTCTAAGGGCTGCAGCATGTCTTATGCCACCCTGGAGACCTCTCACTCAGCACAGACACACTGCTTACCAGCTTGTGTGTGCTAGTGAGAACAAAACGAGTAAGTCGACATGGCACTCCCCTCAGGGTGCCATGCCAGCCTCTCACTGCCTATGCAAGTATAGGTCAGTCACCCCTCTAGCAGGCCTTACAGCCCTAAGGCAGGGTGCACTTATACCATAGGTGAGGGTACCAGTGCATGAGCATGGTACCCCTACAGTGTCTAAACAAAACCTTAGACATTGTAAGTGCAGGGTAGCCATAAGAGTATATGGTCTGGGAGTTTGTCAAACACGAACTCCACAGCACCATAATGGCTACACTGAAAACTGGGAAGTTTGGTATCAAACTTCTCAGCACAATAAATGCACACTGATGCCAGTGTACATTTTATTGCAAAATACACCCCAGAGGGCACCTTAGAGGTGCCCCCTGAAACTTAACCGACTGTCTGTGTAGGCTGACTAGTTCCAGCAGCCTGCCACACTAGAGACATGTTGCTGGCCCCATGGGGAGAGTGCCTTTGTCACTCTGAGGCCAGTAACAAAGCCTGCACTGGGTGGAGATGCTAACACCTCCCCCAGGCAGGAGCTGTAACACCTGGCGGTGAGCCTCAAAGGCTCACCCCTTTGTCACAGCCCAGCAGGGCACTCCAGCTTAGTGGAGTTGCCCGCCCCCTCCGGCCACGGCCCCCACTTTTGGCGGCAAGGCTGGAGGGAACAAAGAAAGCAACAAGGAGGAGTCACTGGCCAGTCAGGACAGCCCCTAAGGTGTCCTGAGCTGAGGTGACTCTAACTTTTAGAAATCCTCCATCTTGCAGATGGAGGATTCCCCCAATAGGGTTAGGATTGTGACCCCCTCCCCTTGGGAGGAGGCACAAAGAGGGTGTACCCACCCTCAGGGCTAGTAGCCATTGGCTACTAACCCCCCAGACCTAAACACGCCCTTAAATTTAGTATTTAAGGGCTACCCTGAACCCTAGAAAATTAGATTCCTGCAACTACAAGAAGAAGGACTGCCGAGCTGAAAGACCCCTGCAGAGGAAGACCAGAAGACACCAACTGCCTTGGCCCCAGACTTACCGGCCTGTCTCCTGCCTTCCAAAGAACCTGCTCCAGCGACGCTTTCCAAGGGACCAGCGACCTCTGAATCCTCTGAGGACTGCCCTGCTTCGAAAAAGACAAGAAACTCCCGAGGACAGCGGCACTGCTCCAAAAGAACTGCAACTTTGTTACAAGGAGCAGATTTAAAGACCCCTGCAATTCCCCGCAAGAAGCGTGAGACTTGCAACACTGCACCCGGCGACCCCGACTTGACTGGTGGAGAACAACCAACTCAGGGAGGACCCTCCGGCGACTCTACGACTGTGAGTAACCAAAGTTGTCCCCCCTGAGCCCCCACAGCGACGCCTGCAGAGGGAATCCCCAGGCTCCCCCTGACCGCGACTGTCTGAACTCCATTTCCCGACGGCTGGAAAAGGCCCTGCACCCGCAGCCCCCAGCCCCTAAAGAAACGGAACTTCTGTGCAGGAGTGACCCCCAGGAGGCCCTCTCCCTTGCCCAGGTGGCGGCTACCCCGAGGAGCCCCCCCCCCTTGCCTGCCTGCATCGCTGAAGAGACCCCTTGGTCTCCCATTGAAACCTGAAGGAAACCCGACGCGTGTCTGCACACTGCACCCGGCCGCCCCCGCGCTGCTGAGGGTGTACTTTCTGTGCTACTTTGTGTCCCCCCCCGGTGCCCTACAAAACCCCCCTGGTCTGCCCTCCGAAGACGCAGGTACTTACCTGCTGGCAGACTGGAACCGGGGCACCCCCTTCTCTCCATTATAGCCTATGTGTTTTGGGCACCTCTTTGACCTTTGCACCTGACCGGCCCTGAGCTGCTGGTGTGATAACTTTGGGGTTGCTCTGAACCCCCAACGGTGGGCTACCTTGGACCAAAAACTGAGAACTGTAAGTGACTTACTTACCTGTGAAAACTAACAATAACTTACCTCCCCCAGGAACTGTGAAAATTGCACTGTGTCCACTTTTAAAACAGCTTATTGTGTTTTATGACAAAAGTATTCATGCTAATGTAATGATTCAAAGTTCCTAGAGTACTTACCTGCAATACCTTCCAAACAAGCTATTACATGTGAAATTTGAACCTGTGGTTCTTAAAATAAACTAAGAAAAGATATTTTTCTATAACAAAACCTATTGGCTGGATTTGTCTCTGAGTGTGTGTACCTCATTTATTGTCTGTGTATGTACAACAAATGCTTAACACTACTCCTTGGATAAGCCTACTGCTCGACCACACTACCACAAAATAGAGCATTAGTATTATCTCTTTTTACCACTATTTTACCTCTAAGGGGAACCCTTGGACTCTGTGCATGCTATTCCTTACTTTGAAATAGCACATACAGAGCCAACTTCCTACATTGGTGGATCAGCGGTGGGGTACAAGACTTTGCATTTGCTGGACTACTCAGCCAATACCTGATCACACGACAAATTCCAAAATTGTCATTAGAAATTGATTTTTGCAATTTGAAAAGTTTTCTAAATTCTTAAAAGAGCTGCTAGGGCCTTGTGTTAGATCCTGTTTAGCATTTCTTTTAGAGTTTAAAAGTTTGTAAAAGTTTGAATTAGATTCTAGAACCAGTTTTAGATTCTTAAAAAGTATTCCAACTTTTAGAAGCAAAATGTCTAGCACAGATGTGACTGTGGTGGAACTCGACACCACACCTTACCTCCATCTACAGATGAGAGAGCTAAGGTCACTCTGTAAACTAAAGAAAATAGCAATGGGCCCCAAACCTACCAAAGTACAGCTCCAGGAGCTTTTGGCAGAGTTTGAAAAGGCCAACCCCTCTGAGGATGGCAACTCAGAGGATGAAGATAGTGACTTGGAGGGAAATTCCCCCCCTCCAGTCCTACTTAGGGAGAGCAGGGCTTCTCAAGCCCTGACTCCACAAATAATAGTCAGAGATGCAGGTTCCCTCACAGGAGGGACCAACAACTCTGAAATCACTGAGGATAACTCCAGTGAAGAGGACATCCAGTTAGCCAGGATGGCCAAAAGATTGGCTTTGGAAAGACAGATCCTAGCCATAGAGAGGGAAAGACAAGAGATGGGCCTAGGACCCATCAATGGTGGCAGCAACATAACTAGGGTCAGAGATTCTCCTGACATGTTGAAAATCCCTAAAGGGATTGTAACTAAATATGAAGATGGTGATGACATCACCAAATGGTTCACAGCTTTTGAGAGGGCTTGTGTAACCAGAAAAGTGAACAAATCTCACTGGGGTGCTCTCCTTTGGGAAATGTTCACAGGAAAGTGTAGGGATAGACTCCTCACACTCTCTGGAAAAGATGCAGAATCTTATGACCTCATGAAGGGTACCCTGATTGAGGGCTTTGGATTCTCCACTGAGGAGTATAGGATTAGATTCAGGGGGGCTCAAAAATCCTCGAGCCAGACCTGGGTTGACTTTGTAGACTACTCAGTAAAAACACTAGATGGTTGGATTCAAGGCAGTGGTGTAAGTAATTATGATGGGCTGTACAATTTATTTGTGAAAGAACACCTGTTAAGTAATTGTTTCAATGATAAACTGCATCAGCATCTGGTAGACCTAGGACCAATTTCTCCCCAAGAATTGGGAAAGAAGGTGGACCATTGGGTCAAGACTAGGGTGTCCAAAACTTCCACAGGGGGTGACCAAAAGAAAGGGGTCACAAAACCTCCCCAGGGGAAAGGTGGTGAGACAGCCAAAAATAAAAATAGTAAAGAGTCTTCTACAGGCCCCCAAAAACCTGCACAGGAGGGTGGGCCCAGAGCCTCTTCACAAAACAATCCTGGGTACAAGGGTAAAAACTTTGATCCCAAAAAGGCCTGGTGTCGAAACTGTAGTCAGTCTGGACACCAAACTGGAGACAAGGCCTGTCCCAAGAAAAGTTCCACTCCAAACTCCAATCCAGGTAACACTGGAATGGCTAGTCTCCAAGTGGGATCAACAGTGTGCCCAGAGCAAATCAGGGTCCACACTGAAGCTACTCTAGTCTCTGAGGGTGGGGTGGATTTAGCCACACTAGCTGCCTGGCCGCCTAACATGCAAAAATACAGGCAGCAGCTCTTTATTAATGGGACAAGTGTAGAGGGCCTGAGGGATACAGGTGCCAGTGTCACCATGGTGACAGAGAAACTGGTTTCCCCTGGCCAATACCTGACTGGAAAAACCTATACAGTCACCAACGCTGACAATCAGACTAAAGCACATCCCATGGCAATGGTAACTTTAGAATGGGGAGGGGTCAATGGCCTGAAACAGGTGGTGGTCTCCTCAAACATCCCAGTAGACTGTCTGCTTGGAAATGACCTGGAGTCCTCAGCATGGGCTGAGGTAGAACTAAAAACCCATGCAGCCATGCTGGGTATCCCTGAACTGGTGTGTGTAAAAACACGAGCACAATGCAAGGCACAGGGTGAAAAAGTAGAGCTGGAGTCTGGAAAAATGGCCCAGCCTACCAAGAGAAAAGGAAAGTCAGTTGGGAAACCAACTGCAACACAGTCAGAAAAAGAGAACCTCTCTTCTCAGGAAGAAGTTCTGCCCTCTGAGGGAACTGAGCCTTTGGAGCTTGAACCTGATCAGGTTGAGCTCTTAGGCCCAGGGGGACCCTCAAGGGAGGAGCTGTGTAAGGGACAAGAAACCTGTCCCTCTCTTGAAGGCCTTAGGCAGCAACTGCTGAAGAGTCCAAGGGCAAGAAAAATGGAACACATAGGGTCTATTGGGAAGATGGACTCCTGTACACTGAGGCAAGAGATCCCAAACCTGGTGCCACTAGGAGAGTGGTAGTGCCTCAGGGTTTCAGAGAGTTTATTCTGACCTTAGCCCATGATATTCCCCTTGCTGGGCATTTGGGACAAACCAAGACGTGGGAGAGGTTAGTCAACCACTTCTACTGGCCCAATATGTCCCACAAGGTTAAGGAGTTTTGCCTCTCCTGCCCCACCTGTCAATCCAGTGGTAAGACAGGTGGGCACCCAAAGGCCCCCCTCATTCCACTTCCAGTGGTGGGGGTCCCCTTTGAAAGAGTGGGTGTGGACATAGTTGGTCCACTAGAACCTCCCACAGCCTCAGGAAATATGTACATCCTAGTATTAGTGGATCATGCTACTAGGTATCCTGAAGCTATTCCCCTTAGGTCGACTACTGCCCCTGCAGTAGCCAAGGCCCTCATTGGTATCTTTACCAGAGTGGGTTTCCCTAAGGAGGTGGTGTCTGACAGAGGTACCAACTTCATGTCAGCATACCTAAAACACATGTGGAATGAGTGTGGGGTGACTTACAAATTCACTACACCATACCATCCACAAACTAATGGCTTAGTTGAGAGATTCAACAAGACATTAAAAGGCATGATCATGGGGCTCCCAGAAAAACTCAAAAGGAGATGGGATGTCCTCTTGCCATGTCTGCTTTTCGCTTACAGAGAGGTGCCACAGAAGGGAGTAGGATTCTCACCCTTTGAACTTCTGTTTGGTCATCCTGTAAGGGGACCACTTGCTCTTGTTAAAGAAGGCTGGGAGAGACCTCTTCATGAGCCTAAACAAGACATAGTGGACTATGTACTTGGCCTTCGCTCTAGAATGGCAGAGTACATGGAAAAGGCAACCAAAAACCTTGAGGCCAGCCAACAGCTCCAGAAGTTTTGGTATGACCAAAAGGCTGCAATGGTTGAGTTCCAACCAGGGCAGAAAGTCTGGGTTCTGGAGCCTGTGGCTCCCAGGGCACTTCAGGACAAATGGAGTGGCCCTTACCCAGTGCTAGAAAGGAAGAGTCAGGTCACCTACCTGGTGGACCTGGGCACAAGCAGGAGCTCCAAGAGGGTGATCCATGTGAACCGCCTTAAGCTCTTCCATGACAGGGCTGATGTAAATCTGTTGATGGTAACAGATGAGGATCAGGAGGCAGAGAGTGAACCTCTCCCTGATCTTCTATCATCAGACCAAAAAGATGGCTCAGTATATGGAGTGATCTACTCAGACACCCTCTCTGGCCAACAGCAAGCTGATTGTAGGAGAGTCCTACAACAGTTTCCTGAACTCTTCTCCCTAACCCCTGGTCAGACACACCTGTGTACCCATGATGTGGACACAGGAGACAGCATGCCTGTCAAAAACAAAATTTTTAGACAGTCTGACCATGTTAAGGAAAGCATCAAGGTGGAAGTCCACAAGATGCTGGAATTGGGAGTAATTGAGCGCTCTGACAGCCCCTGGGCTAGCTCAGTGGTCTTAGTCCCCAAACCTCACACCAAAGATGGAAAGAAAGAGATGAGGTTTTGTGTGGACTACAGAGGGCTCAACTCTGTCACCACGACAGATGCTCATCCCATTCCTAGAGCTGATGAGCTCATAGACAAATTAGGTGCTGCCAAATTCTTAAGTACCTTTGACTTGACAGCAGGGTACTGGCAAATAAAAATGGCACCTGGAGCAAAAGAGAAAACCGCATTCTCCACACCTGATGGGCATTATCAGTTTACTGTTATGCCCTTTGGTTTAAAGAATGCCCCTGCCACCTTCCAAAGGTTGGTGAATCAAGTCCTTGCTGGTTTGGAGTCCTTTAGCACAGCTTATCTTGATGATATTGCTGTCTTTAGCTCCACCTGGCAGGATCACCTGGTCCACCTGAAGAAGGTTTTGAAGGCTCTGCAATCTGCAGGCCTCTCTATCAAGGCATCCAAATGCCAGATAGGGCAGGGAACTGTGGTTTACTTGGGCCACCTTGTAGGTGGAGGCCAAGTTCAGCCACTCCAACCCAAGATCCAGACTATTCTGGACTGGGTAGCTCCAAAAACCCAGACTCAAGTCAGGGCATTCCTTGGCTTGACTGGGTACTACAGGAGGTTTGTGAAGGGATATGGATCCATCGTGACAGCCCTCACTGAACTCACCTCCAAGAAAATGCCCAAGAAAGTGAACTGGACTGTAGAATGCCAACAGGCCTTTGACACCCTGAAACAAGCAATGTGCTCAGCACCAGTTCTAAAAGCTCCAGATTATTCTAAGCAGTTCATTGTGCAGACAGATGCCTCTGAACATGGGATAGGGGCAGTTTTGTCCCAAACAAATGATGATGGCCTTGACCAGCCTGTTGCTTTCATTAGCAGGAGGTTACTCCCCAGGGAGCAGCGTTGGAGTGCCATTGAGAGGGAGGCCTTTGCTGTGGTTTGGTCCCTGAAGAAGCTGAGACCATACCTCTTTGGGACTCACTTCCTAGTTCAAACTGACCACAGACCTCTCAAATGGCTGATGCAAATGAAAGGTGAAAATCCTAAACTGTTGAGGTGGTCCATCTCCCTACAGGGAATGGACTTTATAGTGGAACACAGACCTGGGACTGCCCATGCCAATGCAGATGGCCTTTCCAGGTTCTTCCACTTAGAAAATGAAGACTCTCTTGGGAAAGGTTAGTCTCATCCTCTTTCGTTTGGGGGGGGGGGGTTGTGTAAGGAAATGCCTCCTTGGGATGGTTGCCCCCTGACTTTTTGCCTTTGCTGATGCTATGTTTACCATTGAAAGTGTGCCGAGGCCTGCTAACCAGGCCCCAGCACCAGTGTTCTTTCCCTAACCTGTACTTTTGTATCCACAATTGGCAGACCCTGGCATCCAGATAAGTCCCTTGTAACTGGTACTTCTAGTACCAAGGGCCCTGATGCCAAGGAAGGTCTCTAAGGGCTGCAGCATGTCTTATGCCACCCTGGAGACCTCTCACTCAGCACAGACACACTGCTTACCAGCTTGTGTGTGCTAGTGAGAACAAAACGAGTAAGTCGACATGGCACTCCCCTCAGGGTGCCATGCCAGCCTCTCACTGCCTATGCAAGTATAGGTCAGTCACCCCTCTAGCAGGCCTTACAGCCCTAAGGCAGGGTGCACTTATACCATAGGTGAGGGTACCAGTGCATGAGCATGGTACCCCTACAGTGTCTAAACAAAACCTTAGACATTGTAAGTGCAGGGTAGCCATAAGAGTATATGGTCTGGGAGTTTGTCAAACACGAACTCCACAGCACCATAATGGCTACACTGAAAACTGGGAAGTTTGGTATCAAACTTCTCAGCACAATAAATGCACACTGATGCCAGTGTACATTTTATTGCAAAATACACCCCAGAGGGCACCTTAGAGGTGCCCCCTGAAACTTAACCGACTGTCTGTGTAGGCTGACTAGTTCCAGCAGCCTGCCACACTAGAGACATGTTGCTGGCCCCATGGGGAGAGTGCCTTTGTCACTCTGAGGCCAGTAACAAAGCCTGCACTGGGTGGAGATGCTAACACCTCCCCCAGGCAGGAGCTGTAACACCTGGCGGTGAGCCTCAAAGGCTCACCCCTTTGTCACAGCCCAGCAGGGCACTCCAGCTTAGTGGAGTTGCCCGCCCCCTCTGGCCACGGCCCCCACTTTTGGCGGCAAGGCTGGAGGGAACAAAGAAAGCAACAAGGAGGAGTCACTGGCCAGTCAGGACAGCCCCTAAGGTGTCCTGAGCTGAGGTGACTCTAACTTTTAGAAATCCTCCATCTTGCAGATGGAGGATTCCCCCAATAGGGTTAGGATTGTGACCCCCTCCCCTTGGGAGGAGGCACAAAGAGGGTGTACCCACCCTCAGGGCTAGTAGCCATTGGCTACTAACCCCCCAGACCTCAACACGCCCTTAAATTTAGTATTTAAGGGCTACCCTGAACCCTAGAAAATTAGATTCCTGCAACTACAAGAAGGAGGACTGCCGTGCTGAAAGACCCCTGCAGAGGAAGACCAGAAGACACCAACTGCCTTGGCCCCAGACTTACCAGCCTGTCTCCTGCCTTCCAAAGAACCTGCTCCAGCGACGCTTTCCAAGGGACCAGCGACCTCTGAATCCTCTGAGGACTGCCCTGCTTCTAAAAAGACAAGAAACTCCCGAGGACAGCGGCACTGCTCCAAAAGAACTGCAACTTTGTTACAAGGAGCAGATTTAAAGACCCCTGCAATTCCCCGCAAGAAGCGTGAGACTTGCAACACTGCACCCGGCGACCCCGACTTGACTGGTGGAGAACAACCAACTCAGGGAGGACCCTCCGGCGACTCTACGACTGTGAGTAACCAAAGTTGTCCCCCCTGAGCCCCCACAGCGACGCCTGCAGAGGGAATCCCCAGGCTCCCCCTGACCGCGACTGTCTGAACTCCATTTCCCGACGGCTGGAAAAGGCCCTGCACCCGCAGCCCCCAGCCCCTAAAGAAACGGAACTTCTGTGCAGGAGTGACCCCCAGGAGGCCCTCTCCCTTGCCCAGGTGGTGGCTACCCCGAGGAGCCCCCCCTTGCCTGCCTGCATCGCTGAAGAGACCCCTTGGTCTCCCATTGAAACCTGAAGGAAACCCGACGCGTGTCTGCACACTGCACCCGGCCGCCCCCGCGCTGCTGAGGGTGTACTTTCTGTGCTACTTTGTGTCCCCCCCGGTGCCCTACAAAACCCCCCTGGTCTGCCCTCCGAAGACGCGGGTACTTACCTGCTGGCAGACTGGAACCGGGGCACCCCCTTCTCTCCATTATAGCCTATGTGTTTTGGGCACCTCTTTGACCTTTGCACCTGACCGGCCCTGAGCTGCTGGTATGATAACTTTGGGGTTGCTCTGAACCCCCAACGGTGGGCTACCTTGGACCAAAAACTGAGAACTGTAAGGGACTTACTTACCTGTGAAAACTAACAATAACTTACCTCCCCCAGGAACTGTGAAAATTGCACTGTCCACTTTTAAAACAGCTTATTATGTTTTATGACAAAAGTATTCATGCTAATGTAATGATTCAAAGTTCCTAGAGTACTTACCTGCAATACCTTCCAATCAAGCTATTACATGTGAAATTTGAACCTGTGGTTCTTAAAATAAATTAAGAAAAGATATTTTTCTATAACAAAACCTATTGGCTGGATTTGTCTCTGAGTGTGTGTACCTCATTTATTGTCTATGTGTATGTACAACAAATGCTTAACACTACTCCTTGGATAAGCCTACTGCTCGACCACACTACCACAAAATAGAGCATTAGTATTATCTCTTTTTACCACTATTTTACCTCTAAGGGGAACCCTTGGACTCTGTGCATGCTATTCCTTACTTTGAAATAGCACATACAGAGCCAACTTCCTACACGAGGTGTTTGGATTTCTTTGTTAAAAGAAAAAAAATAATTTGAAAAATGAATTGAAATATTGTGGTGGTTTTGGCTCTTGCTTATAGATATTTAATTTGATGGGAGGGTATTCTTTATATACTGTGTATATACAGGGAGTGCAGAATTATTAGGCAAATGAGTATTTTGACCACATCATCCTCTTTATGCATGTTGTCTTACTCCAAGCTGTATAGGCTCGAAAGCCTACTACCAATTAAGCATATTAGGTGATGTGCATCTCTGTAATGAGAAGGGGTGTGGTCTAATGACATCAACACCCTATATCAGGTGTGCATAATTATTAGGCAACTTCCTTTCCTTTGGCAAAATGGGTCAAAAGAAGGACTCGACAGGCTCAGAAAAGTCAAAAATAGTGAGATATCTTGCAGAGGGATGCAGCACTCTTAAAATTGCAAAGCTTCTGAAGCGTGATCATCGAACAATCAAGCGTTTCATTCAAAATAGTCAACAGGGTCGCAAGAAGCGTGTGGAAAAACCAAGGCGCAAAATAACTGCCCATGAACTGAGAAAAGTCAAGCGTGCAGCTGCCACGATGCCACTTGCCACCAGTTTGGCCATATTTCAGAGCTGCAACATCACTGGAGTGCCCAAAAGCACAAGGTGTGCAATACTCAGAGACATGGCCAAGGTAAGAAAGGCTGAAAGACGACCACCACTGAACAAGACACACAAGCTGAAACGTCAAGACTGGGCCAAGAAATATCTCAAGACTGATTTTTCTAAGGTTTTATGGACTGATGAAATGAGAGTGAGTCTTGATGGGCCAGATGGATGGGCCCGTGGCTGGATTGGTAAAGGGCAGAGAGCTCCAGTCCGACTCAGACGCCAGCAAGGTGGAGGTGGAGTACTGGTTTGGGCTGGTATCATCAAAGATGAGCTTGTGGGGCCTTTTCGGGTTGAGGATGGAGTCAAGCTCAACTCCCAGTCCTACTGCCAGTTCCTGGAAGACCCCTTCTTCAAGCAGTGGTACAGGAAGAAGTCTGCATCCTTCAAGAAAAACATGATTTTCATGCAGGACAATGCTCCATCACACGCGTCCAAGTACTCCACAGCGTGGCTGGCAAGAAAGGGTATAAAAGAAGGAAATCTAATGACATGGCCTCCTTGTTCACCTGATCTGAACCCCATTGAGAACCTGTGGTCCATCATCAAATGTGAGATTTACAAGGAGGGAAAACAGTACACCTCTCTGAACAGTGTCTGGGAGGCTGTGGTTGCTGCTGCACGCAATGTTGATGGTGAACAGATCAAAACACTGACAGAATCCATGGATGGCAGGCTTTTGAGTGTCCTTGCAAAGAAAGGTGGCTATATTGGTCACTGATTTGTTTTTGTTTTGTTTTTGAATGTCAGAAATGTATATTTGTGAATGTTGAGATGTTATATTGGTTTCACTGGTAATGATAAATAATTGAAATGGGTATATATTTTTTTTTGTTAAGTTGCCTAATAATTATGCACAGTGATAGTCACCTGCACACACAGATATCCCCCTAACATAGCTAAAACTAAAAACAAACTAAAAACTACTTCCAAAAATATTCAGTTTTGATATTAATGAGTTTTTTGGGTTCATTGAGAACATGGTTGTTGTTCAATAATAAAATTAATCCTCAAAAATACAACTTGCCTAATAATTCTGCACTCCCTGTAGAGGGCATTTTGAACCTTAGAGACATATGGGAAGATGTCATTCAATATTCTGGTCTGTTTATCCCTAGGCTGTTAGTTTGATAGAAGAGGCTGTGACACCACGAAAAGACTTGCCTCCATTACTTCTCAAACTAAGTGAAAGGCAAGCAGAGAGTCTGGATTACCTTGGAGTGTCATACGGTTTAACGCCACAACTGCTGAAGTACGTTTTTATTTTTTTTATTTTAACAGAGTACATTTTCATTGACTAACAGTTAAACCTGTTATTTAGAGAAACTGCAAACTTTGTTAGCACTCACTTAATATTATTGCATATTTTATTTATTATAAGCTGTGTGTTGCATAGGATGATTTAGAGGCAGAGCTTTGAGAACTGGCTTCTAAGCTTTATATCCAGCACTCCCTGTATTACTTATGCAAGGGAAACATTGCGGCTCAGCCAGCTTCTTCCCCTTGATTAAAGATTCCTTTTGTTTGGGAAAACATGCATACCAAACTGTAACTCATTGCGATTTACCTATAACAAAGTCTGCTACTGGCCTAGATGGAGATAACTGGGATCTCCAAGGATTGTGGTGAATGCATCTTGTTTGATGGTCTCTATGCGTCTTGAGACCCTCATGGGTGAGTAGCGCGCTCTATACATTTGTTTGATTGATGGATTGATATGCTTCACTGCTCGACATATTGTCCTTTGTCACTAAGTCCTATTGGAGAACCTCAGCCACACGAGAGATGCACAAACTTTGTCCCAAATGCATTCTAGACAAGATACCTCAGACTTGCCTCTCAAACCTCTTTAGACCACTTCCAAGCCACACGATCGCACAAGAAAATACCTCTCTACCAGTATTCACTAATCAAGCACATACATTTTCTAAAGCCTTTCATTTCCAACTTAACTTTGATCTAAATGCTTTGTTTTGGTTTATGGGAAGGTTACTGTAAAAAATATATTGTTATTGCAAATTTTAATTCCAAATATTATAAACAAACGTGATTGGTTTATTCTTTCAGGTTTTGGAAGCGTGGCGGGTTTGTTCCAGTTTATCTTAGGCAGACTCCAGTAAGTCCATTATGCCTGTTGCAATGTGTTTTAAGAGCTGTGGGCAAATTATTTTAGAATTTTGCTAATGTTGCTATTCGTTTGTTATCTTTTCATAAAGTGTCACTAACATAAATCCAATAGGAGTATTCCTGATGGGTGATAATTTACTAAATGCAGTGCAAAGTATTTTAAATCAGGGGTGGCTGATGAATTCGAAAAGGCGTGGGACAAAGTTTGGATGAGAGTATAATGTACAAGTGAGTGCAGCGACTGATCCTGAATTGAAACGTAGTAGTGGGGATGTGCGAACGCTTAGAAAAAAGTGGTTCAAAGAATACATTTTACAGCATATGTTTCAAGTAAACTTACTATGTATTTTTAGAAAGAAATGAAATCCATATTGTGCATTTTACAGCACAAATGTCAAGAAAACGCATTAGAAACAAGCCAAAGCATACCCCAGACAAAATATTTAATTGGTTTGTTTGCAAAATGCCATACAACTCCTAGCACAAAGACACACTCATCCACCCCAACAGACAAACATGCATGTCCCAGCTGTAAGCACTATACCACACGCAAAGCACTTTAGACTGCACAAGATGTAGGAAAAGCACTGTATAAATATCAATACAATATAACACATTCCCATAGAAGACTGACCAGTTTAGTTCCTATGTCAGCTGCTTTCACAAAACATGAAGGACACCATGATTGCATTGGAAGGGTGTTTAGTCTGTTTAGCACAATGTTATTCAATATCTCGCATAATGAATAACATTATACTAAACAGACTAAACATTCTTGGAGTGAAGCACGCAGTGATAAGCTGAGTGTGCACTGTAAACAGACGAAACATTCTTGGAGTAAAGCCCGGACTGATAAGCTGTGTGTGCACTGTACAGTTAGTATAAGAACATGACTTCCCCTCGCCAAAGGCAGTCCACACCTAAACAAATGGTGGTCTTGATGCTAGTAAGTGATGATATTGTCACTTCCTCCTACTAGAAGGATAAGAAGAGCCAGTGTGCTATTAAACGATGAGTAGAGTGGCCAGTCTCCCTCTCCTTCTCTTTTTCTCCCTCTCCTTCTCTCTCTCTCATTCTCTCTCTCTCTCTCCCTCCCTATTTCTCTCCCTCTCTCTCTCCTCTCCCCCCCACAGGTGAGATTCCTTCTGGCATTGGATGACATTTTCATTAGTTGTTTTGTTTCCTGGAATCTTGGTCAGGCCCCATCTGTGACCCTTTGTCACTGAGACTACTTAAGGTGCAATGTTTCTCTCATGCACTACAGTATTAGTCCTGGGGAAGTGGTTGTGGGGTGGGTCTCTGGAGTCACAGTCCTGTGTGGTCTAGACTCTGGTAGTGAGTTAGTCTTTCTGCAAAGTGGGGGCCACAGTGGGTCAGAACACCACACTCCTGCCAGAAAGTGGGCCCAGTGAGGCTGGCAGTGGCTGTTGTGCCTCCTCCATGTGGTGGGTAGGATGGGGATAAGTGCACTGTGGCTACGCGTATTACTGACTGCTGTGACCCTGGGTGCCCTGGTGATCTTATTTTGGGCCCTAACTCATCTCCTCCAGTAGCAGCCTACCCAAGCTTTTCTGTTTCTGGCTTTTGGGTGCCCTCCGTGACCGGCGTCTTTCAGCACTGCTAGTCTCAGGAACAGTGCTTAGTCCTCAGAGAGTTTGTGGCAGAAAGGAAGGAACTTGGAGACTTTCGGTCTGGGATTAAGCATCATGCTGTAAAGCTTCGGCAACCATCCTGTTGGGTTGAATATAACTGGCCCAGGCTTTAGATCCACGGTGCACTGGCCGACAGACACCAAAGCCTGCTGCTGCAGCAAATTGTTCTTGTTTCACCTGCCCACTAGGAGCTCCCCAATCACTGCACCTCCACAAACAAGTGAGCAAAGTCCTGGGGAGGAAGAGTGAAGAATAGCTGCATCTCCACCCCAACTTTCTTCTGGTGACCTAGCAAGCAAAACATGAGCTTGCAACCAACTCCTGATCACCAGTCTAGACCTGATAATATGGCCCAAAATTAGGAGTTGCCAGATTCATTGCCACCTAGGTGTCAACCTAAGATTCCATTAACTCTTAAAAAGGGCACTGTAAGCATTCTGAGATCCAAAAGTCATAAAAGAATACATTTGATAAGGTTCACTGTTACCCATCAATAAAAAAAAGCTGTAAAATCTCTAGACCTTAGATGTTACACCCCCTCCTTCTAGCATTGCTCTATCAGGTCTAGATCCGTAGCCATGGAATATTACCAACCTTGTGGACGCCAACCTTAACTGCAAAAAACTGGAGCTGGTGTGGAGAAAAGGCTACATCATTTTTTAGCCGGGATAATTGTGACTGCCAAAAACTGGGCCTGAGAACTCTTTCTTACAGTGACGTTGCTAGCCCATCCTGAGCATTCTTCCTCTGTGATAAAGCTGCCACAAAACTTAAGCAATGAATTAAGACCACTTCCTCTGTAAAATTGACCTGATATGTTGAAGGGTTCCCAGAACTGATTCAAGCAATTCAGAGGATGCAGGATCCTACTGTTCCGCATTTCTCTTGCTTAGGCCTGTTTTTTTCCATTTCCCCCATCTCTCAGTCCAAGTCTTTGTTGATCTCTGGCCCTCAGTCTAACCTGGGTCCCCTATCTACTCATGGTCTCCCCAAACCATGCCATTGGGTCCCCTGTCTACTCATGGTCTCCCCAATTCGTGCCATTGAGTCCTCTGTCTTGAAACAAAAGCTTCTTTTTATTTATCACAACTCTTTAATCAATCCACAGCTTACCCAGTCTGATAATCAGTTTCTGCCCCATCTCCTTTAACCCCTTCCTATCAATTTATCAATTTTATAGGAAAAGCTATTAAGAAACCAACTCTGCTAATTCTTCAAATCAAACACATGGCTTGACCCTGTTCATTCAGGTTTCTGTCCATCTCCTAGGGTGTGGATTCTGCTCTATTCTCAGTAGAGGATGACTTGTGGATACTGGTGGACAATGCTTCTGCTGTCACCCTTTTAGATCTTTCTCTTGTATTCGAAACAATATAGCACCATTGACACTCAGTTCACCTCACTGAGACTGGGGTCCAAGGCATTGCATTTGCCTGGATTGAGGACTATCTTATCAGCAGGTGGTCTATTTTTCCTCTTTCGCTCATTTCAGATCCATTTCTGTGGCTCAACATGGAGTCCCACCCACTTTAGCATGTAAGCACAATCTCTGGTGGAACTCATTCGCTCGTTTGGACTGAAATTCACGAGTTAAGCTGACAACACTGAAATACTGGTCTCATTTCCAGCATTAAGTTGAATTTTCAGAATTGGATGTCAGTGGTAGACTGGATGAGCTGCTGCTCACCCAAATCAGACACTGACAAAACAGAGATTCTGGTCATCTCTGGCACCAGTTCTCCCCAGCACTATGCCTCATTTGTGACCTGCTGATCTGTGTACCAAACCACCACTTTTATACGTAACTTGGGTTTTATTTAAATCAAAACTTTCTATTTCCTCCCAAGTTGACAGCCTGTCCTCCACCTGATTTTTGTCCTTTAAAATGCTTCTTAAAAATCTCTTCTTTCTCCCCAAAGGTCCTCCTAGAGGACATCATGTTATTTTCTACAACATGTTGTTTGCTATGGAGCCCTTGATTTTGATTATTGTCTTTCAATCAGTTATTTCTCGCTAAGATTCCTCAAATATCTTAATCTACATTGGCTATCTCTGCAGCTTTTTCTAGACCAGACTTTTTTTGAATGCTTCCTTTTATTTTGAGAACTTGTATGCCCATTTGTAGCTTCTGTGGGGTGCACTCCTGGTACTTGTCCCCACGGTGCTAAGTCAGGGAAAATATTTTTGGTGTAGAAAGCTGGCTACCTATATAATGTACCAATGTAAAGGGACACTATGTATATGGTCCGAGGTGACTCTTAATGGTTTACAGGGATTACAATAATAATTCCAAAAGCTCTTTTGTGGTAGTATGGGCGAGCAGTTAGGCCTATCGGAGGATAGTATTAAGCATTTATTGCATACACATAGCCAATAAGCGAGAGACACGCTCGATAAAGCAATCCAACACCAATTTATAAAAAATAACAACAATTTTCATATTAATTTAGACACCAAGACCATCATGATTGGGTATGTACTTTTTTAATTATAAATGTTTAAGTCACAATAAAATACACATACTGTGACTTCAGGCGTTAATGTTATCCTATGGGGAATAAACATATACTGCATAGGGTCACTTAGCAACGACTTACAGGACAGTTCTCCTGGACTTGAGGTGAGTATGGGGCAAGGTCCAAGGCAACAGTAACAGGTTACCTCAGAAGGCGCTGTTGTGTCCAGATGCAGAGGTGCATTTTGACGCTGAGTGTCCGATTCACTTCAATGGGAAATGGTCCTGTGGCAAAAAGGCTGCAAGCAGGTATTGGGGGCCAGTCTGGTTGAAGCCAAAGTGGTGGGGGGAGGGGTGGGTCAGGTCTTGGGCACGCAGGGACAGTCAGTCCACTTGAACTCGCGCTAGGGTGCTTGTGTGTGGTGGTGTTTTGAGGCCTTGGATCACGCTGCTGAAGATCCTCATGGTTCTTGGTCCCTGCAGAACGAGGCTGGAGGTGGGGAATGGGGCACTAATCTGGTCAGACCCAAGAGTGAGCTCAGCTTCTGACAGTCTCAGGACCCTGTTGCCTCATTCAGACTCTGGCGGTGGGGTTTAAGTGCTGTGGTGCTTTGAGGCATTGGGTCGCGGTGGTCAGAGACTTCCTCTGTGTTTTGATGACCTTGTGAAGAGGGCGAAGCAGGGCCGAGGGGCCACTCCAGTGACTGGCCTAGTGACAGTAGGTCTGCTTTTGTGCTTTTGGAGTCTGGATTGGACCACCAAAAAGCCCTGGTTGCTGCAAGGGGTCCAGTACCACAGGTCTAGGTGCAGGGAGACTCCGGGAGGGGTCAACATCTCAGGACTTCGGTGAACCACTTGAGCTCCAAACAATCCTGTCCCGGCTCATTGCTCCCTTGGCGGACCCAATGGCCAACATGGACTTTGCAAGCAGTGCCTGCAGATACAAGGGAGCAGCTCTTGCAGCTCTTTGCGAAGTTGGTCCAGCGATTGCCGAAGTGCAAGCAGCCTGCCAGGGTTTCGTGCCACTCTTGGTGCACATCTTCAGTTCTCGCTCTCTTGTGTACTTATTCTTTCTTCCTCAGTTCCCACAAGTCGAGTCTGGACTTCATCTGCTTTCCTGGTGTCAGGGGGGTCTCCTAAATACTCAATTTAGGGGCGTTAAGAGGAGTGAAGAGTAGTAGCCAATGGGCCCCTTATCCTTTGGGTCACTACACCCCCTCAATGACCACTTCCTGTGGGGAGTAGGCATCACCTTGTCTCAGAGTTCCTAATTCCACCACACACAAGATGTTTGAATTCTCTTTTTCCTGTTCACTTCAGGCTATCCACCTTAGGAATGTGCTCATCCTGTAAGTGTGAAACACCTCCTGACTAACTAACTTTCCTGCCTGCCCTGGTGCCAGATGGGCCTCAGGACAAGGGGTTGCCTCTCTCAGGTCTGGGGGAAGCTGGGGCCGCATATCAAATGCTGCAGGGACTTTGAAATCTGTGGACTTGATATGCCGATTTACTAGCCATCCTGCCGAAGGAGACGATAACGCATGCTTCTAGAGCAGGCATTGTTTCTGCAGGGCGAGGGCTCTCACCTGCAGGGGTCAGAAACCTGTCTGTGCAGGCAGGCTGGTCGATACCAGTCAGCCAGCACACTAGAGGACTACTAGATTTCAGGGGGAACATCTAAGGTATCCTCTGGGTTCATGTATTAATAAATCCAACACTGGCATCAGAATATAGTCATTAAAATGAGGTGTTTGATACCAAACACTACTGTTTTCCATGCAGCCATCATGTAGCTGGGTCACTCGTGATGACCAGTGTCCAGTACATGTTAAAAGATGGCTGCCCATTCACTTGCAACATCTAGTAATAGAAATATACATCACAGGGACATATCTGCTCATACACACATGCCCTCACATGTATAATAATGCACCCCGCCTTAGGGCTCTTAAGGCCTGCTGTAGGGGTGACACCGATGTAATACATGCAGTGACTTTGGCATGGCACACAGTGAGTTTGCCAGGTCGTACTTTCACTTTGTGCTGTGGTCAATTTGTTTGTGGGTCCCGGAGGCTGGCATTTGATATGCTGTGACCCCTAGGAACCCTCTTTAGTACCCATTCCCTAGGTACCGGGGTACTATTTACATTTACTAGGGACTTAGAGGGGTGCTAAAGTCCTGTGCTGATTGTAAAACAATCAGACATGCCTTGTTTTGGAAAGAGCACAGGCACTGAAGTCTGATTAGCGGCCTCAGGGCACTGACCGAGTCCAAAACCAGCATCTAGTAGTTCTAAAGGGGGGCAAAAAGTGGGGGAACATCTGAAAAGAAGTCCAGTTTCCTACATTGATGATTTGTTTCCTGGCATAACCAGGGAAACAAATGTCATGGTGCAATCCTTCTAAGATATCTAATAATTGCTTTCACGAGGAGCTAGCCACCATCACAAACAGGAACTGAGATGGAAACACTTTTCAGAAATGGAGAACAAGAAGGTATTAAGAAGCAGCAAGTCATACTAACGCTCTCAGAGAATTATTTTAGTCACTAATATTTCTAACGTCATATTTGCAGTTAAAATAAATAACGTTTAATTGTAAACCAACTGGCATGGACTTTAGCAACCCTGTAAGTCCCTACTAAATGGTGGTACTGGTACCTAGGGCATTGGTACTAAATAGGGCCCTACTGGCTGAAGCATGTCTTATGCCACCCTAAGAGACCCATGCACAAAATTATACACAGTCTGCCATCACAGGCTGCGTGACATGGTTCAAACCATGTTTGAAAACATGACATTCACACTACAGCATGCCTTGGATACGATAGGGTGCACTGTAGCACATGTGAGGACATAGCTGCATGAGCAGATATGCCCCTGCAATGTCTAGTGCTATTGCTAGATATTGCAAGTGAGCAGGGAAGCCATCTTAAGGCATGTACTGGACCCTGGTCAAAGCGAGTGTCCCAGCTTCATAATGGCTTCACTGAAACCTATGGTGTTTGGTATCAAACACCTCGTATCAATAAACTCAAACTGATTCCAGTGATGGATTTATTAATACATGCACCCTAAGGGTAACTTAAAGGTGCTTCTTGAGCCCTACTAGTCTTATAGTGTGCTGGCAGACAGGTCTTGTCCAGCCTGCCATCACAGACGAGTTTCTGACCTCCCCCAGGAGGTAAGAGCCCTGCTCTGAGATCAGAAACAATACCGGAAGTTTTTACACCTCCTCCAGCAGGAAGGCTAGTAAATTAGCATGTGAATGCAGGGAGCTTCAAAGGGCACACTGCCTTTAATAAGCAAACCTGGCTTCCCCCAGACCTGAAGGATGCCATCCCCTCCCTGAGGCTCATTTGGCACTAGGACAGGAGGGAAATTAGCTAGTCAAGGAGGCGTGTTAGACCTCTATGCTAGTCACACCCATATGGTGGACTACCCGAAGTGAACATGCAAATTAGGATTTCACCATCTTGTTTTATGGTGAAATTATAAATTCGGGGGCAGGGTGATGCCCACATTCCACAGGAAGTGGTCATATACGGGGTGTACTGACCCCAAGGTTAAGTAGCCCATTGGTTACTATGCTTCACTCCCCTTAACACCCCTAAATTCAGTGTTTAGGTGGACCCCTGACACCAGGAACTTTAGTTGGACCAAAGAATAAGGAGGACACCAAAGAGCCACAAGAATTGAGTGGCATCTGAATTGGCACCAACACTGCTGGCCTGCCTACTGTCCTCAACAAATTGCACCAAAGACTCGTCCTGCAGCTGACCAGCCTCAAAAAACCTGGGAAGGCTGTTCGCACTACAAGAAGTAACCAACATCTCCCTTTGAGCACAGGAGCTGCTTCCCTGCAGGCACTACAGACCGACACAAGAGTCTCTGCCAGTGTGAGCCTCTCTTTGGGTTTAGCCGGATTGGACCCACAGTCCCTCCCTGCAGCCTCTTTGTGCAGGACATGGAAACTGCAATAGTGTTTCACATGGAAAATTTGACACCTGGAAGCACCGCTGCACCTGAGCCCCCCAGCCGTAGTCAAAGTGGGCCAATGGTGCCAACAAGGTCCCAAGACCTTTGAGAGCTGAGCCCCTTTTGGGTTTGGCTGGACTGGTCCCCCAGTCCCCGCCTGCAGCCTGTTGTCACAGGTAACCAAGAACCACAAGTGTCTCCAGCAACGCTACCCTGCCTGACAAAGACCCACCGAGCGCGTGTTGCGGTGGACTGACAGATTGCCTCCATGCCCAAGACACTCCAGACTTGAGCCCCCCCCTATGGGTTCAGCAGACTGGTCATCCAGTCTCCACTTGCAGCTACTTTTCCCCAGGACCGTTTCTCATTAAAATGAATGGGACACCCAACGGTGTAACACACCTCTGCCCCAGTGCCTCCCTAAGTGAACTCTTGGTGCTGTCTCGAACCCTGCCCCATACTCGCCTTAACTCCAGAAAATTGGTCCTGTTCGTTGCTGCTAAGTGCCCTAATGCAGTATGTTTCTTTTCCTATAAGATAACATTAGGGCACCCAATGCTGAAAAGCACCTCTTCACTAGGATGCCCCAATGCCTCCCAAGGTGACTTGTTGGTTCTTTCTTGGGCCTTCCCCCATACTTACCTTAACGGCAGAAGACTGGTCCTGTAAGTCGCTGTTATGTATCCATATGCAGTATATGTGCCTTTTCCCATAGGATAACATTATGCTAAAGAGTCAATACAAGTGTATTTTCTGTATTCTACAAAACTGCTAACTTAAAAAGTATATACCCAGTAGTGAAGTTCTTGGTGTCAAAAATAATAAAATATATATATCTGTGTTATTTTTGGTAATTGATGTCGGGTTTCTTTTCTGTGTGTGCAATAAAAGCTTAACACTATCCTCTGATAAGCTTAAACTGCTTGCGCACACTACCACTCCATATATAGCCAGTTTCCTACAATCAACAATAGAGGTTAACTGCTGATTGTATCGCTCAAGTAGATGGGTCAGATTCTTTGTGATGTGTTGCAAACTCGGGTTAACTCTAGTTGCTGCTGTATTAATATCAAATTAACTGCATTACAAACTAGACTGACAGTTTTTTGCCATTCTTGGTTGTGTTGACGCCATAAGCCAATAAAACTGCAGAACATAATGGTCCGACCATGAGACTGCAGAAGTCTGTAAGGTCTTGCACAACTCTGTCACTACAAACAATGTATGTGCCATCCTTATGTATTGGATAAAATGAGTTCTATTGAAATTAAAAGAAAAAACAATTCTTAGACTTAATTTCAGTGGCAGTTAGGATGAATATCAAAATGCATAAACAGATCACCCATCACCTTATCAGCTGATAAATTACTTCTATGAGGACCTAAGCGTTTAAGCGATGCACCGGGGCAGCTTCTTCATGGTGAATAACAAAAGAAGTTTCATGTCGTTTGGACTGCAATAACAATTTTGATATAAAGCAACTCGAACTGAAGGTGAATGTCATTTGTAATCTTTACACACTTACATGATTGCTTGAAAATTGCATCAGACAGCCACCACTTTTCTCCTTCTAACATGCAGAAATATTATTATAGCCAGGAGGTATTAAGGCCTTCAAAATGGAACAGCAGTCCTCCCTCAACCATTTCTTAGTTAATTAGGTTGTGTATATTAGGACAGTTTTTAATGGCAGAAAGTGCATTTATTAAAGGTCCTAAACTTTTTGAGGTGGATTTACCGGTAGACTCCACTTTATGGCCACCAGCATGGGTGGGCTAGCACAATGCGCGATTGGCAAAAGAGGTCTGAAGGCCTAAAGTCCTAAGCAATTTGTGACATGGAATACTAGGTTTGTCGTAATAAAAAAGCCACATTTCATAATTCACTGAACAAGTAAGTAATTGAGGAAAGACCAATGGTTTCCCCATAGGAGATGCAGCATGCCTGGCCTCTGGGCCATGTTTGGGTGCATATCGGCCTGTGTGCTGTCAAATTCAAAATCAATGATTAATTGGGCAAACAAATAAGCTGTGTAATTATAAAGAATGTTAAGTACAAATCAAAAGGAGTCTTGTAAATTCACCAAAACAAAAAGGACTCCTAATTAGTAACTTACAGAGGGGTACAATCCTTTTTGATAAACATAACCGTCTCATTTTCATTACACCTGTAAAAACCTGACTTTTCCAGCAGTAATCGAGAACGGTCCTTGTGCTCACATTTCAGCAATTATTAGTTTATCACCAAGGTTCCTTCCGCCTTTGTATATTTGTAAACTATTTTTACTTACCATTCTAATGAAACTTTTTATTTTTGTTACATCTGCGGAAAAAAAATAAGACCTTGATTTATTTTATTATTATTTTTTTTTAAATATTCAGTAGTGAAGTGATGGGTTAAAGATAATTGAATTGTAGAGTGGATGGGGGTTGGCGAATGGAAAGGGTGAACAGCGTGGTGTCAGAGAGAATGACATGTCTGAGTCTTTGAATTGCAGCTGAGCAGAGGGAAGTTGAGAGTTAGGGGAACAAAAAACAGCCTCTCAGTCGATTTGCTTATTTGTATAGTTTTTACTTTGGAATTTTCACTGATCTTAAGTTGGTGGCTTCTGCATATTTGGATCTGCGTCTACAGGTTTGGTGTAGGGGCCATTTGTCTCCTTCAGAAAAAATTGAGTTTATTGCTGTAGGAAGTTGGCTCTGTATGTGCTATTTCAAAGTAAGGAATAGCATGCACAGAGTCCAAGGGTTCCCCTTAGAGGTAAAATAGTGGTAAAAATAGATAATACTAATGCTCTATTTTGTGGTAGTGTGGTCGAGCAGTAGGCTTATCCAAGGAGTAGTGTTAAGCATTTGTTGTACATACACATAGACAATAAATGAGGTACACACACTCAGAGACAAATCCAGCCAATAGGTTTTTGTATAGAAAAATATCTTTTCTTAGTTTATTTTAAGAACCACATGTTCAAATTCTACATGTAATATCTCATTCGAAAGGTATTGCAGGTAAGTACTTTAGGAACTTCAAATCATCAAAATTGCATGTATACTTTTCAAGTTATTCACAAATAGCTGTTTTAAAAGTGGACACTTAGTGCAATTTTCACAGTTCCTAGGGGAGGTAAGTATTTGTTAGGTTAACCAGGTAAGTAAGACACTTACAGGGCTCAGTTCTTGGTCCAAGGTAGCCCACCGTTGGGGGTTCAGAGCAACCCCAAAGTCACCACACCAGCAGCTCAGGGCCGGTCAGGTGCAGAGTTCAAAGTGGTGCCCAAAACACATAGGCCAGAATGGAGAGAAGGGGGTGCCCCGGTTCCGGTCTGCTTGCAGGTAAGTACCCGCGTCTTCGGAGGGCAGACCAGGGGGGTTTTGTAGGGCACCGGGGGGGACACAAGTCCACACCGAAATTTCACCCTCAGCGGCGCGGGGGCGGCCGGGTGCAGTGTAGAAACAAGCGTCGGGTTCGCAATGTTAGTCTATGAGAGATCTCGGGATCTCTTCAGCGCTGCAGGCAGGCAAGGGGGGGATTCCTCGGGGAAACCTCCACTTGGGCAAGGGAGAGGGACTCCTGGGGGTCACTTCTCCAGTGAAAGTCCGGTCCTTCAGGTCCTGGGGGCTGCGGGTGCAGGGTCTCTCCCAGGCGTCGGGACTTTAGGTTCAAAGAGTCGCGGTCAGGGGAAGCCTCGGGATTCCCTCTGCAGGCGGCGCTGTGGGGGCTCAGGGGGGACAGGTTTTGGTACTCACAGTATCAGAGTAGTCCTGGGGTCCCTCCTGAGGTGTCGGATCTCCACCAGCCGAGTCGGGGTCGCCGGGTGCAGTGTTGCAAGTCTCACGCTTCTTGCGGGGAGCTTGCAGGGTTCTTTCAAGGCTGCTGGAAACAAAGTTGCAGCCTTTCTTGGAGCAGGTCCGCTGTCCTCGGGAGTTTCTTGTCTTTTCGAAGCAGGGGCAGTCCTCAGAGGATGTCGAGGTCGCTGGTCCCTTTGGAAGGCGTCGCTGGAGCAGGATCTTTGGAAGGCAGGAGACAGGCCGGTGAGTTTCTGGAGCCAAGGCAGTTGTCGTCTTCTGGTCTTCCTCTGCAGGGGTTTTCAGCTAGGCAGTCCTTCTTCTTGTAGTTGCAGGAATCTCATTTTCTAGGGTTCAGGGTAGCCCTTAAATACTAAATTTAAGGGCGTGTTTAGGTCTGGGGGGTTAGTAGCCAATGGCTACTAGCCCTGAGGGTGGGTACACCCTCTTTGTGCCTCCTCCCAAGGGGAGGGGGTCACAATCCTAACCCTATTGGGGGAATCCTCCATCTGCAAGATGGAGGATTTCTAAAAGTTAGAGTCACTTCAGCTCAGGACACCTTAGGGGCTGTCCTGACTGGCCAGTGACTCCTCCTTGTTTTTCTCATTATTTTCTCCGGCCTTGCCGCCAAAAGTGGGGCCTGGCCGGAGGGGGCGGGCAACTCCACTAGCTGGAGTGTCCTGCTGGGTTGGCACAAAGGAGGTGAGCCTTTGAGGCTCACCGCCAGGTGTGACAATTCCTGCCTGGGGGAGGTGTTAGCATCTCCACCCAGTGCAGGCTTTGTTACTGGCCTCAGAGTGACAAAGGCACTCTCCCCATGGGGCCAGCAACATGTCTCGGTTTGTGGCAGGCTGCTAAAACTAGTCAGCCTACACAGATAGTCGGTTAAGTTTCAGGGGGCACCTCTAAGGTGCCCTCTGTGGTGTATTTTACAATAAAATGTACACTGGCATCAGTGTGCATTTATTGTGCTGAGAAGTTTGATACCAAACTTCCCAGTTTTCAGTGTAGCCATTATGGTGCTGTGGAGTTCGTGTAAAACAGACTCCCAGACCATATACTCTTATGGCTACCCTGCACTTACAATGTCTAAGGTTTTGTTTAGACACTGTAGGGGCACAGTGCTCATGCACTGGTACCCTCACCTATGGTATAGTGCACCCTGCCTTAGGGCTGTAAGGCCTGCTAGAGGGGTGTCTTACCTATACTGCATAGGCAGTGAGAGGCTGGCATGGCACCCTGAGGGGAGTGCCATGTCGACTTACTCATTTTGTTCTCACTAGCACACACAGGCTTGTAAGCAGTGTGTCTGTGCTGAGTGAGGGGTCTCTAGGGTGGCATAAGACATGCTGCAGCCCTTAGAGACCTTTCTTGGCATCAGGGCCCTTGGTACTAGAAGTACCAGATACAAGGGACTTATCTGAATGCCAGGGTGTGCCAATTGTGGATACAATGGTACCTTTTAGGTGAAGGAACACTGGTGCTGGGGCCTGGTTAGCAGGGTCCCAGCACACTTCTCAGTCAAGTCAGCATCAGTATCAGGCAAAAAGTGGGGGGTAACTGCAACAGGGAGCCATTTCTTTACACAAGCCCCCCCCCAGCCCACAGGCCAGGAGACTCAGCCCAAGCTGGGAGAGTCTTCCTAGTCTGTCAGGCGAGGAAGAGTAGGAGAAATAGGCTGGTTAGTTGCAGGGCCTACTCTGCCTTACATCCTTCTGTTCAGGTCATTCCCTTTGGGGAACTGACCCACTTCCACAGTGATAGGACCTAGTCTGAATTGCCTCTGGTCTGCCTCTTCAATGTCTCCACCCATTCTTTCTATTTTGGTCTTAGAGGTGTCCACCTCTGCTAACCTTATCTTGGCCAGGGTCACCCCTAGCTTACCCAGAGAGGTTACCCAGAGCTGGAGTAACCCCACCATGACCAATAGGGTCAGGGGGCCTAACTTGCTATTTGGCATGGGGTCAGACCACCATGCTAAGGATAGTGCAGCCATAAAGGCTAACACCCAGCAGAGGCCACTGACAGCTGTCAGTGCCCAGAACCACACCTTTAGCTCTTCACCTAAAAGGGAAGGGGCTAAGTTACAGGCCTCTTTGGGTTCAGGTTGCCTGTCTGCTGTATTAGAGTGGGGGGTTACCACATCTTGTAGTAAACACCCTTCTTCCACTCTTTCTTCTGTTAGCTGAGGAGCCACCCACTCAGTTTTAACAGTTGCCTGACTAGCCAGGACTTCTTGTGGGTCAGGTTGGACTTTATCAGGGCCATTTTTGGAGTTCTCCCCTACTGGAGCAGAATCTCCTTGGCTTGCTGTAACCTTGGCTAAAGGTTGTCCACCCTTCCTACTCTGTTTTCTTTTCTTCTTCTTCTGGGGCCTGCTTGCCTTTACTGCAGAGGCAGGACTTCCAGAATCCTTGGGAGAGGACTGGCACTGGACCAGTTCCTCTCTTGGGCTCTGACTAACCTCTGGGTAGTCATTTCCAAGGAGACAATCAAGGGGGAGGTCTGTACTGACTACTACCCTTCTCCAGCTAAGAGTGCCACCCACTTCTATGGGCACTAAAGCCACAGGCCTCTTAGTGACCCTGTCTAGGCTAACTCTTACCCTGGCAGTCTCACCTGGGAGGTACTGGTTTGAGAGCACCAGCCTGTCATGCACAATAGTGTGACTGGCACAAGTGTCTCTCAGGGCAGTGGTTGGGATTCCATTCACCAGTAGGTGGTGGAAGTGTCTACTTCCCTCTGGAATCTCCAACTCACCTGTGGGGCCCTGTTTCCAGTTGAAGGCTAGGAAGACCTCCTCATCTGAGGAGTCATCTCCCATGGCTACACTGGTTACCCCAGGAATTTTGTTCTGGGGTTTGTTTTTGGGACAAGAAGTGTCCTTGGTGTGGTGCCCAGACTGGTTACAGTTGTGGCACCATGCCTTAGTGGCATCCCAGTTCTTACCCTGGTACCCACCTTTGTTTTGGGTTGTGTCCTGGGGCCCACCCACCTGTTCTGGTTTTTGGGGGCCTACAGAGGACTCTTTTTCTTTGTTTCTAGTGTCACCCACTTTCTCCTGGGGAGTTTTTGTAACCCCTTTCTTTTGGTCACCCCCAGTGGAAGTTTTGGTTACCCTAGTCTTGACCCAGTGGTCTGCCTTCTTTCCCAATTCTTGGGGAGAAATTGGACCTAGGTCTACCAGATACTGATGCAACTTTTCATTGAAGCAGTTACTTAAAATGTGTTCTTTCATAAACAAATTATAAAGCCCAACATAGTCACACACTTCATTTCCAGTTAACCAACCATCTAGTGTTTTTACTGAGTAGTCTACAAAATCAACCCAGGTCTGGCTCGAGGATTTTTGAGCCCCCCTGAATCTAATTCTATACTCCTCAGTGGAGAATCCAAAGCCCTCAATCAGGGTACCCTTCATGAGGTCATAAGATTCTGCATCTTTTCCAGAGAGTGTGAGGAGTCTATCCCTACACTTTCCAGTGAACATTTCCCAAAGGAGAGCACCCCAGTGAGATCTGTTCACTTTTCTGGTTACACAAGCCCTCTCAAAAGCTGTGAACCATTTGGTGATGTCATCACCATCTTCATATTTTGTTACAATCCCTTTGGGGATTTTTAGGATGTCAGGAGAATCTCTGACCCTATTTAAGTTGCTGCCACCATTGATGGGACCTAGGCCCATCTCTTTTCTTTCCCTTTCTATGGCTAGGAGCTGCTTTTCCAAAGCCAATCTTTTTACCATCCTGGCTAACAGGGGGTCATCTTCACTGAGAGCATCCTCAGTGATTTCAGAAATGCTGGACCCTCCTGTGAGGGAAGCAACATTTCTGACTATCATTTTTGGAGACAGGGCTTGAGAGGCCCTGGTCTCCCTATTTAGGACTGGAAGGGGGGAATTGCCCTCCAAGTCACTAATTTCTTCCTCTGTGAAGTCATCCTCAGAGGGGTTGGCTTTTTCAAACTCTGCCAACAGCTCCTGGAGCTGAATTTTGGTAGGTCTGGAGCCAATGGTTATTTTCTTTATATTACAGAGAGACCTTAGCTCCCTCATCTTAAGATGGAGGTAAGGTGTGGTGTCGAGTTCCACCACATTCATCTCTGTATCAGACATTATTTTGCTAAAAGTTGGAAGACTTTTTAAAGAATCTAAAACTGTTTCTAGAATCTAATTTCAAACCTTTAACAAACTTTTAAACTCTAAAAGACAATGCTAAACAGGGACTTAACACACAAGGCCCTAGCAGGACTTTTAAGAATTTAGAAAAATTTCAAATTGCAAAAATGAATTTCTAATGACAATTTTGGAATTTGTCGTGTGATCAGGTATTGGCTGAGTAGTCCAGCAAATGCAAAGTCTTGTACCCCACCGCTGATCCACCAATGTAGGAAGTTGGCTCTGTATGTGCTATTTCAAAGTAAGGAATAGCATGCACAGAGTCCAAGGGTTCCCCTTAGAGGTAAAATAGTGGTAAAAATAGATAATACTAATGCTCTATTTTGTGGTAGTGTGGTCGAGCAGTAGGCTTATCCAAGGAGTAGTGTTAAGCATTTGTTGTACATACACATAGACAATAAATGAGGTACACACACTCAGAGACAAATCCAGCCAATAGGTTTTTGTATAGAAAAATATCTTTTCTTAGTTTATTTTAAGAACCACATGTTCAAATTCTACATGTAATATCTCATTCGAAAGGTATTGCAGGTAAGTACTTTAGGAACTTCAAATCATCAAAATTGCATGTATACTTTTCAAGTTATTCACAAATAGCTGTTTTAAAAGTGGACACTTAGTGCAATTTTCACAGTTCCTAGGGGAGGTAAGTATTTGTTAGGTTAACCAGGTAAGTAAGACACTTACAGGGCTCAGTTCTTGGTCCAAGGTAGCCCACCGTTGGGGGTTCAGAGCAACCCCAAAGTCACCACTCCAGCAGCTCAGGGCCGGTCAGGTGCAGAGTTCAAAGTGGTGCCCAAAACACATAGGCCAGAATGGAGAGAAGGGGGTGCCCCGGTTCCGGTCTGCTTGCAGGTAAGTACCCGCGTCTTCGGATGGCAGACCAGGGGGGTTTTGTAGGGCACCGGGGGGGACACAAGTCCACACCGAAATTTCACCCTCAGCGGCGCGGGGGCGGCCGGGTGCAGTGTAGAAACAAGCGTCGGGTTCGCAATGTTAGTCTATGAGAGATCTCGGGATCTCTTCAGCGCTGCAGGCAGGCAAGGGGGGGATTCCTCGGGGAAACCTCCACTTGGGCAAGGGAGAGGGACTCCTGGGGGTCACTTCTCCAGTGAAAGTCCGGTCCTTCAGGTCCTGGGGGCTGCGGGTGCAGGGTCTCTCCCAGGCGTCGGGACTTTAGGTTCAAAGAGTCGCGGTCAGGGGAAGCCTCGGGATTCCCTCTGCAGGCGGCGCTGTGGGGGCTCAGGGGGGACAGGTTTTGGTACTCACAGTATCAGAGTAGTCCTGGGGTCCCTCCTGAGGTGTCGGATCTCCACCAGCCGAGTCGGGGTCGCCGGGTGCAGTGTTGCAAGTCTCACGCTTCTTGCGGGGAGCTTGCAGGGTTCTTTCAAGGCTGCTGGAAACAAAGTTGCAGCCTTTCTTGGAGCAGGTCCGCTGTCCTCGGGAGTTTCTTGTCTTTTCGAAGCAGGGGCAGTCCTCAGAGGATGTCGAGGTCGCTGGTCCCTTTGGAAGGCGTCGCTGGAGCAGGATCTTTGGAAGGCAGGAGACAGGCCGGTGAGTTTCTGGAGCCAAGGCAGTTGTCGTCTTCTGGTCTTCCTCTGCAGGGGTTTTCAGCTAGGCAGTCCTTCTTCTTGTAGTTGCAGGAATCTCATTTTCTAGGGTTCAGGGTAGCCCTTAAATACTAAATTTAAGGGCGTGTTTAGGTCTGGGGGGTTAGTAGCCAATGGCTACTAGCCCTGAGGGTGGGTACACCCTCTTTGTGCCTCCTCCCAAGGGGAGGGGGTCACAATCCTAACCCTATTGGGGGAATCCTCCATCTGCAAGATGGAGGATTTCTAAAAGTTAGAGTCACTTCAGCTCAGGACACCTTAGGGGCTGTCCTGACTGGCCAGTGACTCCTCCTTGTTTTTCTCATTATTTTCTCCGGCCTTGCCGCCAAAAGTGGGGCCTGGCCGGAGGGGGCGGGCAACTCCACTAGCTGGAGTGTCCTGCTGGGTTGGCACAAAGGAGGTGAGCCTTTGAGGCTCACCGCCAGGTGTGACAATTCCTGCCTGGGGGAGGTGTTAGCATCTCCACCCAGTGCAGGCTTTGTTACTGGCCTCAGAGTGACAAAGGCACTCTCCCCATGGGGCCAGCAACATGTCTCGGTTTGTGGCAGGCTGCTAAAACTAGTCAGCCTACACAGATAGTCGGTTAAGTTTCAGGGGGCACCTCTAAGGTGCCCTCTGTGGTGTATTTTACAATAAAATGTACACTGGCATCAGTGTGCATTTATTGTGCTGAGAAGTTTGATACCAAACTTCCCAGTTTTCAGTGTAGCCATTATGGTGCTGTGGAGTTCGTGTAAAACAGACTCCCAGACCATATACTCTTATGGCTACCCTGCACTTACAATGTCTAAGGTTTTGTTTAGACACTGTAGGGGCACAGTGCTCATGCACTGGTACCCTCACCTATGGTATAGTGCACCCTGCCTTAGGGCTGTAAGGCCTGCTAGAGGGGTGTCTTACCTATACTGCATAGGCAGTGAGAGGCTGGCATGGCACCCTGAGGGGAGTGCCATGTCGACTTACTCATTTTGTTCTCACTAGCACACACAGGCTTGTAAGCAGTGTGTCTGTGCTGAGTGAGGGGTCTCTAGGGTGGCATAAGACATGCTGCAGCCCTTAGAGACCTTTCTTGGCATCAGGGCCCTTGGTACTAGAAGTACCAGATACAAGGGACTTATCTGAATGCCAGGGTGTGCCAATTGTGGATACAATGGTACCTTTTAGGTGAAGGAACACTGGTGCTGGGGCCTGGTTAGCAGGGTCCCAGCACACTTCTCAGTCAAGTCAGCATCAGTATCAGGCAAAAAGTGGGGGGTAACTGCAACAGGGAGCCATTTCTTTACAATTGCCTTAGAGTATGGAAATGGAACTGATGCATCAACTCATAATGCTTCTTCTGCTTTTAATTTTGTATCTGAATGCAAACATTATTTGATGATTAGTTGAACTTGCGGTGTGTCTAATTAGATGAGTGCCTTTGCAGTGTCATATAATTTTGAAGAGTGTAGGAAACCAGGCTTTTTGCACCTGGTTTTGCCCCCGCCCCACTTTTTGCCCCCATTAGAACTGCTAGATGCTGGTGTTCGACGCTGACAGTGCATGAAGCCTGCTTACAATGCTTCAGTGACTGTGTTTTCCCCCCTAAAAACGACATACTCAGTTGTGTACAATTGGCACACACTCTAGCACCTCTGTAAGTCCCTAGTGAATGGTACCTTGTGACCTGGTGCATGGGTACTGAAGAGTGTCCCTAAGGCTGTAGCATGTATTATGCCACCCTAAGGGACCCACACACAAATTACTTGCAGACTGCCAATGCAGATTCTTCAGACTACATGTCATGGTACAAACCATGAGTGAAAACACATTGACACTCACTGTGTGCCAGGCCAAAGTCATGCATATAATATACGTAAGTCAGGGGGCATTATATTTTATGTGAGGACAAAGAAGCATGAGCAAATATGTCCCTGTGATGTCTGGTTCTATTACTAGATATTGCACATGAACAGGGAAGCCATCTTAAGGTATGTACTGGGCACTGGTCATTACGACCTACCAAGCTACATAATGACTTTACTGAAACCTATGGTGTTCGGTGTCAAACACCTTTGTAAGGAAATGCCTCCTTGGCATGGTTACCCTCTGACTTTTTGCCTTTGCTGATGCTATGTTTTGAATTGAAAGTGTGCTGAGGCCTGCTAACCAGGCCCCAGCACCAGTGTTCTTTCCCTAACCTGTACTTTTGTATCCACAATTGGCACACCCTGGCATCCAGGTAAGTCCCTTGTAACTGGTACCTCTGGTACCAAGGGCCCTGATGCCAGGGAAGGTCTCTAAGGGCTGCAGCATGTCTTATGCCACCCTGGAGACCCCTCACTCAGCACAGACACACTGCTTGCCAGCTTGTGTGTGCTGGTGAGAACAAAATGAGTAAGTCGACATGGCACTCCCCTCAGGGTGCCATGCCAGCCTCTCACTGCCTATGCCAGTATAGATAAGTCACCCCTCTAGCAGGCCTTACAGCCCTAAGGCAGGGTGCACTATACCATAGGTGAGGGCACCAGTGCATGAGCACTGTGCCCCTACAGTGTCTAAGCAAAACCTTAGACATTGTAAGTGCAGGGTAGCCATAAGAGTATATGGTCTGGGAGTCTGTCAAACACGAACTCCACAGCACCATAATGGCTACACTGAAAACTGGGAAGTTTGGTATCAAACTTCTCAGCACAATAAATGCACACTGATGCCAGTGTACATTTTATTGTAAAATACACCCCAGAGGGCACCTTAGAGGTGCCCCCTGAAACCTTAACCGACTATCTGTGTAGGCTGACTGGTTCCAGCAGCCTGCCACAACCGAAATATGTTGCTGGCCCCATGGAGAGAGTGCCTTTGTCACTCTGAGGCCAGTAACAAAGCCTGCACTGGGTGGAGATGCTAACACCTCCCCCAGGCAGGAGCTGTAACACCTGGCGGTGAGCCTCAAAGGCTCACCCCCTTTGTTCCAGCACCACAGGGCACTCCAGCTAGTGGAGTTGCCCGCCCCCTCCGGCCACGGCCCCACTTTTGGCGGCAAGGCCGGGGGAAATAATGAGAATAACAAGGAGGAGTCACTGGCCAGTCAGGACAGCCCCTAAGGTGTCCTGAGCTGAAGTGACTCTAACTTTTAGAAATCCTCCATCTTGGAGATGGAGGATTCCCCTAATAGGATTAGGGATGTGACCCCCTCCCCTTGGGAGGAGGCACAAAGAGGGTGTACCCACCCTCAGGGCTAGTAGCCATTGGCTACTAACCCCCCAGACCTAAACACGCCCTTAAATTCAGTATTTAAGGGCTTCCCTGAACCTAAGAATTTAGATTCCTGAAACTACAAGAAGAGGAGGACTGCTGAGCTGAAAAACCCCTGCAGAAGAAGAACAGAAGACACCAACTGCTTTGGCCCCAGTCTTACCGGCCTGTCTCCTGCCTTCCAAAGAAACCTGCTCCAGCGACGCTTTCCAAAGGACCAGCGACCTCTGAATCCTCAGAGGACTGCCCTGCTTCAAGAAAGACAAGAAACTCCCGAGGACAGCGGCACTGCTCCAAAAGACCTGCAACTTTGTTTCAAAGGAGCAGATTTAAAGACCCCTGCAACTCCCCGCAAGAAGCGTGAGACTTGCAACACTGCACCCGGCGACCCCGACTCGGCTGGTGGAGAACCAACACCTCAGGGAGGACCCTCCGGCGACTCCGAGTCCGTGAGTAACCAAAGTTGTCCCCCCTGAGCCCCCACAGCGACGCCTGCAGAGGGAATCCCGAGGCTCCCCCTGACCGCGACTGCCTGAACCTAAAGTCCCGACGGCTGGAAAAGACCCTGCACCCGCAGCCCCCAGCACCTGAAGGAACGGAACTTCTGTGCAGGAGTGACCCCCAGGAGGCCCTCTCCCTTGCCCAGGTGGTGGCTACCCAGAGGAGCCCCCCCCTTGCCTGCCTGCACCGCTGAAGAGACCCCTTGGTCTCCCATTGAAATCTACAGAGAACCCGACGCTTGTTTGCACACCGCACCCGGCCGCCCCCGCGCTGCTGAGGGTGTACTTTCTGTGTGGACTTGTGTCCCCCCCGGTGCCCTACAAAACCTTCCTGGTCTGCCCTCCGAAGACGCGGGTACTTACCTGCTGGCAGACTGGAACCGGGGCACCCCCTTCTCTCCATTGAAGCCTATGTGTTTTGGGCACCTCTTTGACCTCTGCACCTGACCGGCCCTGAGCTGCTGGTGTGGTAACTTTGGGGTTGCTCTGAACCCCCAACGGTGGGCTACCTTGGACCCAAAACTGTGACCTGTAAGTGATTTACTTACCTGCTAAAAAATAACAATACTTTACCTCCCCCAGGAACTGTGAAAATTGCACTGTGTCCACTTTTAAAACAGCTATTTGTGTTTTATGTGAAAAGTATTTATGCTACTGTAATTATTCAAAGTTTCTAAAGTACTTACCTGCAATACCTTTCAAATGAGATATTACATGTAGAAATTGAACCTGTGGTTCTTAAAATAAACTAAGAAAAGATATTTTTCTATAACAAAACCTATTGGCTGGATTTGTCTCTGAGTGTGTGTTCCTCATTTATTGCCTGTGTGTATGTACAACAAATGCTTAACACTACTCCTTGGATAAGCCTACTGCTCGACCACACTACCTCAAAATAGAGCATTAGTATTATCTCTTTTTGCCACTATCTTACCTCTAAGGGGAACCCTTGGACTCTGTACATGCTATTCCTTACTTTGAAATAGCACATACAGAGCCAACTTCCTACATTGGTGGATCAGCGGTGGCGTACAAGACTTTGCATTTGCTGGACTACTCAGCCAATACCTGATCACACGACAAATTCCAAAAATTGTCATTAGAAATTGATTTTTTGCAATTTGAAATTTTTCTAAATTCTTTAAAGTCCTGCTAGGGTCTTGTGTTAGTCCCTGTTAGCATTGCTTTTAGAGTTTAAAAGTTTGGTAAAAGTTTGAATTAGATTCTAGAACTAGTTTTAGATTCTTAAAAAGTATTCCAACTTTTAGAAACATAATGTCTAGTACAGATGTGAATGTGGTGGAACTCGACACCACCCCTTACCTCCATCTTAAGATGAGGTAGCTAAGGTCACTCTGTAAATTAAAGAAAATAACAATGGGCCCCAGACCTTCCTAATACAGCTCCAGGAGCTGTTGGCAGAGTTTGAAAAGGCCAACCTCACTGAGGATGGCAACTCAGAGGATGATGATAGTGACTTGGAGGGTGATTCCCCCCTACCAGTCCTATCTAGGGAAGACAGGGCCTCTCAAGCCCTGACTCCAAGCATAATAGTCAGAGATGCTGGCTCCCTCACAGGAGGGACCAACCTCTCTGAAATCACTGAGGATAACTCCAGTGAAGAGGACATCCAGTTAGCCAGGATGGCCAAAAGATTGGCTTTGGAAAGACAGATCCTAGCCATAGAAAGACCAGAGATGGGCCTAGGACCCATCAATGGTGGCAGCAACATAAATAGGGTCAGAGATTCTCCTGACATGTTGAAAATCCCTAAAGGGATTGTAACTAAATATGAAGATGGTGATGACATCACCAAATGGTTCACAGCTTTTGAGAGGGCTTGTGTAACCAGAAAAGTGAACAAATCTCACTGGGGTGCTCTCCTTTGGGAAATGTTCACAGGAAAGTGTAGGGATAGACTCCTCACACTCTCTGGAAAAGATGCAGAATCTTATGACCTCATGAAGGGTACCCTGATTGAGGGCTTTGGATTCTCCACTGAGGAGTATAGGATTAGATTCAGGGGGGCTCAAAAATCCTCGAGCCAGACCTGGGTTGATTATGTTGACTTCTCAGTAAAAACACTAGATGGTTGGATTCAAGGCAGTGGTGTAAGTAATTATGATGGGCTGTACAATTTATTTGTGAAAGAACACCTATTAAGTAATTGTTTCAATGACAAACTGCATCAGCATCTGGTAGACCTAGGACCAATTTCTCCCCAAGAATTGGGAAAGAAGGCGGACCATTGGGTCAAGACTAGGGTGTCCAAAACTTCCACAGGGGGTGACCAAAAGAAAGGGGTCACAAAACCTCCCCAGGGGAAGGGTGGTGAGACAGCCAAAAACAAAAATAGTAAAGAGTCTTCTGCAGGCCCCCAAAAACCTGTACAGGAGGGTGGGCCCAGAGCCTCTTCACAAAACAATTCTGGGTACAAGGGTAAAAACTTTGATCCCAAAAAGGCCTGGTGTCGTAGCTGTAGTCAGTCTGGACACCAAACTGGAGACAAGGCCTGTCCCAAGAAAAATACCACTTCAAACTCCACTCCAGCTAACACTGGAATGGCTAGTCTCCAAGTGGGATCAACAGTGTGCCCAGAGCAAATCAGGTGTCACACTGAAGCTACATTAGTCTCTGAGGGTGGGGTGGATTTAGCCACACTGTGGCTGCCTGGCCCCCTAACATGCAAAAATACAGGCAGCAGCTCTTAATTAATGGGACAAGTGTAGAGGGCCTGAGGGATACAGGTGCCAGTGTCAATATGGTGACAGAGAAACTGGTTTCCCCTGGCCAATACCTGACTGGACAAACCTATCCAGTCACCAATGCTGACAATCAAACTAAAGTACATCCCATGGCAATGGTAACTTTAGAGTGGGGAGGGGTCAATGGCCTGAAACAGGTGGTGGTCTCCTCAAATATCCCAGTAGACTGTTTGCTTGGAAATGACCTGAAGTCCTCAGCATGGGCTGAGACCATGCAGCCATGCTGGGTATCCCTGAACTGGTGTGTGTCAAGACAAGGGCACAGTGCAAGGCACAGGGTGAAAAAGTAGAGCTGGAGTCTGGAAGAAAGGCCCAGCCTACCAAGAGAAGAGAAAAGGAAAGCCAGCTGGGAAACCAGCTGCAACACAACACCAAAAAGAGAACCTCTCTTCTCAGGAAGAAGTTCTGCCCTCTGAGGGAACTGAGCCTATGGAGCTGGAACCTTACCAGGTTGAGCTCTTAGGCCCAGGGGGACCCTCAAGGGAAGAGTTGTGTAAGGGACAAGAAACCTGTCCCTCTCTTGAAGGCCTTAGGCAGCAAGCTGCTGAAGAGTCCAATGGCAAGAAAACTGGAACACATAGGGTCTATTGGGAAGATGGACTCCTGTACACTGAGGCAAGAGATCCCAAACCTGGTGCCACTAGGAGAGTGGTAGTGCCTCAGGCGTTCAGAGAGTTTATTCTGACCTTAGCCCATGATATTCCCCTTGCTGGGCATTTGGGACAAACCAAGACGTGGGAGAGGTTAGTCAACCACTTCTACTGGCCCAACATGTCCCAGAAGGTTAAGGAGTTTTGCATCTCCTGTACCACCTGTCAAGCCAGTGGTAAGACAGGTGGACATCCAAAGGCCCCCCTCATTCCACTTCCAGTGGTGGGGGTCCCCTTTGAAAGAGTGGGTGTGGACATAGTGGGTCCACTTGAACCTCCCACAGCCTCAGGAAATATGTACATCCTAGTAGTAGTGGATCATGCTACTAGGTATCCTGAAGCTATTCCCCTTAGGTCGACTACTGCCCCTGCAGTAGCCAAGGCCCTCATTGGTATCTTTACCAGAGTGGGCTTCCCTAAGGAGGTGGTGTCTGACAGAGGTACCAACTTCATGTCAGCATACCTAAAACACATGTGGAATGAGTGTGGAGTGACTTATTGTAGGAAGTTGGCTCTGTATGTGCTATTTCAAAGTAAGGAATAGCATGCACAGAGTCCAAGGGTTCCCCTTAGAGGTAAAATAGTGGTAAAAATAGATAATACTAATGCTCTATTTTGTGGTAGTGTGGTCGAGCAGTAGGCTTATCCAAGGAGTAGTGTTAAGCATTTGTTGTACATACACATAGACAATAAATGAGGTACACACACTCAGAGACAAATCCAGCCAATAGGTTTTGTTATAGAAAAATATCTTTTCTTAGTTTATTTTAAGAACCACAGGTTCAAATTTAACATGTAATATCTTGTTTGAAAGGTATTGCAGGTAAGTACATTAGGAACTTTGAATCATTTCAATTGCATGTATACTTTTCAAGTTATTCACAAATAGCTATTTCAAAAGTGGACACTTAGTGCAATTTTCACAGTTCCTGGGGGAGGTAAGTTTTTGTTAGTTTTAGCAGGTAAGTAAGACACTTACAGGGTTCAGTTCTTGGTCCAAGGTAGCCCACCGTTGGGGGTTCAGAGCAACCCCAAAGTCACCACACCAGCAGCTCAGGGCCGGTCAGGTGCAGAGTTCAAAGTGGTGCCCAAAACGCATAGGCTAGAATGGAGAGAAGGGGGTGCCCCGGTTCCGGTCTGCTTGCAGGTAAGTACCCGCGTCTTCGGAGGGCAGACCAGTGGGGTTTTGTAGGGCACCGGGGGGGACACAAGCCCACACAGAAATTTCACCCTCAGCAGCGCGGGGGCGGCCGGGTGCAGTGTAGAAACAAGCGTCGGGTTTGCAATGTTAGTCTATGAGAGATCAAGGGATCTCTTCAGCGCTGCAGGCAGGCAAGGGGGGGCTTCCTCGGGGAAACCTCCACTTGGGCAAGGGAGAGGGACTCCTGGGGGTCACTTCTCCAGTGAAAGTCCGGTCCTTCAGGTCCTGGGGGCTGCGGGTGCAGGGTCTTTTCCAGGTGTCGGGACTTAGGTTTCAGAGAATCGCGGTCAGGGGAAGCCTCGGGATTCCCTCTGCAGGCGGCGCTGTGGGGGCTCAGGGGGGACAGGTTTTGGTACTCACAGTCGTAGAGTAGTCCGGGGGTCCTCCCTGAGGTGTTGGTTCTCCACCAGCCGAGTCGGGGTCGCCGGGTGCAGTGTTGCAAGTCTCACGCTTCTTGCGGGGAGATTGCAGGGTCTTTAAAGCTGCTCCTTGAAACAAAGTTGCAGTCTTTTTGGAGCAGGTCCGCTGTCCTCGGGAGTTTCTTGTCTTTTTCGAAGCAGGGCAGTCCTCAGAGGATTCAGAGGTCGCTGGTCCCTTGGAAGGCGTCGCTGGAGCAGAGTTCTTTGGAAGGCAGGAGACAGGCCGGTGAGTTTCTGGAGCCAAGGCAGTTGTCGTCTTCTGGTCTTCCTCTGCAGGGGTTTTCAGCTAGGCAGTCCTTCTTCTTGTAGTTGCAGGAATCTAATTTTCTAGGGTTCAGGGCAGCCCTTAAATACTAAATTTAAGGGCGTGTTTAGGTCTGGGGGGTTAGTAGCCAATGGCTACTAGCCCTGAGGGTGGGTACACCCTCTTTGTGCCTCTTCCCAAGGGGAGGGGGTCACAATCCTAACCCTATTGGGGGAATCCTCCATCTGCAAGATGGAGGATTTCTAAAAGTTAGAGTCACCTCAGCTCAGGACACCTTAGGGGCTGTCCTGACTGGCCAGTGACTCCTCCTTGTTGCTTTCTTTGTTCCCTCCAGCCTTGCCGCCAAAAGTGGGGGCCGTGGCCGGAGGGGGCGGGCAACTCCACTAAGCTGGAGTGCCCTGCTGGGCTGTGACAAAGGGGTGAGCCTTTGAGGCTCACCGCCAGGTGTCACAGTTCCTGCCTGGGGGAGGTGTTAGCATCTCCACCCAGTGCAGGCTTTGTTACTGGCCTCAGAGTGACAAAGGCACTCTCCCCATGGGGCCAGCAACATGTCTCTGGTGTGGCAGGCTGCTGGAACTAGTCAGCCTACACAGACAGTCGGTTAAGTTTCAGGGGGCACCTCTAAGGTGCCCCCTGGGGTGTATTTTGCAATAAAATGTACACTGGCATCAGTGTGCATTTATTGTGCTGAGAAGTTTGATACCAAACTTCCCAGTTTTCAGTGTAGCCATTATGGTGCTGTGGAGTTCGTGTTTGACAGACTCCCAGACCATATACTCTTATGGCTACCCTGCACTTACAATGTCTAAGGTTTGGTTTAGACACTGTAGGGGGTACCATGCTCATGCACTGGTACCCTCACCTATGGTATAGTGCACCCTGCCTTAGGGCTGCAAGGCCTGCTAGAGGGGTGTCTTACCTATACTGCATAGGCAGTGAGAGGCTGGCATGGCACCCAGAGGGGAGTGCCATGTCGACTTACTCGTTTTGTCCTCACTAGCACACACAAGCTGGCAAGCAGTGTGTCTGTGCTGAGTGAGAGGTCTCCAGGGTGGCATAAGACATGCTGCAGCCCTTAGAGACCTTCCTTGGCATCAGGGCCCTTGGTACTAGAAGTACCAGTTACAAGGGACTTATCTGGATGCCAGGGTCTGCCAATTGTGGATACAAAAGTACAGGTTAGGGAAAGAACACTGGTGCTGGGGCCTGGTTAGCAGGCCTCAGCACACTTTCAATTGTAAACATAGCATCAGCAAAGGCAAAAAGTCAGGGGGCAACCATGCCAAGGAGGCATTTCCTTACACTTATAAATTCACTACACCATATCATCCACAAACTAATGGCCTTGTTGAGAGATTCAACAAGACATTAAAGGGCATGATCATGGGGCTCCCAGAAAAACTCAAAAGGAGATGGGATGTCCTCCTGCCATGTCTGCTTTTCGCTTACAGAGAGGTGCCTCAGAAGGGAGTAGGGTTCTCACCCTTTGAACTTCTGTTTGGCCACCCTGTAAGGGGACCACTTGCTCTTGTTAAAGAAGGCTGGGAGAGACCTCTTCATGAGCCTAAACAAGACATAGTGGACTATGTACTTGGCCTTCGCTCAAGAATGGCAGAGTACATGGAAAAGGCAAGTAAAAACCTTGAGGCCAGCCAACAGCTCCAGAAGTTTTGGTATGACGAAAAGGCTGCAATGGTTGAATTTCAACCAGGGCCGAAAGTCTGGGTTTTGGAGCCTGTGGCTCCCAGGGCACTTCAGGACAGATGGAGTGGCCCTTACCCAATCCTGGAAAAGAAGAGTCAGGTCACCTACCTGGTGGACCTAGGCACAAGCAGGAGACCCAAGAGGGTGATCCATGTAAACCGCCTAAAACTCTTCCATGATAGGGCTGATGTGAATCTGTTGATGGTAACAGATGAGGACCAGGAAGCTGAGAGTGAGCCTCTCCCTGATCTCCTCTCATCAGACCCTAAAGATGGCTCAGTGGATGGAGTGATCTATTCAGACACCCTCTCTGGCCAACAGCAATCTGATTGTAGGAAGGTCCTGCAACAGTTTGCTGAGCTCTTTTCCTTAACCCCTGGTCAGACACACCTGTGTACCCATGATGTGGACACAGGAGACAGCATGCCTGTCAAAAACAAAATCTTCAGACAGTCTGATCAAGTTAAGGAAAGCATCAAGGTGGAAGTCCACAAGATGCTGGAATTGGGAGTAATTGGGCACTCTGACAGCCCCTGGGCTAGCCCAGTGGTCTTAGTCCCCAAACCTCACACCAAAGATGGAAAGAGAGAGATGAGGTTTTGTGTGGACTACAGAGGTCTTAATTCTGTCACCAAGACAGATGCCCATCCCATTCCTAGAGCTGACGAGCTGATTGACAAATTAGGTGCTGCCAAATTCTTAAGTACCTTTGACTTAACAGCAGGGTACTGGCAAATCAAAATGGCACCTGGAGCAAAAGAGAAAACCGCATTCTCCACACCTGATGGGCATTATCAGTTTACTGTTATGCCCTTTGGTTTAAAGAATGCCCCTGCCACCTTCCAAAGGTTGGTGAATCAAGTCCTTGCTGGGTTGGAGTCCTTTAGTGCAGCTTATCTTGATGATATTGCTGTCTTTAGCTCCAACTGGCAGGATCACCTGGTCCACCTGAAGAAGGTTTTGAAGGCTCTGCAATCAGCAGGTCTCTCTATCAAGGCCTCCAAATGCCAGATAGGGCAGGGAACTGTGGTTTAGTTGGGACACCTTGTAGGTGCAGGCCAAGTTCAGCCACTCCAGCCTAAGATCCAGACTATTCTGGACTGGGCAGCTCCAAAAACCCAGACTCAAGTCAGGGCATTCCTTGGCTTGACTGGGTACTATAGGAGGTTTGTGAAGGGATATGGATCCATTGTGACAGCCCTCACAGAACTCGCCTCCAAGAAAATGCCCAAGAAAGTAAACTGGACTGTAGAATGCCAACAGGCCTTTGACACCCTGAAACAAGCTATGTGCACAGCACCAGTTCTAAAAGCTCCAGATTACTCCAAGCAATTCATTGTGCAAACAGATGCCTCTGAACATGGGATAGGGGCAGTTTTGTCCCAAACAAATGATGATGGCCTTGACCAGCCTGTTGCTTTCATTAGCAGGAGGTTACTCCCCAGGGAGCAGCGTTGGAGTGCCATTGAGAGGGAGGCCTTTGCTGTGGTTTGGTCCCTGAAAAAGCTGAGACCATACCTCTTTGGTACTCACTTTGTAGTTCAAACCGACCACAGACCTCTCAGATGGCTGATGCAAATGAAAGGTGAAAATCGAAAACTGTTGAGGTGGTCCATCTCCCTACAGGGAATGGACTTTATAGTGGAACACAGACCTGGGACTGCCCATGCCAATGCAGATGGCCTTTCCAGGTTCTTCCACTTAGAAAATGAAGACTCTCTTGGGAAAGGTTAGTCTCATCCTCTTTCGTTTGGGGGGGGGGGGTTGTGTAAGGAAATGCCTCCTTGGCATAGTTACCCCCTGACTTTTTGCCTTTGCTGATATGTTTTGAATTGAAAGTGTGCTGAGGCCTGCTAACCAGGCCCCAGCACCAGTGTTCTTTCCCTAACCTGTACTTTTGTATCCACAATTGGCACACCCTGGCATCCAGGTAAGTCCCTTGTAACTGGTACCTCTGGTACCAAGGGCCCTGATGCCAGGGAAGGTCTCTAAGGGCTGCAGCATGTCTTATGCCACCCTGGAGACCCCTCACTCAGCACAGACACACTGCTTGCCAGCTTGTGTGTGCTGGTGAGAACAAAATGAGTAAGTCGACATGGCACTCCCCTCAGGGTGCCATGCCAGCCTCTCACTGCCTATGCCAGTATAGATAAGTCACCCCTCTAGCAGGCCTTACAGCCCTAAGGCAGGGTGCACTATACCATAGGTGAGGGCACCAGTGCATGAGCACTGTGCCCCTACAGTGTCTAAGCAAAACCTTAGACATTGTAAGTGCAGGGTAGCCATAAGAGTATATGGTCTGGGAGTCTGTCAAACACGAACTCCACAGCACCATAATGGCTACACTGAAAACTGGGAAGTTTGGTATCAAACTTCTCAGCACAATAAATGCACACTGATGCCAGTGTACATTTTATTGCAAAATACACCCCAGAGGGCACCTTAGAGGTGCCCCCTGAAACCTTAACCGACTATCTGTGTAGGCTGACTGGTTCCAGCAGCCTGCCACAACCGAGACATGTTGCTGGTCCCATGGGGAGAGTGCCTTTGTCACTCTGAGGCCAGTAACAAAGTCTGCACTGGGTGGAGATGCTAACACCTCCCCCAGGCAGGAGCTGTAACACCTGGCGGTGAGCCTCAAAGGCTCACCCCCTTTGTTCCAGCACCACAGGGCACTCCAGCTAGTGGAGTTGCCCGCCCCCTCCGGCCACAGCCCCACTTTTGGCGGCAAGGCCGGGGGAAATAATGAGAATAACAAGGAGGAGTCACTGGCCAGTCAGGACAGCCCCTAAGGTGTCCTGAGCTGAAGTGACTCTAACTTAGAAATCCTCCATCTTGCAGATGGAGGATTCCCCCAATAGGATTAGGGATGTGACCCCCTCCCCTTGGGAGGAGGCACAAAGAGGGTGTACCCACCCTCAGGGCTAGTAGCCATTGGCTACTAACCCCCCAGACCTAAACACGCCCTTAAATTCAGTATTTAAGGGCTTCCCTGAACCTAAGAATTTAGATTCCTGAAACTACAAGAAGGACTGCTGAGCTGAAAAACCCCTGCAGAAGAAGAACAGAAGACACCAACTGCTTTGGCCCCAGTCTTACCGGCCTGTCTCCTGCCTTCCAAAGAAACCTGCTCCAGCGACGCTTTCCAAAGGACCAGCGACCTCTGAATCCTCAGAGGACTGCCCTGCTTCAAGAAAGACAAGAAACTCCAGAGGACAGCGGCACTGCTCCAAAAGACCTGCAACTTTGTTTCAAAGGAGCAGATTTAAAGACCCCTGCAACTCCCCGCAAGAAGCGTGAGACTTGCAACACTGCACCCGGCGACCCCGACTCGGCTGGTGGAGAACCAACACCTCAGGGAGGACCCTCCGGTGACTCCGAGTCCGTGAGTAACCAAAGTTGTCCCCCCTGAGCCCCCACAGCGACGCCTGCAGAGGGAATCCCGAGGCTCCCCCTGACCGCGACTGCCTGAACCTAAAGTCCCGACGGCTGGAAAAGACACTGCACCCGCAGCCCCCAGCACCTGAAGGAACGGAACTTCTGTGCAGGAGTGACCCCCAGGAGGCCCTCTCCCTTGCCCAGGTGGTGGCTACCCCGAGGAGCCCTCCCCTTGCCTGCCTGCACCCCTGAAGAGACCCCTTGGTCTCCCATTGAAATCTACAGAGAACCCGACGCTTGTTTGCACACCGCACCCGGCCGCCCCCGCGCTGCTGAGGGTGTACTTTCTGTGTGGACTTGTGTCCCCCCCGGTGCCCTACAAAACCCCCCTGGTCTGCCCTCCGAAGACGCGGGTACTTACCTGCTGGCAGACTGGAACCGGGGCACCCCCTTCTCTCCATTGAAGCCTATGTGTTTTGGGCACCTCTTTGACCTCTGCACCTGACCGGCCCTGAACTGCTGGTGTGGTAACTTTGGGGTTGCTCTGAACCCCCAACGGTGGGCTACCTTGAACCCAAAACTGTGACCTGTAAGTGATTTACTTACCTGCTAAAAATAACAATACTTTACCTCCCCCAGGAACTGTGAAAATTGCACTGTGTCCACTTTTAAAACCGCTATTTGTGTTTTATGTGAAAAGTATATATGCTACTGTAATTATTCAAAGTTCCTAAAGTACTTACCTGCAATACCTTTCAAATGAGATATTACATGTAGAATTTGAACCTGTAGTTCTTAAAATAAACTAAGAAAAGATATTTTTCTATAACAAAACCTATTGGCTGGATTTGTCTCTGAGTGTGTGTTCCTCATTTATTGCCTGTGTGTATGTACAACAAATGCTTAACACTACTCCTTGGATAAGCCTACTGCTCGACCACACTACCACAAAATAGAGCATTAGTATTATCTCTTTTTGCCACTATCTTACCTCTAAGGGGAACCCTTGGACTCTGTGCATGCTATTCCTTACTTTGAAATAGCACATACAGAGCCAACTTCCTACAACCTTGTCTAAATAAAGCCATACTGGTGCCAGTATTGGATTTATTATGACATTCACCCAGAGGGCACCGTTGAGATGCCCCCTAAAAACCTACTGGTCCTCTAGTGCTCTGGCAGACTGGTATCGACCAGCCTACCACCTCATATGAATTTCTGGCCCCCAGGAGGTGAGAGCCCACACTCTCAAAGGCCAGAAACAGTGCCTGCACTGGAGGAAGGTGTTCTCACCTCCTCCAGCAGGATGACTAGTGAAGCTGCATACCAAGGCCAGCGACTTCAAAGACTCTGCTGCCTTTGATATGTGACCCCAGCTTCCCCCAGACATGGGGGATGCCACTCCATGCCCTGAGGCCCATTTGGCACCAGGACAGGCAGGAGATTAACTATGCAAGTAAGCGTGTGGCACTACCAGGCTAGCCACGCCCCTAAGGTGAACTGCCTGATGTGCCCCACGAAGGAAGGGTTCCACAATCTTCTTGTTGGTGGAACTAGGAACTCTGGGACAGGGTTATTCACACTCCCCACAGGAAGTGGTCATATAGGTGGTGTAGTCACCCCAGGGTTAAGCAGCCCATTGGGTACTTACACTACACTCCCCTAAACACCGCTAAATTGAGTATTTACCAGGAACTTAGATTCACTCTACTACAAAGAGAAGAAAGACCAAGAAGAGCCAAAGACTCAAGAACTGTGGACCCGCTGAGTACTTAGCACAGAACCCTGCCTGTCTACTCATGTCCTGACAATTGCAAAGACCCGACTCATCCTGCAGCTGTGCATCCCCCTAGAGCCTCGGAGGACTGCCAGCCCTTCACCCCCCAGTCAGCATTTCCCTTTGAGTGAAGGAGCCACTTCCCTGCACCAATCGCGACTGTCCGGTTTTGCTGACTATCGGGTCCACTGAGGGAGTATATTGTCATGAGCAGGATCTCAGATGTCCAGGAGTGCAGCCCCGTTGACCTAGCCTGTCTTCGAGATGCTGAGCCTGCCTGGAGCCTTCCTGCACAACACCCGGAGCACCCCAGTCAGTTGCAAGCACCAAGGCTTTTTAGTGTCCAAGACTGGCACCAACACCGCTAAGACCGCCGTATAGAAGAGGGGTATCAGCATCACCAAGAGTGGCCCTGCTGTCTTGTTTTCCCCCATCACCAGGTCCACCCCAAGAACTGAGAGCCTCTAACACCAGTGACCCACTGGAAAAAAACACCTCTGCACCCAAGCCCCATAGACCGAGTCCAAGATAACCAGCAGTGCTCCCTGGCCACAAAGACCCTCATGAACGGAGCCCTCCTTTGGGTTCAGCCAGATTTGTCACCCAGTCCCCACTTGCAATCCTTTTCTTACAGGTACTGCTCTCATTGACTTCAGCTTGTAGTGTCCAAGGCTACCACCGCAAGGAGCACCTTTCCAGTCGGACACACCAGGGAAGGTAACCCGAAACTGCTAGTGGGTCTAATGACTTTGGCCCCTAAAGTCCAGATGAACAGTCCTGTAAGTCATTGACAAGTGACCCTGTGCAGTGTATGTTCTCCCCATAGGATACCATTACCACGTTCGAGGCTCATGCCTCGTGTAAGAATGTGCCTCTTTTTGTTATGGTTACCCCCATTTTTGTCTGGTACATGATGTGATTTCGATTGAAAGGGCACCGAGTTCCTGCTAACCAGGTTCCCAGTGCCAGATCTCTTTTCCAAAACTGTACAATTGTTCCCAAATTGGCAAATCCTTTAGCACCCTTTGTAAGTCCCTAGTAAATGGTACCCCTTGTACCTACGGCCTGAGGTACTAATAGGGTCCCAAAGGGCTGCAGCACAAATTGTGCCACCCTATAGGACCCCTCATCAAGCATATGCCAGGCTGCTGTTGCAGGCTGTGTCTTGGTGCAGACAAAAGTGAAAACATGACGTGTCACACATCCCTGTGTGCCATGTCCCCTACCACTGCATGTAATATTTATAAGTCACCCAACAGCGGGCCTGACGGCCCTCTGCCACATATTACATTTGAGGGCATACCTGCATGACCAAATATGCCCCTGTGCTGGTCAGTTCCATTACTGCCATTGCAAGTGACCAGAGAAGCCATTTTAAATCATGTACTGGACACTGGTGAAAACGAGTTCCCCACCTACATGATGACTTCACTGAAAATAGGGATGTTTGGTATCAAACGTCTCCTTTTGATAAACCCACACTGATTCCAGTGATGAGTTTATCAACACATGCAACTAGAGGGCACCTTAGAGGTGCCCCCTGAAAACCTGCCAGCCTCTGGTATGCTTGCTGACTGATTTCTGCCAGCCTGTCACCCGGGATACTGTTCGGACCTCCTAGGGTGAGAGCATTCTGCCAGATCAAAAGCCTGTCCGGGAAGAGGGTATAACACCCACTCCCACAGGATGACCTGCTGATTAGCCTTCCTAAGGGCGGCAAGCCTCAAAAGGCTGCTGCCTCTAGAATTTGCGAATCTTGCAACACCTCACAGAAAAAGAACCTGACCCCCTTCTCCAGAGCCCCCTTTGGCACCTGGACAGGCAGGAAAATTAGCTAGTCAGGTAGGCGTGTCAACCTCAGGCTAGTACCACCCCTAAGTGGGCTAACCCGAGGTGAACACGATTTTTCAGAGGTAACCATCTTTGTGATGGCATACCTAGGATTTATGGGACCGGGTTATGCCTACAGGAAATGGTCATATAGGGGGCGTGGTGACCCCAAGTATCAATAGGCATTGGCTACTACCACACACTCCCCTAATGCCCCTAAATTCCCCTGGCACCATAGAAGCAGATCCTGGCGACCTAGGAAGAACAAAGACACTGAAGAGCCACAAAGGCACAGAGGAGAGAAGAAACAGCTAACCTGATACCAACCCGCCGGCCTATATGTATCCCTCGTCAAAAACTGTGCCAAAGTTGACTTGTCCTGCAGCTGTTGACTCCAAAAACCTAGGAGGACTGTCTGCCTTTGCTAAAGACCCAAGATCTCTCATGAACAGCGGACCTGTTCTACAAACTCCAAAGAAAGGACTCTGAGACCTCCGGAACCACCAAAACCCGACATCTGAAGCCACCACTACACCCGTCACCTCCGGCCAGAGTTGAAGTGAGCCACTGGTGTCAACAAGGTCCCTCAGCCATCGAGAGTACAAGTCCATTGTGGTTTCACCCCTCGTGGACTCCCCGACGACACCTACAGCCTCTGCACACATGCCCCCTCTACCACGACTCCTCCTGTAAGAGAAACCAGACGCCTAAAGACACCTCTGCATCCATCACCCCTCAGCTGTGGAGAAGAGGACCAAAGGTGTTCCCCTGTACCCTAGCATCGTGAGGCCTGAGCCCCGCTGTTGGTTAAGCCCGACTGACTTC